>NC_084503.1:8481924-9681924 GCF_024500385.1 Phyllopteryx taeniolatus | reverse complement strand
AACAGCGTGGCTTCGTAGTAAAAGACTGCGGGTACTAGACTGGCCTGCCTGCATTCCAGACCTGCCTCCCATTAAAAATGTGTGGCGCATTATGAAGCGTAAAATACGACAACGGAGACCCCGGACTCAAGCAAGAATGGGAAAGAATTCCACATACAAAGCTTCAACAATTAGTGTCCTCTGTTCCCAAACGTTTATTGAATGTTTTTAAAAGAAAATGTGATGTAACACAGTGGTAAACAAGACCCTGTCCCAGCTTTTTTGGAACGTGTTGCAGCCATAAAATTCCAACTTAATGATTATTTGCTAAAAACAATGGAATTGGGGTTGTAAGACGCGTTACCGGTGTTACGGAATTTATAGTAAGGGGAATGGAAATTTTATTATGTATTACGGGTTCGCTGAGGTGCAGTTGTTCGTGTAGAGAGAGAAGAGCAGCGGAGAGAGGACACAACTCCAATCTTTCTCTGGATCTCTGAACCAAGATGGCGCCTCCCAGTGTGGTCGCCTCGGTAACGCGCGCTCGTATTTTTTTTGTTTTTGTGTTTTTTGTCCGTCTTTGGAGACCTTACACGACTCACTTACACAAGGGGAGACCTGCTAACCATCAAGGAGGCTTCTCCAGACTTTCTGTCACCAACTTTCGCAAATCCGCTCAGTTTTTTCCCCGAGTTACTCACAGGAGCGGCGTCCGTGGTTTTTGGCGCATGGAGACGGAAGCGGCGCCACAGAGGGAAGCGAGCCGGCATTCAATTATGTATTACTCGTCCACTCACTGTAGTTGTCTCGCCATGCTGCATATTTGCATATACTGGCCACTCATGCCAGAGTAGCATCTGCTCCATTTGCACACTGATTGAGGAGTATGTGTAACATTTGCACAACCAACATTGTCCCAGATTATCGCACTACTCGTCACTTTAAACCGCATACACTCCTTGAAGTCTCAGCGCCCTTTACACAATGGTCATTGCACCGGACTATTGCAATATTAGTCATTCAAACTGCTCTAAGTGCTAGAGGACTCTGCATCTTTTTGCACAATTGTCAAAAAAAATAAAAAATAAAATGTACCTGCATTACCAGATAACTAGCAACCCTTTACTGCTCAGTGACTTTTTTTTTCTTTTTTTTTTGGTCAATGTCTTTCTGTCTCCAAAGTGTTCTGTCAATTGACTGTCTGTTGTCGTACTAGATCGGCTCCAACTACCGGAGACAAATTCCTTGTTTTTTTGGACATACTTGGCAAATAAAGATGATTCTGATTCTGATTAAAATAAACTCAAACTATAAGATTAGCTGATATATTTATTCATAAGTTAAGAATTGTGTTTTTTCCTACAATGTCCAAAATCTGTAATAATCCATCCTCTCTGTAGATTTGTCACTCGTGTTGCTTTTCTGTTTAGTAACACCATTCAACTTAATATAAACAAATAAAAAAAATATTTATAATGGTGAGTAGTTAACTCTTATGAGATTGATTATTATTATTTTTTTTTAAATTAAAAAAGGATACAATAAACATGGAATTGCTGTTCAGTAAGCCAACATTTTCATAGAATGACTTGTTACGGCCAATCAAAATGCCAGGTTTTATCACATGATCGGTCCCAACAAAGGTTTGTGTTCATGCGGGCAATGAATGGGGCTATCATTGCCAGAAGCCTCTTATGTATCTCCGTATGCATCATGGATAAATGTGCAAAGGATGTGTGATTGCCATCTTGAAACTCCGTGACAAGATTGAAAATTATTAAAATAATAAAAAAAAAAATACTCCTTTCTTTTCCCCCGTCCTGTCTTTGTATTCACTGCCGAATGAGAAATACAGCTCCAGCTCCAGGGTAATCTGCTTTTAACTTGCCTACTGCTTGTGATTCAGTACAATATTTAAAGTGGCACTTCAAACCTTTCTTTCCCGCGAAGAATGCCAGAGGTCAACCCCTCTCCTGAGTTCGGGGTCATCAGTAAATGCATGATGGTCAGTTGCCGACTTTAATTTGTTCGTGATTGTCCAGTTTTGCCTTGTTTAGTTGCGTCGATCGGTATGCAGCAAATTTAAGGCGCCGACGCAATATGAGGGATTTGAAGTCGACCTGCGAATTGACCATCTTCTTCGATAGTGTCATTTGTAACGCCACCAGTGTGTAAGGAAGTATGAAATTTACTCACGCCCACACCTCTTTGTATTGAAACTAATTGTCACTGATCTTGCCACACATTTATCTACAGTCCTCTCCAAAAATATTGGAACGGCAAGGTCAATTCCTTTTGTTTTTTTCTTCTATACTGAAGACATTTGGGTTTCAGATCAAAAGATGAATGAGACAAAAGTTCAGAATCCCAGCTTTTATTTCCATGCTATTTATATCTAGATGTGTTAAACAGCTCAGGACAGAGCACCCTGTGTTTGAAGCCACCCACTTTTCAAGTGAGCAAAAGTAGTGGAAGAGACATGATTAAATTAATTAAAGTGAATAACATTTAATAAATGGTGGCATAACCCTGACTTGCAATAACTGCATCAAGCCTGCGACCCATTGACTTCACCAGAGTGTTGCATTCTTTATTTGAAATGCTTTTCCAGGCCTCTTTTAGTGCTTGTTTGTTTCTGGGGGTTTCTTCCTTCAGTCTCCTCCTCAGGAGGTAAAATGCATGCTCTATTGGATTAAGGTACGGTACTTGATTTGGCCAGTCTTAAGACCTTCCACTTTTCCCCCCTGATGAAATCCTTTGTTGTGCTGGCAGTATGTTTTTGATCATTGTCTTGTTGCATGATGAAGCTTCTCTCAATTAGTGTGGATGCATTTTTTGGTAAATTGCCAGACAAAATGGTTTTGTAGACTTCAGAATTCATTCTGCTGCTACCATCATGAGCGGAATGAAACAAAAAATCAATTACATAATTACACAGATAGCTGGTCACCTTTCTTCACCATGCCGAATCTAGATTTTTTATTCCTCTGCCTGGGTAGAGTCCCATCTGACAATAACTTTTGACTTCTGCTCTCTGGGTTATATAAATAATAATAAATATAACAGTAATAATATGTAATATAACATATTAAACAATATAATAATCTAACAATAAATATCCATTAAAATACTAAGAAACCACAGCGGCAGCTTCAAAAGTCCACTGTGACACAGTAACACTGTTCCGGCATAAAAGGGATACAAATCCTCCTTTCTGCTTGACCTAACAGCCGAACAAGACCCCCCCCCCCCCAAAAAAAAGAGTGAGTTACATCATCAATAAAGACGAGTGAGCCCAGTCCAGCAGCAGCCATGCAATCCCAAGCCATGACATTTCCTCCACCAATGCTTCACAGATGACCTGTGTTTTCGATCATAAGCAGATCCTTTCTCCTTTCTCATACTTTGGCCTTTCCATCACTTTGGTTAATCTTGGTTTCATCAGTCCATAAAACTTTTGTGGCTCATCTCTGTACTTTGTAAAATCCAATCTGGCCTTGCGATTCTTTTTGCTGATGAGTGGTTTGCATGTTGTGGTATGGCCTGTATATTTCTTCTGTCTTCTTCGAACAGTGGAATGTGATACCTTAACCCCTGCCCCATGGAGGTTGGCAGTGATGTTACTGACTGTTGTCTTTGGGTGTTTCTTCGAAGCTCTCACAATGTTTCTATCATCAACTGCTGTTGATACCCTTGGCCGACCTGTTCGATGTCTGTTGCTCAGTACACCAGTAGTTTTTACTTTTTCAGGACATTCCAAATTGTTTTCATTGGTTATGGTCAATGTTTGTGCAATAGCTCTGATTGATTTTCCCTCTTCTCTCAGCTTCACAATGGTTTGATTTTCTCCAATAGACAGCTCTCGGGTCTTCATGTTTGCTTAAAAGCAAATTCAGTTTTCACAGGTGAAACCCAAATCCAAAAACAAGCGCTAATGTTTAAGCAATCAATCTTAATCCGATCAACTACAAAACCCCATCTGTCACATGTTCCAATACTTTTGCTCACTTGAAAATTGGGTGGGGTCACACAAAAGGTGCTCTGTCCTGAGTTGTTTAACACATCTAGATGTAAATACCATGAAATAAAAGCTTGAATTCTGAACTTTTGTCTCATTAATCCTTTTATGTGAAACCCAAATGTCTTCAGTATACAACAAAAACAAAGGAATTGACCTTGCCTTTCCAATATTTTTGGAGGGGACTGCAAGTGTGTATCCCCACAATGGCTGTGTAAATACGTACTTCGAACACTGCAATGTTCCACTTTGGTGAGTTCTTTCTGAAAAGGGACAGGTGTATAAATTCTGGCTTTACTATCATGCTGGTGATTCTATTTACTGGGATGCCAGTGTGAAAAGTGCCTGTTGTGTGTGCCTTATGACTCCTGTCTTTTAATTCTCAGACTATTCGGAGGAAAAGGAAAGTACAGATCCCTGTTTCTCGGCCAGGGGACAGGGAGACCATGTCAGAGCATGAGGATGACGAGAGTAATGAGGAAGATGGCTATGAGCATCACAGTGGTCATGGAGGCCAAAGTGCCTATGCAGGCGCAAGTGGAGGCACGAGCAGTAGTAGGCGACACGATCGTGAACGTAGCAGCAGTGGAAGACGGGATCAGAGTGCCTCACGGGAAAGGAGCATCTCACCACGCTCTGATCGACGTTCACAAGCCTCCTCTGCTCCCAGCAGACCTTCCAAGGTCACACTTGTCAAGTCGCGGAAGAATGAAGGTGAGCAACACAAACACAATATCCAAACAAACTGGCTATATATGACAGGGCACAATACAAAATGTTACATTTTACAAGTCTCAAAGCAACACAGTTTTCTATTATTGTAACAATCGAAGTAGAGGTGCAATAATTCATCAATTAATCGACAGCTAATCGATTATCAAATTAACCATTTCTATAATCAATGAATTGTTTAGAATCATTGTTTAATTTATAATTGTCCAAATCCTCTGATTTCAGCCTCTCAACAGTAAAGTCTCTGATTTATGTAGTCCTTCATGAAAGCAGACTGTTAATATTTGTGTTTAATTAAAATAAACCATTTGCAAACATCTGCTTTTATTTTGGAAAACAATGATCAACATTTTTCCCCAATTTTCTGACATGTTACGGACCAAACCAGTAACTGAATCATAATCAATTTATGGAAAAAAATTAAGTCAGTTTAATCTATTACAAAAATAATCATTATTTTCAGCTATAGTATAAGTAACCTGTAATTGAACCTGAAGCAACCTCAGATGTGTATATCAAACGAGCAGACCTTCTCATAAATTAGTACCTCTTGTGATATTGCTTACCGTAATAGTTATTTGGTTTTGTTTAATCATTAAACACCAAATAACAACAAGTATTCATCAATAAACAGTAATCAGGAAACAAATTATTGCGCAATAAACTTTAATGCAAAATAAATTATGATGAATTCGATTAATCGATGGACTAATCGATTATATATATATTCGATAGTGAAAGCCCTAAATATAAGTCAGATTTACTGTGCATTCAGAGTTCAGTCAGAATGATTACCGTATTTTCACGACCATAAGGCGCACCGTATTAAAAGGCGCAGTCTCAGTTACGGGGTCTATTTCTGTATTTGACACATACATAGGGCGCACCGTATTATTGGGCGCAGGCATGGAAAACATATGCTGGCATGCATGCTAGCGTATGTTTTTAAAAAGGCAGCGGGAGCAAAACTGAGTTCGGTTGTACTTTATTGAAGTATTTAACAATGTACTCACGTTATTTTTTTTTATCAATCCTCATCCACAAATCCATCAAAGTCCTCATCTTCTGTATCCGAAATGAACAGCTGGGAAAGTTCTCCATCAAACATGCCAGGTTCCCTCTCGTTATTGTCGGAGTCAGTCTCGTTGCCAAGGGGCTGTTCAGCAATGATGCCGGTTTTTGCGAAAGCTCGGACAACAGTCAAAGCAGATACCTTAGTACAGGCATCCACAATCCCTTCACATATGGTGGTGTAACTCACCCGGCGTTGCCTCCTAGTTTTAGTAAAGGTGTGTTCGCCTCTGTCATCCATCGCTCCCACGCCGCTCGCAACTTCACTTTGAGCGCCCTGTTTACACCGATGTCCAGCGGTTGGAGTTCTTGGTCAAGCCTCCCGGAATGATGGCAAGCTCCGAGTTCATTTGCTGCACTTGGTTTTTCACAGCGGCTGTGAGATTGGCGCGCATGGAGTCACAGATCAACAGGGACGGTGACGCCTGAAAAAAACATCCGGTCTCTTTACGCTCACCTCGCTCAGCCACTCTCTCATTTTCTCCTCGTCCATCCAGCCCTTTTGATTGGCCTTAACGATAACTTCGGCTGGAAACCTTTCTTTCGGCAGCGTCTTCCTCTTAAAGATCGCCATACGTGGCAGTTTCTGGCCATTACCATGGCAACCAAGCACATCAGTAAAAACCGACTTCTCGTGCCCCGTTGTGCGTATCGCTACCGTGCTGGTCCCCTTCTTCTCTACAGTTTGGTTCACCGGGATGTCGAAAGTGAGCGTGAGTGAGATTTTGGAACTCGGTGCACACATAAGGCGTGCCTGCATTGTAAGGTGCCCCGTCCATTTTAGAGAAAATGTAAGACTTTTAAGTGCACCTTATGGTCGTGAAAATACGGTAACTGTGGAAAAAGTTTTACGGTCACACAGCAATCACTTGGTTCTCTGCTAACATTTTTTTTCTTTTTTTTTTTTTTTTTTTTTTTTTTTAAATGTACATTTCAACACTGAAAGCAGAATATGGACTGCGGTTAGCTAGCCACATCTTTGTGAAGGACATCTCGGCTGAGAGCCTTGCTGCCAGGGATGGGAACATCCAGGAGGGAGATGTTGTTTTGAAGGTAAGAGAATAGACTGTGATTGCATGAGCTCGTGTGTAAAAGATTTAAACTTGCAGTAAGTATGAATGGTGAAAGAAGCTGATATATTTGTAAATTATAATTTGTTTTTATTTGAAAAACTAAATCTTGTCAGTGCAAGTGCCCTAAAACATTTGCTTGTGCCCGTGGCTTGAGCTTGCCCTGTTCGGTCAAGTGCACTCAAATGTTGGCTATATTTCACGGCGGCATCCCGAGATCCGACTCACGGGAATGAAAATAGAGCTTTAACTAACAATTAATTTAATATTTTAATCGATGAATCGGATAAAATACAATATTTCTTAATTTCTATTCCTTTATTAAAAAACAACACATTTCAAATTGGCACGAAAGTGCACAAACAGGTTTCTGCATGAAAATCCCAGAGCTCTTAAAGTAAATTATGAATTTAAAAAAACAAATAAATGTTGACTTGTCGACTGATTAGTATAGAGGACGGTCGTTTCACTAGCCACATGGGGCAAAAACAGCAACACCCTATTGTTGACTAAGCCAGGGAACACACACGCCGAGGCATAAATAGAAGGACTTCACACTGGAAATTTAGAACTGAAGAAGCCTTTTGGATTAAAGGTGAAATGTCTTCAAAAAACAAGAACAGTCCAGTTTCCTTGATTCAACCTTTGAGGATTACCTATGACCTCGATGTCTGACAATCTACACAGGTAAGTCTAACTGGTCATGCTCAATACCAGAGTTGGGGAGTAAAAAAACTTTTCTTTTTTATTTTGCCTTATTGTACTCTTCAGAGAATGCTTAATATATGTAAAAATAAAAATCTCTGCGGGAGGCCGGATCCCCACAGACCTCCTCTACAAATTATTATTTATTTTTTTTTTTGGTCACATTTTTCATGCCTTTGGTGTTTCGCATGTCTGCTTTAAAAGCTGCTTTGTCAACATGTTCAGCGGCTACAGCTCTTACAATAGTAACTGTTTTTAATGTGAGCATAGGTGCACTATATATGCTGTCACGTTTGTATTTGCATTGTTGGGCAAAGATTTCTATAAGTCCAAGCTGACGGGAAATATCACACCGTGTTTTTTTTTTTTCCCAGCTGAAGAAATTGGGTGGGATGGTTGTGTTTAAAATGGATTTTGTCACTAAGAGGTTTTAAGTTATGTTGTCTTTGTAGTGATGTTATAGAAATTCAACATACCAGCTCGTTGGCTGCGTTCATTTGGCTTGAATCCAAAATGTTCCCACATCATTGCGGTGGCGTTAGGGTTTGGATCTAATTCCATTTATGCCGCTCAACTTACTGTAACTGTGCAGCGACCGGCTCGCTTTCAGGACGCTTACTACGTTAGTGCCTGCAAAAAAGCACACAGGCAAGCATACCACCGATCACCGGAAGGGGCCCATCCGCCCTTCACTATCTCTGATTGGTTTCGAGACCGGATGGATTTTGTGTGTCTGCTTTCAAGTCGCATTTCTTCCTCATGGCTCGGCGTGCAGGTGGACCGCACCATTCTGAAATTCGGGTGCATATGTGACCAAATTAGTCCCATTCTAGAGCCCTGTCTTGTTGAGAGAAAAAAAGAAAAAAATCCTACGCCGGATTTCCAGCACCACGCCGCAATAGTTTAATCCATAGCATTCCGTTCTTAGACGCAGATTTATTTTAGATTTTGCGTCCCTGCTCATTTTTGTACGTCTCAGACGCGGGCCGCACATCTAACGAGATCCCAGATCTTAAATATAGCCAACTTGAATATGTATATGAGTTGGATTGTTGTGAATATTGACATCTTAAAATACTACGTGAACACGTTCCTTTAATAATTTCTGTAAAGTGTTTGTGTAAATGACTGCCTTTTTGTCTATTCATCAACCCAAATCTATTTGAATTGGAGAGTATTTGTGTCACATTTATATTTTAAATGAGCTAAATCACTTATTTACAATTATTATTATACTTTATTCCCACCATTATTAAATAAATCACTGCTGTCGTCGTCATTTTCGTGCGGTCTAACATGCTTTGGTTGTTGCAAGGATTTTGTTTACAATTTCTTGTCTAAAAGCACATAGATTTACTGATTTATTTATTTATATTTTTTCCCCTTATCATTTTTGTATTAAAAAAAATTATGTTGCAATGCTTGTATTTGTTATTTTAGGAATATTGTGATCATTTTGTTAATGTGCCCTGATTATAAGTTTACTTTTAGTCACCACATTTTTTTTAATTTAAGACATACACCAAGCTGCTAGAACATGACTACTTGCTTTTTAAATTCTTAATCATACTTGTAAAATGGTATACATGCTGTAGCAAATATTTTGCCTTTACAAAAGTAATAATGTTCAGTTTTGCTCAATGTAACCACGTTTAAGTGTTCATTATTGTGTTTGGAAACCGCAGTGTAGTGCTTTACTACTATTTTGGACTCATGTATTTAATGGAAGTCACCAAACTATTATAATGCAACACAATTGTACACCACTACGAACTATAGCTGCACTAACAAACATAATCTTGAATTAATACCCCTCTGACAAAACTAAGCATTTAGTATCTTTTACAAAAGATAAATTATAGATGCAGCTCTTGTCTTGGATATAGTTATATTATGCAAGCATCGCGTCAAGGTAAACCATTCCCAATCCTTTTATTCTGATACCAAATCCTTATTCTAATGATTCTTTGGTCACTCAATGTGCACGCTGTACATGATTTTTACCATTTCTTAATGAAGATCCATCTGTTTCCCTCAACAGATCAATGGCACAGTTACTGAGAACCTATCATTGATAGATGCCAAGAAGCTGATTGAGCGATCAAAGGGCAAGTTGAAAATGGTTGTTCAGAGAGATGACCGAGCCACGCTCCTGAACATTCCTGATTTAGATGACAGCATTCCCTCAGCCAATAACTCGGATAGAGATGGTGAGATAACAGGCTTCAAGGATGTAACAGTGTAATTAGGATTACATGTTTATTTTTCAATAGACAAATGTATATGATTCAGTACCTACTATTTTGTGTGTGTGTACATTTCATTTCATATTTCAATGTGTATTACCGAACACTTAAATACAATAGATATTTGACTTTCACAGACATTTCAGAAATACATTCACTGACATCAGACCATTCCAATCGATCCCGTGGCCGGGGTCGATCACGCTCACCTGACAAGAATGAGCCATCGGACCATCTCCGGCTCTCACCTCGGCAGATCACTAATGGCAGGTACGGGAGTAATCATTTGCAAACTACTGATTTAAACACATGTGACACATCTGTCACACATGCATAGAGATACATCCCCACTCCCATTGCTGGACATACATAGATCATATTCACACCCACAGGTGGTCTGCTGACTGTGCACCACTAATGCATACATAAACCATCAAACTCCCTCTGGAGTCATCAGTGCGTTTTCATATGCCTCCCCAAGACTAAGGTTTAGTGAGGAAAGAGGTATTGATCCATCTTCTTGTTTATCAGTTTACTGTGTTAGAAAGCGACTTTGCTTGACTAGAGCTTTAAACCATTTTAACCAAGACTGAAGCAACCAAACACAGAATTGTTGCCGAGTCAAATATGTCAGTGTCATTAGACATAATTTAAATAAAATGTTCTCATCTCAACATTTGCAATTCAATTGATTAATCTTGGCAATACAGTTTTTATCTTTACTAATATAATCTAATCTAATGTAAATTAGTGGCTGCACAGGAGAGCATAAAAGATACACATACAAGAACATATGACAATGACGCCCTCGTCAAGAGATGTAACACATCGTTACCTTTATGTCAGACTGTTTGACGCCAAGCATTTAAATTTTACAGTGAAAAACAACAGATTAAACATCTTGTTGGCATAGGTCTCAGAGGGTTGGAGGTAGTTGATAAAACAAGACTGGGCAGTGAAACAAGCTTGTCACTTATTTAAAGTAGCCTTTCACCAACTGGCTGAAACAAGAGATGCTAGTTGGTTGCCGGTCTATGATCACAAGCCGGTCTATGATCACAAGGATTATACAGTATTTTCATTAGTTAGTGTGAACAATTATTCCCTCATCTGCCTTGACTCCCCTATGAATTTAGGTGACATCCCTTTGCAGCTATAACAGCTTCAACTCTTCTGGGAAGGCTGTCCACAAGGTTTAGGAGTGTGTTTATGGGAATATTTGAAGTCACACTGATGTTGGACGATAAGTCCTGGGTCTCATTCTCCACTCCAATTCATCCCCAAGGTGTTGAGGTCAGGACTGTGTGCAGGCCAGTCAAGTTCATCCACACCAGACTCTGTCATCCATGTCTTTATGGACCTTGCTTTGTGCACTGGTGCACAGTCATGTTGGAAGAGGAAGGTGCCAGCTCCAAATTATGCCCCCAAAGTTAGGAGCATGGAATTGTCCAAAATCTCTTGTATGCTGAAGCATTCAGACCTCTTTCACTGGAACTAAGGGGCCAAGCCCAGCTCCTGAAAAACAACCCCACCAATCTTTACACTTGGCACAATGTACTCAGACAAGTGCCATTCTCCTGACAACCGCCAAACCCAGACTAGTCCATCAGAAAAAAGTTTTTTTTGGTATCAGATATCCTAGACAGGATAAAAACAAACAAAACCTATTTTGAATAATGCCATTGTCATTTGATTTTTCTTTAAGCGAAGAGGAAAAAATTAAAAATCAGATTTTCATGGAGGGAAAAAAGTCAGCTTTTATATTAAAGCCTTATCACTTCAGCCCTAGTGCAGCTGTTAAAATGTGGTTCCTTTTCCTGAGCTACTGTAGTTGACTCATTTTTCCTTTCATGTAATTGACTATTCATGGTGTATGTGTTATTTTTTTAAATAAGATTGTTTTTTAACCTTTATTTTTTTCTTACAAATTGTATTAATACTATCATGTTCATTTGTATGTCAATATAAGATACCAGAGAATTCATAACTCTAGACCTAAGCCTTACTTTGTATGCAATCACATTCAGTTTGTTCCAGTTTTCATTCTGTGGTTATGGCCAAAGTGGTAGAAGAGGACATAACAGTATGCCTGTCACTAGACCATGACGTAACAGAAAGTTTTATTATCTCTCCGTTTCAGAAGGATAAAAGGAATTTGACATACTTCCCACAGTGCTTTGCCTGAGGACAGATGGTTTGTTTAACCTGATTGGCTGCAGGGCTTAGATGCATTCTTTTCCTTTGGACAAGACACTGTTCAGTGTTTTTGAATTGACCAAATCATTTAAAACTCACTTCATACAGGTTACCTTCTATTAGGCTATGAGTCTATTTTTGGTGTAGGGAATAGTGTTTCTCAGGTACTTTCATTCAAGATTCTCTTAAGTATCATGGTGCAGCTTACCCAGACATACATGTGAGTAATTTTGTTTTTTTGGTCTTTTAATCTTTTTTAATTTTATAAACAATAAAATATGTATTTAGTTTACAATTTTTGTCACTTGTATTTTGATTGGACAAGATGCTATGTTTTCCTACAATAAATGTGTTGAATTGTAAATTGTAATGAGCAATGTAATTGGTAATAATTCATTCATAGCACTAACTGTCCATCTTTTGCCCTGTTTTCACATCATTCAAGTGTTGCACACACAGTGCAAACATTTGTACACATTCTCTCCAAATGTAATTACCAGTATGTTATTGTAATAGTGTTATAATGATTTGTAATTCTTTATCAATAAGCACCAGCTCCACAATAACCTCATACAATTGTACTTGATCTTGACGCTGATGTAAAACAAACATGCACAGGTCATTGTAAAATGAGGAAGGAAAGGATGTCTTAAGGAACTTTGAAATGGCATTCTTGAGCATGAAACATACAATATACACTAAATATATATAATAGTACATGTTTGATGTACCTTTAAGTGTGTCAATATCACCGTGAGTAACACGTGGTTTAGTTGGAGCTTGTGGTTTGGTCTACGTTTTAAATTTTTAATTTTATTTTATTATTATTATTTTTTTAAAAAGCTCTGAGTGCTGTTCCAGCAGGCAGTCATGTGATGAGATTGGAATTCAACTATTGTTTTAAGTAGCACAGCCCATTCTCTCATGGCCTTCTTGCCTCACTCTTCCCAACAGCCCTCAGTGCCGCCCACCTCTCTCTTCTAATACACACACACACACACACACACAAGTGGATAAACACAGTTAAACCTTTAGATTTTTCATGTGGAACTTTTTTGTAGGGTTGGGGTTTTTTTTCTATTTCTTTGTACACAGAACATACATTTTAATTCCATGAAATCAATTACCTTTAACCACATTTATTCTTATATTATGAAACCTTAATTCAGACATGCCAAGCTCCCGGCCCGTGGGCCACTACCGGCCCGCGCAGCAATTTTGTCCGCCCTGTGGCGATCAAAAGTCAGCATGACATTGGCCAGCACAACGGCATCAGCCAAACATGCAGTAAATTCCATGAATAGCATCTTATTTGTATGAACTATACAGTACTCAGTGTTGGGTTAGTGGTGATACGACAGTTGGCCAATCGGGTACCAGTTTCAAAGGAGCCGCATCGGTACTTGTGCATTCGCTTATGTATTTTAAGTACTAGTCACCGCTACTGCTAATTTTGGAAGCTCTGTTTTAACACACATACATGGGCCAGTCTCGTCAAAAAAAAAAAAAAAAAAAAATCATACGCCGGATTTCCAGCACTACACCGGAGTACTTTAGGCCATGAATAATTAGTTGACTTTCCCTAAAGTGTCTCACTTGTGTTCATCTACAGGAGCCAATGCTGTTCCGCCAGCGGCTCGCTGCTGTCGTGAGTGGCGTGCCGGATATTACCACAGCAATGACAATTTATTGAGTCTGGAAAAAAGTCTCCATTGTTTTTTGGAACCATAACCCGCCCTACTCTGTCTCTGATTGGCTACTCGCTAGCTCTAAAACAGGAGTTGTACCTTTAGTGGAGAAGGATTCGCTGAAGCACTTCAGCAAGACAACACACACACATACGTGGGTTAGCAATGCTGTTCATCTGTGGACGCAGATTCACAAGGCTTCATGCGTCCCTGCTCATTTTTGTGTGTCTCAGACGTGGGACGCAAATCAAACGAGATGCCTGATTCTTAAGTTTCCCCATAGTCACCTAGCCCTAGTGTAACATCGCCCTTCACATTGCGCAAGCGCCCAGCCCCTGCAACGCAAACCCAAACATAATTGAAAAATTTACAGCTAATCCATATGAACGGTATTGGCAGTGATTGGAAGATATCAGTCATCGATGGTCGTTATCGGAATTGGCAGCATAAAACCCTGATCGGAGCACCCCTAATCATTTCTATTCATTGTTCTATTCTTTTTTTCTTGTTGATTCTGCTATTGCAATTGAATTGTATGTGTTTGAGCGTTCTAAATGTTATTATAGACACAACAAATTATTCAGCCCTTTAAGAAGCAAAAGGAAGCATTCTGGTATGGATTTCAGTATAATTGTGAGGCTTGTTTGTTTCAGTCATCGAAGTCGAGATGAGGAGCGGTCTAAACCAGGGGCTATCTCCACGCCAGTCAAAAGCTCTGATGATGGTGTCTTGTCTCAGTCTAGTGACCAGACCAGCTCCAGAGATGACAAACAGTTACCTCCGCTGCCCGGTACACAGTTTTTCTTTTATTGTCAAGTCTCTGTTGTTAATGGGGAAAGGTGGTGAGAATTACATGAAACGTGTCAGTAAATGATAAAAGGGACTTAAACCTTGGCAACAATTATAATTCTGAAACTGGTGCTCAATACAGTAAAGATCTGGGACTCTTTAGATTTAGTGTAGTGGACTTCACTCCTTACTCTAGGTTTTTCAGAAGCATTTAAATTCTAGTTATTTATTTACTACTTACTTTGACAATTAAGTTAGTTAAGTGTCTGTTAAAAGGTGCAATAAATTGTTTGACCCCACTGAATAATTTTTTATTCATATCGCAGTACGTAAGGCTTTGGTATGGCACATTTCTCCCCCCCCCTTGGTTTAGAATTTGACCTGCTGATGTTTGTATTTTGGCAGAACCAAAGCCTGTGTATGCACAGCCTGGCCAGCCTGATGTGGACCTGCCAGTCAGCCCCTCTGACGCACCTGTGCCCAGCGCTGCTCATGATGACAGTATCCTCAGGTATCTTCTCTGCTCACACAAAGCTCAGTCAAGCCTTCACTAAATCTTTAGGACCACAAAATTAAGCAACACCTAATTTTTACTCTTTCTTTTCAATGGATTACATTATTACAAGTTATTTCAGTTTCCAATTTGGGGTGTTTCTTTCTTTTGGATGGGTGCTGACAATTTTGTCCACCTGTGTAAGTCTAGTTCAAAATCAAGCCTTTAAATTCTCTTTTCAGATGAATGTAACATTTTGCCAAGTGCTATATGACCACCAATTTTCTCTTGTAGGCCAAGTATGAAGCTGGTAAAGTTCAAAAAGGGAGAAAGTGTTGGTCTTCGGCTAGCTGGAGGAAACGACGTTGGAATTTTTGTAGCGGGAGTTTTGGAGGACAGTCCTGCAGCCAAGGAAGGACTGGAAGAAGGGGACCAGATTCTCAGGGTACTAAGCACCTCAACTATTTCTTTACATGCACTTGCACACATGCACCTTAGTGATGTATTCCTTAAACATTTTCTCTGGGGGAAAAGAAAATATCATAGGACTTGGTTGATTTTACTGTTTTACATCGTTTCAGGCAGAAGGGTAACGCATGAGTCTTGCATTTGTATCAAAACATTTCGCGCAAAGATCTGACTGAATAGTTGAATAGTTGTGGTTTTCAAGGCTAATCTGTCTTTAATGACATTGTTTACACTGTCCTAAACCAGAAGTCGGAAGTGTTTCAAGAAAAAAGCCTTCTCGCCACATTGGCACATATTGAAAATGCCACCTGTCTCTGACCTAAGGAGGACTGGCTCACATAGAGCCATGATTTCTTTTTTAACATAGCTTTTAAGTTGTACTGTTGTCTATCGTGCACATCTAAGGTCTTTGGAAAGTACCATTAGTTAAATTCCTTTTCCAAATCATATCATAGTGGGAGGAACAGCTGGTGGTTAGCAAGAGGTAGCAGCCTACACGAACTTTAATGAATCCACTGGACTCCCAACACCCTGATAGTACTGGGAATACAGTACAATGTACTTTATCTGTCAGTCTATGAGTCATTACCAAGCTGTGCCTAGTGTCAAGACTCCCATTGTGTCCAGTGTGAACAAACAATAGTAGTCGTTCTTGCTGCCTGACCTCTTGAACAGTTCTTCTGTTTCACTGAGTGCCATTTGACTGGATGACGCTTTTGATTTCAGCCTCGAATCCACTGTTTGGACAATCTACAATATGTACACTTTGTTCAAAATTATTATGCACGCAGGTTTTAAAATATTTTTCACACTGGTCATTTCTACAAAACAAGCAATTGTAAAACTATTCAAACATTCTCAGAGGTTTGTTCCGATAAAGGTGTATTAGGGAAAGGTTTCTGTCAGGCAAATGCATCATATTAAGGGAGCAGCTGTTAAAAAGCCAATCATGAGCAGAAATAAAGTATTTGAAGCTGCTGGACTCTATAGTACAATGAACCTCTCAATGCAGGATCCTCCAATGGTTTTGCAGTCATGCATGAAACTGTATTTTGTTCTACCCCCCACAATTGATGGTCCAAATGGATGAAGTTGTAAATAATTGGCTGCGGCCAATCATTATCAGCAACAAGGTTTCGGACTGATATTTTTACTGGATTATTAGGTTTTGACATGGCAGACCCCTCCCTGCAGGTGTGAAAATGATCTCTGCAAAATATGTGGAAACTGACCAATTTTTCTGTCATTATGCAAAAATACCTTAGAAGCTTTGGCTGCTATACACAGCAGACCAGCAACTGAGGCTAAGCTTTCTGAAATTGAGCAGCACATTTCTCTCGAGAATACTTTGATAGTCTTGAGATGTCATTGTACCCTGCACAAATTCAAGACACACTGTGCCAGATGCAGCAAAGAATCAGAATCATCTTTATTTGCCAAGTTTGTCAAAAACACACAAGGAATTTGACCCCGGTAGTTGGAGCCGCTCTAGTACGACACCAGACAGCCATTTGACAGAAAATACTTTTGAGACGTAAAAACATAAAAACACAGTACGGAGAGTCACTGAGCAATGAAAGGTTACCAGTAATGTGGTAATGCTGATACTTTTTTTTGACAATAGTGCAATCTGCCTCACATTTCTGAGGACCGGGATTCAAATCACGGCCCCGCCTGTGTGGAGTTTGCATGTTCTCCTCGTGCCTGCGTGGGTTTTCTCCGGGTGCTCCGGTTTCCTCCCACATCCCCAAAACATGCATGGTAGGTTAACTGAAGACTCTGCAGTTGAAATTGGAGTTTGTCCTTTTTGTGGCAGTACCAAACCATACTGTGATGGATGAACACAGGACTGATTTGATGACTGCTGTGTAGAACTGCCTCAACAGCTCCTGCGGCAGGCCGTGTTTCCTCAGAAGCCACAGAAAGTACATCCTCTGCTTTTTGAGGATGGAGTTGAGGTTGGTCTCCCACTTCAGGTCCTGAGAGACTGAACTTGAAGGTCACGACGGTTGACACAGGGCAGTTGGACAGCGTGAGGGGCAGCTGTGGCGAAGGATGCCTCCTGAAGTCCACAATTTCTAGAGTCTTGAGCATGTTCAGCTCCAGGTTGTGTCGGCGGCACCAGAGCTCCAGCCGCCCCATTTCCTGTAGATACGCAGCCTCGTCACCGTTTTTGATGAGGCCGATGCCTGTGGTGTCATCTGCAAACTTCAGGAGTTTGACAGCCGGGTGCAGTCGTTCGTATAGAGAGAGAAGAGCAACGGAGAGAGGACACATCCTTGGGACGCCCCGGTGCTGGTGGTGCGTGTGGATGAGATGGTGTCCTGCCCGTCAGGAAGCTGTAAATCCACTGGCAGATAGCACTTGAGACGCTGAGCTGGAGAAGCTTGGAGGAGAGGAGTTCGATAATGATAGTGTTGAACGCACAGCTGAAGTCCACGAACAGGATCCCCGTGTAGGTCCCCCTGCCGTCGAGGTTTTTCAGGGATGTTCTTTTCAAATCTGCAGTAGAAGGTATGAAAGTCGTCAGGTATCCCTTTATTGTTCTGTGGTTGGGGTGATGGTGGCTTGTAGTTGGTTAGCAATTGTCATCCACGCCAGACTGATTTAGCCGTTTACGCTAAACTGTTTTTCTAGCTTTACTGCATAATTTATCTTCGACATTAATTTCTGCAGTCAGCTGGTTTCTGTTGCAATTATACAGTGCTCTATCCCCACTTCGATAGGTGACCTCTGTAGCCTGGCGAAGTTGCTTAAATTTAGCAGTGAAACCACAGCTTGTTGTTATTGAATGTGCAAAATGACTTGGTACACACATTTTCAAAGAAACTGATATAGGATGTAACAGTGTCTGTATATTCATCCAGGCTGCCAGTTGAAGTTTCAAAGACACTCCAGTTTGTGCAGCTTCTAAGTTCGAGCTTTGCTTCATTGGTCCACTTCTTCACTGTTTTCATAATAGGCTTTGCACATTTTAGTTTTTGCCTGTATGTTGGTATTGAGTGAATTAAGCAGTGGTCAGACGAGGCCAGAGCTGCACGGGGGATAGCACGATAGGCGTTATTTAGCGTAGTATAGCAGTGGTCTAGGATGTTGTTTTCCCTGGTAGGACAGTCGATGTACTGCTTATAATTCGGGAGTTTGTGGTTGAGTTTAGCTTTGTTAAAGTCCCCAACAATAATGAGGGGAGAATCTGGGTTCTATTTTTTCGAGTTCATTTACTTGTTCAGCAAGTGTTAGCAGTGCGGCATTCGTGTTAGCTTGAGGAGGAATGTAGACACTGACGAGGATGAAAGAGGTGAACTTGTGCGGCGAGCAAAATGACTTACAGTTCACAAACAGCGACTCCAAGTCCGGGCTGCAGTGTGTGCTGAGCTCCGTGACGTCTGTACACCATTTTTCGTTGATATCGACGCATATCCTGCCTCCTTTTGTTTTCCCCAATAACTCCATGACGCGGTCTGCCCGTTGTACTTGGCATTACGGCGCCATCAGGGACGCGTTCACAAAGCCATGTCTCCGTGAAGCACAGGGCGGCGGAATGTCCGAAGTCTTTACTGGTCTTTGTGAGAAGATGAAGCTCATCCATTTTGTTGGATAGGTAGCATAGATTTACGAGGTGAAACGACAGGAACAGCATTTGGAATCCTCTCTTAAGCCTCATTTCCCCCGATGGCGTCGTCTTTGCCTCCATGCTCCGTACACCGAGGCCATCCCTCTGATAAGTAACTCAGAGAAAAACTGAGCGGATTTGTTAAAGTTGGTGAAAGAAAGTCCGGGGTAGACCGCCTTATGTTTAGCAAGTCATCCCTTGTGTAAGTAAGTTGCGTAATGTCTCGAAAGACGAACGAAAAACACAAAAAGATAGACAATACTATAGAGCATGTAACCGAGGAGACCCTACGGTTCGGCGGCATTTTGCCCCAGAACATAACACAGCCTCCTGTGCTTTCATTTTTTCCATCTGTGAACATAGAGCTGATGTCCTTTGCCCAAAAGTTCCAGTTTTGTCTCATCGGTCCATAGAACATTCTCCCAGAAGCTTTGTGGCTTATCAACATACAGTTTGGCAAACTCCAGTCTCACTTTTTTTTACTTTTTTCAACAGCAGTGTCCTTCTGGGTTGTCTCCTATGAAGTATGAAAGCACCAAGAATCAAATGCTCCGCATCTCTCTCTCCATCGCTTTAATTGACTCATACTTAAGAGTTTACAGGAATTTATGAGTGACAAAATGATAGTCACTGTTCTTAACGAATATCATTCATGGAAATGTTCCACAATGCTAACACTAAAGCTTTCTTTAGGCTTATTTTCTTTTAACAAGTAATGCCCTGATGGGCACGTTCATGTGGATTATTATTACTTTGTTGTTAAAATGACTCGAAAGGACTCAAAACTCAGTGTCAGACTTGCGACTCGGCTCTGACTTGAGGGCAAAGACTTGACCTACATGTGACTTGCAAAGCAATGACTTGGTCCCACTTCTGGTGCAGTTTTTACCCGCCTCGCCAGAATTCACCTGGGATAGGCTCCAGCACACTCGTGACCCTAATGAGGATAAGTGGTATAGAAAATTGATGGCTTGAGGTTGTGCATAGTAATTTACAATAATTGATTTTGTTATTATTTAAATAAAAAATATCTCTCGTCATGGTAGTTTTAAGTAAAAGACAAACTAGTATCGAAGCTCATGTAATTGTTTATCTCTTTTATTAAATGTTCTTCCTATTCTGCTGCACAAACATGTTAAGACTTCCAGGACATTGTTCTCCATCTTTGAATTCTTGCTTTTTGTTCCTGGTGTTCTGGTGGAGATAAAGACATCAAGTCGCTCTGTTTCAGGGAAGGATAAAGGTGTCGTTCTGAAGTTCTGTGATTAAGCCCTTGTGATTCCACTTCCCCCGCTGCCCTTCAACCAGAGTCAATAAACATGCACTTATTGTGTTTGGGAGGGTAGCAGGACATGAGGGGGAGGCAGCTATGTCATAGGGGATGATTGGATAGCTTCTGATGACAAACAGGTTTTTAATTTCGTGCTAATGCAAAATTGTCCAAAAGTTGATATAAATTTATATTTTTATACTTCATGCTCATTCTTCCTAAGCATTTTCTCCGGGTTCTGTAGAATTTTCTCCATCTACTCTAGATCAGTGATTCCCAACCAGTGTGCTGTGGAACATTAGTGTGCTGTGAGGGCTTTTCAGGTGTGCCATGGGAAATTATCAGCTTTTACTTAATTGCTCAAACAATTCTTTATTCACAAGAAATAATGTATCTTTGTTCATCTATTTAGCCCTTTTAGCACCATAATAATAGATATATTTATTAGTTTCACAGCTTTCGGGGGCAGTTTGAATGATTAAAATTGCACGAAGTAGCAAGGTGTTTGAAATACACATGCGCTGCGGTGTCACTGGTGATCCCCGTGGTTTTGAGGCATAGTGACAGACGGAACAAATAAATGCTCTTGTATTAGATGGCAGGAAGTACATACAGTAATTAATGTATCCACTTTTTGTGACATTTTTGTTTGTTGGTGTGCCGTGAGATTTTTCAATTGTAAAATATATGCCTTCCCTCCATAAAGGTTGGAAATCACTGATCTAGGAGAAAAAAAAACATTTAGTGTCTACGAGAGAATTTGCTGACTGACTCAAATGATTTTCCAGTTGTCGGTGCAATGTCCAGTTAAGAACATAATAAGCAAATGAAATATTTTAGAAGTGAAGGAAGATTATGAACTGCTTCATTTTTTTGTACCTGTAGGTGAACAATGTGGACTTTGCCAACATAATTAGGGAAGAGGCGGTGTTGTTTCTGCTTGATCTCCCGAGAGGAGAGGAAGTTACAATCCTCGCTCAGAAGAAGAAAGATGGTGAGTTGTTAGTACTTGAATCACATCGGCCATCTGCATACTAAAATAATTTCACAATGTCATTGTAACAATTCGTTTTATTTTTTTTATATCAAAAGTGTATCGGAGAATAGTGGAGTCAGATGTGGGCGACTCCTTCTACATTCGCACACATTTTGAATATGAAAAAGAGTCACCATATGGCTTGAGCTTTAACAAGGGCGAGGTGTTCCGAGTGGTAGACACCCTCTACAATGGCAAATTAGGATCCTGGCTTGCTATTCGCATTGGCAAGAACCATCAGGAGGTGGAGAGGGGCATCATACCCAACAAGAACAGGTAAGTCTCAGGTCACACCAAAGGACATAAGTTTGAAGCAGCAACAACAAAACATCCAAAACCTTGCAGCAAATTATGCCACTTCCTTTTGTAGTCTTGGGACTGTTTTTTTTTACCAGTATGAATGTGAAGTAGCTCATACGTATTCATAATTTCACACGTTAATGACACCTGCAGATATTGATATGGAGATGCTTTAGTAAAGCACGAACATAATATCCATCCAGCCATGCATCCATTTTCTGAACCGGGTGTAATATAATGTAATTGAATATTGGTAAATGTTAATTTTGCTTTACACTATATTTTTTTAGATGTGTAAATCATTAAATTAATTTGTAACTTGAGACTGAACACTACTTTTGAAGTCATGACAACATATCCGACTGCTCTTTGCGACAGGGCTGAGCAGCTGTCCAGTGTGCAGTACACCCTCCCCAAAACACCAGGGGGTGATAGAGCGGATTTCTGGCGATTCCGTGGCTTGCGAAGCTCAAAGAGGAATTTGCGGAAGAGCAGGGAGGACCTATCAGCACAACCAGTTCAGACTAAGTTCCCCGCCTATGAGAGGGTGGTGCTTAGGGAAGGTGAGCAAAGGTCAAGGCATTGACAAATTGAGAATATCAAGATTAACATTGTACAGGTCTGTGAACTAGTAGTGATGTTTCAACCTGAAGAATATCCCTTCCTTTTTATGTTGATCGCTTTTTTTTATTCATACCTAAATGTTTTACAAAATGATGAGTTTAGAGTTCATCATATTAGTCAGTGGCATAGATTTCCACATTAGACCTTTAGAAAATTTCAGCTTGTTTGATATTGCTAATATGCCCAGAACTGTAGCTCACCTTGACATGGTCTTTTTATTTATTTATTTATTTTTTTATACAAACAGCTGGGTTCCTGAGGCCTGTGGTCATCTTTGGGCCAATAGCAGACGTGGCAAGAGAAAAGCTGGCCAGAGAAGAGCCTGATGTCTTTGAATTAGCAAGTAAGTAGTCAACAACCAGTCCCCTTTTGCTCCTCTTAATATGCTAAAGTGTATTTTATGAATCAGCCTGCATGTAACAAATGTTGAAATCAGTGTTGGTTCATTGGCCCTGTTTACAGATCTCTCACATTGTCAAGGTTGACTGAATGGTGCAGTTCTTTAAACAACACTGTAATTAGTTGATTTAGGTCCATTAATTAGGGTTCAATGGTTGCAAGAGATGTGAAGTTTCATAAAAATGTTAGTTTTTTTAACTTAAGTTAAATGGCTTTTTGATTTAAAAGAACAGTGGAGGAGAAAGATTGTCACACTATAACATTACACATACTGTACATTCTTTGTTAGGCTTGTCTTTTGAATTAGAACAATAATTATTTCATACACTTATATAATACTGACTGGAAGCAGAGTTAAATTCTGTACAAAGTTTCTTCTTTTGCTCATGTTTGAACCCTGCAGTGCAATGATCATTGATGATGCACATTGTCGGGTCTTGTTCCTGTGGCATTTTCTGTTCATTGTTTTTCTCATGTTTAGGTGTCATTCTTCAACAATTAAAGCAACATAACGTTGGTGTCGGGCAGAAACCTTGCATCTCCAAAAATATTACTTTTCGTGAAACCAAAAAGACGGCCGATTTGTTGAGCCATTAACATTGCATTGTCAAAGAGAGCAACACATTTTTAACACTCTGTCTGCCAGCCAATAAATACATACCTACATACATACATACATACGTAAGTAAGTAAGTAAATAAATAACATACCCACGTGGGGACTGACCAATAGTAACGATTTGTGAAAAAAAAACATGAAATTGACCAAATATGGACATAGGCAGTTTCGGCCTGACACCAGCGATAAGTAAGCATCCTCAACTCTTTTAACTTATTTAGTTTTTACTGTGTACTGCTCTTTACTTTGTTACATAAAAATTTGCGTACTATGAATTCCAAGTAAGCAAAGATTGAACCAAACCTACTGAGACCAACATAAGAAATGATTCCATTTCTTGATTTGTCTTCGTAACTCTAGTGATCTTTTTGTAACTGTATTTTCTTTTCAGAAACACAGCAACAACAAGGAGGAGAAAGTATGTCATTCAGTGCATCAACTTGCATTTGTTTTATTTGATTTAAAGAATGGCAGATAATTAATCAGCAAGCATTTGGTAAATGGCTTGCTTGCTTTTAGATATGTTGGGTAATACCACTTGATTAAATAACTCGCAAAACAGTAATGGCTTGACTCAACATGGGAGACGTGCCACTAATGAAATGTAACATACTAACTCACAGCCATTAGTACCTGTTCTTACAAATATGAGTACTGTATGAGGTATTTTTCTAAAGGTTCTTTAAGTAGTCTCATGGGACTGAGTTCCCATTATTAATCATGACTAATGCTGTAAGTAAAAAATATTTGAATTCATATCCATCAGTTTTCTACCTTTACTCTCAGAATTTAGCTACAGTGTGGCACTACACAGAATAAGCAGTAGAGAAAAGAGTTGGATGGATTTACAGCTGTTGTATTATTACTCAAGTTGTGTTAAGAGTGATTTAAAAACATGTTTCTTTTTGAGTGGCATTCTCATGTGAAACGGTAGTTGAATGACTTACTATGCCTTGGGACATGCCAGTCAAATGGTTCATCAGTTTCGCAGCCACACAGCTCCACTGCAAATTCTCCACTAAGTCATGACGTTTCTCGAGTCACTTGAGTAAAAACATTTAGATTAGACTGATTGACTTTTTTTTGGCACAAATTTGACACTAAAAGGAAGCAAGATGACAGCACATCAACATAAAAAAAATCAAATAAAAAAAAAAATCAACTTTTTGCACATCCCATGTTGCTTTGGTTACTGTCTTAAGATTTTCACACCATCAAAAGGCGCCATAATATTTGGATCGTTGTAGTCTCAATACACACTGAAATCAGAAGATTCTAACTTCAGCGTGTGATATTTTTGAGTAAAGAAAGAGGCATCTTTTCTAAACTGCCATTATTTATCCACCAATCATCATGTGTTTTTAAGATAAAGCTGACACTATTGAATTGACAACAATCTTTGGCAAAATCCAAAAACAAAACAAAATTTTATCTTGTGTCCCATTGAGTTAGAAAAAAACAAATGCCTGCACAATGACTTACTGTATACTGTCAGCAACTTGAGCATTTTATTTAATGTAAAGCTATAGAAACCTATGAATCCTATTGACTTTTTGATATTGCTGCATATGGTTGAGTATCTGACTTGTTGCATGGCAGTACTGTTTGTACTGTAATAGTCAAAGAAGACCCTACTGGAGCCCAGTAATTAATTAAAAATCTGAACGTTTTATGTACTGTGTATTTTGGAGTTCTATGAGTCACTATCCTTAGCATCCTCATGAGAAAACTACCCTTTTAGTACTCTTGTGTTTCCAGGCTGGACATAATTTCTGATAGTTGTATGAATCATAATCCCCTTTACACATCCATGCTTAAATCCCTGCATTTTACAGTGACTGTGAATTGTCATTAATGCCAAATGACCCTCCCGTTCCTATATTTCATGTCAGTGTTTCTCACAAAACAGACTTCTGGCAACTTGATTCACTTTGTTTGCATTTGCACGCACACATTCACTACAAACCATCTGTCATTTCCATTGATCTATCCAAAATTCCGAATGGCTAGTGCATGAATTGGCTGCCATCCTCATTTTGTCTTGGCATCTGTTTTCATAAACACTTGTCTTCTCCTGTACAGAGATTATTATTCTGTATTTTACAGTTCTTTTTATGGGAGTCGACAACCGCATGCCACAAGGAAGACTAATTTGGGCACTGCTTGTCTTTTGACAGTTTATCTTTCGTGTTGATGTGATGCAGTTACAGTGTCTCTCTGCCTTCCACAGAAAGTGAACCAAGGGATGCTGGAACTGACCAGAAAAGCTCTGGCATCATTCGCCTGCACACCATCAAACAGATTATTGACCGGGTGAGAGAACCCTTTGATCTAAAATCACAATAAGTATAATTCTTTTAACTTTTGTAGCATGTTGCTTTATTATGAGCGGCTCAATGCTGCCCTCTGGTGGAGTGCACAAACTTGGTCTGATTGGATGTAATTTTCAGAGCACGGCAAACCCTCAAGTAGCGTGCACAAGATACATGCTTTGAAAACAATATGTATTGACGCTTAATGTTTGCATAAGGACAAACATGCGGTGCTGGACATCACCCCGAATGCAGTGGACCGCTTGAACTACGCACAGTGGTATCCAATTGTAGTGTTTCTCAACCCTGACACAAAGCAAGGCGTCAAGAACATGAGGACCAGACTCTGTCCTGAGTCTCGGAAGAGTGCCAGGAAGCTCTATGAACGAGCCCTAAAATTGAGGAAGAACAATCACCATCTCTTCACCAGTAAGTCCCTCGGGGGAGAATGAACGAGTTGTTTTAAAGGAGGGAAAATTATAACATTTTACAATCGTAAAGACACATTTCATGGTCTGCAGTGTTGGCCTCACTACACTCAATCTAACTGGTATTGTTCAGAGGCGACGTCATGCAGCAGCTATGCTGCTGTTTCATCCAGATTTAGACTTCCTCTACATTTGCTTTTCCTGCCAAGGCCCATGCTCCAGCTATGCTTTTGAAGCATCTGTAAATGATAAAAATTATTGCAGTTCTACTTTATATAATCCCCTCGACAAACACACATGCAAAAATAAGGCTGCAGATGATGTTAGTTCTCCGTTTAAAAATAAAAATAAAAATTGAAATCTCATTTGTCTCTGCTACTCTTTGTGTGTTCAGCAACGATTAACTTGAACAACATGAATGATGGATGGTTTGGAGCACTGAAGGAAATAATCCAGCAGCAGCAAAACCAACTTGTGTGGGTTTCAGAGGGCAAGGTAAAGCACACAAAGGAAATGTTTTTTTCACCAAGTAGTACAGTTCAGGACCTTGTTGCTGTGAGGTGATCTTGCATTGATCATCCACCATGGCACAGTTGAAAGAATTGACTCTACGCAACATTGGCAATAGAGTGGGAAGGTTTAGTTGGTGGGCTACCCTGCATTATGTGGTTTACATAGCCGATGCACTGATTATCTGAATTGCACTGCTTGAAAGAAATTTAACATCGACCTTAAATGAATCTTTGTTCATATTGCTGAGTGAAAACTCTTTGCTGCCACTTTGTGTTACAGGCTGATGGAGCAGCAGAGGACGATCTGGATATCCATGACGACCGTCTGTCCTACCTGTCTGCACCAGGCAGTGAATATTCCATGTACAGCACCGACAGCCGCCACACCTCTGACTACGAGGACACCGACACGGAGGGTGGAGCCTACACCGACCAGGAGTTGGACGAAACCCTGAATGACGATGTGGGTCCTCCTACGGGGCCTGCCATCACCCGCTCATCTGAGCCTGTCCGAGAGGACCCGCCTGTCATCCAGGAAGCACCTGGCTACGCTGGTTACCAACACGCATTGCAGTCTGACCCCCTGAACCGCATCGACCCGGCTGGTTTCAAGACACCAGCGCCGCAGCAGGTAGCGTTTCTGAGAGCTGTGCGTCTCCCCTGTTGTCTGGAGGACGTGGTGTGCGTTAGAAGGGTGTTCTGGAAGCGCTATTGAAGGCTCATGTTTATTTTTACAGTTATTGTGTACCTTTATTGTTCCAATGCAATATCAGTGTGAAAGTCAAAACTTGCTGGTAAGGTATTTATCACCACACTATAAAAATATTATACAAAATCTATTACTACTACAGTATTTATGTATTTAACCCTTTCGTGTGTGTGTTGACTAATCTCTGTGTTGCATTTTAGAACCTTATATTAGAACTTAATACTCACTTTTCCTCTTGTATTCTGTATTACCAAGACTTGTCTCATCTGTGTGACAGTTGCTGCTTTCACTGAGAAAACAATCACATATTTGTCCAATTGTCTGTAACAGTACTCACCTATATGCACTTCCTACTCTTGTTACACTTGTGATTGGGACTGTGTTGATACCAGAAAGTATTGTGTGCATGTTGAAAAAAACGTGTAAATCCATTAATGTTGTAAAAATGTATTTATCACAATTCGATTTCCAAATCTAAATGTTTGTCGATACAGTATCTGTTAATAATCATAAAAAGGGAGAAGGATACATTACTGTATTGTTACCATAGAATTAAAGCCAAATTAGTGTATTCTAACATTGAAAATGTGTCCTAATTCCTAACTTGGCATGCTGTTAGTTGATCAACAGCTCCCAGTAAGTGTGGAGGCAAGGTGATTGGCTGTTTGAATCAGTGTAAACTGTAAAGCACAAGCAAGGAGCAGACTATTATAGAGAGGCCATGACAACACTAACACTTGTTTGCACTGCACAGTAGTGTCAGCACGTGTTATTAAACATTTTTGAACCACTTCACAGAAAGCAGAAGCCACTGCCACCCCTAGCAACCCCCAGCTCTCTGACCCCCTGGCTGAGACAGTGACCCCTGCTGTAAAAACTGTAGAGGGCCTGAGCCCTGGCGAGGCTCCTGGAGCTCTCCACAGCCTACCAAGTCCCAACCCAGAGGCTGGCTCACTAAAGAGGCCCACGCCTGAGCTAGCCCCTGAGAGTGTCACACCAGAACCAAGACAGTCTGGACTGGACAGTTCAGAACCAAAGGTATCCAACTGACCTGCCACTGGATGCTCCATGACCGGGCCCAGCTCAGCTCGATATGACCCAACTGACCGCCTGTGCTGCTGCTGCATTTCTACCTGCCTACTTCTGCTGCCACGCTTATCCGTCTCTACTTTTCGCCCCCTGCATGTCTGCTGACCACAATGCTGCCCAGAAGACATAGAATTTTGTGTGTGTGCGTGTTTACATTTGTGCATGTGTGAGCACGTGCTGGTAAGCAACAGTGAGTGTGGAAGTATTAGCTGGTGCAGTGAATGTCTGGCATCTCTCACTGTTGTTTAATCCAGTGATTCTCAACTGATGGGTTGGGACCCAAAAGTGGGTCACTGACCTATTTTGGGTGGATCACGAACAGCTAAATTACCTGTATTCTTATTCTGATTTTTTTCTGTACTGTTCAGAATCGTACCAAGTTCCCACATGGAGCATGTTAGGTAAGGGACAGGAAATGTTTAGTTTACTCCATAAATATTGGACAGTGGAGCTCAGCCTCTGACTAACAGGCATCATGGCTAGCAATATGCCTTGGGCAGTATGTCAAACGAATTTGAAACAGAATTGAAAAATATACTGCCCAAATGTTTTCGGAGGCTATTTCTAAACAAAAAAAAAAAAAGAAATCTTAATTGTTCTTTAGTGGGTCACAACTTTGTAAAAATAGGAAAATGTGGGTCCCAGGATGACAACAGTTGAGAACCACTGGTTTAATTTATTTGCATGGCCACTAGAACTAGATCTCTGTGCTGTATTTTCCAAAAGCTGATGAAACAGAGCCTTTGTTTTTGTAAAAGTAGCTGTTGATTTTCCAACCGTCACATCTACGTCTCTAGTGATCAAAGAAAGAATCCTGTAATAAAAGCTTTGGTGAAAGACTTAAGATTTGGCTGGAAAATGAATGGTTACTTCTTTAATACCATGTTTTAAAGTATGTTTATGCAATGTGCTAGTTATGTTATTGTAAGACAGTGGGTGTCATTTTCCTAAATTTGATCAGTCACCTCAGATTGGTCTGTACCAATGGCTTATACAGTGCATATCTTGTTAAATTTCCACACATCTGGATGTCAGAAAATGCTTCAGGCAAAAATGTATCCCATTGTTTTGTAGTGTAGTATTTTTTTTTTCTGCAATATAATTTTCATTAATTTGAAAGTATGCTGTCATTGTGATTTCTGTTTTAATATATATTATCTGATCAGTAATCCCTCCCTCTCAGTTTCTCTATTGCAGGTCTTTCCCCCACTCGTTTCCTCTTCTGTAATTAATTTCACATAATTGTTTAAAGATTTTTAGTTACTTCAGCCTTTCACATCTTGTATTGAAGTGTGTAATATATTGGTGGATTCTGTGATGCTGCTAACCTTTTAATGTGTTGTGTATTTGTAGATGTTTCAAAAGGATCCATACAGCCCAGATAGCACAGGGAGACCTGGTTCTGCTATGAAACCTGGAATTTACAACTCTCAGCAGGGCTATCACCCTGAACAGCAGCCGTACAGAGATTACGACCACCCACCCAGTCGATATGATGGCAACAGTGGAGGTGGTTATCTAGAACCAAAGTACCGAAATTATGACTCTCAGCCGCCGTTTGAGAACAGTGTGCCTCACTACGACCAGCAACAGTGGAACCCTTACGGCCAGACAGACTCTACTGCCAACTCCCAGGGCTATGATCCACGCCTGCCATACAGCGATAGCCTCGACTCTCAGCATTCCCCTCCACTCCGCTTCGATGAGCCTCCACCTCAGCAGGGATTCGACGGACGTCCTCGCTATGGTAAACCCACAGTTCCGGGGCCTGTCCGCTACGATGATCCCCCACCCCTTTCTCCAGGACATGACCTGCACTACAACCATGATTCTCAACTAACTTCTCACTCTTCGGCTGGCCGCTCTCCCAGTGGCCAGTGGCCTGCCTACAGCCAGGGACCAACACTGCACGTAAAAGGCTACAAACCTCAGCAGTATGACACTACTCCTGTAAACTCTGACACCAGCCCCACATCACCTCCCAAAGCAGAGGTCTCCTCACTTTCCCCTGTAGACACTGCCAGAAATAAGTTACACGAAGATGATCCTGCCATGCAACCACAGTCGGTCCTAACAAGGGTCAAGATGTTTGAGAACAAACGGTCTGTTTCCGTTGACCGAGCCAGAGATACAGCAGATCCATCTGGGAACAAGGTAAACTTTTTGGCTTTCCATTGATTAATAATTCAAGTTAAATAATCTCAGTACTGGTATGGGAAAATTTCCCCAATGTACTAGTCACACATTTGTCCTATTGTTAACATAGGTCACAGATTTGCCCTTGAAAGCAGGGGGAATCATCCCAAAAGCGAATTCTTTGAGCAACCTGGACTCAGAAAACAGGTTTAGGTAAGCTTTTGTTTTTGTTTTTCACTCTTTGGCACTCTGAGATTTGAGGTTGATTCTAGAACGACGTTTGTTGTTTAATTGTCACGCCCAATTTGACTAATTTTATTTTATTTTATTGCTCCTTGCACGACCATGTCTTCCTTGCATTGCAACTGATGAGTGGCATTGTTTATCCACCTAGAGTCCCAGAGCCTCAGAAACCTCTGTCCAAAGTGGCTGATGACATTGTGCGTTCCAACAATTATGACCCAGATGAGGATGAGGACTACTACAGGAAACAGCTCTCTTACTTTGACAGGCTCCAGACTGGCCCCGCCAAACCCCAAGCTCAAGCTCAAGCACAACCAACGCACAACTTCTCCAGGTAATTCTCAAAAGTGCATTATGATTTTGACATGGTTTGTTCTAAAGCAGTCACCCATGGCACCAGATTTACTCTTGAATTCATACAGAAATCGACAAATTGAAGAAAATGTCGTGTATACAAATTAGACTGGGATTTCAGGATTTTTAATGATTGAAAAATGTGCAAAAAAAGATGGATCCGTTGTAGTTACTTTTGGTAATGTTGGAACTCCAGTAAAAGTCCGATTTCCGTGTGGTTTTGTTGTGACTCTTGGCATTTCAATGTTTTTTTTATTTATTTATTTTTTTTTTTTTTTAAAGGACCTATAGTGTCCAGATGGCCTATATTTCACAAGTTGTCCTTTTTCCCCCCGCTCAACTAAATGAAACTGGCAGTCATTCCAATAATATCAATCCATTTTGGAGCGATAAGAATATAAAAAATTGCCCTGGGAACGCCCCTTTTTACATGGCCAAAATTGATAGGCCGCCAACTGGAGACCAAATTCACTACGTAGCCCATGTGGGCAAAGGAATGTACTGTACGATACTATGAACTGTAAAGTACCGATACCAGTAGCGGAACGAGGTATTTTGATGACAAAAATAGCACGGTACCAGTTTTTTATTTTTTTTATTTTCAAAATCTGCGACAGCGTTCATATGGCAACTTAAAGGCCAGTACAGGGTCAGCCAATGACTGCCTGTCTTTCGACAGGTTAAAAATGCCATTATGTGTGGAGGGTGGATTCTGTGTGTGTGTGTATGCGCGACTGTGTGGGAATCTGGAGAATGAAATGGCTTCAAACTGCCGACTTCCTCCTGCAGACAAATTAGCATGTGTTAGCGTTAGCCACTGGGATGTAACCGTCCGTGGCTCACGAGGCTATGTGAGCAAAGACACTTGTAGTGGATTCTCCTGTGCTGTTAGGGAAACTGCATTCCATGCACATGAATGTCAGAGGGTTACCAGCAGATCAATACCATGCGGTGTTTCCCCATAGAAACAGAATGTATTTGCGGTGGTGAGTATCTGGTGGCTGGCCGTATCCGAGGAAGGCGGGCATAAGGGTAAACAAACACTGACTGAATAACTTACAATAAATTAAAATATTTCAATAACAAAATACAATCGAAAATAAAAAGAAAATCATCAAGAAATTAATGTAAAATCAAACACTTACAGGGCTCTACTTTTCCATTGGTAGCACTGGACCATGCATGATGTAGTCTTACTTAATTGGCATAGTGTAGTGTTGTATTTAATGAAGATTGAAAGTGACTCAAGTTGTATCTGCAAAATATTTTACTCTGTATTAAGTTTATTTGCAGCAATCAGTGGCTGACTAAAGAGGTCATTTATATAATTTTAAGACATAATGGAAACATGTTCAGATGAAAGCGAAGCATAACATCAGATATGTACAGACCCTTTCCAAAAAAAAATTATATCATGGAAAAGTTTTTTATTTTCATAATTCCTTTCAAAAAGCTACACTTTCAATCCCTTTGCTCTAATCACTGCCTCGATGCGCCGTGGCATTGCCTGGGAGTTATGGAAGCCCAGATTTCCTAATAAAAGGACACTTTTGTTGTACCCATTATTTACTGAAGACCATTCATAGCATTATTTTTTTTTCATTTTGTGAAAAGATTGATTTGCCAGGGCTCCCAAATGATAAATGGTGACGAGAGAGATAAATTGTCGTTTTTAGACCTCTGAGTTGTGCTGTAGCAACTCCCAATTATTTAGCTGCTGCTTAAAATCATTAATCGCTAGATGGCACTGGTATACACAATGAAATGCACAGACAGGTATAATAATGGCAACAGTGACATCTACTGGCAAGAAAAGAGCAAAAGCAGTTTTCGAGACAGATTAATTTGCGTTACAGTAGAATTTTCTCATAAATGAGGGACAGAACATACCTGGTTAAATATTGGTTGAACAAAAATGAATGTCCTTGTCTTCTCTTGTTGACGTCAGCAGGCTTACGCAGGTTTTCTACCTAAATGTGGGCGGCCACAATCTGTCCGAAAATCTAACTTGTCATCAGAAAACAAGCCTGAAATTACTACTGAGTCTATTTTGGTGGGAATTTTTTTTCTGCAGAAATCGTTTTTAAGTCCAGAACTATGGAATAAGTGCCAATGTTCATTAGATGGGTCCTTATAAGGTCAAATCTACAGAAGGCCTTTTGTCGGAGGGGTTGTTGAATCCACTGTACATTCCTTGCACCCAAATATCCTGTCCACGTTCAATGTTTGTGATAGTTTTCTTCCTGTGTTTACAGAACTGAATCAATGGAGAAACCAAGTGCAGCAGAGAAACGATATGAACCAGTACCCCAGTTGACACCCTCTCTGCCACCAGCCACACTTCCCAAGCCCTCAACTGAAGGTACAACACACACCCTGCTGAGTAGCGCAAATAGTTTTGTGTAAAAAACACCCTAATAATTCCTTTATTAATACTTGTGAAACACTGTTCCTCAGCCAAGCATCCTTACAGAGAGGACACTGTCCAGAGCAACTTCCTGCCTCACAAAGGTTTTCCTGAGAAGCCTCCAGTGAATGGCACTAGTGAAAAGCCTCCGAAAACAATTACTAGCAGCGGGGCTCCCCCGGCACCTAGCTACAACCGCTATGTGCCCAAACCTTACACAACCTCTGCAAGGCCTTTCGAGCGCAAGTTTGACAGTCCCAAATTCAACCACAACCTTCTGCCCAATGACAAGCCAGATATGGCCTCAAAGGTAAGCGGCTTTTGAACAGGTGTTGGTTTACCTAATGTTGTGGCTGGTGTGTATAATGATGTTCAAGTGAACTCAGTCAGTAGGGTTGGGCGTTTTGATTGATATTCAAATCCAGATGAATAAACACGAATATTCATTGCTTTCGAAACATAGTATTTATTTAATTACCAAAGCTCAACTTTAAATCTAACTTAAACGAACAACCAGAAAGTAAATTAGTAACAAATAAAATAATAATATATTAAATTATAGACATAAAAATGAATATAGCCATGGCTAAAAACATTGGCACGCCAGGGGTATTGTCTATTATACAGTGGAACCTCGATAAAACGGACCCCGATATAACAGATACAGGATAAAATGGACCGTTGGAACTGAACAATGCGTCCCAAAATAATAATTGTAAATAATTGTCACTTAAACTGCAGTTGACCAACTCTGTTAGTTGCAGAATTGGCCGCTGTTGTTCACTGGTGCTGTGGCGTAATGCAGGCAGAGAATGGGACTGACATATTTCCAGGTCACAGATATATAAAAAAAATAGATCCAATTCCAAAAGACGTGCCTCCAGTGCTTACGTGGCCGCCATGTTGAATGTGGGGTATTGACGTGGCAGCCCTGTCTTGATGGATATATCTATTGTCGATTGTACATAGACTTGCAGCACAGAGAGCGATAGCGGGATGGAGGCAGTGTTAACTCTGAGGAATACAAACACTAAAAAGATTTGGAATAAATTTGGAACGAGGAAGCACACGAATTCCACGTGGCTCATGAAAGCGACTTGCCTATAATGAGTATTGTACGTCAACAATGTCACCATGACCCGGCTACGAAAAAAATAAATTTTTGTATAGTAATATGAATGCATATGACCTCAAAAAAGGTGTTTCAATGTAACACACAATCTATATATGTATATGTGTGTGTATGTGTATGTATATAGGCGGCACGGTGGACGACTGGTTACTGGTTAGAGCGTCAGCCTCACAGCTCTGAGGACCGGGGTTCAATCCCCGGCCCCACCTGTGTGGAGTTTGCATGTTCTCCCCGTGCCTGCGTGGGTTTTCTCCGGGCACTCCGGTTTCCCAAAAACATGCATGAATAGGAGACTCTAAATTGCCTGTAGGTGTGACTGTGAGTGCGAATGGTTGTTTGTTTGTATGTGCCCTGCAATTGGCTAGCAACCAGTTCTGGGTGTACCCCGCCTCCTGCCCGATGATAGCTGGGATGGGCTCCAGCTCCACATATATACATGTGTGTGTATATATATATATATATATATATACATGTATATTTATACATATATACATGTATACATATATGTATACATATATGTATACAGTGTGTGTTCAAGGTGCATTTACAGCACAGGAACTTGCAGACACAATTCGTGCCGCGCCACATTGGTTTTCTTAGGTTATAAAGTTTTTATGAATGTGAAAAGCCAAAATTGAAATCACAATTATATTTCGATTAATCACCCTGCCCTATCAATCACTGGAAGGCCTGCTCACCCATCAACTGTGAAATAAAACCAACTAATTGGGGTACTTTGACCAAGGCAAATCATCGACAATTCATTTAGACCTGTGGGAACCAACTATCTATTGTTTTACCTGCAACTAAAATATGGATTTGTGTGATAGAAATATGTTTCTATAACCAAATAGCTGGCTGTTTAGGAAAAATGTTCTGGTTCCGGTAAAGTAATTAGTCAGTTTTGTTTTGAACAGAGTCAGAGTGCAAGCCCAGTGAAGCCCTCCCAGTCACACAACACAGACCATGACAGTGGCCTTGATACGTTCACTCGTACAACGGATCATCGCTCCAAGCACCAGCACAACAATATCGACGCAGTGCCCAAAGCAATCCCCGTGAGGTATCTAATCACATCATCCATAGATGAAATTGAATGTATTATAGTGAACATTGCTGCCTTTTAGCCCCACTGCCCTGGACGATGATGATGATGAAGATGAGGGCCACACAGTGGTTGCGACTGCTCGAGGCATCTTCAACACCAATGGTGGCGTCCTGAGCTCCATTGAGACAGGTGTCAGCATTATCATCCCTCAGGGCGCCATTCCTGAAGGTGTGGAACAGGAGATCTACTTCAAGGTCTGCCGAGATAACAGCATCCTGCCTCCGCTTGACAAGGAGAAAGGTAACATAAAAACACAAAATGACATTGAGATGAGATTGCAAAGTCACTCATATGTACATTCCTGCACTTATGCTGTCTTTCTTTCTGTTTTCATCTTTGCATTGTTTCTTGTCATCTAAGCAGTCTTTTTTTATTCATCGTACAGTACGACAAAAAAGTATTTAGTCAGCGACCAATTGTTCAAGTTCTCCCGCTTAAAAAGATGAGAGAGGCCTGTATTTTTCATCATAGGTATACCTCACTTATGAGAGACAAAATGAGAAAAAAGATCCAGAAAATCACATTGTCTGATTTTTAAAGAATTTATTAGCAAATTATTGTGGAAAATAAGTATTTGGTCACCTATGTACAAACAAGCAAGATTTCTGGCTCTCACAGACCTGTAACTTCTTCTTTAAGAGGCTCCTCTGTCCTCCACACGTTACCTGTATTAATGGCACCTGTTTGAACTCAGTATTTTATCAGTATAAAAGACACCTGTCCACAACCTCAAACAGTCACACTCCAAACTCTACTATGGCCAAGACGAAAGAGCTGTCAAAGGACACCAGAAACAAAATTGTAGACCTGCACCAGGCTGGGAAGACTGAATCTGCAATAGGTAAGCATCTTGGTGTGAAGAAATCAACTCTGGGAGCAATTATGAGAAAATGGAAGACATACAAGACCAATGATAATGTCCCTCGATCTGGGGTGCCACGCAAAATGATGACAAGAGCGATGTGCAAAAATCCCAGAACCACACGGCCGGACCTAGTGAAAGATCTGCAGAGAGCTGGGACCAAAGTAACAAAGGCTACCATCAGTAACACACTACGCCACCAGGGACTTAAATCCTGCAGTGCCAGACGTGTCCCCCTGCTTAACCCAGTACATGTCCTGGCCCGTCTGAAGTTTGCGAGAGAGCATTTGGATGATCCAGAAGAATGTCATATGGCTAGATTAAACCAAAATAGAACTTTATGGTAAAAACTCAACTTGTCGTGTTTGGAGGAGAAAGAATGCTGAGTTGCATCCAAAGAACACTGTACCTACTGTTAAGCATGGGGGTGGAAACATCATGTTTCAGTGCCCGCAGCCTAGTCAGCCAGCGGGGGAACATATGGTTAAGGCTTCATTAAGCACTGGCACTGCGCTCAGTACCAACTTCAAAATAAAAGCCTTAAAATGGCATTGATGTCCAATGTAGAATATATGAAGCTTTTATTTTGAAGTTGGACCCCTCAGCATGTTGGCGGAGAGGTGCCATATCACGGTAAGACACTATTAATTGTTGTAGCGGCTGCCTTTACTTAAACTTTTTGGCTGGCCTGACCGCAATGGAAAAAAAGACGCTGGGAGTAAATAGAGGGGGAAATCACAACTGTCGTTCTTTGCACATTGTGACCGTGCACGACTGACCAATGGTCAAGCAGAACAACGGAGACGTACCATCCTTGACAATTCACTATCTTGATGAGGATTTTCAAATGAAAAGTCGGTGTTCGCAGCCCAAAGCAAATTTATGTATATAACTAATTTCATACACAAGGTAACTCAATGAGCTTTACATGATTAAAAGCATTTAAATACAATGCATTAACTGTATTTGCTTCCATTATGTTGCAATTTGTGATTGCACTTTGTAATAGCATATTTATTTAGTTTGCTTGCTAAAGTAAAAATGTTTGGGTACGTTTATTTTTTAACCTTACAAAATATGAGGGCTCATACTGCAATTCTGCTACCTGGTACAACAAATGCTTACTGGAAGCGCGATGTTAAAAAATGAAATAGTGTTCCCTCGTTTTTCGTGGTTAATGGGGACCGGGACCAGAACCCCCCCGCGAAAGGTGAAAAACCGCGAAGTAGGATTTGCCCCCCCCCCACCCCAGGAATTTTTGTGGATGTGTATGTGGGTACCAGAATGTTTAAAATATTTAAACAGTATTTATACTTTACATATTTGAGACAAAGATTACAACAGTACACGTATTTACTTACATCTTTAATTAGAAAACCTTATAAAGTAATTAATTACTCACTGTCTTTTCCCTGCAATCAGCAATCCACAATGCCAATGCAGCTTCCATTTACACAATTCTCTTATTATGTGGAGTTACCACACATTTCGCTTCCTTATTGAAGGTTATTGAAGCAGTTTTGCGGATGTTTGCTTCCTCTTTCTTTATGTTCTGCACTGTAGATTCATTCACGCCATAATGGCGTGCCACAGATGCATAACTTCTGCCCTCTTTGATCAAATCTAAAAGTTTCACTTTTTCGCTGATGGTCATCATCATCATCTTCCTCTTGGGCGCCCCGGAGGAAGCTTTCGCAGGGGCACAGTGCTTTCGCGGCATTGTAAGGGCTTAATTAATTTAAAAAAAAAAATCGCTTAAACAAAAAAAGTTATTGCGAACACAACAGCGTGGACGAGACTGGCGAGACACAACAAGGGAAGATGCTGGGTGAGGTTGCGATGATACGCAGCCAATCAGCTAACGGGATAAATCCACTCGTGCTCTCATTGGTCGATGTCGCGCCGGGAACCAATCACGCGCGTTGTATGAGTGCCCGCACAGTGCAGGCATGTACAAAGCCTCTGAGTCAACTCATCTCTTTGTTTGGCATGAAGGGAAACCTTCTCTCGCGCGCATCAACATGAAACAACGCGTCTTTCCACAATATGGCTGCTGATATGGCTGTATTTTATTAAAAAAAATTTAATGAATATTTTGGAAAAACCCGCGAAGCACTGAAGCCGCGAAGTGGCGAGGGAACACTGTGGCCTAATTTTGAAAAATCTATTAATAATAAAGTGACCCCGAGGAAGTCTTAAAATGTCTGTACACCTGTGTTTATTCTAAGTGTATTTGTGACTTATTTTCCATGCCTCGATTGCTTTGTGCAAGGAGGTGCTTTTATCTACTTAGGATAGTCAGTCGAACAAATGCAACATTTAACCTTCAGAAAATAAAATATCATTTACACTGTAGCTACTTTGAAATAGATTTTAATTCTGAAGGATCAAGCAGAAACTGAGAGGAACTGGATGAGGAAGTTGGAAAAACTGGGACACAACAAAGTATTGTCACCACAACGTTAAAATATATACCGTAATTTCTCGTGTATAATGCGCACCCCCAAAATTGACCTAAAAATAAGAAAAACCCTTCTAGCTATGTATAATGCATTTTTACAATGCCTGATTTTGCGTCTACCCATATGATCAAAACGTAGTATTGTCTGTTTTTTTTTTTTTTTTCAAAGAATAATTCTGAACTTAAGCACTTCATCTGAAAACGTAATCCTTTTTTTAATTTACTCGCTCTTATTTTGAAATTCACAGCCCGACTTTTATTTGGTAAATTAGAAAACACACAGTTGTGCTCATATGTTTGATTACCCAGGAAGAATTTGTAAGATGGGTACAATTCTTTAAAGAAAACCGGAAGGACCAGGCGAAACACATTTAATTTTAATTTATTGGAATTCAAATTAAACGGTCAAGCATTTCAGAAAAGCATTAACATTAAACAAAACATAACAAAAAAGAAATTAATGATGGTTGCTGTTCAGTCATATTTAAAATAAAATAAAATAATAATTTCACAAATTCTGCCAGGGTATGTAAACTTATGAGCACAACTGTACATATATGCAGTCATGCCTACCCATGTCGTATTGGAATGAAAGTGTAGGCAAACACTTTATTTATAACCACTAGGTGGCGGTGGCATTTTGGAATGAAAGTGTATAGCTTTTTCATAACCACTAGATGATGGCATACATTTATAAAATGTGAATTTTTTTCCCCCCCCATTTACCCTTATACCCATGTATAATGGCCACTATTAACCTTTGACAATTTATTTGGGGGGGGGGGGGGAATGCGCATTATACACGAGAAATTACAGTAGTGTTTTATATATTGTTACACGGCACTGACATTGTAACCGGTACATTGGATGGTATTGCATTTACATTACTTAGTTACATTAAAGAGTGATAGTTACTGTAATTGTTATTAAATTTTGTCACGTTACTCCCTACACTGGGTAAAAGGTTCACATTCTTAGCAAATTTAACTGCCTGCCAGTGGGGTCTCAGTCCATTTAATCAATCGATGTCAGTCATTTGTTTAATGCAAAGTTTTTCTCCTGTATCTTTCTGTTTAAAATAAAGGAAGTTAACACTTTTTAACACACCAAAAAAAAAAGCTTTTCTATTTGTGAATGCAGTTTTACTTGATCATTTGTGTTTCTGATGCTGTGATGTTTTTATTCTGCTCTTGTTTTTTTTAGGGGAGACTCTGCTGAGCCCTCTAGTGATGTGTGGACCTCACGGCCTCAAGTTTTTGAAGCCTGTGGAGCTGCGCTTACCTCACTGTGCGTCAATGACCCCTGATGGTTGGTCTTTTGCTCTAAAATCCTCCGACTCCTCGTCGGGTATGCTGTGCTCTCAGTTCCTCTGGGGTCGTTTGGGCTGGCTCTGTGACTATTGTGTATCATCTAAATAATTTCTCCCTAGTTGTGATTTTTTTTTTTTTTTTTTGGTTTTGGTTTTGGGTGACATTTTGGTAAAATAATCAGTCTACGGTGAATTAAAGCTGTCCTTCCATTTGCATATCACAATTAGTGCTGGGCGATATATCGTGAAGCTCAATTCGATAATTTATTAAAGCTCAATATGGAAAAAGGGGATCGTGGCAGCTCTAGCTAGCGACTAGCGAGTCAGAAATAATCCAAACAAAAGGGCACGTAACATCTATCATTTGGAAACAACCGTAGTTTGCAAAACGTGTATGAAAGATATTGTGACGAAGAAAGGCATATCCGTGTAAAATCACCTGAAGATGAAGCACGTTATTGAGTGCGATGCATGTATCACTCTAAAGAGAGTCACGACTCCTTGTGCCTTTCCTATAACCTCAACAAAACAACAGGATCTACTGTATGTTAACTCCTCTCGTTATGAGAGTTTGAGCACCAAATGGAGGGAGGTCACGTCAACAATTTCATTCTATATATTTTAGCCAAGGACATGATTCCTATTTATGCATTGGAAAAAGATGGATTCAAAAAGCTGATGAAAACATTGGATCCCAGATACAATTTGCCTAGTTGGAAACATTTTGCAGAGGAAGCATTGCCTAAACTTTACAATAACATCAGGGAGAAAGTTACACCAAGTGTGTAAAACACTTTTTTTGCGACGACTGACCGGTGGAGTAGTCACACAGTGCAACGTACTTCACTACCTTGAAGACTGGGAGCTGAAAATTACCTGTTTGCAGACACGCTATGGACCCGAAGATAATACTGGCGAGACAATTGCATAAGGACTTAAAGGTGTCTTATATTCTAGGAAGCTGGATGAGGAGAATCAGGTCAGGTTACTACAGTGGCTTGACTTCAAGATCATTATATTTTGTAATAGCTGCAAGGTAAAGTAATTTATTTTGGTCTAGTCCAGTTTTATAAATGTATTAACTTTAAGACAATAAATATCGAGTCATATCGACATTAGGGAGAAAAAATGTGATATCAAATGTAGGCCATATCACACAGCACTAATCACAATGGCTTTAGTTTTATCCATTTCACTATCACTTTATGTTTACTCATTTACAACTTGTCTGTCTTTGTGGTCATCAAAGCCACCCTCTTAATTATTTTTACTCACTGGAGGTACTGTTTCACTCTTCCCATCGACCTTCACAGTGGTCAATCTAATGATTGCCAATATAAGAACTGTATCAAAAATTATACAGTAATGTTCACTTTAATTTCTCATACATTAACTCAATTATTTGTGTCAGTTTTCTTCTTTTTACAGCTTATTGTATTGGATCTCATTAGCATGTGTACCTATTTTTGTGCCCTTGAGTGTACATCAACCTCACTGGTTCATTGTATATGCATGCATATACGATGAACTTTTAATTTCTCAGTGTGTGTGTTTGTGTGTGTGTGTGTGTGTGTGTGTCTGTCTGTCTGTCTGTGGCACGGTGGATGACTGCCTCACAGTTCTGAGGACCCGGGTTCAAATACAGGCTCGCCTGCGTGGAGTTTGCATGTTCTCCCCGTGCCCGCGTGGGCATAGTACTCCGGTTTCCTCCCACATTCCAAAAACATGCATGGTAGGTTAATTGAAGACTCTAAATTCCCCATAGGTGTGGATGTCAGTGCAAATGGTTGTTTATTTATATGTGCCCTGCGATTGGCTTGCAACCAGTTCAGGGTGTATCCCGCCTCTAGCTCAAAGATAGCTGAAATAGGCTCCAGCACGCCCGCGACCCGCGTGAGGATATTGAATGTTGTTGTTTCTTTCCTCTCACACAGCCACTCACATCCTGGCCCGTAGAACTGCTTTTACAGATCTGTGCTTTTATAGACCTCTTTTTTTGACTCTGCCCAGTCCAATTAAATTAGACATCCAGCTCACCCGCGATCCTTACGAGTATAAGTTGAGTAAAAAGGGATGGTTGGATTAATGTTGTGATGCATTGATCAATTAGGATTGGGTTAGGGAAGTCCTCCCTTTGATGTCCGTGATTTTGTTGACTACACTGGATGTTTGTGCTTGTTTCCAGAACAAGTTTTTGATAATTTGATAATAACCATTCATTCACATTTCCTATTAAATACATTGCAACAGATATGCATTAATACAAGGCCTGTAGTCATTATAATAGAAGACTAAAATGTGACATTAGGTGGCTAAAGTGCATGAGCAACACTTTAGCATTTGAACACTTCTAAAAAGCTCGGCTCAATTACGGGAAAGAAATAAAAAGAGTCACTTAATTTCCTCATCCCTTCAAGAAGAGTGGGAAATTTAGCCGTTGTTAGGATTAGCTGTTAATTACCCTCATTTTAAGAATGAGAATCTGTTTTGCTCCCAATTTTCCGCTGAATAGTAGGAGGATTATCAGTCTGCGTGCTAATCCTCTTATTACGAGTCAAGGCCACTCTCCGGCCTGCTTCGGCTCTCTCTTGTCACTTTCTTCCTACATCGAGTCTCCACTACACTTTTCCTTCATTACAGCACTCTGCGTCTCATGGATGCTCGTCCTTGGAGTATGTCTGGTTCTCTGATCACACTTTGATTTTTTTAAATTTTATTTATTTTTTTATTCCAAAGACGTAAAGCTAATGAACTTTAGATTGCATGAGCAGCAGATCTCTCACTGCACACAGGGACAAAGACCCTAATTTTTGAAGACATGTCCTGTGGTCTGACGAAACTAAAATTGAACTATTTGGCCGTAATGAGCATTGTTACGTTTGAAGAAAAAAGAGGGAAGCTTGCAACAGGGTTCCTAAGCAAGTATGGAAATTATGGTAAAATATGGAGTTTGATTTCATAATTTTCCAGGTCTGCAAAAGTATGGAAATTGGAAACTATCATAAGGAAAAATATTCATATTTCCAAGACTGCTACAACAGCACTAATTTTCTATATTTAAAAAAAAAAAAAAAAAAAAAGGTGTTTGGAAGCACAGTTACAATGTTTGTGTGACAGCACACAGTGCTATACCATGGTCTTGGTGAATACCCAATTCTGATTGGGTCAGAAAATTCCATCTGTGTACATTACCAACCGATAATGTACACCTTTCGAACATCTCAAGGACCTGTAGTCCCTGTAAAAAATAAAATAAAATTAAAAAAATCATTACATTCTTCCAACTTAATGCACAGCACCTTAGCCATTAGATTATATGAGCAACATGGCAACCTAGCACAGTCAGTAAATGTGAAGTATTCTGAGGACAGAAATGAGGGATTTTAAAACAATGAGTGGTGGCACGATGGACGACTGGTTGGCACATCTGGCTCACAGTTCTGAGGACCTGGGTTCAAATCTGACCTCGCTGTGGAGTTTGCTCCAGTTTCCTCCCACATCCCAAAAACATGCATGGTAGGTTAATTGAAGACTCTAAATTGCCCATAGGTGTGAATGGGAGTGCGAATGGTTGTTTATATGTGCCCTGCGATTGGCTGGGAACCAGTTTAGGGGGTACCCTGCCTCTCGCCGCGAGTCGGCTGGGATAGGCTCCAGCACGCCAGCGACCCTATTGAGTACAACCCCAATTCCAATGAAGTTGGGACGTTGTGTTGAACATAAATAAAAACAGAATACAATGATTTGCAAATCATGTTCAACCTATATTTAATTGAATACACTACAAAGACAAGATATTTAATGTTCAAACTGATAAACTTTATTGTTTTTAGCAAATAATCATTAACTTAGAATTTTATGGCTGCAACACGTTCCAAAAAAGCTGGGACAGGGTCATGTTTACAACTGTGTTACATCACCTTTTCTTTTAATAACATTCAATAAACGTTTGGGAACTGAGGACACTAATTGTTGAAGCTTTGTAGGTGGAATTCTTACCCATTCTTGCTTGATGTAAAGCTTCATCTGTTCAACAGTCCGGTGTATCCGTTGTCGTATTTTACGCTTCATAATGCGCCACACATTTTCGATGGGAGACCGGTCTGGACTGCATGCAGGCCAGTCTAGTACCCGCACTCTTTTACTACGAAGCCACGCTGTTGTAACACGTGCAGAATGTGGTTTGGCATTGTCTTGCTGAAATAAGCAGGGGCGTCCATGAAAAGACATTGCTTGGATGGCAGCATATGTTTCTCCAAAACCTGTATGTACCTTTCAGCATTAATGGTTCCGTCACAGATGTGTAAGTTACCCATGCCATTGTCTTTGTAGTGTATTCAATTACATATAGGTTGAACATGATTTGCAAATCATTGTATTCTGTTTAACACAACGTCCCAACTTCATTGGATTTGGAGTTGTAGAAGCGGTACGGAAAATGAATGAAAACAATCAGTGATTTAATCATTTACTTTATTTGGTGATTACAGTGCCTTTGATGACTGGGATGCTGCTGAGGAATTGAGGGGAAAAATTAAGAGACAGAAGTGGCACAAAGAGTTAACGCTGTCAGAATTAAATCAACTTGCCGACAAGGATGAAAATCAAGGCCAAGAACACAACAAAATAGGCAATTAACACACCGAGACACTTGCTGGCACAAAAACTGCCCAATACAAACAGAACACTTTGAATGATACCCTGCGACAATTTGATGCCGCTGTCCAGTCAACAAAGACTGACAGAGACTACAGCGTTGCCAGCCTGAGAGCTTGCATCAACCGTCGCATAAGCTATATATGTGTCAAAATAAAAACAGATTTTGTCGTGTGTGTGTCTGTGGGTGTTAATTAACATTGTCAAACTAGAAAATGTAATTGCGTGAGTACTGAATAGTAGGGATGTACCGGTCTGATCACATGATCGAAAATCAGGGCCAATCGAAAGTGATTTTCAGCTGATCGAAATCGGCTGAAAAAGATTGGTTTTATTCATTTTCTGACATTTTAAATGTCACAAAGTGACAAAATAATGCAAAGATACAAAGATCTTCAGAATCAGATACTCTTCGTCATTGTTGCAATGAGACATCGTACAATGAAATTGAGGTGCTCGGGAGATAAAATATGCTAAACAAAACGAGCGGTAAAAAAGAAATGTGTGTGTATGTATATGTTTATATAGACAGTATATAAACATGTCTGTCAAGTCAAAAGTGCAGTCTTAAATTGCATTAGATCAACTTAGCAGCATTTAACATGGTAATGGCAGAAGGATAGAAACTGTTTCTTAATCTGTTTGTTGTAGTCTTTATGGACCTGAAACGTTTGTCTGAGGGCAGTCTGAACGACTTTGTGTCCAAGGTCTGATAGATCCTGGGGAATCCTCTTGATATTCCCAAGGCAACGGGAACTGTGCAGATCTTCAAGTGAAAGGAGAGGACAGCTGACTCGCCGCTGGGCGACCTGTACGACCCTGTGGAGCTCTTTCCTTTGTGCTACTGTGTAGCTGGTGAACCAGAGACAGACAGTAGGTCAGGAAGCTCTCCACTGTGCAGCGGTAGAAGGACACCAGCAGTTTCTCATGGATGTTGTTCTTCCTGAAAACCCTCAGGAAGTAGAGTCTATCTTGAGCCTTCTTCACTAGCTCAGCAGTGTGTGTTCCCCAGGTCAGGTCCTCCCTGATGCAGAAGTCTGAAACCCTCTGCACATGTCACCGTTGATGATGAGTAGCTGGATATTGCTGACTCTCTTATTGAAGTCCACGATAAGCTCCCTTTTCTTTGCTGTGTTCAGGAGCAAGTTGTTCCTGCACCACACTGTCAGCTGCTCCACCTCATCCCTGTAGGGAGACTCGTCCCCCTCATAGCCCAACTGCTGTGGCGTCATCAGCGAACTTAACGATAGTGTTACTGTGTTGAGCAAGGGTACAGTCGATAGTATAGTGGGTGTAGAGGAGGGGGCTTAGTACACAGCCCTGAGGGGAGTCGGTGCTGATGGCTGTGGAGAAGTGGGGGCCCACTTTAACCCTCAGTGTGTTTTCACTCAGGAAGTCCTTAATCCAGCAGCAGGTGGAGTTAGAGTTGGGCATCGTTTGAATTTGTGCGATTCCGGTTCCGGTTCTAGTTCGGTTCCGATTATTTTAGGGGGCTGGGTCAAAAAAGTTTGCATGGTTTAAATAAAGGGTGTCCAAATTAAGCTGTCATAAGCTTTTTTTTTTTTTTTTTTTTCTGTCATTGGCTCTTAAGTTGGTTTGAAGACTAAAATAAACGCTAAAAACCATCAGTGCAAAAGTGCAAGAAACCATTTACCTTGTTAACTGTCTCAATGTTGGCATAGACTTAAATAATTTTTTCACTCACCCAATTGACTGAGAGTTGACTTCACTGAAGCTCCGCGCGGTGTAGGCTGAGGGTCAGAGTGCGTCAGATGCTACACATCGGGAAAAACTCCTTTGCACAATGTAGTCGTATTCCACTGAGGCGACTGGTCATTCATTTTAACAAAGTTAAGACACACTTTTATTCGCCGCCGCTGCCGTTGGGCACAAGCATGTCATCGTTGTCGCCACTTCTTCGCGGCTGGAGGACTAGGCATCGAAACTGGGAATTGAAATTTTGGTATGGGTCGAACGTGGGAGAGATGAAGGACAGGATGTTGTTCCTGATGAGCTTCTCAAAGTACATCATCACCACAGGAGTCAGTGCCACTTACCTATATTCGTTGAGAGTGGTGATGGTCTGTTTTTTGGGCAGAGGGACTATGATGGTGGACTTCAGGCAGGGTGGGACGGCGGACTGGGACAGAGACTGGTTGAATATCCTGGTGAAGACCGCAGACAGTTGGTCTGTACAATCCTTTAGCACCCTTTCTGAGATGCCATCAGATCCAGCCGACTTCCGTGGGTTGGCAGCCCGTAGCACATAGCACATAGTTAAAGTCCCCAGCAAAGATATAAAAGTCAGATAGTTAGCATTAGCATCCAGATGCTATGTAAACAGCGGTGATCATGACCACAATGAACTCTGTGTACAGTATATGGGTCTGCATTTAACAGTCACATACTCCCAGGTCTGGGGAGCAGTGACTTGTCTACAGTTACTGTGTTTGTACACCAGTCGTTGTTTATAAACACACACAGACTGCTCGTACCGGAGTCACTGGTCCGATCGTGGCGCTCTGCAGTGTAACCTGTCAGCTGGATGGCAGAGTCAGGAATCAAATGAGTGAAGCCACGATTCAGTGATCAATAGAATACAGCTGTTCTTGATAGTGTTATTTGTCGCAATGTGTAGCCTCAGTTCGTCGATATTGTTGATGAGAGATCTGGCGTTGCAACGTGAGGAAGATGCTGGGAAGCAGAGGTTTAACCGGCTGCTTCCATATAGCCTCGCTAGTACGCCAGCCCTGCAGCCTCCCTTTTGCTTCCTCTCTCTGCACCGCCTCCGACATTGTCCCGCGGTGATGGTAAACCACGGAGAGCCAGGACTCCTCGCTATGTCCACCGGGATGTTGTGGGAGCGAACATACTCTGTTGTAACACTCCTCTCGCTGCCAGCTCCGATCGTGAGAACGTCCTGTCGGCTGTAGATGTAGTTCGCTCGGCAAAAAGTGGTCAGGACAAGGAGCAATACTACAAGACACTTCCATACAATATAATGAACCGAAGAGCACCGAGCAGCTGCGTCATTCATCCCACTTGCCAAATGGAACAGTAATAGCTTCATTTTATATTAGACAATGTACATTTCGGGGGGCGGTTTTAGTACGTGTATAAGTCACTGTGAAAGAGTGTGTGCGTGCGTGACCGTCTACCTTGATTCTGTTGGCCCATTGCACCATGCTCATAGCAGACAGACACGGACCATGCACCCTGAGAGCAAGCTGTGTGTATGTCAATGGCCCATATCATTTTTATATATATGTATTGTATGTATATACCTGTATGTATGTATGTATAACTATATACATAGGCTACACATAAAATTAATTTGAGAACAATTGGATGCACTCTAATGCATTGTCGAGGTCTGGGATCGGGACTCGCTACCGTCAGATCCTTAAATTCCAAGACTCTGGCTCTGGCATAAAAGGGATGTGGGAGGAAACCGGAGTGCCCGGAGAAAACCCACGCAGCCACGGGGAGAACATGCAAACTCCACACAGGCGAAGCCGAATTTGAACCATTGTCCTGAGAACTGTGAGGCAGATGTGCTTATTAGTCATCCACCATGCCGCCGGAAAATAAATTGTTTTAGTAAAACTTTCTATTTTGACTACAAAACATATGACATTATGAATTGGTGGTTTCATGAATTATTTTATAATAATTATATTTATTATTTTTATATCTCGCTACAGGCCATGGTGGCGAAGCGTTATTAGGAATCCCACACAGTTTCCTGGCAGGACACGGCCTGCTCCAATATTACTGGCTCCAGGACACGCGTCACTGCGCTAATGATTTGCGCGTATATGTTAGTGTACGTGGGTACAACATTCACTCGCCATGTAGTGAGTAGTCCTTTTGAGATTCACTCGCTAAATGGATAATTTAGTTGCATTTGGTGACTGGTGAGTGTTAATTTCGGACCCTGCTAACACTGTTATAATGCAAATCATCCACGCACAATGTAGGTACCAAATCAAACCAATGTAATACACTTACACTTAACTACACAATGAAAGTAACTGTGTGGCGCATGATATCAAAAAATACATTTTCAGAAATAGGCCAAAGTTAATTCAAGATGTACTGTACTTGTTTCCCTCCCCCCCTTTAATGTGGACTTTTCCCCTGCAGTATAGTGCACATAGTCCTCATAGCGATTGAGGTTGAATTTAGAGTCAACAAGAGGCCGGGGACATTCATTAAAGATGAAATGACTTGCCTATTCTCTTGTGTCTCCAGTGTTTGGATGTAGGCCACTGTCTTGTAATATCCAAGTGTGGCTGGCTGGCAGGCAGGAGATGCAATCAGGCCCTTCAGTGCCACTCAAGTATTCCTCACTAAATGAATTTATACTAAAGTTGTTTCTCTGTACAGCCTGTGAAAATGGAGTGCTTATATAGTCATTACAGTTGAATTTAACCTACAAGACCGTTATAACTCACCATCTGGTCCATCTGTTCCTTTTCCTCCCAGGTGACCCCAAAAACTGGCAGAACAAATCGCTCCCTGGAGACCCCAACTATCTGGTGGGAGCCAATTGTGTGTCTGTGCTCATCGACCACTTTTAAGTGGGGAGGGGCCAGCAGGTGCGATGTTACTGAATATGAATCGATGTTGGATAAACAAGGACACACGCACACGCACACACAGCTACACTCTCCGACTCCTCATGGTAGTGTGAAGAAGATCCAGTCAGTGCTGTTTACGACTGGGCACTGAAGATTTATTCAGTAATTTTTCCCCCAAATGAAGTCTAGAAGTCGTGAAATGAAACCACTGATGCATGCACCCGCCCCTCCTACTAAGGTTTGTTATATACAGTATACACAGAGGTTTCTACATGCCTATACATAGATGGTTTTCCAATTTGCGCCACCAGCGAACATATTTTACAAACCAGTGTCGTGTATTTATGCTATATATGCATACAGTATATATAGTAGTCTAGACAAACTGTATATGGTAATGTATTTCACTTCTGATTTCAACCTCCTGTTATTTTTTCAGTTCAGGTGACTGAATTTAAATATGTATCCGCATTCTTCCACTTGGTGGGAATCTGATGAAGGTGTTAGTCTGAGATGAGACAGTTGGAGTTTGAAGGTCAGCTGGATCTGAAAGCCAAGCAGCACACTTTAACCTTTATTCTTCCTCTGTTGCACCTTTTCTTCCAGTCAGATCTTGTAGCTTGAGTTTTTCTCTCTCCTTCCAGCCTGAGGGAGATCTATGCATGTTGTTCTACTCAGGTCCAGCGGCCTCCTCAGTTGCTTCCTCACGTTTCATTCTCATCTCGTTTTGCACTCTTGCATTCAAACACAATAAGCAGTGATGCCTTATCTGCAGATCACCTCTTTTCATGAAGAAAATAATTTATGATGAATAACTCTCTAGTGTTGTTTGGGCTGCCATTTTTGTTAACCCAGTCTATAAGCCAACTCGGGTTCAGCACACAGTTGAGAGAGGATAACACATTTCTGTTGGTCTTTTGTCTCCTATGCATTACTTTGAGGAAAAAAAAAAAACATAGAAGAAAAAGAGAGGCTGTAAATAATGCTAGCATATTGCCTTGGTTCTTTGTAAATGAACATTTTTTTGTAAGTCTTTCTTTTTGTATAAAATGTAGCGGAAACATGTTTTAAAAAGCAGAAGAGAAACATGATTATCTTTGTATTCTGGATTATACCCTCAAGCCTTGAAAAAAAAAAAAATGAATCTGACAATAATACACCTTTTCTACCAACATTCAATAGTCTTTTTGTGGCTACTTAAGGATCAGGAAAGTGCTTGGGTTCAAAAACATTTAAAATGTTTTTGTTGTTGTTGTTGTTGTTGTTGTTTTTCTAAAATAAAAGGTGTGCTCCCAAAGTGTTCCCTTCACTAATTTCAGTACTGGATGCTGTATCGTGTGCCCTTAAATGTATTTTTGTACTTATAGACCATTAATGATATATGGCACACCAGTACCATCTTATTTTTAGACTTTAACAGCTTTAATTGGATATTTGCTCTACACGTGTGGCTGATTTCTTTTTTTTCTTCAACACAATTTTAAGTATACCACTGTATTAATAAATAAAATCATTTTAAAGTAATGTTTGTCAAAGATTTCCTTGTCTTTTCTTACAAAGTCACAAATGTTGCCATTGATCAAAAATAAGCGGTCACGTCTAGCATCAAGCAGTTATATTTGCAGTTAACGTGCTGTTTTAAATTCTTCAAGTGAATTTGCTTGTACGGTATTTGAAGAGCTCATCCTTGTAATTTTTCGTTGAAATGTACTTCATTTGATATTGTAGCAATAATTTAGTTGTTGTTGCTAAGCAATATATGCTTTTCACGCAATTCACAAGTGTGGCCGCTAGATAGCGGAAGTGATCTCTGAACTGAAAAGGTCAGAAAACTGCATTACTGCTAGTCATTTATAAGCAACGTTTTTGTCTCTGGCCAGGAATTTGCCCCCCCTTGACGGCAAAAAAGCTCACTTTGACCCCAAATTCAAAGTACTGTTTTTAGGGCCACGGTCAGCCAATAGTCAACATTCCCCCTACACCCTCAATACTGCCCATGTCCATCAGTGACCATCACGTTGCATTTTAACCTGCAGATTTTACTGAGTTTAACGTCAATGCCACCAGATGACTTCAAGACTCAGCCTACCGAAGGTCAATATACGGGGTCATCAAATGTTACAAAAAAATTAATTAAATCTGACTCCTTTGGTGTAATTTTGACTTAAATGTGCACAAGTAGGCCTATATTGCATGGATGCTAATGAAGCAGCCCTTGCCATACACAACACTTGTCCCCCTTGCTTTCCTTTTTTTTTTTAAAACCGTTTTGTCATTTCCAACTTCAGCTCTTTAAATATATTGCTGATATACTGTTTACATCAGATTGCGCCTTTTGCCTCATCCTTTGACCAACTGAGAAACATGAAAATGGTCTTTTTAATTCCTTATTGGATTGGATCATACAATTTGGGTAAAATGAGTTTCATTCTTGAGACGGACATTTGCAAATGTTTATTTTCTACCAAATTGCCTCATTTAAAAATTTAGGCACAAGGGATTTTTTCTTTCTTCTGAGTTTCTGAAAGCAGCATTTAATGGCTGCAATATGGAGCAAAATGTATGACACAATTTGGATTTCAAGAAGTGCAGATACACTGCTGACCATGGAGCTCCCATATGTTGGCTATTTAGACTTGGACATAGAGTGACTCTCTAACATTGACTTAGTGTAAAAGTGTCCATTTCATTTAAAAAAAAAAAAATGGTTTTGTCATGAGTGTCCAGAAAAGGCCCCTCTGACAGCTACTTCTGTTTGACCCTATTTTGTTTCCCCTGTCCATATTTGGCCAACACCGCCCCCTTTCTTCTGATTGGTTACCTCTGTGTAGAAGAGCCAACCCTCACCACTTCTGAGCGCAGTGTTTGTTATGTTGTCGTTATTGGCTTGGGAGCGGAGAGGTAGCCGGAGATCTTTGCTAGTGATGCAGATAAGCTCAAGAAATTCAAATGACTTGGTTTCAGGGCTCTCGGCAGGAAAACGTCTGGAACTCAGGAATGCGTGGACGATTTTAATTCATAATTCACATGTTTACTGAGGTACCGTCGAGCCAATATTACATCCCATTGGTAAAATATGGCAGCTTTAAAGAAGTGGAAGCTCCCTCTGCTGGCCGTAGATAGACTGCATCATTAGCATTACACGGTAAAAAAAAATAAAAGGCTGTGCAGTAGCCTACTGAGAAAATAAAACATTTTTCAGGTTGTTGTGCAAACAAACTGGAGTTTGAAGGGTTAAAAATGGATGGATATTCAAAATAATAGAAGAAGCAAATCAATCTTGGATAGGATTCAGCCGACCAGATCCTTGTCTTTGTTTCACAAGTGTGCACCAACTTCACCCGCTGGGAATAAAACCTCCCATGCTGCACTTCTTCACAAATCAAGCGCAGCCACACACCCACAGAACGCCCCCTCCTCCATCATCACCATAGTAGTGTCAGCCTGGCCGCCGCTGCTGCATGCGCACAGACGCACTGTGGCACATTTCCAACAACTGCGCACGAGAAGCCCGCCGCTGGTCCACAATTGCGGATATCCCCCGACACGCTGCACCTTTGACGCCGTGTCTTGCATGTGGCAGTGAGTTGCGGCCAGCCGGGCTTCGGCATGGCAGCAGCAGCATGATAATGGTGCAAGGGTGCTTCTCCGGTCCGCCTTTGGATGACTTTTCTTCAGAGGAATGGGTTGTTCGTCGGCCCTAAGAACGAATTTGGTGCGCGTGGACTCTAATACCCTTCGTTTATTTTTCGAGTGTACCGCTAAGCATTTGGTACTGCTTTCTCTCTTTTCCCTTCTTCTTCTTCTTCTTCTTCTTCTGCTGCTTCTTCTTCTTCTGCTTCTTCTTCTTCTTCTTCTGCTTCTTCTTCTTCTTCTTCCCTCCCACTCGTGGCGCAGAGACGCTAATTGGAGAGCATCTTAATTGATGAAGAACAACCACATCGGGCTTTGACCTCCACGCTTACGCTCTTTCTATTCTGGCATTTCTTCTCCCGTGGCGCACCTTCAGCACGTCACCTTCTTGCTCGTCCGACCTTTACATTGCACCTTTATTTAAGGACAATGCCGGTGAACGCGTTGCCCCGGGCGGGCATCAGCGGCCAGGGCTCCCTCAGCCCGGCGTCGCTGTCCCGGAGCCTCTTTCGGCTGAGGGAATACCGGACTCGGACCCGGATCATGCTGGCTCTCGGAGTCTCTCAGATGGTCCTGGGGAGCCTCATCCTGGCCGTCAGCTTCGCAGCTCTGGCGCTCACCACGTCTCCCAGGGTGCGCCACTCTTGCCCTTTCTGGGCTGGTTTCTCCGTGAGTACATTTTTCTTTCCCCCTTTCTTTGTTTTGACACACTCGAACTGTTGTACTGTATTTGCGGGGCAATGGAAAAGCACGACGCACTGGCGAAATTGAAGTGTACAGCTGTGTTCTCCCACCCTTATTGAGCCAACGGCGCCAAGGCACACACTGTTACAGAAGACATATGAAGGTACACCACCGTGTCCCAAAAAGTGGATTTGCCATCAGAAGAGCATTTAATTGCTCTACCTGTCACTACACGTCGCTGGCGTAGATAGATGAACATCTTCGTACTAGGCTAAATAAATCACCAAAGCGACCAATTAAGCCAAATTGGACATTTTCTCAGGGCACACCTGATGATCTCTTCGAAACACCAGCGTTGGGATTGGGAATCACTAAAGTGCTGCAGTGTGGGAGTGGTTAGCAGATCTGTCTCACAGCTCTGAGGTTCTGGGTTCCGACCTTTCTGTGTTATCCCTGTGCCTGCGTGGGTTAAAATCCGGCCTCACCTGTGTGCAGTTTGCATGTTCTCCTTGTGCCTGCGTGGGTTTCCTCCGGGTACTCCGGTTTCCTCCCACATTCCAAAAACATGCATGGTAGGTTAATTGAAGACTCTAAATTGTCCGTAAGCATTGAGAGTGTGAACGGTTGTTTGTCCATGTGCCCTCTCACCCAAAGTCAGATGGGATAGGCTCCAGCTCACCCATGACCCTAGTGAGGTCAAGTGCTGTAGAAGCGGAATGGAAAGATGGTTACAGACATGATTTGTGTGATTTAAGGATGTTTTCATTTCATCTCATGTTCCAGAACACAAATTAGTGGCTTTACTGCACTTCTTGTTACTGTAAAAAACATTATGTATTCATCCCCATAATTTGCAAATGCTGTGAAATAAGGAATGACTTTAGGACTATACAGCCATTAAATACATCTCAGGCTGTTATAGCAATACATACAAATCTCTCCTCAGAAATTATGAAAAATATACGGATGACATCAGAGGAATCTTGTTGGACGATTAGTAAGTGTGATTGAATGACATCATCATTGCTTTGCTGTCCATGAACTTGCCTTCAACCCTTTTGCCAAAAAGTTCAATATTTTGGAAATGGGCTGAGGAAAACGTTCCAGATGAAACTTGCATTTTCTATATACCCAAGTCCCAGTGACACTTATTCCAAAAGAAGGAAGGATCTGACTCAACACTGGCTGTTAAGCAAAGACAAATGTGTCAAGTGCAAAATAATATACAGTGGAAATAAAGTTTGCATACCCCTGTTCAACTGCAACATTTTTGTAATATAAAAAAAAGAAAGAATTTCACAACTTCTTCCACCATAAATGTGATGTGTACAATTCCATTGAACTTTTTTTCAAAAAAATCTTACAAAGGGCATGCAAAAATAAACAATTGAGATGATTTGGTTGAACAAATATGCACCCCCTCTGATAACTGGGGATGTGGCTGTTTTCATAATTAACTAATCACATTCAAACTCCTGTTAAATGGGATTCAGAACACAATGGCCACCATTTAAATTGCCTCTGATTCACCCCAAATCAAATTATTTTTCCTAATTGAGTTGTACAGGTTATAGGTCACATTAATGGTGAAAAGAAGTTTTGAAATTATTCACGTTGAATGATGTGATCTTTTTTTGTGTCACAAAGACCTGGCATTTAAACATGCCTGTGTAGACTTTTTATACCCACTGTACATGTAATGGGTACTCACATTAAAGCAGACAAAATGTGTCCAAATACTTTTGTCTAGCACTACCATCTATTGTAGTTGCATACCAGCGTGACAGAGGACGTAGTGGCTATCCCGGGAGTTTGTTTTGCTGTTGTTATGGGCAGGGGCAGTGCCGGGACATTGTTGAGAAGAGAAAAAAAAAATCACTAATTAAAAAATATTATTTTCTAGGCCTCCTGTCAGTGATGGGCCCTTGGAATTGTCAGCATTTACAAATCAGCATTAAAAACTTAGCAGCTCCCTAAAGAACAAAAAAAAAAAGTCTACTGATGATAGTGGAGAAATGAGGACCATAATAATAGTTCATGTGTCATATGAGCAACAGAGAGGATGACATCATAGCAAACCTCCAATGCCACGCAAATATGATTGGAGACAGAACTGGAATGACATCAGACTGCATCATCATCTTGCAACACTTAGTTAGTGGAGGATCCTCAGGTGATGACAACATGTGTGTAGACTTCTAATACCCACTGTACATGTAATGGGTACTCACATTAAAGCAGACAAAATGTGTCTGCTTGAGTTTGTTTTGCTGTTGTTATGGGCAGGGGCATTGTTGAGAAGAGAAAAAAAAAATCACTAATTAAAAAATATTATTTTCTAGGCCTCCTGTCAGTGAGGTGATGACAACACATTTCTTATGTTCTGTACAGAGCAGTGGAACCTCAAAGGTTGAACGATCTGATGCTGGTCACCCCAAGATTTTTTTCCCCATAGGAAATAATGGGAATTAAAAAAGAATTCAGAATCAGGATCAGCCATATTGGCCAAGTACAGTATGTTACAGGACGCACAAAGAATTTCTCTCCGATAGTTGGAGTCACTCTAGTATGACAACAAACTGCCACTATGACCAAATTTAGGACATTACAAAAACATGTGTATGGAGAGTCATTGAGGAATGAAATGTACCACTAGTGGGGTGATGCAGATATAATGGCATTGTGCAAAAGATGTAGAGTACTCAAGCAATTTAGAGCAACTAATAGTGCAAAGATCTGGTACAGTGACGATTGTGCAAATGGTGCAGAGAGTTCTCAAACACATAAGTGGATGGTAGTCATCAACAACAGTTAGTGTACGAATAATGTAGAAGTGTCCCAACAGAGATGTGCAAAATTGGCAGCATGTTACAAGGTTGATGGCGAGAGGGAAGAAGCTGTTGGAATGCCTGCTGGTTTTAGTTTGCGTTGTTCGATAGCACCAACCTGAGGGAAGGAGCTGAAAGCTGCGTGAGCTGGTGACCAGTATGTGGGAGGGTCCAAGAGAATTTTGCGTTCCCTTGTTTTAGTCCTTGCAGCCTGCAAATCCTAAAGAGTAGTAAGAGTAGGCTAACTTTTTCGGCAGCCTTGACTGTCCGTTGCAGTCTGATCTTGTCCTTGTTTGTGGCAGCACCAAACCAGACTGTGATGGATGAACACAGAACCGATTCAATGAGTGCTGTGTAGAACTACCTCAAGAGCTCCTGTGGCAGGCCGTGCTTCCTCAGAAGCTGCAGGAAGTACCTCCTCTGCTGAGCCTTTTTGAGGATGGAGTTTCCCATTTCAGGTCCTGAGGGACAGTAATTCCCAGGAACTTGAAGGTCTCGACTGTTGACACAGGGCAGATGGACAACATGAGGGGCAGCTGTGGCAAAGAATGTTTTCTGAAGTCCATGTTCATCTCTACGGTCTTGAGCGTGGTGTTGGGCGCACCAAAGCCGCTCTACTTCCAGTCAATACACAGACTTGTCAGCGTCTTTGATGAGGCCAGTCACTGTGGTGTCGTCTGCAAACTTCAGGAGTTTGACAGTCGTTCGGGTAGAGAGATCAGAGCAGAGGGGAGAGGGCCCCGGTGCTGATGGGGAATATGGATGTGATGTCTCCCAGCATCACCGGCTGTGTCCTGCCCATCAGGAAGCTGTAAATCCACTGACAGATGGAAGGCGAGACGCTGAGCTGGAGAAACTTGGAGGAGAGGAGTTCGGGGATGATGGTGTTGAATACAGAGCTGAAGTCCACGAACAGGATCCTCGCGTAGGTCCCTGTGCCGTTGAAGTGTTCTAGGATGAAGTGCAGTCCCATGTTGACTGCATCATTCACAGACCTGTTGGCCCGATAGGCAAACTGCAGGAGATCCAGCGGGGGTCTCGTGACGCTCTTGAGGTGGTCCAGCACGAACAAACACCATAGACACAACATTACATCCCAAATACTAGAAAAACTAGTAGCAAAATACGGGACTTTAAATTTTTTTTTTAATGCTTTTGAACACCACAAAAATGTTGCAAGCATAAAATGGTAGGTGGTATATAAAATGGTATATGCATGTCCCTGCAGAGGTAGGGTGTTGGTGGTGTCTGGGTGTGAGCTGTGGCCGACAGCAGCTCCTGCTTGAGTGTGCTCCTGTGTTGTGTTTTACTGTTCTTGCCGGGTTCAATAAATGGCTCTGAGGTTCACTGGCAACTGTGGCTCTCCTTTACCACATGTGAAGGCATTAGAATATTTAAGTATACCGTAAAAACCCATAAAAATTGAGAGCTTAAAAACATGATCTAGCAGAGGCACACGTGTGTGTGTGTGTGTGTGTGTATATATACACAAACACAATGTGTATGCTATACAGCTCATTATTCTCTGTTTACAGTCGTCTCTTTTTAGAATCAGTTTTTACCATGTTACATTTTCTTGGTGGTTTTTGTATTTATGAGCACACATTTCCTTGATTTGCAGCCAGAGACCCTGTGCAGGGGCACTTCATTAATTATAGAGGTACTGGGGCAGAGTGCATGAGGAGGCGGAGCGAGTAGGGGTCTCCTCGGTGCCATCAGGGCCATCTGTGTTTGTGTTCGAGGACGTGCTCAAAGCTGCGTGTGTGCGGCAGGGTACAGTTACAAGGGAATAGTAAGTAGCCACAGGGGTCAGGGTGCAAAGGACAACACGCATTCAGAATTGGGTGCCTTGAGTTTATTGGACAAACTTGACGACCTGAGACAAGTTTATGTCCGGACAGCTGCATGTTGGGATACACGTTTGTCAGTCTGCTTTAAGATTCTTCACATATTTGTAAAGTGTGCCTGTGTTTTTCTCATGAGGACAATGTTGGTTTGCTTGTACTAAAAATAAATAAACAAAATCTGTATATATTTTAAATGCATATCAGTTAGATAGGATGCTAGCCCCTCATCCAGCCATCCATTTTCTATACTGCTTGTACTCACTAGGATTGAAGAATGACACTGTTTGACTCATAAATGTGTAAATCTGACTACAATGTCAGTGCCTCATCAGCCATGAACCTAACCACATTTCATTTTTCCTATCCCTAACCACATGTAGCCTAGACAAACAACTCAGACATTCACACCTTGGGACAATTTAGTCTTCAAGGAATCTAGCATGCGTGATTTTGAAACATGGGAGGAAGCCGGAGTACCTGGTATAAACCCGTCTTGCACTGTAACTTTTTGGTGTTTATTTGTTCTCTAAATTGTGTCGCTAGTCTTCTGAAAACTGAGCTTAACAACCAAATTGCTCAACACCTAATTGGATGATTAATTCATTAATAGGTGTGTCACGGTACCACTACAGTGTATCATCCAGATAGTGAGAGAAAGCCAGCAATACATTATGTTGGTGGGCTTTACTTCTGTTAGAGAAATCTAGACCGAGGCGGTGCAGAGGTTTGGATCACTTCTCGGTTAATTTATGGAGCTGCGGATGGTAATTTGTTCTGCATGTCAAACTGCTGACAGATGCACAAGTCCTTTGGCTCGCCGTGTCGTTCTTGGGCCAAAGCCAGCGGGGCAGAGTGAATTCACAGCCAAGAGCTCTCAGGTAAACCTGCTGGCCAGACACGGCACAGAAATGCGTCTGTAAGATGACCCCGATGACCTGTGCATCACCCTTTATCCCCACAATGACATTGACAGGAAGTGACGGCTGTGGGTTGATGGCAAGCCTCGGGCTGGGAGGGAAAAGGAGCTAGACTGAAAAGACACTGTTCGGTAGGCTGCCACATCAACAACAAGAATTTAGAATATTTCCTTCAAAAAGAGATGTTTGTCCAGCAATGTAAGCTAGGCTGCCAGTTCAAACTCACATGGCAGACACAATGCAGTGAAGTCAGGGGCGATTGTTGGATCATATCGTCATATCATCATCATCATCATATCACTGCAAGGCAGCGTATTGCTCTGTGCAGGTGGAGCGCTCAAAGCCCAGTCTGGGAGAAGTGTGAGGGATTCTGTGGAGCAAACCATTTTTGAGGCAATGTAGGGGTGCTGTATTCATTCATTCATTTTCCGTACCGCTTATCCTCACAAGGGTCGTGGGCGTGCTGGCGCCTATCCCGGTTCTCTTCGGGCGAGAGGCAGGGTACAGCCTGAACTGGTCGCCAGCCAGGGTGCTGTATTTTTGTTGATAAAATATTACATTTCAACCAAGTAATGTATAGTTCACTTTTCTCGATTGTTTAAAAAGGACATAGTTACATTTTTTTTTTTTAATCTTTAAAATTTTAGAGGCGCTGGAAATTCATTGTTAGGGGTGCTTCAGCACTGTCCAAAATAGGTTCAACACACCTATGAATGAAATGTTATATGTTCCATAAAATGAGCATTTAGCACATACATTTAAAGCGATTAGGGTGTTTGAGCATAGAATTGTCATATTTATTAAAAAATAAAAATAAATAAATAAATAATACCAAACTCCTTAAGGAGAGACAGCCTAAACACTGTGCTTCCTTAAAGAGTTGTCTTGTTGTGGAAGGTTCACTCCGTCAAATAAACTTAGTATTATCTCTCGTCTGGGTGCGGCCATCTTGCTTCAGAGTATGAGTCATCATTAATGATCTGCTTTATTACCTTCCATCTCTCCAGCATGTACAATATGTAACACGCATGCACTCACGCCACACTATGGTGCAGAGCCATTGTTGAGGTATGTTAATGAAAGGTGCTCTGTTGGTTGAAAATGTAGCTCATGAATGCAGATGTCTGATGGTTGGACAAGCTGAGGAACAGTTTTTTATTAATCCCGTGTGCTTGGTGTCACTTCAAATTGATGCCTCTAGAGAAGAAAATCATTACTCGCCTCTCATAATCGAGTCTCATTCGTTTTCACACTTTAAGTGAACATTTTTATTCGTAATCACATTGAAATGATTGTATGTAATATAATACAAAGTTAATATGAATGCTTGTGCTGTCAAAACGCAATGAATACTAACACACTGTTTGTTGGGTTATGGATTAGCTCAATACTAAACTGAGAGACACGTATACTTCTTTTCACGATGACGTCATACGTACTTCTGGGTACCAATTGCTCTGATGGCACATCTAGTAAACCCTTCTATGACATTTGGCCAAGGCAGAGTGATTGAAACACCCTAAAGTACCCTGCAGCCTATTGTTCGCACACATCATGAAAGGTTCATTTCATTTAAATTGTGTGATTCCTGTCCATGGGACATTTATCAGATTGCAAAAGGAGCATTTAATCTCTCATGGCCAAAGTATGCAGTAGGTCCAGGCCCGCGATCTATTGAGTTCCAGTAGATCTTGTATGGATAATTGCATTTATAATAATGATCAGTTGTGACTGACACTGTCAAGAGAGAAGCATTTCCCCCACTCTATATTGTGTTGTGGTAATGCAGCCATTAATCCCCATCTGTCAGCAGAGAACGAGGCCCCTCAGCTACAATGCATCTCACTCACATCAGAATATTGATCAGCTGAATTACTTACAACCCCATCAGTCACCAGGCTTTGCATCAGCTTTCATTCTTTTCTTGACCTTGTTGCGCATTTCTTACCCCCAAAAAAAAGCAGCGTGTGATGATGTAATAGAGAATGAGTGCTTGCGGCGTCTCTCAGCAGCAGTAATTCACTTTTCTGCAGCATCTTTCCATAATAAGTAGGGATGCTGCCTGCTACCACTTATTACTCAGAGGACCCTCCAGTGCATCCTGCCGTACTCCATTGTAATGTTTTTTTCCATGTTAACACACACACACGCACGCACTTAAAACATTACATTATCAGCTTTCCTTAATTACTTCCCATTCATGTGCTTTTGTGGAGCTTCTTAGAGTCTCAACCAGACATTGTGCCCGATCGTGGCAGTCCAAATTGTACGCTGATGGCTTTTTGTTTTGGGATGTTCAGGGTGATCTGGGGTTCTGTAAATGTGTCATGTCCAAAAAAAGACGACATTTCCCTTTTCATATTGCTCTCTCCTTTCTTTCGGATTGTTTTGTTCCCTCCTCGCTCCATACCATATTTCTCTAATGAAGCAACAAGCTGGCATTTTAGGATGCCATGCTGATGGAGCAGCCATCTGTGAAATACTTGACTTGCATTTCACAACCAACCTTATAATGGTGTTTTGCCTTAATTAACCAACCTTTTAATTACCATCATGGAAACCATCAGCAATAGACCAGACATAGAGCTATAGCCAGGGCAACATTTCTTTTTAAGATGTGACATTTACGCATTTAAAAAAAAAAAATAAATCTTTATAGGGTGCCGGACTGTTTGCACGCCTCTTCACTCTGACATTTTTCCTTGCATATCTGAATGTGTGGTGGTTTTGTTGTGCACAACAAAAGTATACAGAAGCGTATGAATTAAATTTACCATAATAAGATAATTTATATATAAAAAAAAAAAAAAAAAAAAGAACTGTATAACAGATTAATGTATTTTTGGACATAGAAAATTATATTTAGTTACCTTTGATTTTGCCTGAAATTTCATCAATCCCTAAATATTTGGGGGGGGCGGGGTGGAGCCAAACCCTGTCAAGTGTTATAGAGCATATTGTCGTTGTTGGGCTGAAGCCTCGCACCCCCAAAATGACAACTTTTCAGGGGGGAGAAAAAAAAAAAACCTTGCTTGAGTTCCCAAACATCTCCTGTGTGGAGTTTGCATGTTCTCCCCGTGCCTGCGTGGGTTTTCTCCGGGCCATCCGGTTTCCTCACACATCCCAAAAACATGCATTAATTGGAGACTCTAAATTGCCCATAGGTGTGACTGTGAGTGCGAATGGTTGTTTGTTTGTATGTGCCCTGCGATTGGCTGGCAACGAGTTCAGGGTGTACCCTGCCTCCGAAAGAGATCATATATACCAAGCATATCATTGCAATCAGAGGTCACTTTAAGGCACCAAAAAATACATTAGCACCCACTCATCTGTACATGAATGAACACTTCCATATAGACACCCTCCAATACATCCTCATAAAACCCCAAGGTACTCTGTGTGTTTGGGGGGGGACACTGTTTTGTGTTACAAATTTGTGCAGCAAATAATTGTACACTCATCCATCACAACTCTCCTCCAATAAACCCTCCTCTTTCTTTCCTAAGCATGCTTTTGTTTGTTGTGTGCCCATGTCTGACCCAGCTGCAGTTCAGGATGTGTCGGCCAGAATGCTTGATGCTGCACTTCTTTACAAACAGCCTCAGCCCGGTGGCCCTGCAGGTCTGAACGCAGATTGTTGGCCACCGGGGTCAAGCTAAGCCTCCTGCGTGCACAACCAAGCCAGTGCCAGTGTACAGAGACCACAGTTTCATGAGTCTGTGAGACAGAAGGAAAACAGTCAAATTCATGAGACTTTTTTTTTTTTTTTTTAGTTTGTTTGCCAATGTCTTTTTATTGCTGTATACACACACTGAGGATGTTAACATCTAATCTGCTCCCGAAAGAGACAGAAACAAGCACTTGCTTCTCCTTCAAACCTGAGCAAGGATTTATCAAAACAGCTTTACAGTGGCATGCCGCAACAGGCCATCATTTGCCCAGCTCTGAAATAAGCATTCGCAGACACTTTTGTTGAGGTGTTTGACTTCCTTCTGTTATTGCAAAAGCTTTAACTTCGTCCTGGTGGAACAAAGCTGAGGTTCCAAAAACTGCTTGTTCCATGATTAGCAACAGTGTTGTTTGGTGGCACTTTTATGTATGCTTATATATGGAGCAAACATCTTTGCGAGTAAATGTATGCAACTGATTGCTATGCAACTGTTCAAATATGGATGACTTCAGAATCAGAATCATCTTTATTTGCTAAGTATGTCCAAAAAACACACAAGCAATTTGTCTCCGGTAGTTGGAGCCGCTCTAGTACGACAACAGACAGTCAATTGACAGAGAACACTTTTGAGACATAAAGACATTGAGAAAAACAGTCACTGAGCAAAAAAGGGTTGCTAGTTATCTGGTAATGCCGGTACAACATTTTATTTTTATTTACATATTTTGTATTTATTATTTTATTTTTTTTACAATTGTGCAAAAAGATGCAGAGTCCTATAGCACTTAGAGCAGTTCGAATTACTAATCTCTCAATAGTCCGGTGCAATGACCATTGTGTAAAGGGCGCCGAAACTTCAAGGAGTGTATACAGTTTAAAGTGACGAATAGTGCAATAATCTGGGACAATGTTGATTGTGCAAATGTTGCAGATACTCCTCAGTCAGTGTGCAAATGGGGCAGATGCTACTCTGGCATGAGTGGCCAGTATTGGTCAACAACAGGTATGCAAATAGTGCAGCGTGGCGAGACTACTACAGTGAGTGCACAAGTAATATATCATTAGCCCGACAGAAATGTGACAAACTCAGACAACAAAATTGGGAGCATGTTGCAATGGAATTGTAGGTTAGCCGTTTAAGAAATTGATTGCAAGAGGGAAGAAGCTGTTGAAATGTCTGCTAGTTCTAGTTTGCATTGATCGGTAGCGCCTACCTGAGGGAAGGAGCCAGAAGAGCCGGTGACCGGGGTGTGGAGGGTCAGAGAGGATTTAGCACGCTCTTGTCTAAGTTCTGGCAGCGTGCAAGTCCTCAAGGGTGGGTAGGGGGGTACCAACAATCCTTTCAGCAGTTTTGATTGTCCGTTGCAGTTGGAGTTTGTCCTTTTTTAAGCAGCACCAAACCAGACTGTGATGGAATAACACAGGACTGATTCGATGACCACTGTGTAGAACTGCCTCAGCAGCTCCCGTACTTTCTCAAAAGCCGCAGGAAGTACATCCTCTGCTGGGCCTTTTTGAGGACGGAGTTGATCGCCCACTTCAGGTCCTTAGAGACTGTAATTCCCAGGATGGGTCTCGACGGTTGACGCAAGGCAGCTCGACAGCGTGAGGGGCAACTGTGGCGAAGGATGCCTCCTGAAGTCCAGGATCATCTCTACAGTCTTGAGTGTGTTCAGCTCCAGGTTGTGTCGGCCGAACCACAGCTCCAGCCGCTCCACTTCCTGTCGATATGCAGACTCGTCACCGTCCTTGATGAGGCAGATGACAGTGGTGTCATCTGCAAACTTCAGGAGTTTGACAGCCGGGTGGGTTGAGGTGCAGTCGTTCGTGTAGAGAGAAAAGAGCAGCGGAGAGAGGACACAACCTTGGGGCGCCCCAGTGCTGATGCTGCATGTGGAAGAGGTGGTCTCCCCCAGCCTCACCTGCTGTGTCCTGCCCGTCAGGAAGCTGTAAATCCACTGGCAGATGGCAGGTGAGACGCTGAGCTGGAGAAGCTTAGAGGAAAGGAGTTCGGGGATGATTGTGTTGAACGCAGAGCTGAAGTCCACGAACAGGATCCTTGCGTAGGTCCCTGCACTGTCGAGGTGTTCTAGGATGAAGTGCAGTCCCATGTTGATTGCATCATCCTCAGACCTGTTCGCTCGGTAGGCAAACTGCAGGGGGTCCAGCAGGGGACCTGTGACGCTCTTGAGGTGGTCCAGCACGAGACGTTCAAAGGACTTCATGACCACAGATGTCAAGGCGACAGGCCTGTAGTCATTTAGACCAGAGATTGTAAGTTTCTTGGGGACTGGAATGATGGTGGAGCGTTTGAAACAGGATGGTACTTCGCACAGTTCCAGAGATCTATTGAAAATCTGTGTGAAGACTGGAGCGAGCTGGTCCGCTCAGACTTTGAGGCAGGATGGGGACACATAGTCTGGGCCTGCCGCTTTGTTAATCTTTTGTTGTTTGAAGATGCGTCTCACATCCTGACGTGCTAGTGCTTTTCTCCACCATTCTACTCTTATCAAGACAGTCACAGGTGCGAAATTCACATACAGGAAGTAGGACATTATACTTATTCAACCATCCATTTTCTATAGAGCTTGTCATTTTTAGGGTCACGGGTGAAACGGAGCCTATACCAGCTGACTTTAGGTGAGAGGTGGGGTACACTGTGATTGGGCGCCAGCCAATCGCAGGTCACATACTGTATACAGTAGATAAACAACCATTGACACTCACGTGCAACCCTATCAACAATTTAGAGAGATATGTGGGGAATGTGGGTGTAGAAAACTCCACACAGGGAAACTTGGGGAAGGCCGTAGCCGGAATTTAAACAAAACCTCAGAACTATGAGGCAGATGGGCTAACTACAATACAGTTACATTTTCAAATCTGGCTTCATTCAGTTGAGTTTTCACGTCTGCCTTCATTTCAAGGACCTACAGTGGGTACGGAAAGTATTCAGACCCCCTTAAATTTTTCACTGTTATATTGCAGCTGTTTTCTAAAATTATTTGTTTTTGTTTTTCTCATTAATGTACACACAGCACCCCATGTTGACAGAAAAAAACTCAATTGTTGAAATTTTCGCTGATTTATTAAAAAAGAAAAACTGAAATATCACATAGCCATAAGTATTCAGACCCTTTGCTGTGACATTCATATTTAACTGTGGTGCTGTCCATTTCTTCTGATCATCCTTGAGATGGTTCTACACCTTCAATGGAGTCCACCTGAGTTTGATTATACTGATTGTACAAGATTAGGAAAGCCACACACCTGTCTATTTAAGAGCTCACAGTGCATGTCAGAGCAAATGAGAATTATGAGGTCAAAGGAACTGCCTGAAGAGCTCAGAGACCGAACTGTGGCAAGGCACAGATCTGGCCAAGGTTACAAAAAAAAACATCTGCTGCACTTAAGGTTCCTGAGAGCACAGTGGCCTCCATAATCCTTAAATGGAAGACATTTGGGACGACCAGAACCCTTCCGAGAGCTGGCCGTCCGGCCAAACTGTGCAATTGGGGGAGAAGAGCCTTGGTGAGAGAGGTAAAGAAGAACACAAAGATCACTGTGGCTGAGCTCCAGAGATGCAGTCGGGAGATGGGAGTATGATGAGACCAAGATAGAACTTTTTGGCCTTTATTCTAAGCGGTATGTGTTTAGACATGCTCATCACCCGTCCAATACAGTTCCAACAGTGAAGCATGGTGGTGGCAGCATCATGCTGTGGGGGTGTTTTTCAGCTGCAGGGACAGGACGACTGGTTGCAATCGAAGGAAAGATGAATGCAGCCAAGTACAGGGATATCCTGTACGAAAACAGAGGATCCCCAAATCCAGGTGTGAAAAACTTGTTGCATCATTCCCCAAAAGACTCATGGCTGTATTAGCACAAAAAGGTGCTACTACTAAATACTAAGCAAAGGGTCTGAATACTTATGGCTGTGTGATTTTTCATTTTTTCTTTTTTCATAAATCTGCAAAAATTTCATGCGTGTACATTAATGAGGAATAAAATGAACTTAAATGATTTTAGAAAATGGCTGCAATATAAAAAAAAATTTAAGGGGGTCCAAATACTTTCTGTACCCACTGTATAACATCCAGATGTCCTATATATCACTAACAAGTTCTCTCTGAATTTTTGGTCAAGAAAACTGGCAGTCATTTCCAACAATATCCATCCGTTTTGGAGCAATCTGTAAATAACTAATTGCCCTGGGAGCTGCCCCTTTTTCGTCGCCAAAATGAATACACAGAACTGACCAAATTCACTGCATCGGCAGTGTGGCCAGAAGGATGTACTATACTATAAAGTGGCAGTATTTACTCATATTTTAAATATCGTCACTGTCAGGCGGAATCCCCCCCACCTCCAAAATGACAATGTTACAAGGGGGGTGGGGGGGAATCATCTTGCTTGAGTGTCCAAACACTGCTTTGTTGATATGGGTATTCCACCTTGTATTGCCATTATGTACTGTCGCACACTCGCATCAACACAACAGCCAGCACCCAAAAATTATGTTCAATTGCTCATTTATTACACTGTCATTGATTAAAATGGTACAACCCCAATTCCAATGAAGTTGGGACGTTGTGTTAAACATAAATAAAAACAGAATACAATGATTTGCAAATCATGTTCAACCTATATTTAATCGAATGCAGTACAAAGACAAGCTATTTAATGTTCAAACTGATAAACTTTGTTTTTAGCAAATAATCATTAACTTAGAAGTTTATGGCTGCAACACGTTCCAAAAAAGCTGGGACAGAGTCATGTAGATTCTGTGAACCTTTTGATGATATTATGGAGCATAGATGATGAAATCCCTAAATTCCTTGCAATTGTACATTGAGGAACGTTGTCCTTAAACTGTTGGACTATTTCCTCACGCACTTGTTCACAAAGAGGTGAACCTCGCCCCATCTTTGCTTGTGAATGACTGAGCAATTCAGGGACGCTCCTTTTATACCCAATCATGGCACCCACCTGTTCCCAATTAGCCTGTTCACCTGTGGGATGTTCCAAACAGGTGTTTGATGAGCATTCCTCAACTTTCTCAGTCTTTTTTGCCACCTGTCCCAGCTTTTTTGGAACGTGTTGCAGCCATAAAATTCTAAATTGATTATTTGCTAAAAACAATAAAGTTTATCAGTTTGAACATTACATATCTTGTCTTTGTAGTGTATTTAATTAAATATAGGTTGAACATGATTTCCAAATCATTGTAGTCTGTTTTTATTTATGTTTAACACAATGTCCCAACTTCATTGGAATTGGGGTTGTACAAACACAGCGCCGGGCGCCAGCTGTACCCATCAAAGTCCGTGGTCACACCCCACCGACCCTACGAAATGCCTTTTAACTTCTCAAAAGCAAACGCTTGTGTTACTTCATCTTCCCGAACTCTTTTTTCAAAGGACTAAGAGCCATAAGCGATGCAATCAGTACAAAAATTAGCTGACTACCATGAGTTGGTGTTTCATCACCTGGATTCTCCGTACCCAGCTTTAGGTTCGTAGGTCATTATTATTATTTTCTACCTGTGTGTGTGTGGGAGGGATTTTAATCCATGTAAAGCACTTTGAGTTGCATTTTATGTATAAAAAGCGCAGTACAGATATTTTGATAGATTGATTGTTTGATAGGCGGCATTGTGGCTGACTGGTTAGAGCGTCTGCCTCACAGTTCTGAGGACCTGAGTTCACTCCCCGGCCCCGCCTGTGTGGAGTTTGCATGTTCTCCCCGTGCCTGCGTGTGTTTTTCTCCGGGCACTCCGGTTTCCTCCCACATCCCAAAAACATGCATGGTAGGTCTGCGCTGACCTCAGCAGGTTCATCCAGGTTTCAACCTAAATGTGGATGGGCCAAAATCTGATTGAAAATCAAATATGTTATCAGAAAACAAGCCTAAAATTACTACAAAGTCTATTTTGTGGTGCATTTTTTTCTGCAGACATGGTTTTCAAGTCCAGAACTATGGAATAAGTGACAGTGTTTGCAGTGTAAGACATCCTTTAAGGGCATCAAAGTGGACACTGCAGGACTGATGCTAGGCTTTTCTTTTCTGAGTCCAAAATTGCCCAACTGCCTATTGTTGATACTGTCATTATTCACATGCAATTCGGGTGTCTGTTTCATAGGTTCAGTGAATGTAAACAATGATATTGGATATGTCAGTTGAAATGTACATTAAAAAACGGAAACTCTGTAGGCATTAAAATGGGCTCGTAGACATGCACTGTAAATTCAATTGTTGTCCAAACGTATAAATGAGTAGACATGTCTGTTCGAAATGTTCTAAAACATTATCTATAAAGCACTTTTTATATAAACATGCAACTTAAATCGCCTCACCGAGTTAAAATTAACTCCCTACTGCCACTCATCCACACAGGTATAGACGCACACATGCACACACACACACACACACACACACAGGTTAAAAATAGTGATATAATGACTATATTCGAACGTTCTAAATCTTCAAAGGTTGTCGCCAAGATCCTTTGTCAGAGATTTTACTAAGGTGGTTTCGTGAGCAGTAATTTCAATAATTATTGGTAAAAAATGTATTTGTATTCATTTATTGATTTATTTTTTGCTGTCTGGCTCTCCTTACTGTTGTGAATTATAATACATTTAAGCCACAGTGGCAGAATACAAATTGACAGATAAACTTGGATTTGTGGACAAACAGACTAGTCAATAAAGGTGAATGGTTAACACTTTAAAAAATTTTTTATAGCAGCATATCTTAAAATAATTTGTCTGATTGTTTTCCAAATCACATCCAACATGAGCGGTGTCCTGACTTGTCCACCAATATGTTAAACTACTAAAGCAGGCAATTTCTGATTACCAGTGTTTTTATTACTCTGTCTAGTGTCAATTTGATTTACATTAATTTCCCAGCTCAAGCGTTATTTGTGTCAGTATTTAATTCCAGTGGGCATGTGTGATCTGATATAATAAATTGGCGTTACGGGTAAATGATCCGGGTCAAAAGGTCTTTCTTGTACCAGCTGGTAATTGTGTCTAAAAGGTCACCAGATCAGTGGGGTTGCTGGACATACTACACACACACACATACTACACGCACACACAAGCCATCAAAGTCTGGCAGTGATCTGATTTTTCACCTTTAACATAGTCAGTCTGTGGTGTTGCAGCATCATTTTGAAATTGTTTTTTCATTGATACCAGCTTGAGTGACACACAGAGCCCAAGACAACCTAGCTCCTAACATTATTTGGACACACAACCCCCACCATGAAGCCTTATACAGAACATAAGGAAACACAGGAATGGTTATTAACCCCTGTACAGAAGCATGTTGCATTTTATATGATTTAGTCTACACTGATCTCATTCAAGTGTTTTCTAAACACAGTGAAATGCATCTTTATTCTGATTTTATGATACCAAAGATCATCTCTGCAGTGGTGTGTTGGAAACTTTGGAAAGAAAGTAAAATTTTCCTTGTTGTTGGCATAAGAGAACACTGTACAGTAATCTCGTTACATTGCGTTTACTTATTGCAGATTCGGTGCCTCGTGGATCTTATTTTATTGATGAGAGTAGTATGTAGTCACATGCACATCTCTGGTACCGATAGCATTATTGACAAGTTGACTATAATGTGGAGGCAATGACTCTCATAAGGACAATTGGGCTCTTTTACTTTGCAGAAAAAGAAACCTTACTGAGCAATTTCAACTCACATACAATCATGTTTTATGATACTGTGAACATGACGGAGTTCCACTGCTCACCCACAAGCCACAGTCAGAGTTTCATGAAATTAACTCCACCCTAGCCTGAAGTATAGCTAATTCCCATTATGGTTTGCGCTGCATACACCGCCAGGACAATCAGTGTGATGCACATTGCCTATTGGTTTAGCCAGGAAACCACCCGTCTTTCGCAAGTCTGCATGTGTTGACGTTCATATCGCTCAAGCAGAGCACACCTACCTTTTAAAGGCCCCAAAATTAAAATCTGTGTTTTCTTTCTAAATAGTGTGTTTGAAGATAAATCCTGAAAAACTGCAAAGACTGAGAAAAATATAGTACTGAATTGTTGAGATATGGCTTAAAACTCTTTTTCACCTAAATCTTCCTGATTTTGTGGGCTGGACTAAAAATTGTCCTCTTGACGTCACGACGATCAGACAACGATGCGTCCTTATTTCATGCAGTGGCCATTCGGCAGAATTGCAACCTACTTGTTCATAAACCCACTTCTACCAGTATTGTGTGCAATTGGCCAAAAAAAAATAAATACTTCATTCCCTGAAATATAATGTGTTTTGTGTTGTTTGGGCCACACCGTCTGCCATCTGGCACCATGCACGTTGTGTTGCGAGGCACCGGCAAACTGAGCCCATTGCAAGTCAGACAGCAGTCAGAGAAGCCGCCGGCGCAACATTACAGGCGTCAGGCACGGCCCCCCCCAATTGCCACTTCTGTGTTCAGAAATAACTTCACCCTGTTCTACCAGTATAGCATGCAATTGGCCATGAAACTATGCCCACAACTAAAAAAAATACATACATCTTCCCTGAAGTGTAATGCATTTTGTGTTATTTGGACGATGTGTCCTGTGTTTTGTTTTGTGAGGCAGCAGGACGTCACTGCAAGTCTTTGATTGCGTCTGGAAGCTGAAAGAATGTCTAAATTCCTGACCATTTTGAAGCTTGGTTTCACATACTTTGAGAATTATTTTTTTTTTTTTTAATTCATTGTCTGGCTTGTTAACAAAATACAAAACTCTTTGCTGTGATGTGTCAAATTTACAAGACATTTGTAAAACATTGTCTGTTTTGGAGGTCTTTAAAAGCATGTGCTCGTGTGGATCGTGACCTCAAATGGACAAATACAATACTCTCACCTCTTTAAAGTATCGCTGAATGGCATAGAATTACATACAGTATATATGAAACTTTCAAATTTATATAAATGATACAATAAATAACTGTTCACTACTTTGCAGATTTCATTTATTGCAGGGGTTTTCTGGAATGTACAATAAACGGTTACTGTCGTGCTAAAAGCTCATACTGTCCTGGTGCCAGATTGGGGAACAGGATTTTTTTGTATTCATTTATTTATTTGCTGTTTGGACTTTAAAATGTTGCTTCATGAGAAAGATGAGGATGGATTTATACTTTAGGAGGGGGGATGAGTAAGTAAGAGGGATGTCACTACTGATTTTTATCCTGCGCTGCGAGGGGATGATGGGAAATCTGTGGGTGTTTACTTTGTGTGAAGAGAGGAAACTGCTATTACTTAGGTCATCAGTTCTTTAAGTTGGTATTTTATCACTCCCCCTTCCCCCAAAACATTTCTTTTGGTTAAAATCTTGTTCCCGGGTCTCAGCCCCGATCCACTTATCCACACTTTTATTGACATACTGTCTCTCACTAGCATCTTTTATATAGCGGGTTAAAACTGGCCATTTTTTCTTCAGTATAAATAACAATGACAGTGAATGGTGTGATGGAGTTGCCATTTTTTTGCTTTGGAGTATCAGAGGTGGCGCGGTGGTTGACTAGTTTGCACATGTGTTGGTGGTGTGGCACTGAGGGTAAGAGTTTGCCCTCCAAATGGAGGGCTACTGGTTCGTATCCCTGCCCAAGCACATGTTGTCGTTTTGTCCCTGGGCAAGACGCTTAACCCACATTGCCTACTAATAAATGTGTTTGGATGTTTGGTGGTAGTTGTCGGAGAGAGCCGTAGGCACAGAATGGCAGCCAGGCTTCTGTCAGACTGCCCCAGGGCAGCTATGGCTACACTAGTAGCTTACCACCAGAGTGTGACTGAGAATGAATAATGCATGAAATTGTACAGCATCTTGTTGTGTCTAGAAAAATGCTATTTAAGTGTAATGCATTATTATTACTATAATAATAATAATTAGTATTATTGTTATGATTATCGGCCTCACTGTTCTGAGGACCCGGATTCAAATCCGGCCTCACCTGTGTGGGGTTTGCATGTTCTGCCCATGCCTGTGTGGGTTTTCTCCGGGTACTCCGGTTCCCTCCCACATTCCAAAAACATAGGTTGCTTGAAGACTCTAAATTGCCCATAGGTTTGAATTTAAATGTGAATGGTTGTTTGTCTGTGTGCCTTGCGATCGGCTGGCAACCAGTTCAGCGGAGATAGTCGCCAGCACACCCGCTACCCTAGTGAGGATAAGCGGGTCGGAAAATGTATGGTAGTATCTGAGCTACAATAGAGGCCGGATGGCGTTTGTATGAAATGCCCATACGGAGTGTTAAGATTTACACTTAACATTCACTTCTTCCACCCTGTTGTGTTGAAAGCAATGTTCCTGTCCAGCAAGTATTTTAAAAGTGACACCAGAAGCTAGCGCTGATGTCACAAACAAACATATTTCCACTTTACTAAGTCTACAGTTTAATATTCAGCACAGGTTTCTATCACAATCACATTGCTGCATTGCAGAACCACCAAATATGCTGTCTTTACACTTCTTTGTAACAATCAATATTCCACCAACAGTGCTTATTATCACACCCAGGAACTTTCCACATCAAAGTGTTTGTATATGCACTTATGCAAAATTCAAACAGTGCAGCAATTATTGCAGTGTTATGTGATTTCATTAGAAGCACGCTGAGAAGTCCGCCGCTGCTACAGCCTCAGATGCTGGCTCCTCTCGTTCAAGGGAAAAGTTGGTTTCCTTGAATTTTACTGGATACTGTATCTTCTTCTCTTTGCAACCTTGTTTAGGAAAACCTTTTTATGCTTTATTGCCACATGTTGGATCACAATCATTCCAAATTACTCACCCTCACAATATGAAATAATGCCCTAACAGTAGAGTAGGTTTTAAGCCATTGGGCCAGTTTTCTTCATGCCGGTCGAGGGAAGTGCACATGGTCACACAGGCTATACAGTATTCCTAGCATTTGGCTGCCTGTACACTAACAGATCTGAGTTGTGCCATCTTGGGTCAGACATCTATTAAAATGTCTACGTGACTTAACACGTGCTGTTTCACTTACTGTTTGTTTCTGATCAGGCTAGCCATTATGTTTGTATTTTTTTTTTTTTTTAAATTATGCACACAACCCAACCAAACATTTTATACATAGCTGTGAGAAAATTCCTTCCACAAACCCGTGGATGGATGTTCAGTTCGCCACTAGCAATTCATGCGATCTTCTCTGTACAACTATTTATGATGATTTAACCTCCTCACCCAGAGGTTTCAATGAATTAACTTTGACTTTTTTTTTTTTTCCTTATTTTTATTTTTAAAAATGTTTATTTTTTTTTTTTTTGAAGAAGAACAAACGAAACCTTTTTGTGGTGTATCTGGCAGCGCATCATACACAAAAAGTTTTTGTGGTGATTTCTGTTTAGGTCAGTAATAGTTACTCGCGTTCTGCCATCTGAAACTGTCTTGACGCCTATCGTTTACAAATGTTTTGAAAGGTTCTATATGATAATTTCTTATTATCCCAAAAAGTTTGAAGAGGATCGATAGTTTAGATAGTAGTAGAACTAAGACAAGAGCATGCAAAATCCTCTTGGACCCTCAACATCCTTGTCACCACCTCTTCCAGCTCCTTCCCTCAGTTAGGCGGTATGGAACAATGCAAACTAAAACCAGCAGAGATTCCAACAGCTTTTCCCCTCTTGCCATTAAATTGCTAGAGGCTAAGTGACTCTCCGTAGTGTGTGTTTTTTTCTTTTTATGTCTCAAAGTATTTACTGTCAAAAAGACTGTCTATTGTCATACTAGAGCGGCTTCAACTACCGGAGACAAATTCCTTGTGTGTTTTTGACATACCGGTACTTGTTTTTTTTTTGGTTTTTTTTACATACTTGACACAATTGTATTCATTAGTAAATTATGGGCTTCAATGTTTATTTTAACGTATTTATTGCATCAACCTTGTAATCATGGATGAGTTTTAGCCAAATGTCTTCTCTTCCATGCGAATTTTGTATTTCCTGTACTCACTATTGCTGCTGAAACAACGCAAATTCCCCCATTGTGGGACTAATAAAGTCTTCTTATAATATTAACTAAGGTTTGGACTCAGGGCGTATTACCTCAGTGGTTTTTCGTGACGATGTATATGACCGATTGTCGAATCAATTTGGTCACTTACTCCTTGGCCTGTTGAAAAATAATAGTCCAGCAAATAAAAATTCCAATTTGGTTCTTTGAAAAGTATCTATAGCCCCCTGTTTAAATCCTGTTCACAGTTTTTGGAGGTTGCAGATTTAGTCACAACGTAAAGAAAGCAGGCAGTGGGCGAATTTCCCTCCAGAAAAAAAAAACTGTTGCCAAAAGGCTTCCTGTTTCTTTAAAATGGGTTAACTTTAATCATCATTATGCCTCGCCATGGCTAAGGTCTGTTTAAGCATGTCTCAGTGCCGAAAAATGCGTACTCTACGCTGGCTGGCAAGATTTTCTACTACAAGCTAGTTATTTTAGCTGCTACTTAGTGGTAGCTCTCATCAATCGTCTGCCACGATGTGTTGAATGAATCTTGCATAACTTTATCCAATTCATCTGCCGCAGTTGCAGTCTGCCATGAATATTCGTGCAGCTTCTCCTCATGGGGACGCTTCATACCGTTTCTTGTCTCAGCGGAGACTGCTCCATTATACATTGGGTACGGAAAGCATTCAGACCCCCTTAAATGTTTGACTCTTTTGTTATATTGCAGCCATTTGCTAATTTTTTTCCTCATTAATGTACACACAGCACCCCATATTGACAGAAAACAACGGAATTGTTGAATTTTTTTCAGATTTATTGAAAAAGAAAAACTGAAATGTCACACAGCCATAAGTATTCAGACCCTTTGCTCTGCTCAGTATTTAGTTAGAAGCACCCTTTCGAGCTAATACAGCCATGAGTCTTTTTGGGAATGATGCAAGAGGTTTTTCACACCTGGATTTGGGGATCCTATGCCATTCCTTCTTGCAGATCCTCTCCAGTTTTGTCAGGTTGGCTCGTGAACTCCAGATGCTCAATTGGGTTTAAATTAGGGCTCTGGCTGGGCCATTCAAGAACAGTCGTGGAGTTGTTCTGAAGCCACTCCTTCGTTATTTTAGCTGTGTGCTTTGTGTCATTGTCTTGTTGCGAAGTGAACCTTCGGCCCAGTCTGAGGTCCTGAGCCCTCTGGAGAAGGTTTTCGTCAAGGATATCCCTGTCCTTGGCCGCATTTATCTTTCCTTCGATTGCGGTCCCTACAGCTGAAAAACACCCCCACAGCATGATACTGCCACCACCATGCTTCACTGTTGGGACTGTATTGGACAGGTGATGTGCATGGCTGTCTCCACACATACCGCTTAGAATTAAGACCAATAAAGTTCTATCTTGGTCTCATCAGACCAGAGAATCTTATTTCTCCCCATCTGGGACTCCTTCAGGTGTTGTTTAGCAAACTCCATGCGGGCTTTCATGTGTCTTGTACTGAGGAGAGGCTTCCGTCGGGCCACTCTGCCATAAAGCCCCGACTGGTGGAGGGCTACAGTGATGGTTGACTTTCTAGAACTTTCTCCCATCTCCCGACTGCATCTCTGGAGCTCAGCCACAGTGATCGTTGGGTTCTTCTTTACCTCTTCTCCCTCGATTGCTCAATTTGGCCGGACGGACAGCTCTAGGAAGGGTTCTGGTCCTCCCAAATGTCTTCCATTTAAGGATTATGGAGAAAAAAAAATGTACCGGCATTACCAGATAACTATTAACCTCTTATTACTCAGTGACTGTTTTTTGTCAATGTCTTTATGTCTCAAAAGTGTTCTCTGTCAATTGACTGTCTGTTGTTGTACCAGAGCGGCTCCAACTACCGGAGACAAATTCTTTGTGTGTTTTTTGGACATACTTGGCAAATAAAGATGATTCTGGATGCCACTGTGCTTTTAGGAACCTTAATTGCAGCAGACCTTTTTTGTAGCCTTGGCCAGATCTGTGGCTTGCCACAATTCTGTTTTTCACCTCTTCAGGCAGTTCCTTTGACCTCATTATTCTCATTTGCGCTGACATGCACTGTGAGCTGTAAGGTCTTATATCGACAGGTGTGTGGCTTTCCTAATCAAGTCCCATCAGTATAATAGAACACAGCTGGACTCCAATGAATGTGTAGAACCACCTCAAGGATGATCAGAAGAAATGGACAACACCCGAGTTAAATATGAGTGTCACAGCAAAGGGTCTGAATACTTATGGCTGTGTGATATTTCAGTTTTTCCTTTTTTAATAAATCTGCAAAAATTCAATTCAATAAAAAAATTTTCAGTCAATATGGGGTGATGTGTGTACATTAATGAATACAAATAATGAACTTAAATAATTTTAGTAAATGGCTGCACTATAACAAAGAGTGAAACATTTAAGGGAGTCTGAATACTTTCCATACCCACTGTACTTGGCAAGAAAGAGGATTCTGATTCTAAAAGGGGCCCATGTCTGGCATAGCCCACTCATTTGCTGTAGTCTTTGTAAACCCAAACGGTAATGTTGATGCAATGAAAGGCTTAACAGAAGCAGTATTGACATTCAACGTTGACTTTGATTGGGCTGTTATCACATCTTGTTACTATGGTAACCACAGACAGAGTCTCTGTGGCCTGTCTGCATTAATTGAGGGAGGTTAGTATGGCACGATACGTCGCTCCTGATCAAAGAAGAAACAGTTGTAAAGAAAAGGAATAACTCACGGGACAGAAAGATTACTGCGATAAGAAATGTCGCAGGGCTGAAATGACAGTCTCAACATTTGTGAGAGCGAAGTTTTATTTTATTTTAATTTTTTTAGAGTGGCTACTATATGCAGACTGCAATGTGTTCGTTTAAGCCACTTAGAGCACTCACTCATTAGTTGCTACTGGAGGACAAAAACAGTGTTTTGACAACTCACTTCAGTAGTCACACAAAACAGTCCCTTTCCTGTTCTTTTGTTTGGACCTAAAGGTAATTCAACTGGGCGGATTCATGACAGTGAACCCGACTTCCTTCTTACCTATAATTGGAGCGTCTTTTATTTACAGTATATGGCTGACTCGGTTTCTTACTGCTCATATAATTTGATGCTTTGTCACCATGCAGTATTGCTGGGGAGGGACTGTAGTTGGTTGCCCTCGGCAACACAATGCTGCAGAATTTTAGTCTTGTTTCGTTATGTTGGAGAGTACGGCAATGCTTCCACATCTGAGGAACACGTTTAATGTAATAACTGCAGTAATCAATACAATTGACTAACTAACACTGGAACTTTGACACCTGTGGCTAGCATGCCAATTATTCTACTGTGGACAAATCCAGTACTTAATATATTATTGGCTATGGATGCTTGTACAAATAAATCTACCTTTCTGAGGTGGAAACCGGTTGTACGACCAATCAAATTCTAAACATGAGAGGAAGTTTGAATGGTCATTTGCAGATAGAAATGGACCAAAACACATCAAAATGCAACATTCTAAAAACACTTGATGGTAATCGCAGGCTGGTTTGGCTCAGAGCATATGGAAGGAGACCTGAGAGCAGGTTTGAGTCTGTTCAGAAGACTGACTTTGAACTGGCATCACACCAGAGTACCAAGACAACAAAGAATGTGCGGGTTTCAAACATGGAAGGGCATCTCAATCTGATCAAAATGTCACCCTGTCCTAAAGAAGAAAGTAGCCCATGATAAAGCAGGTTGCTGGGTCACCACTATCAGTACTGAGGTTTTATAAGTCCTCAGTAACACCATTATGTGCACTAAGAGACCAAGATGTAAAAAAAATTGGTCTATTTCTATGTTCCCCATGGTGATCCTCGAAGGAGTGCCCAGCTAAGAGTGCATCTCTAAGCTCGCCGCCTGATTTGCTGCATTCACAAGTTTCTGTGACAATACCCCTTACACTTGCTTTGTGCGTCTCACCAGCTTCCCATAGTGGCTTGTCTAGAATATGAACAAAGAAAGGAAGAATGACAAGTGACATTGATGGACAGGCTGCTTGACCCGGGAGATGTGACAAGCCTTATTCTGCCTTTATATGTCACTGCTGCTCTTCATTTGGCTGCATTGAGCAGACAGTCTGTATTTTCTTTTGCATTTTAGCAATCATACTTTGGCACATTCTCATTTTGGCTGTATCAAGTCAAATGAGTTATCTATTGTATATTTGACTATTGCCAAGGATGAATAATAATTGGTCTTTTTTTTTTTACCATTCTACACATAGTCTTTGTGTTGCATTGTTTAATTTGTAAACATTCTATCATATCCTAATTGTTTCAATGCTCCTTTGCTTTGTGTCAACATTGTAAGTCCTTTGAATAGCTGTCCTCATTTTTTGTATTTTCTGATCTTCTCTCTCATTGTAGGAACTTAAAATGTATCCATTTTGCCTTTGACATTGTTTTGTTTGTTTGTTTTCTTTCTTAAGATGCTCAAGTGTGGGCCTCACACTTTGGGGGGGAAAAAAGCTTTTCTAGACTCATTGTTCAGTTTATGCAATCTCATTTGACCTATCAGCAGGGGTGGCGCTGGAGGGCAGCTCAGAGGTACTATAGCACCCACTGGAATACCAAAAGCATCCCCAATAAATGTAGCGATTTACTGATTATTATTATTGTTATGAATGGTACAATTTGCGAATGTAATTGTTGACATAATGCCATTTTGCGGGGAGAGAGGTTGCTGTAATGTAAATTGGTTTTCTCCCGACCTCATGAAAAATAAATTATTGGTGTTCGTATGGGGAATTTGTCCCCTTCTTGTGAAGACATAAGGGGTTTTCAAGGATTTTTCCAATATAAATGTTGAATTGAGAGTTTACGTATAGTGACTAGGCCTACGTTAAGCCGCAACAGGTAGAGACTGTCACTCTATAAGTTCGTTGAAGACTATACAAATGGGTCTCACACAGGGCAGCATTCAGGCAAGGACTGGCGCAGCCTCCATTATCAAATTTGTGCAAAGCACTTTCTAAAATGTATAAAATGTTTGGTTGGTTCTTTGTGTAATTTAGCAAAAGATAATGGCTAGCCTGCTAGCTAACGTCAGCTCTAGAGCAAGTGGCCTATATACCTAGCTACAGTATTTCTCTTTCAAACGAGTATTTATTGCTTGAATTAATTAGCCAATCCCTCAATAATCATGTTGACGACCAGTATGTCTGAATCATCACGTCTATTTTTTAATCAACTTAACCTACCTAGTAAAATGTAAATTACGGCAGGGGTTCCATCTCCCATCCAAAAATTCATTTATTTTATCTTTTCTACTGACGCGTCATACATTCAAACTACAGCAATACAGCATAAGGCAGAAATCATCATTCAAGCCATTTACCCAGTTATCTCAATTGCTCTGCCTTGGTCAAATGGCATTATTTTTTATTTTTTTAATTAGTGGTGCCATCGAAGAAGTGTGTGTGACGACTATACTTTACGCCAATCTGATCGCTATCGGTCGATAATTAGCATTTTATGCTAATCGTCTGATCGGCTATCATGTCATAATTCGCCAATCCGATCAATGACATCATCAATCAGCTCCGCACAAGACAGTTAACTCCGCGTCGCTGTTGCGTATGAATCAAAAAGCTAGTTTATTTTTAGCCTTGTCACGTCTTGTGGGGCAGTACTGTAAGAATCTGACGACCAATAAAGTTCTTTCAATCTTGTCGGTTAAAAAACACGTCATTGGTGTGGGACTATTTTGCGGTGTCTCAGGAAAACATCACGCAAGTTATTTGCAGTCTGTGTACAACTGAAGTACGTTGTGGTGAACGTCATCTAAATGCTTCAACACAAATTTGATCGGGCATCTAAAGAATATACACGAGGAGGAGCATGCCGCATTCAAGCAACGCAGCGTGAAAAAAAGGAAAAGCCAAACGAACGCAAACTCTGGACAACACCCGTCCATATAGCCGGGACAGTGAGAAAGTTAAAGAATGTCATTAACAGTATTAAAGTAATTACATTTCAATAAAGTCATTTAATTACATTAAGTTAGCACCCATTATTTCTGTCATGTTTTTTTAAACTTGGTGATCAGCCCCGAGCTGATCCAGCTGACTTTGGGCGATATGCGGGCTACACCCAAGACTGGTGCCCAGTCAATTGCAGGGCACAAAAAAAAAACAAAAAAAACCTTCACACTCAGATTCACACCAATGGACAATTTACAGTCTTCTGTTTTTGGAATGTGGGAGGAAGTTGGAGTATGTGGAGAAAACCGACATAAACACAGAAGGCCCAGGTTGAGCTTCAAACCCCGAACCTTGTAACTGTGAGGCAAACGTGCTGTGTAATTAAGTGAAACCATCTCCTCCTGATGCTGACTGCTGATGTGTGCCAATTCTGTGTGATGGCGTATTTATTCTTTAAAGAGAGTCAAATGATTCTAATGCAGCAAGATGTGTGTGATAGAAATACACGGACAGGGTGACAAGTGTTGAAAGGATGTGTCATTCTTGCGCTTCCTTTATAACGTGCTCACGCCTCCTGCTGTGACACCCATCAAGGTCAGCCAATGGTGCCGCTCACACTCGAACATGTCCTCACACAGCCCAGCAGCGTGTTATTCTTCCCTTCTCATGAGTAACACACAGCCTTTTCTTCTTACTCAGCATCAGTGTTGTGCCGGTTCATCACGACAGAAGGGTCTTAAAAATGGCATGCATGGATTGTTTGGATATGGCATTTACTTTACTTGGATTTCATCATAGTGTTTAGAGATACTCTCACATGACTGTGTTGCTTGAGTTCAGACATAAATGCTGTAAATCAATGTGAACTTTGCAATTGAAAGGCTATCTCAAATGATATCCAAACTGTTCTAATCTTTCCACAAGCCGAGTTGCACTCACATATGACAAGGTCAAGCTCCCGTTAACTGCACGGATTACAAAAATAATCCCTTTATTTAAGAGTCATAGAGTGGAGTAACAGAGAGTCTGTTGATCTTGTCAGGTTGTCAGAGTAACAGATTGTACATGTGATTATATACACATACGTGCCACAAGTTCTACATCTCTGCAACCATCAACAATGATGCAGCTCTTAAATTTGATCTTTTGATTGTGCTGGTGTACGCAATGATGTGAAATGGAGAGTTAGCATAATGACTATGCCAGTTCACCCTTTTCTCTCCATTGAGTTATTTAAACTTGGACATATTGATGCTATCATTGCTTATGACTTAATCAATAACCAAAATGACCGCAGCGTCCCAAAAGACCAATAGTGTTGAGCGGTAATGGAAATACTCCGCCATACAAGCAGTGCTTTCTCCCAAAGTACTTCACATTGATTTGTGCAACTACTTTGGCAAATCGAGGTGTTTGAGTTGCTCCCTAGTGCGAAGTAGTTGAACTGCTGTCAATAGAATGTTGTGGCAAGCCTACAGTACAAAAAAATACTGAAACAAAGCTAAATTTACTACTAACATATTCTGTATTCATTTGACCGTAGAAAGCGAAGAGGAGCCTCACCAGGGGCCTTGAATTTCATATGGTAATAATTAGAGTGGGAGAAGCTCATCATAAATATTCATGAGTGTGGTTGCTCATGAATGCATTCATTTGTTATAGAGAATAACATTCAGAACATGCAGTTGATCTTTCAAAACGGTTGCAGGAGTTGGTTATTTTTAATTGAAATCTTCAAATTATAGTTGAACATCCATGCATCCATTTTTATAGCGCTTGTGCTAATTAGGGTCACGAGTGAGTTGGATCTTATGACTTTGGGGCGAGAGGTTGGGTGCACCCTGGACTGGTCACCAGCAAATCACATGGCACATATAGACAAACAAGCATTCACACTCAGATTCATATGTCTGGGCAATTTAAAGTCTTCAGTTAACCTAACGTGTGTTTATGTAATGTATGAGGAAGCCTGCGCACCCAGAGTAAAGTCAGGCTTTACACGCGCCTCATGCCTTTTAGTTGTACACTCAGCCCATGTTTTATAATTGCTTCCTGTTTTTGTCATGCATTCGTAGAAATATGTTCAATATAAAATACTCGTATACATCGAGGAGTTGTTCAGATAAAACTGAGGTGGTGTATATTGGGATTTAATTTGGTCGGAATTACCCTTGAAAATGTTTCATGCAGCCAGTCATGAAAGGTTGTGCAGGCTAACTGCACAAACAAACGTGGACAACCAAGTGATGAAGGCTTTAGTGGCGGAAGGTGGGAAAACCACTGCATTTCTATCTTGGAGAACTAGTCCTTATTATTAATCTCTCCATTGCAGAGAGATTTGATTATTTCCGCTGAATGGTGGTAGTTGTTATTCTTCATTTGTGTCACATTCAAAACTCTCCTTCAATAAATACCCTTTAAAATAATGAGTAGTTTTAAATTTGTAACTCTAACCTTGGGTGTAATTTAGCTTCAAGACACACGTACAAAACAATATAAATAATATAGACCACTAAATTGATCCAGGATAAATAAATGACAAAGATGATATTCCCTTTCCTACGCTTGTGTCGAATTGCTATGGTTTGACATAAAAGCCAAAATGTCATTTTGTGTCATGTAATATTTAAGCCAAATGCAATTTGTTCTAGAACACTGTTCACCACTCTATTTATGTCCATTTTAATGAAGGACATTGAAATAGACTGTTCCAGGGTCAAAAAAAAGAAATGAAGTCCACTTACTTCCTCTGTATATTTGACTTATTCAGTCTTCTCCTCTCACATTCTTCTTCTCTGAACACTTTTGAATGTGTTCAAAAAAGACACAGAAACCCAAAGAAAAAAGTACTTTGCATTACTCGTATGACATGATCCATGATGGTGATCCAGTCCAATCTCTAAACTGCAAGTTACTGTATGTTGACATCTTGCATGACAGCAATTTGAATTAAGGATTTCTCTGCATCTTTTTGGGGGTACACTGTACTCCCCCAGCCCCACATCCACACATTTGACTTAAAAGCTTCCAGTTCATATCCTGCTCCCAAAATGACTCAACATTAGCCAATTAGCCAAGTGAACTGCATATAAATGGCTCATTGTTGAAGCTGTCCACCTACTACTGTATTCTAGATTCATGTTGCTTTCATGACTCAATCATTCATGTTGTCAAACTGTCTAATAGATTCATTTGTGACAATATTGTCTCAACTGGCAATGTTTGATGTATGATATTAGAAAGAACAAGCCTAAGTCCCTCCTTGAATGTGACAGATTTTTCAGCTGAATGTTTCTGGAATTTCTCAAGCAGCTCTTGTAAGAGTGTAAGGGAAAATTAAGTCCATGCAATCTTGTTTGTTCAAACATTACTTAGTCACAGTGTGTATGCAGGAAAGTGAAACTTTATAAAAGTGCAGTGTTGTTGTTGTTGTTGTTTTTTCCCCATCAATCCTGTTTGAAATCTTGTTTGTCCATCAAGATCAATTTGTGAACACAACGTGCATCTAATAGTCTTAATAGTGTTTCACTCATGTTTATCATCTATGTGATTTTGTAGTAAATCAGCCTCAGCAAATTACTGTATAATAATGTGAGGAGCTTCAACATTTACCGAAGAATGAAAGGTTGCTTAAAGGCTGAGGGTGGCACCTGACGACTGCATTGACTTGCTCTGTAAAAGGCAATTTTGTGATACTGAAATGTAAAACAGGCCCATCTGTGCCCATAAAAGCGTGGTTAACTGATGAAAGCAGCGTCACAGTGGCAGCAACGCTTGCCACTTTAATCAGGGTCGTACAAACTAGTGACCTGCCCTCTGTACAGTCATCACTATTCGCTGCGTTTGCTTTGTAGTGGGACGACGCTATCCAAAAATAATAGTTGCTGAAACCCACCAGTCTCCTTAAGTGTCAACTCTTTTCCCACCTTCATCAAAAAAATATGGTCCAACAAAGCTGGAGACACAACATGGGGAACACTTCCTTCTTGTGATTTATCATGCCATGTGTGTGGTTGATGAATTAGAGGGTTTAAAGGGAAGCTCGAGGCAGACACCTTTTTCTGGAGGCCTTAGAATAAAATTAGTTCATGACCTACTGTAAATTGTGAAACATGCTCTGGTCTTTTTGTTCTTACGGAATGCAGAGATTGTGGTTGAGGCGTGAGGGAGCTGCTGACAAGTTAAGAACATTGAAGAGATATTCTCATAACAGGACAAATATTTCACAGCAGATGTCTTTCTGATCTTTTCGAGCTCTCTTATTTTGTTTAAGTGTGCTTGTGTTTAGATAGAAAACTAGTTCAATCTAAATTACTGACATAGTACAAGCCAATCAATCACTGAGCTCCAATTGCATTGCCAGCAGTTTTATTCCTTATTCTCATTTGAATGAAACTTTTGAGCTGATTTGTAATATTTTGGTTATATTGATTCAAACTGTGTATATCCTCTAGCCTACTTATGGAATGCCACACCTTTCTGTTGTTCCCTTTTTGTAGAATATTTTGGTTCATGAACCGCACAAATTTGTAAATGTAAGTGCTGCTTTCCCCATTGTTCGATTGTTATTTGTGTCGTTCTCATTACTTATTTTATCAACGCATTACGTCACATCCATTGATGCATCCATTTTCAAGACTGCTTATCCAGTCACGGGAAGCTGCACCTATCCTTGCTGACTAGATGGCAAGTGGACTACGTCCTGTTAATCACAGGGAACTTAACGTATATAGAAAGACAACCACACCACACCCACATTCACATCGTCGTTAAGTAGGAACTTAACCCTAACCTGCATGCAAGTGTAGCACTACACATTACATCACACTTTTTGTTTCCCTTCTTCTTAGTCAACAGTTTATGAGTTTTTACGTACAGTATGAAACCAACTTGTTTCACATGTCTCCATCTGCGCCATGAGCCCTCTGGCCGTACCCCCTCCGCCCCCCCCCCCCCCCCCCCCGTATTATCAACGACCATCCATTTTACTGTGTCACAGTGGAGTTTTTAAGCTGCCACTGTGGTTTCTTAGTATTATAATTGTTTATTGAGAATCAGAGTCGATCAGTTGAACAGAACAAAGTTTCTAGCGGTGAGAGAGAAACAAAGACAAAGCACAAATTGCATCTTTGGGAAACAACATTTTTATAAAATAATTATATTACATTTTTAACTTTAAAAGTTTTTCTGCAAACAGGTAAATAAAACAGTCATTTTTCACTACATATCCATACTATTGTTTTATTAAATGAGAACTGTCCAAACATTTAAAGGTTACTATAAACAAACTGACCACTATTAACGAATATGAATGATATTTCAGTATTATTGTTATTATGATATGATTAACAATCAAGAGCCAAATAATAATACAGTTCTTAAAATAACAAATAATACAGTATAATAATTTCTGGCCAAGCATGATGATGATGAGCGAATAGATCACAAACAACAAATTTGCAAAGACATCCATACAGAGCATGTCAAATTACAATTTTTACAAATTCAATAAGATTAAATGGCTTTTGGGGAAAATGAACATTTTTGGAATCTGAACTCCTCTGTTGCTTATTCATTAATCTCCAGCCTGTAATGATAGTGTTCACATTTATGAAACTACTAAATGTATGTAAAGCTTACAGTTGCTAACTGTGGGAACTGAAGACAAAAGGTTTGACTGTCCACCCGTAACGTTAAAATGCACAACAGCTTCTGACTGGGTATTGTGGTCAGATTTCGAGCCAGGTAATTTCAGATGAGAGGAGATCATTTACACCCCCCAGCAAAGCAATAACTCATCTCCTCACCCTCACACACGAACACTGTGTCCACTTGCAGTGCGTTGCAGTCAGACCAGAGTGGCTGCAGGGCAGGATTGTCCTGTCAGCAGCGGGCTGAATGCCTGATTCAGCGGTTGGTGCCACTGCAGTCGCATCCAGGATGGATGTGAAGGCCGTACTGCTGCAGCACACCGCTGAAGTGTGTGACCCTTTGCTCTCCAATTCCAATCGCTTCAGCCCAAAAGTGTCCATCATGGGTTTCATTTTTAACAGAGCGTTACATCTTCTTAATGGTCCTTATATTTAAAAAAAATATATAAATAAAAATGAAAACACAAAGAGAAGGAATTGATGAATGAATGAATGCGGAAGTTTCAGTGCATTACAATTGAATGCACTGACTTAATATTTAACCAAACTTTAAATTGCAGCATATAGGAAAATATTTTGAATAACACCTGATTTTCATTTACCATAGGTGCAATCTGGCGTTTTTTTTTTTTTTAAACTGTTCAACTGCAGGACCTTGCAGAATGGTGGAGCTGTCAAAGCCTTTTGTGCTGGAACCATTTTTCATGTGCAACAGGGGAGTTTGAAATACTCCCTCTGCTCATTTTTAAATTTAATAATTCTTCTGATGTTTATTGAAAATACAGCCGGACAGAAAAGAGTTTTAGGGTTCGACAGAGTGGACAAGGGGAATAGGGGTGCGAACCACAGCAGAACTGTAGTTAGACAATCAAATCGTGTTCTTATTTGTGGATGGGGGAGCACCCGGTGAGGCCATGCAATAACTAATGAAGAGAACAAGATCAGAGAGGACAGGAAAGGATGTGGGAAATGAGCATGTGAATGCATGCATGTTCATGACAATAAAAGGTGAGTCTTCTTTTAATATAATTACAGTATATTGAATGTGAAATTTTACCGGATTTTTTGGGCCACCTCCTAGAGGCCACAGCGCCTTTAGCATTTGCCATCCCTTCTTGCTAATGGTCTTCATTTTCTGCTGTAGTTTTTGTTCATGAAGTCTTCAATTTGGATACGTTTACTCCTGCATCCTGCATTCTTGCTGATGGAACTAACAGTTCTTTTAGGACCTTTTTCTTTTTAATTCGTTTTTTTTAATATTTTTATTATTTTTATTTTTTTTGTTACAGCTTTCACAATGTTTTCTTTTAAAGGGCATTCCAAAAACGTTTGGTTGTCTATGGCCAATGGTTTTGTAATGGCTCTGATTGATTTCCCATCTTTTATCAGCTTGTTTTTTCACCAGTAGACAACGTTCTGTTTTTCGCGTTGGTTATACCTCTGACTGTAAATGTATACTCTGCAAAGGAAAAACACGTGTATGGAATTGAACATAGTCATTCAGCCCTTTTTATAGTTTGAATAATAAGTGTAATAAGACACACCTGGGCAACAAAACGCACATCAATACCATTCCATACCTTTCCTTACTTCAAACAAAAGGTTCTGTCTTCGAAATTGTGTCCTGTGTCTAATACAAATCGAAATAACTGGAAATACAGCGAAAGCTTGAACTGTTGATCTCTTGTCAACTTTTGATGTTGAACATCACGTACCAATACTATTGGAGAGGAGTGCAAATTGACCGTCATCGCAATGCCAAAAACAAACGGGATGTGATTTTGATACGATTGGCACCGTGCATCACAACTAGACTGGTGAACCTAGGGAGCACTCAAAGTCCACTAGTGGTCCCACTGAGCCCCAGTACCCGTTCATAGGTATATTTATATGTTTACTCTTCTTATCTGTTTTTACTACAAGTTGTGTCATCACCGGACTTTCTTCCTTGAGCTATAATGAAGGTTTGTGTTCTCTTATCTTACAAGAAAAACAGAAGAAATGCTCCCGGCTTTGCGATCTTCATGCTCAGATTCAATTCAGCTGTAACGCGTCTTCCTCGTGATACAGTTATTACAACTCCACCGAGGAAGGTTATCTTGAGCTGTGTCAGAAAAACACAGCACCTCATAGAAGGTGCTCTTGTGACATGAGAAGTGGTAGTCGCTGCATATCAGTGGGTATAGATGTATGTATGTATGTTTTCGTGTGTGTGTGTGTGTGAGAGAGAGTATGTGTGCAAATGCGTGCACAACAGACTAAGACCCACAATCTGATGTGATGGTGCAGTCGGGAAGAGAAAGCACCAGGAGTGTTACCAAACAGCTTCTCCTCTGTTACCTCTCCCTCATCTCAAGCAAAGGCAGTCTGATCGTTTTTCTTCTTAACATGTTTGTGCCAGAGTTGTTTACTGTTGCCAGCTGCTCTGTTCTCACCTCCAACATGAACACTTTGGCAAAGATTAAATGCGGCACATTCGGGCAGAGTCATCTTAACTATGTTCCTGTAGAGATAAAGATTTATCCATCCATCCATTTTCTTGTCCTCATTAGAGTGAGCTGGAGCCTATCCCAGCTGACTTTGGGCGAGAGGCGAGGGACACCCTGGACTGATCGCAAGCAAATCACAGGAGAGGAAGTGCAGTATAAATTTAAACACTGTAACACTTGAGAATGCTACAAGATCTTGAGAAGTTAGTGGAGAAGGTGACCGTGGCACCAAATATTTCCTATCCACTACTGCTATATCCCACTAAACACAATCCAGTTACTTTTAACCAGGCATGTACACACACAGTTCCCAAGTGGTACTCAAAAAGTGCCCTTTTTGAAACAAACTTTTTTTCTTCATTCATCAATATTAAAAAATTAATAAATAAATACCGGCGCACAGTGGACGACTGGTTAGCACAAAAATTATTTAATACTTGACCTCACCTATTAATGTCATTATCATATGCATCCTTTTTGCATTTCTCCTGCAACACATTTCAAAAACATGTTTGACACACGACCATGACAATCATCGTGTTTTCAAAATGTCTGTTCGTGCTTGTTCGTACAAAACCCAACGACATTCTCAGGAGAACAAGATCCCTAGAGCAATGTTTGACAACTTTTATTTAACCAAGGCACATATTTTATATCAGAAAAATCACAGGCCACACCAACAAACAAAAATGCCACAAAAAGTATATTATGTAGAATGAAACAACGGTGATCTTGTCTCGATTTTCTCACAAATTTACTTACCCATTGTGTGTATGCCATGACTTATTTAGTTGTATGAATGGAAACGGGTAGATGCACAAGTTCAGTGTACCTTCTCCCATTTAGGGGAATATATTTTAATTGTTCTGCCTTTCAATATACATCACTGGTATAAATGGATGGCCAAAGATACATTATTTGTAGTAAATAAACACCACAACAATTAAGTGAAATGCATAATTTTCCACTGGTTGAGAATCACTGTTCCTGAGTGTTGTCTGGTTCCTCCTCCAGTAAAGAAAATCCCACCAAGAAGGTGCTAATATTTACAAATGTTTTATGACAGCATTGTATCAGAGCAGTGTTATTAAAGTCCAGCTTATAGCATGAGGTAGTCAGTGCTTTGGCTGCTAATATGGCAAAGCATTCTGTTCTTATTCACGCGTGACAACACTGGAGGTTTTTGGACACGAAGGTACCGGAGATCATCATGAGTGTAAAGAGAGGACCAATGGGCAGCTGACATGCCACGCCTCCACAGAACAGCAGCTCACATGCTGTTGTCCCATTGTTTCCATGGCAACGTTGCTGAGGTGCGGCTGAGCTCCAAAGCGGAGTGATAACACGGAGTGGGGGAGGGTTTTGGAAGGAGAAGCAGGTGGTGGGTAGAGCGAAATGGGAGTACAGTTGGGGGGGGGGGGGCCCTTGTGTGTAAATAGCGGGAACATAAGGAAAGCAAACTCTCTCGTCTTTTCGCTCTGTCAGTGTGAGCTCAAAAAATATGCAATGTTGAATCACGCCATGCTTCATCCACTGCATACATGCTTAATGCCTTAGACATAAATACTGTACCACATTTCAACACACACGCATAGATTTTGCTCTCCACATTCACAGCCAGAAAGAGTTTCTTCAAGGTTACAGCTAAAATTGCTTCACCAGCTTTAAAAACCACTGCTCACCTTCGTTTGTCTTTCATCATGCGACATTTAGACACTCATGCGTGCATGCACGCACACACATGCATTTTGAGTTGTAATCCTTTGCATTTTGAGTTGCTATTGTGCAAGGATGTGTTCTTTGTAGTGGTGGGACATGAGAACAAATCGACTCTTCATAATCTGTTCATTTCATTTTAAACGATTACAAATATTTGACACAATAACCAATGTTTTTCGGTATATGTAAGTATATTTATTATATTTTATTCGCACAAAATGGCATACAAGTGAACTTAAGCAACAAAATGTTATTCAAAATGAATTTATCAATAAGACTATAGAGGACTTTTTGTCACGATATGGTGTTAACGGGACCCAGAATCAAGCGGAGGCTGAAAGGATTGTGGTGACAGGTTTATTGAAGTGGATATTTAGGATGGATCCTTGGGGTGTATTGGGAGGTCGACGAGGCGGGGAACGTGTGGCAGGTGGATGGCTTGGCAACGTGGCCGTGGAGGTCAACACAGCGGGGAACACTGAGGAGAAAGAAGAACACGGAGGTCAGAAGCGAATCAGGAACTGGCGTATCTTAGGTGCAAGTGGAGAGCCGTTGTACCGCAGGAGAAACGCAAATACTCTGGCGAGAGTTTCCGGGATCTGGCAGGCTTTAATGCAGGTGATAATGAGGGCTGATTGATGACAGGTGTGCGGCCGAGGTGGAGCTGATTAGAGAGGGAGAGAGAGAGAGGGCGAGGGGAGCGCAAAGCGCCACCCAAGCTCCAACAACAGTCTGCAAGGCACAGCTCATGACACTTTTCTTACATTAAAATCTATCCCAAAGTACTTTACACAATTAAAATCAAGCAAAACATAGCCCAATAACACACACACAGGGACCTTGTCTCCCACATAACATACAGTATGTGTGCAGTGAGAGAGGCAACGAAAGCATCTACTGTCATCATACACAATCAGATAAGTGCAAATGCTGCATTTTGAGCTAACAATATTCACAAGGCTATAACTCGTAATTTGGAGTTGGTTATATTCAAGAAGACTTGTTGTCAATTAGGGCACTTTATTTTGACCACAAATCCATCCATCCATCCATTTTCTGAGCCGCTTCTCCTCACTAGGGTCGCGGGCGGGCTGGAGCCTATCCCACCTATAATCGGGCAGGAGGCGCGGTACACCCTGAACTGGTTGCAAGGCACATACAAACAAACAACCATTCGCACTCACATTCACACCTACGGGCAATTTAGAGTCTCAGTAATCTACCGTGCACATTTTTGGGATGTGGGAGGAAACCGGAGTGCCCAGAGAAAACCCACGCAGACACGGGGAGAACATGCAAACTCCACACAGTCGGGGCCGGGGATTGAACCCCGGTCCTCAGAACTGTGAGGCTGACGCTCTAACCAGTCGTCCACCGTGCCGCGACCACAAATCACTTTTGAAATACAGCCTGTAGCGGTGTGATCAAATCTTATAACATAACCACAGACCCACTGTAGACCACCAAGTGTTTTTTTCTCCTCTTTCAGCCAATTGCTGAGTCGTCTTGCTCATAAGAGAACTGTTGATGCCGTTTGCTCTGGTGTTCGTGCTCAGTGCAACATGTTTTGCATTTAGGTGGTACAGTAGGGTTGAAGTGCTTCGGTGATAAGTAAAGCACGCAAGTATGCTCTTCTCAGCACTTCCATCAGCCATTTTTTAAAAGCTAACTTTCCATCCAAGGGTCCAAGCAATGTGACCTCACTTTTTTCATGATGCCATTAGCCTAAACATTCTGGTGCGTCAGTATTATCATGGGGCCAAGAATTGGGCCTCTCATAATAGCTCCATGTCGCCTGGGATGCAGAATTAGAAACGTGCGATTGAATACGTTACGTTTTCTGTAATTAATCATAAACCACATCGTAAACCCCCCAGCCCCAGGATACGCTAACAAAGTGGGGCAGAATACCATTACTACAAGGAATATTTACCAAATCAGGAAAAAGCAGTTTATAGGCTTCACTAACATCCGTTATCATCAGAGAGGACACTGTCGGAGGTGGCATCCCATCCCATCATAATATGTATCATATAGCAGAAGCTGGCAATGAGGCAGAACCAGCAGAAGGCGAGAGCTGAGACGTTCTGCATAGTGGTATTCTGCCAATATACTTCCGCTTGCGCTTCCATAAATACACACACGTACGGACACAAAGTGGAACTACACACGTCAAAACATAAAAGCTGTGTGCATGTATTTCACAAACTGCTGCACCTAAGAGAGGTTCCATGAAAGAAAGCAAAAAAAAATGTCAGGCGGGATATTAGCCTGTTTTAGCTTCATTTAAATCTGTTTTTATTACATTGCTACATTATATTGTGTGTGTGTGTGGGGGGGGGGGGGGGGGGTGCTGGTGAGAGATGGTACCTGCTGGCCTCTGTCAATGCAGGAGGAGCTGATGGGGAAATCATTACAGATCCTGGCAATTGGCCAGTATGTGGTAACCAAGGCAACCACTGCTCCATCTATCTTGGCTGTGGCGATGTTTAAGAAGGGGCCTACTTTCTAAAGCCTCACTCTCTCAATGATGGCTTCTTCGATTGGCACCATGTATGTGACTAAGCAAAGATCAAGGCCGCTCAGGCTTTTCTGGGGTTGATATGATTGGTTTAGAAGAAAGTCCATTAAATAAATTGACTAATTCATGTAACTTAGTCATTCCTTTCTGCTACTGTAAAGTTCTCATTCAAAATGATTTAAAAAATGCTCTTTTCACTTTGGTTATCATTTCATTTTTCCTTAAGTACTGTACTGACTTCTCATAACAAAATTCAATCAATCCAGGAAGTTGGTTATCTATGAAGGTGTTCAATTTGGTGGCGTTCCAAATTAGGATTGTTTGGCCTTGGCACACTATTTCCGCTCCACTGAGTGCCGTCGTTGTGAGATGATGCCAAGTCGCTTGTGAGTCATGATGTAGTCCTGCTGTTCTCTGTGGTCTAAACGATCACCGTAAAGTCACTTTTTGAGCATGTTAACTGTTATTGGGTTTAAGTGTTATGACATTACACCAAATAGGTGGCCGAGATAAGGTATTGATTACAGTGGTGTATCATAGTAAGCGAAATTATCATGGATCATGTGCCTACTGGATGACTGCAGTATGAATGGCATTCAACATTCAGTGCACCGATGCATTTACGTCCTGTTTATCCTACTGCTTTAGTCATTTTCCAAAGTTCTATGATTTTGATGTTGAATGCCTTGTGTATCATCCATGTTATTTTATGATATAAATAGAGTGTATTCTTCCATGTTATGGTCATTTCTTCCCCATATTCACCTGTGCCCTCCCTAATGGTATTCTTACGCTCTCCAGACACAGCATCAGGTACATGTAGTCTAATAGTATCAAATTAAAGAACTTTATTAAACCTGCTGCCTTCGCAAAGATACTAATGCTCAAGTCTGATGTCACAAGTACAGTATACATTTAACAATGTTGATTATTGTGAACTTCACTGTATCATTGATGTCTTTCTCCTATTTTTGCAAGTTGCCAAAATATAAACGTGCGTTACATTAAGATTAAGTAGTGTATGTGCTGAAATATATAGATTTCCTACTTGGTTTAACCTTAATCCGGTGTTTGAATCCTTACATTTCAAAAATGTTATTTTTCGACAAATTAATGATTTAATCCCTTAAAATGGACTCCATGTGTGTGACAGTCCTGTACTGTATCTCTGTTACTGTATACGGACAGCCTTTTTCCGGTTTTGTTCGTGCAGCAACGGGGAGATCATTGAAACACCACTCAGGGAGGCTGGAGCCCAGATTTGAACCCACAACCGCTGAACTGTGAGGCAGATGCACCCTTAAAAGATATCCATGTCTTAAATTATAAAATATGGAAAGGCTTAAAACTGTTCACTTTAATTTTGTTCGCACAGGACAAAAAAACAAATGAATTAAAGTACATATAGAAGATGAGAACATTTCTTCATTGAACTACTCAGTTTTCTGCAGTGTCATTTTTACCTACATTGAAAGTCTGGCTGTTTGTTGGGGTGGTGGTGGGGTAATAACGGGTGAATATAGTGATAGTGAAACACTTTAATAGGCTTGTTTAAAAAACAAAACAAAACCAAAAAAAACAGAAGACAGCCACGTCATCCCACGAGGTAAGTGCTTGCAGATTCATTTCCACATATATAAGCAGGTTTCGTCAGCTCAATTTTGTATTGATTGCATCACAAATGCCTCTAAGATGTTTGAAAAGAATTCCGATGGATGACACGGGGATTAATACAGTGTGCATGGTGGCATTGGGTGACACAGGCAGACTTTGGTGCACTGCTGGCTCATGTTCAGACCCTTTTATTAGGCTTGAATACGTGATATAATAATTTTTGAGGATGACGTTAAACAGGTGTTTGATTTTGTGACATATTAAAGGCTAATTGTACGATCATCAGGCTCAGATGACAGCAGACTTTGGGCATGGGTGACTGTCATAACAGCGGACACCTGACGAGGATCTCTCGGCCAAAATATTAACGTCGCTTAATGTCCCAAAGCTGCGATCAATCATCACCAAAATGTATGTGGACATATCTATTTATGCCCACTTACACCTCTGAAACTATCAGAACAATCAGCCCGATATTTTGGATTTTATGGACGATAGGTGTTTTCCTCTCCATTGACGCCCACTGTAGGCAAACAGTTTAACGTGGCTTAATGTCCCAAAACTGTCACCAATCATCACCAAACTCTACGTGGCCATCTCTATTCATGGCTGTTTCAACCTCTGAAAATATAACGATCAGCCCAATATTTTTGATTTTATGGACAAATTGTTTTCCTCTCCATAGACTCTCACTAGAGAAAAAGCTTTACGTCGTTTAATGGGGAACACGCTTAACATCCATCAAATCCATATTTGAGCTATCGTTCTGATATTTTCAGAGGTAGAAAAAGGCCTAAGTAGAAATGTCCACATACATTTTTGGCGATGATAGTTTTCTGATATAATGAGCGACGATTAGCTTTTTATGAATAGTGAGAGGTAAAAGTCGTAGTGAAAGGCTGTAATTCTGAGGATTTGGACAGTTTTTAGTTAAACAAGGTCTCAAAATGATTAATCGATTGTCAAAAATCATTATTGATTAATTTGATCATCCTAATCCATCGGCTAATCTACATTAATTAGCCAATGGACTTGGTTGTTGCTATATTTACCTGCCCCACCTCACAAAATTAATTTTGAAGATCCTTTTAATTCATCATCACGTTGACAGTACTCCTCGGAAACAAAGCTTTTCTGTGGTCAAGGCCCAAAACAATTAAAAGATCTTACTGATTATCAAGGTCAGTGCAACTTTGCATAACTGTTATTTTTACCTATAGTCACATTGTGTTGCCGTGCTACCCTTCTCACTGCTTACAATTAGACATAAATGACGCACACTTTTAAATCTGCTTCAGTAGTCTATGCAGACCAGCTTTTGGTGACTAATGCTGTTAAGTATTGCATGCGAGAGTAGAACCAGCACATTAATGCTGGTCATATGATTTCTTCTAACAAAAATATACTATACTATACTACAGAATATACACCTACACGCATGCTTGTATTGCTGTCTAGATGAGAGCTCTTGATATTACATATGCACTGGCCCTTAACTGTTACTCTACAGTAGATAAACTGAATGTCATGAACGGAACACAGGACAGAACCCAAAATGCACGACTCCCAATACAATGGACCGTTTCAAAAAAAGACTAGTTCAATAAACGGGCAGGCCTCGGTACACAGGCAGGCAATCCGCAAAGGCAACAGTATCCAAAAGCGTGACGCGAAAGGCAAGGTCAATAATCAAAACAGGGTCGAGGCTTACTATGAGTCAGTGACGTGGAAATAAGGAACGCTGGAACGTGACATCAAGGTACAACGAGCTGGCGACCAGAAAGAATGAGACACGAGGTTAAATGCATGGGAATTAGGGTAAACAAGGCACAGGTGAGGAAGATGCTCTCAGGAGCAGGTGTGTACGAGGCAGGGGGCAAGACAACCACCACAACACACACCCATGACACTGAATGTAAAACTGCTTTTTAAAAGTGGTTCTGGTGGTGAAAAAATTCATTTAAGCCATTGTGGTTGGAGGGAGGTTTGGCTTGGTTTATCATACTGACCATATAAATCTTTCCGCCATCAATGTCACAGCATTAGAAAATGACTCTATTGATATGAGGGTGCAAAAATAATTGGCGCCAGACTGCATTTTAATTTATCCTCACAGTTTGTGCTCTCCGAAGACCTATGGTAATTTGGGCATTTGCAGTGATTAATATATTTACATCTATTTTACATACAGAATAGTCTGATGACAGTTTTAGTGAGTGAGCTAAAATGAAACATTTACGTGCCATTTACTGTCACTGTGCACGTCGGTGTGATTGAAGACATGGATGAAAGATGAAAACACTTGATTTTTTCTTTCCATTGCAGCAATATACTGTCGCTGATATTGTGCAGGTGAGGAGCAAGAGACAAAGAAATTGAGTTGGATGTGGGCAAAAGCGGGCGAAGCAAATGGCTATATGGAAAAAATATGCTAGTGCAGCGTGGCAGTTCTTAAACGTGGGTAGGTGGGCACTGACAATTTTTTTCACCAGTTTTGATTGTCCGTTGCAGTCGGAGTTTGTCCGTTTTTGTGGCAGCACCAAACCAGACTGTGATGGATGAACACAGGACTGATTATGTCATGAACGGAACAGAGGATAGGACCCACAAATGCACGACTGGACAGTATCAAAAAGAGAAGTTTAATATACGGGCAGAGGTCGGTACACAGGCAGGCAATCCAAAAAAGGCAACCGTATCCAAAAACGTGAGGCAAAAAGGCAAGGTCGATAATCGGAACAGGGTCTAGTCTTACTGTGAGTCGGTGACGTGGAAACAAGGAATGCTGGAACGCGACGAGGTACAACAAACTGGTGACGAGAAAGAATGAGACACGAGGTTAAATGCAAGGTGTAATTAGGGTGAACGAGGCACAGGTGGTGAAGATGCTCTCAGGAGCAGGTGTGTATGAAACAGGGGGAAGACAAAAACCGGAACACACACCCATGACAGATTCAATGACTGCTGTGTAGAACTGCCATGCTTTCTCAGAAGACGCAGGAAGTACATCGTCTGCTTTTTGAGTATGGCATTGATGTTGATCTCCCACTTCAGGTCTTGAGAGACTGTAATTCCCAGGAACCTGAAGGTCTCAACGGTTGACACAGGCCAGTTGGACAGCGTGAGGGGCAGCTGTGGTGAACGACCACGATCCTCTCTACAGTCATTTCAAAAGTAACTAAGTTAGATAACAAGTAACTTGTAACAGTAATGTCACTTACATCCACAATACGAAAAGAGCAGACTGGACGTACCGTAAGTACTTAAACATGTATATATAGCGCGCCATTCTCAAGTACACTTCTCTACAGACTGACAGAAATACAGGGTTGGGAGGGTTGCTTTAAAAATGTATTCCGATAGAGTTAGTTACCTGTTAATAAAACGTTGTTTGTGTTGTCTGGTGTGAAGGGGGGAGCGTGAGTGGCAAAAGGCAATTACCGCACAAGTTAATGTTGTTTTAAAAGTGTGATTATAGCCAACAGTACAGGACTCAATTGGTTTTCATTCAAGAGTTTGTTCGTGGCTCATTGCTTTACCTGATTCCTTCCACCGTCTCGCTCACACAGACACACACACAAACACACACCCACAACTCCTCACACCATTGGATTTTGATACTATAACGACAACCGCAAACAAACTTTGTTGTTCCCAGGTTAGGAGCTATTTGAACTCCTACAGTGTGTGTGTGTGTGTGTGTGTGTGCGTGCGCGAGTGAGTGATGGACATGAGGAGCAGGACTTGCGGCGCGGCGTGAATTGAACCAGCTCGCAAGCTTTGTCATAGCAGTCCCAACAATGTTGAAAGCTCACAGCGTTCCTTATAAATATGAAGTCCTTCGGTGAGTACGGTCTGAACAGCCGCAGTCAGTCCATCCCTCCTCCATGTTGCTTTTCAAATGACCCGCTTTTGAATGAATAATTAACCCACCGGGCATTGCGCACTTAACATGACAGCATAACTATGTTCTTACATGTGCAAATAAACAAATAACAACAATCGATCACACTTTTTAGTAAGGGAAATAACAAAAATAGTGTAGAAACGCTGAAGCCGTGCAGCTATTTGCACTTTAAATTTTTTGTACTTTCACTGTGGACTGTATGATAAACAATGACCTCACACTCATTTTCCTCTAAATCTAAGGTATGAAGAGGTCTGTCAATCTAACAAGTTGCTTTTTGTTATGAATGCTGTGTCTTCAAGTCATCAGCAACCTATAATTCCTGAGTATGAGTCACATACTTTATAGTAACTCACATTGATTTGACAAAGTAACTGTAATCTGACTGCTTTTCTGAAGGCAGTCACGTGTCACATCACTCGTTACTCTAACTCAAAAAGTGTGTGTGAATGTGACTGCGAATGGTTGTTTGTCTTTATGTGCTCTGCGATTGGCTGGCGACCAGTTCAGGGTGTACCCCACCTCTTGCCCAGAGTCAGCTGGGATAGGCTGCAGCACGCCCGCAACCCTAGTTGAGGATAAGTGGTACGGAAGATGAATGAATGAACGTTACCGGCATCACTGCCCATCCATGTTAAACTTAAAGGTGAAGTATGCAATGTTCAAAATGCTAGCAAGATTTGAATGTAGCGTCACTTCACTACTCCCTCCCGATGCCCGCGAGTCTCTGGCCGAAGCCACACGCCTCATTGGCGTGCACGCGCAAGTCTCCTGGCTTGTCGATGACGTTCTGTGGTCAGCAACAACGCTGGCAATTTCGTCACATCTTGTTCACCAGTAAGTAAAGAAACAGAAGTTATCATCACGGCATTATAGTTAGAAAGTAATTGGCATGTCCGTTACATTTGATTGATTGTTAGCCGCTTATTTAGCAACAACTAGCTTTGATAAAAGCTATAAATGTCAATAGTGGCCTATTCCACTGTCCGGTGAATTTTTTTTTTGTTCAGAGTTCCCAAGAGGAGAGCACTGCTATTGGTGACTCCAGCCTAATAAATTTCTGTGTTGCAGACGAGGAGGTAGGCTATGCACTGTGTAGTGACACAATTTGTACACATGCACACACTAAGACATTTTTGGTAACTGTAAATCACAGGTGACAGAAAATTGTCTCAACTTCCATGATTCTTGCAAAGATTTGTCCCAAAACCTCCATATTGTTGTATGTAAAAAGAATGTTGATCTGTCACAAAAGCAATTATTTTGTTACCAAACCCGTTTTTACAGTAACTTGAAAAATAGCTCAACAAACTATTGTCACTGACTTCTGCTTTCAAAACGAGTTATTAATCAATTTGTTGTGTCAGTATAGGGAATATGATGGGTCAAGCCAACTACAATGTGACCCCATGACAAATATTAGCTTGACACCCGGCATGTAAAAGTATGTCGACAAGAATGAAAACAGAAAAGATTGTACTGTGTTGTATTCATTAGATTTTTGTTGATGATGAGGGAATTTTTAAAACACTTGTAAAAACAGCTTTTATACGTGGACATCAGAAAGAATAGCTGCTATATTTGCAACAATGGCTAGCCAGTTTCACAAACACAAAATCTATTCACCATAATGTCTTGCTTTACAGAAGAGTTGACAAGACTGAGTTTAAAGGAATCACACAGTGCGATAAAGACATTTCTGCGACGTGACCCCAGCTCCCATGTTTTGACATCCGCCACGAGACATCTGTGGAAGCTCCTCCGACCCTTCAGCCCCTGATCAACGGATTTGTGTCTGCCATGCCATAACTGCAGACACATGACAAACCTCAAGGACAAGATTGTCCACGAGGCAGTTTTACGCCAGATGAATGTGGAATGACATCTAGACAGTTGATGACCTTTGTGAACCTGGAGAGAACAACAGACAATTCCGCCAAGGCCGCCGTGTATCGCCAGTAATTAATGTGGAAAATTCCCAAGGCCATTCCATAGGATTCAGATAAAGCAGATGAATTATGCTCCAAGGAATCACATTTCATACTGTATTTTCAAAGCATTGCTCCAGTGCAAGTGTGCATGGTATGTTACTTTATGTTTTTAGATCCATTTCCACTTTATTTTTGATTTACTTCCAGGAATGTCTGTACATATACCTCTACCATTTTGAAATTGTTCAATTGTTAAAAATAAAGAACTGAAAATGAATGGTTCCTTCTTCACAACTGCCACTCAGAAATCTGTTACATTTCCTATCTCCTTCCAAACATTAGTGCCTTATATAATGCTTGTTAATGGATTGTATATTTAAAACAAAAGAATGTAACATTTCAAAAGTATTTAAACATTTGATCTATAGGTTATAAACATAGTTTAATTATAGTAATTTTGAGAGGTTTGTCCAGTTTTCCAACGTTGCCTTGTATCAGCCAAACCCCTTGGCAGTGAGTGTCCTTCAGAAACTAATAAATGCATTTCACACACAGCTCAAAGTACTAATCATACTTTTTGAGAATAAATTTGACCAAAACTGTACAAGAAATCTAAAGTACTATAAATAGATGTGATGTCATTATTTGAGAAATTTAATAATTGCCTTTACTCGGTATGTCAGGAATCATGTACAGGTATGTTTACAACTACATTCTGCATATTTGTACATTATTATTTCATGAGACAGCCGTAAGATTTATGTAGAACACAACTTGGCCTCTGCCGAGTTTGCAACAGTTCCTGAGTAGATGACACCATTTCCCCTGACAATAAGCTAAGTCGCTAAGGATCATTAGGCCTCAATGTTGCGGAATGCGGCAGCCTACCGGTGGCAGACGACCTGTAATTGCATTTTATTAGTGATGCACCAAAATTTCTGAGGCCGAAATAAGCCCCAAATGCATTTTCGGTTTCAAACCGAAATACTTTAGTCGCCAAAATAACATGTTGTTAATGCTGCTAACTTATAGCTTTGCTGCTGACGCACACAAGCTTGTACACTACATATTTAAAAATGTCTGCTATTAACAAGCAATGCCCATTGGGCCTTGCTGATGATGTAGTTGAATTGACTGGGATGTCACTATTCTACACACAACCTACAGTCACGGTTTGTTAATCACCACCATCACCATTAATCAACCATAAATGTGACAGTTAAATAAGGCGCACATTCAACTAGTGGTAACATAAACACACATTAGCAACATTAATGAATAAATAAATAAATCTTTGTTCCGGCAATGAATGAATTGTGGCGGCACTGTGAAGGACTGGTTAGCACATCTGCCTCACAATTCTGAGGACCGGGGTTCAAATCCTGGCCTTGCCTCTGTGGCGTTTGCATGTTCTCCGGGTCCTCCAGTTTCCTCCCACATCCCAAAAAACACGCATGGTAGGTTGATTGAAGACTCTAAATTTCCCGTAGGTGTGAATGGTTGTTTGTTTATGTGTGCCCTGAGATTGTCCCTATTGTCGCCCAACTTGCCGCTACTAAGGTGGAATGCTTGTTGCATGCTATGAATTTGCGCTGCCCCAGCTATCTATGAGCTACAGCTAACGTGGCTAAATACGATGCCAAGCCGCGGAGGCAAACGTGCGCATCGCGTCCATTGTCAACACAGTAAGTCACTAGTCATCGCCTCCAAGACAGCGAATGAACTACATTTCGACAATTATCATTATCACAAAGGACGGAGGGAATATAAGACAGGAGACAGAGGGCGGGAAGCCAGTTGCTAAGCTATCGTAACCTGAAGTTGAAAAACACCAAAATAAGTGATCGGGTGGTACAGTACACTTGTCGCATAGGTCTAGTTAGAACTGCGTTATAGCGGAGATTAGCCAACTTGAAAGAGCAAAACATCAGGCAAATTAGTTCGTGTTGAAATATACGATAAAGCCAGACAGTTACATAAATAAAGGGACTGGAAACCGGGAATAAATTAATACGTTACCACTGCTACGTCACTTGAGAAAGTGGGCCTACAAATGTAAAAGTACATTTAATCTAACAAATATTTACACTGTATAAAATAACCTTTCTTCGTTCCACAATGGGGAATTTGCTTCATTCATTTCAGCAACAATAGTGGATACAGGAAATCCAATAGGAGCATTCAAGAGAAGATATTTCGCTGCAAATGTGTCCACCATTACAAGACTGATGTGATAAATACAGTAAAATAACAAATATTATAGCCATAATTTGAGAATTACATTTATAGAGTAACGATAATGTTGTGAAACTGAACAGTATGCAGAATTATTTTCATCCTGCTACATAACATATTGCAATAACTGTCCCATCATAATAATGTTCTTGAGATAATTTAAAAAATATGGAAATTCAAACAAATTGTTCTGGAAGTGAATTTCTATAGCACAACGGATCATTATGTTATCCCGTGACAAGACCGCGACGATATCGAGGCACTTTTCATTTTGTGATATCGGGATATTGTGAATATTGTAACATCCCTAGTGTGTACACATGACAATTATCAGATTTTTTTCCCCTTCTCTTTCATCCTCATAAGCATATATTTTAGAGCAAAGGATTATTGTTTGCACATAGTTACACAAATGTATTCTTTATATCTCAGTCTGATAGTAAAAGTCTGATGTTTGAAAAAGCTTTTTTGGGTGATAGATGGGACAAGGGTGTATGCAACACTACTTGGACAAGTCAGTCCACATACAGAAGAAATTTATATTAATACTCGCCGGTCAGAGAGACACTTTCCTGTAACAATTGTTGAAATGGAGAACAGTTGTCAACCCCCCATTAGCTCGTCCTCGACAACGCTGTATGTTGTTATTTTTTTATTTAATCTATTTTTTGCTGCTGCTAGCACTGGTCGCTAGTCAAATTCAACTTGTTGTTGTCGCGCTAAATGAGCCCGCCGGGCTATCGGCCTGTGATAATGCTAGCTACTGTATTGCTAGCTTATTGTTAAGTTATATTGTTGGGGAATGAACAAGCAATTAAAAATAAAAGTAGGTGATATATACTATATTTCTGTAAAGCAGAAATGAAGTCACATCGCTCTTGAGTCCATGATCAAGTCCCTGATGCCAAGTTGACGCCACCTTGAAATATGTAGGTCCAACGTGTATCCGAGTTTTGTTTCTTTGTCGATCAGATTCTCTCCTTTTAGCCTTTCTGGTTTCTTTGCTCTGCTAGTGTTTCCGTGCAGTCGAAGACCCAGAGTTTGGCAAACAAGCGATAGGCATTTTTATCCCCCAAGGCTTCCACATATGTCCGCCATTGTTTCCACAGGGCTTCTGGCATTCATGCCCATGCATGTGAAAATGATTGACACTTTCCAGGGTAACGCCTACAGTCTTTACACTCTGTAATTGGCTGCTTTTGTCTCACCGTGCCAAGTTTTAAAATAATAATGAAAATTAAATCAAAGGCGTTAGATGGGCTGAAAAGATGTTTTCATTTAGATAATATTTATACTTTTAGGTCATACAGACAGTTTTAACATATATGATAAAAGTGTTCTTTTTTTTTAAACTGCAAATTTTCCCTTTAAGTGTTATTACCGGTAATTATGGTTTGTATGTTTCCATGTCTGTACTGTGCAATGAGAATGAGGCCAAAGTGAAGTGTACCTTGAATGTAGACATGACTTCTTCTGGATCTTCTCTTCTGTATTTTCCGTTTTTTGCCCGTATCAATTTGCTCTTTCAACATCCTTTGTGTACTCTCTCCTCCAGGTTCTTCTCTCTGGCCTTATTGGTGTGGTGTCATGGAAGAGGCCACTCTCACTGGTGGTGAGTATTATCTGAATGCCTCCACGCTGCACTGCTAATCTGGCAGACGGATTCACAAGAGGAAGCCTTTTATTGTGCTTTATTATGCTTTATTTGTGGTCAGATAGGGTCACCAAAGGTTCCGAATAAAGCTGAGTATGAAAGTGGGAATTATGTATCAGAAATTGCTGCAACTGCAATTGTATAACAGAAAAAAAAACAGCAGACAATGTAAAGGTAATATTACAAGATATATTTAAAAATTCTTGATAACCATGCACGATAAAATATTACCGAAATATTACATTACATACATCAAAGCATAAACTAAACGTAATAGTAACACGTAAAGGCAACAAAACACGAAATTTTATTTGTATTTTTTTTACATTCACCGATGCGGTACGGTGAGCGACTGGTTAGCACATCTGCGTCACAGTTCTGAGGTCGCGGGTTCAAATCCGGCCTTGCCTGTGTGGAGTTTGCATGTTCTCTCCGTGCCTGTGTGGGTTTTCTCCGGGTACTCCGGTTTCCTCCCACATTCCAAAAACATGCACGGTAGGTTAACTGTATCCACAGATAGTACAAACTGGTTACCAACTAACACATCGTCACAGCAGTGCAGAAAAGCGAATCACTTAACTCCTAAAATGCAATATTAAAATATACTCCTTTACAAAGGAGTCCTTAATATTTTCTGTAAACTCAAAACATTTGCGTTTGACATCAAACGATAAATCTGAGGCAATCTCTCATAATCAGCTCAGTTTTTATTTCCAGGAATTGAAATATGGAACTCGTGCACAATTTAAAAGATATCACCTTTTGTTTGGAGGCATCGATTTTTCATGTGAGCAAAACTATTGTAATGTGACTGAGTTTCGGATTTGGGTTTTTCCTGTGAAGACTACAAGTTACACTCAACAGAGGTGTCACCAACATGAAAACCAGAGAGAATTATACGGGTGGAAAAACAAGCAATTGTGAAACTGAGAGTAGATGGAAAATCAATCAGACCCATGACATGAACACGTAGTCATACAACCTTTTGGAATATTATGAAGAAGAAAGAAACCACCGGTGTAGAAAATAACAGGTCGAACGGGTTTATCAAGAAAAACAGGACGTAATCAAAGAAACATTGTGACAGCTACAAAGACAGACCCTAAACAAACTGATAGTGGCCTAGAGATTATTACTGTCAGTTGATATACTTTGATTACAAAAAAAATGTGTGTGCTTAAATTACACCACATTCCACCATCTAGCCTGTGCGATACATTGCTTTAAGTCGATGTATATTTGACTATGTCAATGCACTGTAAATGATTTTCATTTTCATTGTCCTGTTATGTAAAATGGAAATTAAAAAGTGCAGTAAAGCTTCAAGCCTCTCATCCAACTCTATTTCATGCTCTCTTAATGCCATAAATAATCTCATCTCATTTTTGCAGATTTAGCACATTGTCTTGAACTCCCTCATCTCTGTATCTCTCTCTCTCTCTCTTTCTCACTTTCTCTGCAGATTGCCTGTCTCGCTCCCTTTATCACCCAGCTACGCAGATCCTCTCCGCTCACATTTCTGTCTCCCTTCCCCCACCCTTCCTCCGGCTTTGTGTAATGTTCCACTGGGGAAGAGATTTGATTCATAACAACTCTCTCGGGTCAAAGAAACTATCCCATCATTTTGGTAGTAGAGTAGAAAATTGCCATACACATACTTCATGGCAACACAGCTAAATTCTCTTTCTTTGAAAAAAAGAAAAAAAAGACCAATTTCATGGAATAATCACTGTGTGATTGTGTGGTGTTGATTCTATCCTTCCCTGGGTGGAAAAGGTAATATATAGGGTGCATTTTCGCTGGTAATGTTCAATTCTGACAGGCAGGGTTGGACTGACGTGGGACTTTTTAAGGCCTTGCGCCAAGTCACCTCATGATTTTGGGCTGGCTGACTGTAAAACTGCAATTGTTCCCTATCATTTTTGTCAAAATAAGAAGTGTCTAAATGTTCCTGTTACAAATTGACATTAATTTTTTTTCTTTGTGGTCAGATGTGATTATAATTCAAATTCTTACCCAAGTTTATGTATCAGAGACTTTATTTGTTAAGAGTCCATCTAAATAATCAATTGTTTTTCCACAATTGCTAAAGCACATTTCCTGAAACTTCTACCCATTTTCTCAAAACCTTAAACACAAATCCAAAAATTTAAACTACATTCATAAAACCCCAGACTTTTATATCACAATCAACCTATCACATCAAAATCCTGTGTTGAAAACCAAACAATGTGTACAGATCATACACACAGCAAGTCAAAATATATTCAGCACACAGCATTCATTAGACACTATCCATCCATCCATTTTCTGAACCGCTTCTCCTCACTAGGGTCGCGGGCGTGCTGGAGCCTATCCCAGCTGTCATCGGGCAGGAGGCGGGGTACACTCCGAACTGGTTGCCAGCCAATCGCAGGGCACATACAAACCAACAACCATTCGCACTCACATTCACACCTACGGGCAATTTAGAGTCTTCAATTAACCTACCATGCATGTTTTTGGGATGTGGGAGGAAACCGGAGTGCCCGGAGAAAACCCACGCAGGCACGGGGAGAACATGCAAACTCCACACAGGCGGGGCCGGGGATTGAACCCGGGTCCTCAGAACTGTGAGGGTGACGCTCTAACCAGTCGTTCACCGTGCCGCCCTCATTAGACACTACATAAAATAATAACATCCAGGGCATGCAGTTAACAGAAAATGAATATTTTAAATGCATTTAGCAAAAAATTATCACAGTCAAAGGGATGTCTACGTAACAAAATAAAAGAAAAAGTACATTACTGCATTGCGGTGGCGTCGTTAGGCCCCCCTCAATTATTTATATATATACACATACACACACAAAAGAACCAACAAATTCAATATGAAGAGGTCAGGAAATTATTTTAAATAAATAATCACCTACCCTATCATTATTCACTTAAATATGATCATAAATCTATGGGTTTCCCTTAACTTCATAGTGTAAAATAGAAAGCCCTTCTTGTGTGTCGTTATCCAATCCGTTCCACTTGTTCCAATAGAGAACATCCTTATTACTGAAAACCCAGTCCATGTTTTGCCTGTGACCTCTGCTGTTATCGTGCCTGAGTAGCACACACCACTGACTAAAAGCTGCTCGAGGAAAAGAATTGTGAAGGATGGACATAAAGATAAAATTATAAGCCAAATTAAACTGGCCCATATATTTTCAATACTACGTTAATATTGCTGTGTTTAATTTATAAAGTAATTGAATAATATTTGTCTTCTACCATTTAAGTCACATATGCACCCATAATGTAATCTGTGAAACTTCAAAAGTATTTTGAAGCAAACAGTTATTGCGTTGTGAGCCAAAGTTATGTCATTAGCCTCTACATCAGAGGTATGCAAACTTTTTGGCTCAGGGGCCACATTGACTTTTAAAATTTGATAGGCAGGCCAAGCCAGAACCGAATGCTTACCCATAAAAAAAAAAAGGCATTGTAGTGTCAATACTTAGATGTACTTTTAATGGGAAGAGTGTTGTTTTGTTGATCACCTTTGCCAGTGCATCCAAAGTCCGGTGTTATTTTTGTTGTGGCAATTCTCAGAACACATCTGAGGTGTTCATCACTCAGCTGGGATCTGTAGGATGTTTTGTTGGTGGTCATCACACCAAAAGTCTGTTCACACACATATGTAGAGCCAAACACCACCAGCATCCTCTGTGCCATCTTCCGGATTTTGGGAAATTTGTCTTGCGCTTAATGAAGCATAAAACTCATCCAGTTTGAGAGTTGAACTTCTCTTTTAAGACAGTATGACGTTGGAGATCAATCAGTTCCCTCTGCAGCTCTCGTGGCGCTGTTTCGGGCTCTTGTGTGACTGAATCTTGGATGGCAGTTTGTCAGATAAAGGTGTTTGGCTGAGCCTGCAAGCATTCATTGTGTGTGTGCTGAGTGGGGCGTCAGCGCATTTAGACATGACGCCGAGCCTCACGTCAATGCAGAGGGCTTCCGATGCTCAGCGTCGCGTCATCAAGAAGAAAAATATATTCTGGAGAGTTGACGCGGTGACGTCAAAAAGCTTCCCCAATGGGAGCAAGTGCAATGTGAAAAGGCCTTGAATGTGCCACACATTTTCAATAGGAGAACGGTCTGGACTGCTGGCAGGCCATTCTAGTACTTAAATTCTCTTACTAAGAAACCACTCTGTTGTAACACGTTCAGAATGTGGCTTGGATGGCAGCATATGTTGCTCCAAAACATGTACCTTTCAGCATGAATGGTGCCTTCACAGATGCGCAAGTTACCCATGACATGGGAACTAACACACCCCCATACCATCACAGATGCTGGCTTTTGAACTTTGCGCTGAAAACACCCAGAGGATACGGCATCCTTGAGTTCCCAAAACAATTTGAAATGTGGACTCGCCAAACCACAGCACACTATTCCACTTTGCGTCAGTCCATTTCAGATGAGCTTGGGCCCAGAGAAGCCGGCGCCGTTTCTGGATGTTGTTAATGTATTGCTTTCGCGTTGCATGGTGGAGTTTTAAGTTTCATTTGTAGCTGTAGCGACTAACTGTGTTAACTGACAATGTTTTTCTGAAGTGTTCCTGAGCCCACTTGGCAAAATCCGTTACGCAATGATGACAATGAAATTTTTTTAATTCAATGTCGCACGGTGTTTGTTTTCGGCCTTGCCCGCTTGCGTGCAGAGATTTCTCCAAATTCTCTGTGTTGTTGCCCCTGTCCTAGCTTTTTTGGAACATGTTACAGGCATCAAATTCAAAATGATAGAATATTTGTAAAAACAAACCAAATAACGTTCATCAGTCTGAACATGAAATATCTTGCCTTTATAGTGTATTCAATTAAATATAGGTTGGATTTGGAAATCATTGTATTCTGTTTTTATTTACATTTTACACAACATCCCAACTTCATTGGTAATGGGGTTTGTATTATTTCATAATACATATATGTGCTATTTAAAACATTTGAAATGGAAAAAGTGTTAAATCAGAACAGAATGTTGAGAAAGATTTTTGCGAGACATATTGCCCTTCCAGTGTTAGCAGCCCAAAGGCTGTTACTTTGCACTTTGACTTGTACACACCTTCCAAAATGAGGAAGTGGGTCACATCCAAGTCTTTTTAACGGTCCTCGTACACGTGTCCCCTCTAAATGTGTTAACTCCAATGAATCATTTTATATTGATGGTATTATGAAGAGCTCAAGTGCTGATTTTATGTGTAGCACATTGCTGATAGCGTATCTGGAGCCATTTTGATGACATTAAAAATACTATGTCTCTCCTGTTGTTGTGGAGTAACAGATTACAATGACTTACCATTTTTGGTAAGAGGTTGTTTGCTGTTGCTCAAGACAGAGACAAGAGTAGGATCTACACTGAGGTTATCATTCTCCTTTGTGGTCAAAAAGATATGACACCACCAGATTGATAGAAACCCTTTCCTTAAAAGTCCTTTCAGTTGAGAGATAGCAGGAAGCAGAAACATTTGGAAAATTATGTTATTGTGACCACCCCAATATCATCCAAAATAACCAGAACAAATGTGTGTAAAAGGTTCATATTTCTGATACGTTTTATACAGGTGAAACAAGCTGGCGTCAAACTGAACCCAGAGAACACAGATGTGTACAGGACATTGAAAACATATCATACTCATTTTATGTTTTCTGAGTCTTCCCCATTAAATTAGAAAAAGTCATGAAACATTAAGCAAAACAAATATGTCAGTTATATTTAGAGACGTTAAACACTGAATCAAACTGACCCCTAAGATAGGAGGGTTAGGATTTTCTTATTTTAGTGATTTAAATTTTGTTTTTGTAATTATTTTTATTTCAAACTACCTTTATCTTTCTTATCATTTTACTGTATAGCAAAGTGACTGAACATTAGCAATATCAATGACAATAGCAAAGGTTTTGTTGAACACTTTATATTTGCTGCAAAAAGTTGAGATTTTGTAGTTAATGTTGACTTAATTGTAGGCTTTCAGTTTTTGCATAATGCAAGTATTGTTTTTACATTTGTGAATAAAACATCCATTATGATCATTAGTAACATTAACAGCACTTGTCCCGGTTTGGGTCACGGGTGAGCTTCAGCCTAGCCCAGTAGACCTAAGACAAGAAGTGGGTTTCACCCTGGACTGGCCACCAGCCCATCACAGCATCGATATGTTCCTGGTCATTGGGCGCTGAAGCCTATCCCAGCTAACTTGGGGTGAAAGGCAGACTACACCCTGGAATGGTCACCAGTTAATCACAAGTCCGCCAAGTGGTTCTTTGTCCCATTAAGAGTGAGGGAAATGACTTGAAGTCATGCCTGCGCTTGCCTCCTCTAGAATGCATTAATCAATTGCGTTACGAAAATGCATCTCGAAAGCTATGAGTGTTCAACATTCTAAATGCTTGTGACTACTGGAGGTGTATCTCTGGAGGAACAAAAATCACATAGTCCATACTGTGTTCGGTGTATGTCCTTGACGTGTGGCTGTTCAATGCTTCAACGCATGGATCTTCAAAGCGGCAGACTAAGCCTGTTGCAGGACAAATTAAGAAACAAAGACTGTCTTCCCTAATAGATTCTCACCCTACTTGTTCTTGTCCCTGTTTCTGTACACTTTTAAAAATTAACTCTAGAACGAAAAGTAGCTTTTAGCAACTTGTAAACAAGTGATGCTAACAACATTATGATTTTCATTGCATCTAAACCCGTGGTTCATAACCTGGGTTCGATCGAGCCCCAACGATTTGATCTGTGATGAATTCTTCAGCCAATTTCAACCAAAACATTTTTGCATTCTCTGGCTTCATGTTCAATAAGCCACTTTTGTTGGTTGTTTTTTGGGTTACTTGAAAAGAAATATGAAAAAATATAGATGGGAGGGGAAGGCACGGAAATGATTCGCGTCATACATGAAAGGAAGAGGTCAGAATTGGTGAGACATTAAACAAACAGATTTTCAGACATCTAGAGGAGAGAACTAAATAAAATACGAAAAAGGAAACAATGTAACACAGGTGGTCAGCAATGTTATAAAAGTTAAAGTAAAAAAGAATATGAATTCATGGATAGTCACTGATAATGTATTGGTTCAATCTCCTAACTTTTGTGTGGGCAGAGTGGATTCAGTTCCCACTCAGTGACAGTGTGAATGGTTGTCTGTCTCTTCGATGTGCCCTATCATTGACTTGCTTTTGCCCAAAGTCAGCCGAGATGGGCTGCAGCTTCGGCAGGATAAGCAGTATAGAAAATACAGTAGAAGGATGCATAGTTCACAGATCACACATTTTATTTAGCACCTTGATAGATACCTCCTTCATAGATACCTAGAGGACAATGAAGTAAATGACTATATCACGAATGACTATTTCGAATTTAAATGTGAACTCTTTTAAAGGGTATAGATAGGTTTTTTAAAAAGCTCTTTGTATTTCTTTATTTTTTTAGGAACAAATGTATTCATGCTCATTTATTGTTGTACTTTAGATAAGAAGGTAAGCTAAAAAGTTAAAAAAGATAAGTTTCATTCATGTTAGCAAAGCAAAGCAAATTTATTTATATAGGCACATTTCATACACAGGGTAACTCAATGTGTTTTACATAATTAAAAGCATTTAAAAACAAAGAAAAAAAACAGCTTATAAACATTTAAAACAGAAAAACAGAAAAGTACAACCCCAATTCCAATGAAGTTGGGACGTTGTGTTCAAGATAAATAAAAACAGAATACAATGATTTGTAAATCATGTTCAACCTATATTTAATTGAATACACTACAAAGACAAGCTATTTAATGTTCAAACTGATAAACTTGATCGTTTTTAGCAAATAATCATTAACTTAGAATGTTTTGGCTGCAACACATTCCAAACAAGCTGGGACGGGTGGCAAAAAAGACTGAGAAAGTTGAGGAATGCTCATAAAACACCTGTTGAACATCCCACAGGTGAACAGGCCAATTGGGAACAGGTGGGTGCCATGATTGGCAATTACTCAGTCATTCACAAGCAAAGATGGGGCGAGGTTCACCTCTTTGTTAAGAAGTGCGTGAGAAAATAGTCGAACAGTTTAAAGACAACGTTCCTCAATGTACAATTGCAAGGAATTTAGGGATTTCATCATCTCCCGTCCATAATATCATCAAAAAGTTCAGAAAATCTAGAGAAATCACAGCATGTAAGCGGCAAGGCCGAAAACCAACATTGAATGCCCGTGACCTTCGATCCCTCCGGCAGCACTTCATCAAAAACCGACATCAATGTGTAAAGGATATCACCACATGGGCTCAGGAACACTTCAGAAAACCAATGTCAGTAAATACACTTCGGCGCTACATCCGTCAGTGCAACTTGAAACTGTGAAACATCTGTGAAGGCACCATTAATCCTGAAAGGTACATACAGGTTTGGAGAAACATATGCTGCCATCCAAGCAACGTCTTTTTCATGGACGCCCCGGCTTATTTCAACAAGACAATGCCAAACCACATTCTGCACGTGTTACAACAGCGTGGCTTCGTAGTAAAAGAGTGCGGGTACTAGACTGGCCTCCCTGCAGTCCAGACCTGTCTCCCATTGAAAATGTGTGGCGCATTATGAAGCGTAAAATACTGAGACCCCGGACTGTTGAACAGCTGAAGCTGTACATCAACCAAGAATGGGAAAGAATTCCACCTACAAAGCTTCAACACTTAGTGTCCTCAGTTCCCAAACGTTTATTGAATGTTGTTAAAAGAAAAGGTGATGTAACCCAGTGGTAAACATGACCCTGTCCCAGCTTTTTTGGAACGTGTTGCAGCCATAAAATTTGAGGTTAATGATTATTTGCTAAAAACAATCATGTTTATCAGTTTGAAGATTAAATATCTTGTCTTTGTAGTGTATCCAATTAAATATAGGTTGAAATGCATTTGCAAATCATTGTATTCAGTTTTATTTACGTTTTACACGATGTCCCAACTGCATTGGAATTGGGGTTTGTAGTTAGATGGTAGACTACTTTCTGATTTATGGACACATACAACACAAATGGAATGGACCATTTGCATTCTTGGGCAAACGTAACGTTCTTCTTATATAACACAGGTTATACTAACATATCAACTCACAGGTTCTGACAGGTCTTTAGACACTAAAAAGAGAATCCCACCGCACCACTTGTCAGTAGCACTGCCTTGCTCATTTCCCACATCCTGTCCTGACCTTTCCTTTTCTGTCCTCTCTCATCTTTTCCTATTGGTTAGTTGTTGCATGCCCTCGCCGGGTGTCCCCCATCCACAAATAAGAACACAATTTGACTGTTGTAATGTTACTTGTGCTCAAATATTTAGACTGTCTAACTATTGTTCTGCTGTGGTTCGCACCCCTGTTCCCCTTGTCCACTCTGTCCCTCTGTCTGTGCCCTAAAACCCTTTTCTGTCTGGCTGCATTTTCAATGAACTTCAGAGTAATTAAAAAAAATAAAAATAAGCAGAGGGAGTATTTCAAACTTCCCTGTTGCACAAAAAACTGTTCCAGCACAAAAGGCATACAGATCTACCATTCTGCATGGCCATGCAGCTGAACAGAACAGGTTAATAACAAAGTTAAAAAAAAACAAAAAAAAAAAAAAAACACTACTTGCATTCTTGGGCAAACGTGATATTCCTATTATATCTCAAATGAGAAACTTTCCTCATCACTTGTGCTCAGTTTCATGGAAACTGGTTGTAATTCTGAAGACGAAGTAACGAACTAATTCCAATGGGATAGCATAAGGGAAAAAGAGAAGGACATGATTCTTAGGCCCCCTAAGGGGTTACCAGGGACTCAAAGCAATAATTCAGTCCACTTTTAGCGAAGGCTGGCCTAGCTTCAGTCCGGGACTGCTAACACAGAACACGAAAGAAAAAAGAAAGAATGAGAGAGAGAGAGAGTTCTAATAGCTGTCAAACGCCTTAATTGCTGTAATGTTTTGACTGATAAAATCATTTGAACACTTTCAAAGATGCCCCTGTCATCTTCATAGTTGTGTTGCTCGTGTTTAATATTAAGGTTTCATTTCAGTGCAGGAGATGTCTGTTTCCTCAGTGTTAATGGTTACTGGAACATGCAGTATCCCTCTCACATACTGTACATCCTCTTTCATCCTGTACCGTAATGTTAATGGTTTGTCAGAGTCATGGCATGACACACAGACAGAATCCCATGAACTCTCACACTACCGTTATACCATGCCTCCTCCACAAATATGGCCTTTATGGAAAAATCATATATACAGTACACTGTGTGCAGAATAATGTCTCATTTTTGAGGATTATTTTTTTTATTAATCACCAACCATAATCCAAAATGTTAATATACCTCATACAAGACTGTTTAAGAAAGTAAAAGTGAGGATTAGGCTTTCTTAGGAGAATATCAATACGTGGACAACTGTGGAAAGGATGATGATTGGCTGAGTTAGAGTCAAATTTCATTCTCAGCCAATCAGATTTACTATTGGTGTGCAGAATTATTACGCAACTAAATAAATTCCCAAACCTTTATTGAACGTTGTTAAAAGAAAAGGTGCTGCAACAGAGTGGTAAACATGACCCTGTCCCAGCTTTTTTGGAAGGTGTTGCAGACGTAAAATTCTAAGTTAATGATTATGTGCTAAAAACAATAAAGTTTATCAGTTTGAACATTAAGTATCTTGTCTTTGTAGTGTATTCAATTAAATATAGGTCGAAAATGATTTGCAAATCATTGTATTCTGTTTTTATTTATGTTTAACACAACGTCCCAACTTCATTGGAATTTGGGTTGTGTATATATATATATATATATGGCTAAAAGTCACTCACCTGCCTTGAGTCAGATATGAATTTAAGTGACTTCCCATTCTTAATGGGGTTAAATATGACATTCGTCCCCCCTCTGCAGTTATAACAGCTTCTGGGAAGGTTGTCCACAAGCTTTAGGAGTGCGTTTATGGGAATTTATGAACATTTTTCCAGAAGCGCATTTGTGAGGTTACACACTGTCAGACAGTCAAACAATTTGGGCATTACCCCTTCCTGTTCCAACATGTCCATAAAGCAAGGTCCATAAAGATATGGATGAGAGAATTTGGTATGGATGAACTTGACTGCCCTGCAGAAAGTCCTGCCCTCAACCCGAGAGAACACCTTTGGGTTGATTTGGAGTGGACGGTGAGCCAGACCTTCTCATCCAATATCAGCCTGTGACCTCACAAATATGCTCCGAGACAAATTACTCCTAAACCTTGTTGAAAGCCTGACCACAAGAGCTGAAGCTGTTACAGCTGCAAAGGGTAGACCAACAACATATCAAACCATATGGATTTAGAATGGGATATCACTTAACATCATATGTGAGTCAAGGCAGAGAGAGAGATTTCTCATTTACCTTCAAAACTTAAGACTATTTTGTTCAGATCCATCAAATAAAAGTTTAGATAAAGTAATAATTTAAATTAGAGGTTGTAATGTAACCAAATGGGTAAAAAGCCAAGAAGGGTGAATACTTTTGCAAAGTACTGTAGGTGCCACACCTCTAATATTTACTATGCAAATGATCACATCTAGCCTGGACTGTTAAAAACAAGAGTAAAAGTTACACAAATGAATAAATCCCACCCTCAATAACAATATCCATCCATCCATTTTCTTGTACTGCTTCTCCTCACGAGGGTCACGGGCATTTTGGAGCCTATCCCAGCTATCTTCTGGCGAGAGGCGGGCTACACCCTGAACTAGTCGCCAGCCAATCGCAGGGCACATAGGAACAGACAACCATTCAGAATCAGAATCAGAATCAGAATCGTCTTTATTTGCCAAGTATGTCCAAAAAGCACACAAGGAATTTGTCTCTGATAATTGGAGCCGCTCTAGTACGGCAACAGACAGTCAATTGACAGAGAACACTTTTGGGACATAAAGACATTGAGAAAAACAGTCACTGAGCAATAAAGGGTTGCTAGTTATCTGGTAATGCCGGTACATTATTTTTTTTGGACAATTGTGCAAAAGATGCCTCACAGTTCTGAGGAGTGGGGTTCAAACCCTGGCCCCGTCTGTGTGGAGTTTGCATGTTCTCCCCGTGCCTGCGTGGGTTTTCTCCGGGCACTCCGGTTTCCTCACACATCCCAAAAACATGCATGGTAGGTTAATTGAAGACTCTAAATTGCCCGTAGGTGTGAATGTGAGTGTGAATGGTTGTTTGTTTCTATGTGCCCTGCGATTGGCTGGCAATCAGTTCAGGGTGTACCCCTCCTCCTGCCCGATGATAGCTGGGATAGGCTCCAGCACGCCCGCGACCCTAGTAAGGAGAAGCGGCTCAGAAAATGGATGGATGGATGGATCCTCAAGCACTAATATTACAATAGTCCGCTGCAATGGCCATTGTGCAGAGGGCGCCGAGACTTCAAGCGAGTAGTACGATAGTCTGGGACAATGTTGATTGTGCAAATGTTGCAGATAATCCTCAATCAGTGTGCAAATGGAGCAGATGCTACTCTGGCATGAGTGGCCAGTATTGGTCAACAACAGATATGCAAATAGTGCAGCGTGGTGAGACTACTACAGTGAGTGCACAAGCAATATATAATTGGCCAAACTCAAGACAAGAAATTGCCAGCATGTTGCAATGGAATTGCACTCACATTCACACCTATGGGCAATTTCGAGTCTTCAGTCAACCTACCACGCATGTTTTTGGGATGTGGGAGGTAAACGGAGAAAACCCACTCAGGCACGGGGAGAACATGCAAACTCCACACAGGCCGATTTGAACCCGGGTCCTCAGAACTGTGAGGCAGATATGCTAACCAGTCGGCCACGGTGCCGCTCACAATTACTAAAATCAAATATAACACAGAGGCTTTCACTAGAGGTGTTCAATAATATGGACACGCTCATAATGGCTCTTTTATTGGCTTTTGTTAAGCAGCACAAATGAGCTCCGCTCACTTTTCTTTTGATTCTATTTTTCTCCTTGACTAACTCTGCAAGCAGCTTGGTGTTGAAGGGAGACATTTTTGGGGGAACTAGAGGCATTCAAAGCTGTTTCAGCAGTTTGTATTCTTTTTTTTAATTGACTGAGCACTCTGCAGTCACTTATCATAAACCAGGGAATTGTGGTTTGCACAGAGATACAGTATATCAGCCGTATTTTACAGTATAATGAATTGACTGTATCACAGCCAACAAGGCTAGCTTCTTGCTGCTCTCCCAGTGGATGTGTGTGTCATCAGTACTGTGTCCTATACAGCAAAATATTAAGGCCATCTATCCAGCCAGCCACCCATCAACAATTATGCATACTGCTTATTCCGTGCAGGTTTGCAGGTAGCTGTGGTGCTGTCCCAGCTGACACTTGTACTGCTGGCTTTTTAAAACATGCCTTGAGTGAATTAACAAAAAATGTACTTTTTTGAAAAGAAAAGAAATGCAACAATGCAAACAGTCGACCATCCATCCATCCGCTAGCGACAACCCTTTTCCTCATTAGGTCATGGGTAACTCTTCAGATCGCTATTGATTTCTTTTAGAGCCACACTGCTTATTTGGCACAATTTGTCAAAATAACACCATATTTTACTGTCATGTACTTTATTAACTTACAATAACTGAGTTCCAGCTTGGCCAGTCAAGCAAACCAGTCTGTTTACTCATTGCTGTCAACACTAATTTTATAATAATATTCAATGCTTAAAGTTTGTGGTAATTGATTGTCTATTCAGGGTGAGCAGGAGGACATGATTTGGGGGTTATGTGTGTACCAGAGCAATTGAGCATCTCCAAGATACTCACATTGCAGTATGTTTGTGTGTAAGTGCTTCCAACGATCTACAGGAAGTTCAAATTAACCACTCACTCGACTAATTAGCAATCCTCTCGCGAGCCGAGTAGAGCAATGTCAAGCTGTTCATTCCCATTTGTATACAAGAGTCTGATATGGGCTGCAGGATATGACAGGTTATTTTACATGCAAAACTATGCATGCATGGGTTCTCATCAGTCAAAAACATACATTCAGTGAATACTGTAGTCCCTTCCACAAGACAGTATTTAGGTGCCTTTTCATAGGTTGCTGTTTGAACACTGAATGAGGGGGGATGTCGTCCTAGCAATATTCTGCCCAGCAGAGATAGGACAACTCCTGTGTAAATGGAGAATGGCGGGATGGGGTCTAAAGTTTCACACTCGACTCTCACTTGCCCGACCTTACTTTATTGACTGTAACGTCGCTGTTCACACGTCATGCATCGAATTATCTGATTGTGGGTTCCCTGTACAATTACACACTGTCCACTTTTTATAGAGTCTATGTCCAAAGCAAAGGCAGTTTATATTTGTTTTAACTTTAAGTTAAATAAAGAATATAATTAAATGAAATGAAACATGGATATCTGCTTAGAGCCTCTTTAAAGTTGCTACCGATGCCTTGTCACTGCCCCCTTTGCGATTTACCCAAGCGGGAAGGAAGTGCTTTTATTTGTTTTGCCAAATCTGGAAATAGATTGCGCATATACTGAGCTTGATCAGAGATCAGATGACACCAATTGTTTTGGGAGAATTCGAGAATGCTCCCTTTGAGCTACAATCAGATCAATCCTGCCTCCGAACCACACGTGACAATTAGTGTTTTTATAATAATTTAAGGGTTGACTCATAATCCTCTGATTATCGTCTTCTTATTTCCAGTGTCCAATAAGATGCATGATTATGGGTAAATATAGAAACATCCTCTTTTTCTTGGAAATGTTCTCTTCTGGGGACCTGAAAACTGTTTCCAGCAGGGATTATAACTTGTTTGTGATGTCATTACCTCATTCGCCCTCATTCTTCCAATGTGGCTTGTGATTTTCTTTAGGTCTTCCACAGTGTCATACAATATTTTATTTGAATATTTTTATTAGATATTTGGTACTGAATGCATGCTTTTCATTATGATGTTCCAGATCTATTTAACTTTTAGTAGTGGTTCCCTGCTCCCTAGTCTCCTAATCTTTGATATTTGCGCATTTAATGTAAACTTTTTTATACTGTATATACCATAGTTTTATTTAGCTTCTTTATACTGATGTTTATCTCCCTTAGAGATAGAGTGAGAAGCTCGGTCATCTGGGAGGATCTAAGAGTAGAGCCGCTGCTCCTCCGCATTGAGAGGAGCCAGATGAGGTGGCTGGGGCATCTGATTCGGATGTCTCCCGGACACCTCCCTGGTGAGGTGTTCCGGGCACGTCCCACTGGGAGGAGACCCCGGGGACGACCCAGGACACGCTGGAGAGACTACGTCTCGCGGCTGGCCTGGGAACGCCTCGGGATCCCCCTGGAAGAGCTGGATGAAGTGGCTGGGTTGAGGGAAGTCTGGGCGTCCCTGCTAAAGCTACTGCCTCCGCGACCCGACCTCGGATAAGCGGTAGAAAATGGAAATGGAACATACTGATGTTTATTATTTATACCATCTTTTGTCACACCGTGGGCCCTTGAGTACCACAATTTCAATCCTCTATGTGCAATGCATATTGTAGAATTCGGATAAGCGGTAGAAAATGGATGGATGGATGGACAAGGAAAGTTCCTTGTTCCCTGCTCCATACTGTAATTGGCCAGTGTACACGTCATTCATCTCTTCTAAGACTTAAGGCAGTGGGTGTCCATCATGATAAATTTGCAGCTATCTGCACTGACATTTTTTATTTTTCATTATTGTTGTGCTTTGGGTGTTGTTAACATTGTTTTTGTGTCAGAGTTATGTTTGTAGCTGTTTGGTTTTACATCCTATGTCTAATAATGGAGCTCATTTACTCCATTGCCTAAAGTGTTAAAGTTGCTGAAATCAATAAATGTGTTGTCACTTGAAAAAAATTGATTGTGCCGAACGATTGCCTCTCAGTGAACATGTACTTGTCCTGATTAGCAGGCAAGTTAAAAAACAATTTCTACTGTCAGTTTCAGTGCAGTTCAAGTGACAGAGGTTTTCTGACAGCATCATTTATGTCTGTAATCAGTGTGTCACATTGGCTGGATGCTCAAATACCTTTTAATCAGTTCATTGCTGGGTCTTTTGTTAGACATACTGTATATGCTTTTCTACAGACACAAAATGGATGAGGATGTAGTCACAAGAAAGCCACTTTCACTTTTTGTTAACAGTTAATATAACTTGGTGGAGTTCTGTGCTGTATTTACTGGCGTTCCAATTAAATATGATCATTACAACATTGCTAAAATGACAACTCTAATAGTGGCCTTAGATTTCTGCACAGTAATGTATGCTGTCTTCATTCAAATTTGATTTAAGTTGTGATGTTTGATAATGAGCGGCACGGTGGCCGACTGGTTAGAGCGTCAGCCTCACAGTTCTGAGGTGCGGGGTTCAATCCCCGGCCCCGCCTGTGTGGAGTTTGCATGTTCTCCCCGTGCCTGCGTGGGTTTTCTCCGGGCACTCCGGTTTCCTCCCACATCCCAAAAACATGCATTAATTGGAGACTAAATTGCCCGCAGGTGTGACTGTGAGTGCGAATGGTTGTTTGTTTGTATGTGCCCTGTGATTGGCTGGCAACCAGTTCAGGGTGTACCCCGCCTCCTACCCGATGACAGCTGGGATAGGCTCCAGCACGCCCGCGACCCTAGTGAGGAGAAGCGGCTCAGAAAATGAATGGATGGATGGATGTTTGATAATGAATCACAATGGATTTTGTGTTTTCTTTGTGAAATCTAAAAAGACACAGTAAGATAAAGTCATTTTTTTTAGATTTTTGGCATTAAAAGGCTTCTAGGCTTCACACTTTTTCTGTCCCCTAGCTGCCAGACTGAAGAAAGACCATGCTATAAGTGAGAGTATTTGGTTGCGGGGTGTGTTCTTTTTCACAGTTTGCCTGGTACCTCTGGTTAGTTTGTATCAGCACTGACTCTTCTCACTTCTCCATTTCCTCTTCATACAGTGTCTCTGCCAATAGACTATCAAATCAAAATAAGACTGTTATGGAAAGAAAAAGTATGATGAGGTTCTTTGTGGTGGTACATTCCACCAAGGGGAACAATGTTCAGTACACGTAAACCTCTGGATTATAAGCAAAGTTTCTCTGAATTCCGAGCCTCTGGTGATTTTGGGTCTCTATTGTATTGTAAACTTTAGGAATGTAGTGTATTTGATGTCTATATCCACTCCCTAAGAAGAAAGTCGCTTCTCTCTGCGGGAGTAGGTGAGCTTGTACCTAGTCCATGGCATTCATTAAGATGAGACAAGTTGCTTCATCGGTTTTGGAGCTTTAGAGATGTCTTCTTTGGCATACCATCTTTTGTTTGGTTTTAAGCATGCTCATCAAGTCCAGGTCCATAATCAGCCTTTGTGGGCAGTAGAGATGAAATGGTATGAAATTTCATCACGACCAAAGTGATCATAATGATCAGTATTGTCACACTACTGTATGACTTGAAACAGCAAATGATAAACAAACAAAAAGTAATAATCACAGAAAGAGACCGAGACCAGTCCCGTGTTACAACCCTATTACTTATGCCACAATAGTACTATTACAAAATTTAAAAAAACATTTCTTTTTGTATCTTTTAAAGAGGCTCAACCCAACTGAAGTTACTTTTATTGTGGTATTTATAGCTTGCTACATGTTCTAAGTAGCTTGCTCAACACTGGGCTAACGTACGTACGTACTGTAGCACAGTAAAACTAACCAGCATCTGTAACATGCACACACACACACACACACATCTAAAAGCAATTTCTTCGTCTTTGTTAGCTGTTTGTGAAATTTTGTGCTCGATCCCCCGTCAATAAAACTTAGTGAGATCCCCGCACTGAACCCGCGCTTCCTGCACAAAAGTCAGGCGATTGTACCACTACACCATCATTGACCAGACTGGTGAACTTTTAGTGCAATCATAGGAATGTGATTTCAGGCTTCATTTTGAGCTGACCATATTCACAAGGTTGCAACTCATGAACTTAAATGAGCTATTTTCATGATTTGAAGGACATTTGTTAACTCAAGCACTTTCAGTCTCCAGTATCACACCTCCTCCATCAACCTTGTAATGAATGAGCTATGTCCACCTTGAATTATGAATTATTACCCATCTAATTGATAGTTGCAAAAATAGTAACGCTGAATTCCGAATCAGAATCCTCTTTATTTCCCAAGTATGTCAAAAACACACAATGAATTTGTCTCCAGTAGTTGGAGCTGCTCTAGTACGACAATAGACAGCCATTTTGACCAAAAAAAATATACTACGGAGAGTCACTTAGCAATAAAAGGTTAACTTTAATGTGGTAATGCTGATACAATTACAGTTGTGCAAATGATGCAGAGTCCTCTAGCAATTTAATGGCAAGAGGGAAGGATTTTTCATGCTCTTGTCTTAGTTCTGGTAGTGTGCAAGTCCCCAAGGGTGGGTATTCGTTATTACACTTGTATGGACACTATCCACTGAAAAAGTAAATGCATTGCTTTAATGTTGCAACATATTTGGAAGCATTCCATTTTACCTTGCTATACTTCGTTAACAACAATGGAACATAAACCATGTATAAATACTGGTTTGTCAGGGAACATTCGGTCTATTAATACACTGCTTTCCTAATTGCAGTCTGAGTTGGATTTAATGATACGCTTTACACTTCCACTTTGTGCTTGAATTCAAAGATTGAGGCAAAGCTTTAGCACATTTTGTAGAGACGGGACTTTTTCTAATGTAATATTAATAATGGATAACTAAGTTCAAGCAAAAAATACATTTATAATGAGCCAATTTCATTGTTTTAATCACAATGATAGAGTATAGTTTAATACCATCTCATCATGGCTAGCCATATACAGAAAATCACAAACTATTTTTTCCAAGTGTACTCTTGTCAAATAATAACAGTGAAAGGATGCTAATGTAAATGATGTAAGAACTCTTCCCCATGTATGATAAGTAAACGCCATATTGAAGGGTGTCATTGTCTCCCCCTTTGATTCTCACACATGAATGATCAGCAGTGATTCCTTATTGCTATCCTCCACCTATCTGTATTAAATTCCAAATGACAGGTACAGAATTGGACAAAGGCAAGAGAGGTGTTTCTGTGAAAGCCAGGGCAGAGTGACAGAGCAAGGCTGAGTGAATGCGAACCTTTTGGCTCAAGATAATGCCTCATGAAGGATGTCTTCCCCTGAGGCAGAAGAAGCAGGAAATGTGGCCCCATATTAATTAGAATAGGAATTAGCTAGACCTCCTTATCTGATAGCTCCAAAAAGCAAGAGCTCGGCAGCACCAGATGTCAAAGATGTCATAGCAAATAACTGTTACATTATATTTCCTTAAACCTTGGAAAAAGCCAGAGAATAAAAAATAGTTTGAAACCCTTCTTATGCTTGTTCATTAGTTTTGAATTTAATTTTTTTTTTATTATTATTTTTGTTTTTTTTTGTCCTGTTCGGCTGTTAGGTCAAGCAGAATGGAAAATCTGTATCCCTTTTATGCCGGAACAGTTTTACTGTGTCACAGTGGAGTTTTTAAGCTTACGTTGTGGTATTATAATTGAGGGTTATTGAGAATCAGACTTGATCAGTCGAACAGAACAAAGTTTCTAGAAGAGAGAAAGAAACAAAGACAAAAGACAAAGCATTAATTGTAAACAGGATGAGAGAATTAAATCATTACATTATCAACAACAATGAAATGTTTAATATGAGTGTTGCATGGGGCTGTAGTGCTACACCCTGTGAGGGAAGGACAGGACAAGATAGAACAGGACAAGGACAGGAGAAGAAGCATGCAGGACCAGGGTCGTGGACCCGGCTGTACAACTGAAGTGTGGTGGCATTAATTATATAAATTATAAAAGTGTACAGGACGAGAGTATAAGTGAGGGGATACACAAGCGATTTGCATATTCATGAGTTATTTGTTGCAGTAAGGGGTGTGTGCCTGCGGATACATGCAAGTGCCACCCCCCAGCCAACTACCCCACCCCACCCACCGCCCCACACGCCCCGCCACCCCATCCCCTCCTCCACCCCCAGGAGAGTCAGACGCGCCCCCCCCCCCCCCCCCCCCCCCCAACCCGCAGGGCCCGCGATGCAGCCAGTCCTTGCCCAGCCCGAGGGCGGGAGATTGTCCCTTGTTTGTTGGAAAGGAGGGAGGATAGTGGCACCTGACAAGGGAACGATAAGGGTGTGGGGGTTGGGGGAGGAACCCAAGGAGCAGCCCCGGGCCATGAGAGGTCAGCCCCAAAACCAAGCAGTCATCCAGCCCGGGGGGCCCGGCCTCGGGAGCACCCCCATGCAAGTAGGTGAGACCCACCTCCCCCCCTGTTACTATGACTGCCAGGTCCCCGACTAGCGGTCATTGGTGTGCTGCATTAAAATCTGGAGAGGTCAGTGAGCCGAGGGGGTGGGGGAAGGGCTGCCAGGCACTACTGCAAACCACCCCCCCAGAGATAGGTGTATGTGGTGCATTTAAAATCCAGGGGGGCAGGCAGGGCGGAGGGGCAGACTGAAACCCAATCCGACACCCACACCCTCCCGAGCCCATACTAGTCTCCTAGGAACCCTTAGATATGTGTATGTGCCCAGATGTGATTAGTGAGAAATATATACAGTGAATGGTGTGAGTGTGTGCTAAGTGAGTGATTAAGAGGCAAGGCTCCCGCAGGTCGGGCCCATTAGGCCGGACAACCACCGACGAAGAGGGCCATCCCACCCAGACCCGCACCACCAACCCCGGCCCACCCAACCCCTCCCCCCCACACCCTCGCCAGCACCCACTACCCGCCCTTGAGCATGGGAGGTGGACCCCCCTGCCCAAACCAGGCAGGGAAAAGAACCCCAGAGCAGGCCCCACAGCCCGCAGGGGACCGCCCGGCTCCCCCACAGGAAGAGGAAGAGGCTATCGCAGCGGGACGCAAGGAACGGAGAGAAGAGGAGAAAGCAGCCCCGAGGAGCGACAGTGGGGCATTAGTTTTGAATTTGAATGTTGATTTTAAATGCATTATATACAATTGTACCGACATAATGAAAAACTGTAGAAAAGAGGCTTGGGCCCACTCTGCAGCAAGAGGTTTCACTCTTTTTGTGTCTGTGGGACTCTTTGTCTGGTTGAAGATTAGAACAAAAGCATTCAGAGTGGCCATGAACTGGTATACAGTGAGTACGGAAAGTATTCAGACCCCCTGAAACTTTTCACTCTTTTTTTATATTGCAGCCATTTGCTAAAATCATTTAATTTCATTTTTTCCACATTAATGTACACACAGCACCCCGTATTGACAGAAAAAAAAAACTGAATTGTTGAAATTTTTGCAGATTTATTCAAAAAAGAAAAACTGAAATATCACACAGCCGTAAGTATTCAGACCCTTTGCTCAGTATTTAGTAGAAGCACACTTTTGAGCTAAACAGCCATAAGTCTTTTGGGGTCCTGGTTTTCTCCACACATGCCACTTAGAATTAAGGCCAACAATTTGTATATTGGTCTCATCAGACCAGAGAATCTTATTTCTCACCATCTTGGAGTCCTTCAGGTGTTTTTTAGCAAACTCCTTGCAGGCTTTCATGTGTCTTGCACTGAGGGGAGGCTTCGGTCGGGCCACTCTGCCATAAAGCCCCGACTGGTGGAGGGCTCCAGTGATGGTTTCTAGAACTTTCGCCATCTCCCGACTGCGTCTCTGGAGCTCAGCCACAGTGATCTTTGGGTTCTTCTTTACCTCTCTCACCAAGGCTCTTCTCCCCCAATTGCTCAGTTTGGCCGTGTCATGGGTGTGTGTTCCGGTTTCACACACACCTGCTCCTGAGAGCATCATCACCACCTGTGCCTCGTTCACCCTAATTACCCCTTGCATTTAACCTCGTGTCTCATTCTTTCTCGTCGCAAGTTCGTTGTACCTTGTTGTCACGTTCCAGCATTCTTTGTTTCCACGTCAAAGACTCACAGTAAGACTAGACCCTGTTCCGATTATCGACTTCGCCTTTTTGCCTCATGTTTTTGGATACTGTTGCCTTTTTTGGATTGCCTCCCTGTGTACCGACCTCTGCCCGTATATTAAACCTCTCTTTTTTTAAACTGTCCATTTGTTTTGGAGTCATGCATTTTTGGGTCCTATCCTTTGTTCCGTTCATGACAGGCCGGACGGCCAGCTCTAGGAAGGGTTCTGATCGTCCCAAACGTCTTCCATTTAAGGATTATGGAGGCCACTGTGCTCTTAGCAACCTTAAGTGCAGCAGAATTTTTTTTGTAACCTTGGCCAGATCATTGCCTTGCCACAATACTGTCTCTGACCTCTTCAGGCAGTTCCTTTGACCTCATGATTCTCATTTGCTCTGACATGAACTGTGAGCTGTAAGGTCTTATATAGACAGGTGTGTGGCTTTCCTAATCAAGTCCTATCAGTATAATCAAACACAGCTGGACTCCAATGAAGGTTTAGAACCATTTTAAAAATGATCAGAAGAAATGGACAGCACCGTGTTAAATGTATGAGTGTCACAGCAAAGGATCTGAATACTTATGGATGTGTGATATTTCAGTTTTTCTTTTTTAATAAATCAGCAAAAATGTCAATAATTAAATTTTTGTTCTGTCAGTATTGGGTGCTGTGTGTACATTAATGAGGGGGGGGGGGAATGAACTTAAATGATTTTAACAAATGGCTGAAATATAACAAAGAGTGAAAAATTTAACGGGGGCTTTCCGTACCCACTGTATGTGGACTGGACAGAGTAACACTGGCTGGAAATTACAAGGACCACGAGGTTTAAGTATTCTTTCATAGTAGAATATTATGAATACTATAAATCAGGTGTTACCAAGCTTTTTGCAATTGAAAACTACTTGGGTACAGAGTAATGCAAAGAGCTACCAGTTTTATACACACTTCTGAAATATTTGCTCAAATTACATGTAATTATAGGTTATTATTAATAATAATTGATATTCAGCTATGTTGAAATACTGATCATAATGATTCCCCACAATAATTATCAGCAATGGTTTAAGAATGAAATGGATAAACATCAAGGAGGGTAAAACAGAGCAGTTGGTAGTCAAGAGTGAAAATATTCTGAGAAGCTCACCTTGCAGTGGTGTCAAATTGGAGGAACAGGTCTGTGAGAGGTCAGTCATTTCCAGGGGGGACAAAGTGAACTTTTGGTCTTGTTAGTATCGATTGGCCTAATCAGTGGTGAGACCTCGAGAGCTACCGTTGTTGTTTCTCTTGTCTCACTCAGAAGGGAGAAGGAGTGGAAGCTGAGTGCCACTGGCACAGAAATGATCGAGGGGAAAGCATGCAAAGACAATTTGGTGTGAAAAGGTACAAGCAATGGCTCTATCACTGAACAGCACTTAAACTTGACTTAGAGGGGTCAGATAAATAAGACTCATCAAATGCTGGGATTCCAGTCAGATGAGAAGGACGGAATAATTTAGTGGCCACGTTTTGTCTATGCACACGTTTTGAATTCAGTCACCTGAGGCTTGTGGAGTCTTATATCCAACAGCTCTAATTCATTTGGTTTTCTGAATGTAATTCAAGTACCAATTAAACATCATTTGCCAAGAAAATGATGTGAAATGCAACCATATTTACATTAATATCATCGTGAAATCACAGATGCAGATTTTTTTTCATGTTCATGTTCAAGTTCATTTCTTTTTCAAAGCTCTGCCACTTTGCTGTGGTGTGAAAGTCAGCGAGGACTAGGGTCATTTGAACAGCCTGTATCGTTACAGCATTCTCCCACCTACAATCTCCTTGTTTGAGCTCTTTAGAGGTCAGCGGCCGATTAAAATGTTGAGAAGTCGAGGTTAATCAACTGCTGACCCTCAGGGTGATACTTTCTTTCACGGTCTGTTCTGATCGATACACATGAGGCACAGAGGTGAACACAACAAGCTCCCTTACGCACGAGTACTTCATTTCTGGTAGGGTTCTATTTTGCTTTTATTTTAAGATTTCATCGAATTAAAAATATTGGTACTCATTTAAGCAGGCCACATTGATCATTTCCCAAAATAAAGGGTGGACTGTGTCTTGAACCACAGGAACTAATCCACCATACTGTGTGGAGATGCACTTCTGACAAGCTGTCAACATAACTACACATCAAAGCCTATACTCTCAATCCAAAATGTTTCCTATTTCCCTCTCTCTTTCTGTCCTTCAACAGCAAAAACAACAACAAAGCAAACCAAATTTGGTGTTTCTATCTCAATTGAACAATTAAATATAGCTATAGCTAAATCAGAAACCTCATCAGCACTGATCCAATTCTGTTATCTTGTTGATAGCATCACATTGTATGTATCTGAAGCAAGCATCCTCATTCCTACATTTTTATTTTTCACATGATCCAAATGTATTATAAATTGATTTTACTCAATATGGTGTCACGGTAGGCGACTGGTTAGAGCGTCTGCCTCACAGTTCTGAGGAGCGGGGTTCAATCCCCGGCCCCGCCTGTGTGGAGTTTGCATGTTCTCCCCGTGCCTGCGTGGGTTTTCTCCGGGCACTCCGGTTTCCTCCCGCATCCCAAAAACATGCATGGTAGGTTAATTGACGACTCTAAATTGCCTGTCGGTGTGAATGTGAGTGCGACTGGTTGATTGTTTGTATGTGCCCTGCGATTGGCTGGCGACCAGTTCAGGGCGTACCCCGCAAAAATAGCTGAAGAAAAATCTCAATTGTCCTGAGCTCCTGAGGATTAGAGAGTCTGTGGAGGTTGTTATGTCTTGGTCGGGGAGCGGTCCCTTGGGTTAGCCCATTGGGAGTATGAATCAACATCGACTCTTGTTTATTTGAGCCTTCGGGTCACTTGACTCCGATCACCAGTATTCCTGGTGATGATGTCTGAACACACACAGTCACGCTCCCAGATGCATAAATATACACCAGGCAGGGGGAGCGAATAAGGCAGAAGGTTACCAGTGATCAGGAGAAGGATGATAACCACCTGTTGCAGCCCTGGATTTGTGTTTGTAAAGGCAGACATTGAGCCACCAGCAGCAACACATTGTTTTCTTTACTGATTGTTTCTTAACCTTCAGGTTGTCTATTTGTCCAGTGTTCACATTTATTTTTGTTATTTTTAAGCTTTTTAGAGTATGTACTTAATTTGTGTTCAAATATCATGAGCTGTCCTTTGAGTATCTAGGTAACAGATGTTTTGTAGCTGAGGGAAAAAAACATACACACATAGAGCGAGAGAGAGAGTGTGTATATATATATATATGTATATATAAAAAGAACATTAATGTGATGTGTGCTGTCGCAGTGCTGCTGCAGACTAAATGCTGATTGATTTGTTGAAACGTATGAGGACACTGACGTGCTCTTGCTCTTGTTTGAAAATGTAAAATCAGAATTTGGCACACCTTACCTGAGTTAAACCTCTATTTAATTTGAAAAATATAACATATGAGAGTCTAGAAATGTAAGTCTCGCATGTTCCAGTCTGTATGCATCTTTTGTAAACACTCATTAGATGCTTTGTTAGGGTGTCTCATGTAGCTAAATTAATCAAAATATAAAAAACACCTGTGCGATGCATTGCAGTTCTTTACCACTGAAAACTACCACATTAATAAACTCATTGATAAATCTCTCACAGTGTCAATAACAATGGGCATTATTATTTCTTAAAGTGTGGAAAATGTATTGCATGGTCAAGAAATGTTCACGGGAAATGTACGCGCTTCACATTCATTTAGTTTCATAGATATTCGTTGGAGGTGAATGGAAGCCTTTTACTTTTTTATTTCAGATTACGCATTGAGATTCACATTTTATCGCTGGCTTTTTCTTTTTCTAAACAAACAGCAGTGATGCATGAGCTTGCGTCGCAGACAAATGGGCTTTCAGCAAGGAAAACAAAGACGTGTTATTGCAGTAATACAATTGTCTATTTTTGTTGCAGACCTGAGAGAGTCTATTTGTTGACTTGAGCCATAGATGTTTGTTTAGCATTAGTCTGGCTTTCTGAAATGACGTTGTTTGTTTAAATTCCCCTCCGCTACACATAATAACTCATACAAGTTTGTGCACCATAATTGCGTATTTAAATACATCTAGATCCAAAACATCTTTTTCATCTTGTAAACTAGATAGATCTACTGCCAGATAAAGGATTGGAACAGGCAAAGCTAAATTAGCTTATCCTGTGACAGTTATGGAGAATCATAATGACACACCTGAACCTTGGGTCATCCGCTGTAATGTATGAGTGGGTGACATGTAGATTAATGGTGATTGTATTGTGGTGTGTTGTCCTCTGCCGTGAGTGTTAAATGGTGTGAAGATGACATGCAGTGTAAATCTAGCATGCGCTCCTCTTGAAGGTTTTCCTATTTGGCATTCAGTGCGCAGCTCAGCAGAAATTAATGACAAGTGGCTAAATGGTGTGATGTGATCTTACATTGTAATGAGAAGGCATTGGTGTGCAGCCACGCTTGACAATCAGCTCAGCACAGAAAGTCCAGAGGATATGTAGACAGCCCTCAGGTCATGCTGGCCAGGAGAAGACCGGTCATTTGCATAGCTTAATCTTTTTTTTTTTGTGGATTGTTTTTACCCATTGTTGTATACAATGGTTGTAATGATAACTTATTAATTAACTGTCCAAACATGCAGTATTGTAACAAGCTCAGCCAATGTGGCAAAGATTCCAGGTTTTTAAGATTTTTTTTTTTTATTTGATTTTTTTTTAACTCAGGACACTGCTCTGCTTAACTTGGCCTCATAGATGGTAACAAGCTCTGTACTTACTGAAAGGAAACTTATAGGTGGATAAGTCAAGACTTAAGATAAGACTTTATTTCAGTGCAGGAAAAGTAGGCAATGGAATTTATATGTGATCAAAAACTGAAAATCATACAATAAACATGATAGAATATTCTGTTAGAGGGTTTTACAACCTTATGTCTCGAGGGAGCCGTGACTCAAAATCATGTTTGAGAAACCTGCATGGTTTTGTGATGGAAATGATAAATAGTCCTTGTAAGATGTGACAAATCTTTTTTTGCCTCAAGTTAAGTATTTAATTTTGGTTTGGAAGGTGCAAGGCTGAGTCAGCATGTCATGTAGTGTTGAATATCTGAAAAGGTGAATAGGTGATCCAGCTTACAAATGAACTTAAAACTACTAAACTGACATTGGTGTAAATGCATCCATTCATGTTCTATATTAGGGGTGTCAAACTCATTTTTGTCGCGGGCCACATAGTAGTTACGGTTTCCCTCAGAGGGCCGTTATGACTGTGAAATGTTATTTACGAAATATGACAATTTGAAATCTTGGCACAGATTTTAACAAAAATCATGGAAGTTGGCACACATGATTTGCCTTCGCGGGCCACATAAAATCATGTGGCGGGCCGGATCTGGCCCCCGGGCCTTGAGTTTGACACCTGTGTTCTATGTAGTCCGTCCCCATTAGGGACAACTGTAACTGAAGTCTAGCCGAGCTGACTTTGGGAAGCGGTTGGAGTACACCCTGCACTAGTCAGGTGAAAATGAATGTTAAATATAATTAATGACATATCAAGTTCTAAACGTGGAATTTTAAGTGAGTTTCACTCAATGATGTAATAAATGACAAAAAACACAAGTATTTACAAGATTTTTTTCCACTGGCGCAACTGCTCCTGCAGGCTTTTTGACCCCATGCTTCTTATATCAGCCATCTGGGGAGAATCAAGATGTTTTGTGACTTTTATTCCTCATAGTATCCATCTCTTGATACAGTTTATGTACAAAGTATGTGTGTGTAGACATACTTCTATGTTATGTCCCCACAAATGTCTGAATTGAAATATGCAACAATATAAAAAATAGGTGGGTGTGGGTGGAGCTTTTCCCCTGGATGCCCACAGTGCCCTTTTGTCATTTTTTTTTTTGTTAGTTTTTTTACATGTGTGTGAGTGTGTAAGCCTCTCTGGGGCCTTTCATCAATAACATTTAATGTGCTGGGGAAAAAAACGGTTGTGGCAAGGGTTTCTCCCCGTGCCAGCATGAGCTCTTCAACGAGTGATATTCACTTTTATCAGACATAAAAGTTATAAAAGTTTGATCAGAATCAGAGGCCCCGAACCAGGGCAGGGGAACCCCACCCCTCAGTCAGACACACAAACACAATTAAAAGCCATTAAAACTATTCAATTCCTTTTTAACATGGCAATTACACAATTTTTTTCGAGATACTGTTGAATGCATCATAAGTCATGGCACACACACAATCAATCAGACTGACAGCGAAACTGATCAAATGTTGAACAAACAAGCCATGTAAGTTGAGTCACAATTTTACATGTTAATTTAAACAATCCATGTCAAATGAATAGGTCAAGTTAAAGTTAAGGGATAGCGTGGAGTGAGTCGGTGATTGTGAAAAGTTGACCGACAAAGAGAAGTCTATGACGCAGCGGTCCAGCCCTTCCAAATCAAGTGAGCGTTTTGATACACTTTTTGTCGTAAAGTCATTTCAGAGCCCTTTTACCTACAGAATATTAGCTTGCTTGCTAGCTATTTTAATGCAGTAAACAAAGCCATTTACGGCTTTGCACATATTTATGGTACATTTTCGTGAATATTTTTTATCCTAGCCTTACATGTTGATCGTAGTTTTGATTTAAGGTTTTGGTCGGCTTCAGGATTTCAAATTGGGCTCCGGACTGGCACTCTTTGGAAATTATTGGGTTAGTGTTTGATTCAAAACGTCAGAAAATTGGCAAACATTTTGAACAGTTTTTCTTGTTTGCCTTCACGGAGGACTAAGGAAATCAGAAAGTAGTCCTATTTTACTGAAAATCTGAGGATTTGGACTTTTAGATAAGATTTTAAAATGGTTTAATTCCTTTTCATCTTGTGTCAACATTGGACATTTAATTATCTGGCCAGTTGTGATTTAACGTCATTGTATTCTAACTCAGTGGATGTGCAATTTTCATTCATGCATTTTCCTTTTATGGTAATAGTTTGGTAAATTACTGTAAGGTGAGATCAGGTATTGTATGTATTATGTACTGTCCTGCAGAAGGTGCTGACGGTACTTTACCCTATAAAAGAAACAAGGGAAAAAAAAGCTTCTTATAATTACAAAGTAATTGAGGGCAGAGAAGCAATGCTATGCCGTGGATGGAGAATGTGAGATGGACCACCTTCTAACATAAATTTCTTAATTGTATGTTTCATTGAAAACAAAAAATCCACCAAAATCTACAGAGCGCCAGACAGGAATTTTTTTGTGGCCACAATAAAGTTGTGGCATGCAAACAAAATGCTAATTTGTGACCACAAAATAGGTGTAATTTGCACACAAAGTACAAATTTGTAGGGTTATTATTATTCCCATTAACAACTAAGCAAATGGGTGCCTGGTGTCCTTAAGGGAAGAGTATTTTCTTTTTCTGTTTTTATCAATAAAAATACCAAGTTTTTTAGTATGTCTTTGTTTTTTTTAGTATCGATTTAGTTTTCTCCCCAGCCTAAAAGGAAATTCAATCTTACTACTGTTTTTGTGTCTGATCTCTTTCTTCTAGGGAAGGCGCTCTCAATTTGCTTACCCAAAGGTGCCACAACTATTTTGTGGCTACAAAGTTGTTTTGTGCTCACGTGTTACCTAGTCCAATGTCACAAATTAGTATTTTGTGACTACAAATGAGCATTTTGTGCACATTATATCAAAATTACGGCCACAAATCATCAAAACAAATACAAATTTAAAAAATTACAGATTTATGAACCCATCCATCCATCCATTTTCTGAGCCGCTTCTCCTCACTCGCGTCGCGGGCGTGCTGGAGCCTATCCCAGCTATCATCGGGCAGGAGGCGGGGTACACCCTGAACTGGTTGCCAGCCAATCGCAGGGCACAAACAAACAAACAACCATTCGCACTTACAGTCACACCTACGGGCAATTTAGAGTCTCCAATTAATGCATGTTTTTGGGATGTGGGAGGAAACCGGAGTGCCCGGGGAAAACCCACGCAGGCACGGGGAGAACATGCAAACTCCACACAGGCGGGGCCAGGGATTGAACCCGGGTCCTTAGAACTGTGAGGCTGACGCTCTAACCAGTTGTCCACCGTGCCGCCTAAGTGAACCCAAACATGGGAAAAATAATAATGACCAAATAAGCACACAAATGATATCAAGAACGCTGTCAAGATAACATTTGCACTGTTCACATACTGCTTCCTGTGTTATGCTCTTATTTCGAAAGACAAAGTGTACTACTTCCGGTAATGCAAGCAACACGTATCAAGCTACTTCCGAACGGACCCTGCGATGTGTCCATTGCGCACACATACAACGCGATGACGATGTTCAAGCAATATATCATGCAGCCCTACCTGTCATTGCAAGATCTTTGATCAACTGGTCAGGGAGACTCCAAACCTCTTCTTTCATCTATAACTGCTTCATACGACAAAGAGCATTTATGTTTTTGTCTTTGTTTTATAGGTCTTTTTATGTTTCTTTTTTGTTTGTTTTTTTTGTAACAGTGGCCTCTTGTAAAAGTAATTTCACCCTGATGTATATTTCACATATATTGAAGACTGAATAAATGCAACCATACCAGGTTTTTCAATTACGGCACGCCTGGCATGCAGTTGCGTGCCTCATATGCGCAAGCCTCTCGTACAATAGGGATGTCCTACTCCCAACATTTTCACTTCCGATCCGATAGCGATATTGCAGCCTTGAGTTTTGGCCGATACCAGCAATAATCCTATATACTTTACATATTGTGTAGTATGTAATGTTAGAAAAGGCTTAATCAAGTGCTATTACTCAGAGAACAATAATCAGCAACTGTAGGTATGAGAAAAACTGACCCATTTATTATTCAACAACGGCTTACATGAGGTAACTTTAAAAATATTGTACTACAATTGAATAAAATAAATGAAAATTACAATCCCCTCCAAAAGTATTGGAATGGCAAAATCAGTTTCTTTGTTTTTGTTGTATACTGAAGACATTTGGGTTTCGGAACAAAAGAGGCATATTAGACAAAGGTTCTGAATTCCAGCTTTTATTTTATGGTATTTACATCTAGATGTGTTAAACAACTTAGGACAGAGAACCTTTTGTTTGAGCCCACCCACTTTTCAAGTGAGCAAAAATATTGGAACATGTGACTGATGGGTGTTTCTAGTTGCTCAGGTGTTGCCTTTTAGATTGATTGCTTCGGATTTCACCTGTGAAAACTGCATTTACTGTTAAGCAAACTTGAAGAACAGAGAGCTGAGAAAAGCAAACCATTTTGAAGTTGAGAGAAGAGGGTAAATCGATCAGAGCTATTGCACAAACTTTACAATACAACAAACAGGTCGGCCAAGGGTATCGAAGGCAGTTGATCACAGAAACACTGTGAGAGCTGTGAAGAAACACCCAAAGACAACAGCCAGTGAAATCACTGCCAACATCCACAGGGCAGGGGTGAAAGTGTCACAATCCAATGTTCGAAGAAGACTTTGAGAGAAGAAATATACACACCATACCACAAGATGCAAACCACTCTTCAGCAAAAATAATCGGAAGGACAGATTGGATTTTGCAAAGAAGTACAGAGATGAGCCACAAAAGTTTTGGAACAAAGTTTTATGGACTGATGAGACCAAGACTAACCTCTACCAAAGTGATGGAAAGACCAAAGTCTGGAGAACGAAAGGATCCGCTTATGATCCAAAACACACAAGCGCATCTGTGAAGCATGGTGGTGGTAATGTCATGGCTTGGGCTTACAAGGGTGCTTCTGGAACCCACTAGTCTTTATTGATGATGTAACTCATGATGATTAGCAGCAGAATGAATTCTGAAGTCTACAAAACCATTTTGTCTGGCAATTTACAGAAGAATGCATCCAAACTAAAGGCTTCTTTATACTCGGGCAGGCGGTGACGTCACTGTGGCTATCCCGTGCGCAGTTTGTCTTTATACTCGAACGTAAACCACGCACGCTGTTTTGAAAATGTGCTGCAGTTCTCCTCCAAGTCGGGGGTGTCGCTACGGCTGGTATTGGCTAGGACACCACAGGGTTTCCTCTGCATTTCATGGCCAATTCCGGTAGTCGTTTTTATTTGCCGTAACAAGGAACAAAGCACCAACAATGGCGACTGTGGAAAAGTGCCTGCTAGAACAAATGAACCTAGATGACCAGATGATGCATTTAATCCATCCATACATACATTTTCTACTGCTTATCCCAGGTCGGGTCGCGCGGGAAGTAGCTTTAGCAGGGACGCCAGGACTTCCCTCTCCCCAGCCACTTCATCCACCACGGTAAGGTGACGACTTCCAGGAGGGGCATGCATTTAATGATATTGCAAAATCGATAAAGAAGACGGCGGCGTAGGTGATATGTGCGGCTGAGTAGCTGAGTATGTCATCACAACATGTCACTAAAACGGACCAATCACAAGAGATGATCTCCAGGGCATTCTGTGTGCAGCGACAATTTGTGCCATGTGCGCATAGGGTTCATGTGGCTCAATGCGTCGGTCATGTGATGCGATGCGGGCACGGGAGTATAAAGACGGCTTTAATCGAGAGAAGCTTCATCATGCAACAAGTAGACTTTACACCGATCTGACCGGCTTGATCGGTATCGGCCGATAATTAGCATTTTATGCTGATCGGCTTTAATGTCATATTTCGCGCCGCAAAAGACATTTACTCCGCGTCGGCATCGTGTACAGTATATTTGAATCGAAAAGCTCGTTTATTTTTTTTACTTTTCACGTGTCTTTTGCCGTAGTACTGTAAATATCTGACTGCCAATAAAGTTATTTAGAAAAAAAATAATAATGTCGGCGGTGTGGGACAGACAACATGTCTGAGACGTTGGTTGGTTTGACCTGACTGATTAAAAGTATTCTCTATTCAGGTCATGCATGACCTGAATAGAGAATACTTTTGAAGGTACGCAGTATACAGTACACAAGTGCATAGAGTAAATGAACAAATCATTTAAATAGACACATTGCTCCATCTTGTGATTGGTTATCGTTTTTTTTAAACTTGCTAATTGGTGATCGGCCCCAAAAATCCTGTATATAGTGTAAAGCCTAGCAACAAGACAACGACCCAAAACACTGCCAACAAAACAAAGGACTTCATCAGGGGGGAAAAGTGGAAGGTCTTAGACTGGCCATGTCAATCACCGGACCTGAACCAAATAGAGCATGCATTTTACCCCAAAAGAGGAGAGTGAAGGGAGAATCACCCGGAAACAAACAAGAACTGAGAAAAGCAACAGTAAAGGCCTGGAAACCCATTTCAAACAAAGAATGCAACAGCCTGGTGAAGTCAATGGGTCGGTGGCTTGATGCAGTCGGTGGCTTGATGCAGTTTTTGCATGTAAGAGTTATGCCACCAACTATTAAATGTAAATTATGCATACATCCATTTTCTGAGCCGCTTCTCCTCACTAGGGTCGCGGGGGTGCTGGAGCCTATCCCAGCTATCATCGGGCAGGAGGCGGGGTACACACTGAACTGGTCGCCAACCAATCGCAGGGCTGTAATTCTGTAATTAAAAGCTGTAATTCTGAACTTTTGTCTCATATTCATTTTATGATCTGAAACCCAAATGTCTTGGGAAAAGAAATGTTGCCATTTCAATACTTTTGGACGGGACTTTATATTAGAAAATCCTGAATGGCCGACTGGTTAGCACGTCTGCCTCACAGTTGTGAGGACCCGTGTTCAAATCCTGCCTTACCTGTGTGGCGTTTGCATGTTCTACCCGTGCCCGCGTGGTTTCCTCCCACATCCCAAATACATGCATGATGGGTTAATTGAGTTAATTTTAAGACTCTAAATTTTCTGTAGGTGTGAATGTGAGTGCGAATGCTTGTTTGTATATACAGTATGTCCCCTGCGATTGACTGGCGACCAGTTCAGGGTGTACCCCGCCTCTCTCCCAGACTCAGCTGAGATAGGCACCAGCACACCCGCAAACCCTAGTGAGGATAAGCGGCATGGAAAAGGGATGGATGTATAGAATTCTGATGAATAACTTCAATAAAACCAATAATAAAAAATATAGTGGGTACAGAAAGTTTTCAGACCCCCTTAAAATTTTCACTCTGTTATATTGCAGCCATTTGTTAAAATCATTTAAGTTAATTTTTTCCCTCATTAATGACTTATTAAAAAAAAAAAACTTAAATATCACACAGCCATAAGTATTCAGACCCTTTGCTGTGACACTCATATTTAACTCGGGTGCTGTCCATTTCTTCTGATCATCCTTGAGAAGGTTCCACACCTTCATTGGAGTCCAGCTGTGTTTGATTATACTGATTGGACTTGATTAGGAAAGCCACACACCTGTCTGTCACGAGTGTGTGTTCCGGTTGTTTTTTTCCCCCTGTCTCGTACACACCTGCTCCTGAGAGCATCTTCACCACCTGGGCCTCGTTCACCCTAATTACACCTTGCATTTAACCTCGTGTGTCATTCTTTCTAGTCGGCAGTTCGTTGTACCTTGTCGTTGCGTTCCGGCATTCCTTGTTTCCACGTCACCGACTCACAGTAAGACTAGACCCTGTTCGGTTTACCGACCTTGCCTTTTTGCCTCACGTTTTGGATACTGTTGCCTTTTTTGGATTGCCTGCCTGTATACCGACCTCTGCCCGTATATTAAACCTCTCTTTTTGAAACTGTCCATTTGTTTTGGAGTCGTGCATTTTTGGGTCCTATCCTCTGTTCCGTTCATGACACCTGTCTATATAAGACCTTACAGCTCACAGTGCATGTCAGAGCAAATGGGAATCATGAGGTCAAAGGAACTGCCTGAAGAGCTCAGAGAGAGAATTGTGGCAAGGCACAGATTTGGCCAAGTTTACAAAAAAAATTCTGCTGCACTTAAGGTTGCTACGAGCACAGTGGCCTCCATAATCCTTAAATGGAAGACGTTTGGGACGATCAGAACCCTTCCTAGAGCTGGCCATCCGGCCTGTCATGAACGGAACAAAGGATAGGACCCAAAAATGCATGACTCCAAAACAAATAGACAGTTTAAAAAAAGAGAGGTTTAATATACGGGCAGAGGTCGGTACACAGCACACAGCTAAAATACAGAAGGAGTGGCTTCAGAACAACTCCGTGACTGTTTTTGAATGGCCCAGCCAGAGCACTGACTTAAACCCAATTGAGCATCTCTGGAAAGACCTGAAAATGGCTGCCCATCAACGTTCACCATCCACCCTGACAGAACTGGAGAGGATCTGCAAGGAGGATTGGCAGATGATCCCCAAATCCAGGTGTGGAAAAACCTGTTGCATCATTCCCATAAAGACTCATGGTTGTATTAGCTCAAAAGGGTGCTTCTACTAAATACTGAGCAAAGGGTCTGAATACTTATGGCTGTGTGATATTTCAGTTTTTCTTTTTAATAAATCTGCAGAAATTTCAACCATTCTTTTTTTTTCTGTCAATATGGGGTGTGTACATTAGTGTGGAAAAAAATGAACTAAAATGATTTTAGCAAGTGGCTGCAATATAAAGAAGAGTGAAAATTTGAAGGGGGTCTGAATACATCCTGTACCCACTGTATATATTTAAACATAACCACTCCTTAACTTAAATATAAGCATATAAGCTTGTGAATAGAACAAATAAATAAAAAAATGTTTGAAAACCATGAAAAATAACCTCAATAAATCCATTCTCAACACCGCTTATCCTTGTTAGGGTTGCGGGGTACTGGAACCTATCCCAGCTGACTTCGGGCGAAAGGCGGACTACACTCGGAACTGGTTGCCAGCCAACCGCAGAGCACACATAGAGACAGACACCCATTCAAACTCACATTCACACAGTCACTGAGCAGCAACTGGATCCACGCTGCCCACACTGAAGTCAGGCAAATGTACCACTACACCAGGCTTGGCCAACTTGGCTCGGGAGCCGCATGCGGCTCTTTGACTAGTTTCTTGCGGCTCTTACCTTCGCGGTTCGGGAGCCGCATGCGGCTCTTTGACTAGCTTCTTGCGGCACTTGCGTTCACGCTGCCCAAAAATGCGGAACGGAAACACTCGGAACGGACGCCGCTACAACCCCCCGATCACACCCTGCGTGTGCGCCAATGTGTATGATCTGGCTCTTTGCAAGAACACAGTAAAAATTGTGGCTCATAGCATCTGACTGGTTGGCCACCCCTACACCATCAGTGACCACCTCAATAAATAATAGATAGAATTTATACTTTAAAAGTGCAAAATAACAAAGTTCATGTCAGTTGTTTTTTATAGTCAGTTAATAGTTGGAACAGCATTTGCTTTCTCCAATACATTTTTGAACTTCTTGATGCAACTGGGGTTTAGTTTTACTGACAATGTCGTGGTGGATAGGAATCTTGTGGTTAGGCTCTGAGGTGCTAAGCTGTCTTTCTGTGTGCCTTGTTGGGATTGCTGTTCCTGCTGTGCAAATCTTGACCTCTGAGGGGATGTGTGGTGCACGCAATGAGATACACACTCGTAGTAACAAAGAAAGTAGAAGAAGTCACAATCGAATATTATTAATATAAGTTGTTCTTCACAGAGTTTATAGAATATATGCCAGAGAGTATGGTTATATTGCTTGTTTGTATGTGTTTATACATAATTTGTGTACCAATATTAATTATTTTGAGAGCTATGTGGCACCAGTTCAATGCTAATTTCCTTAGTTCGTCAATGGGGCTCTTCATTCATTGTGTTAGCTTTGAGCTAGCAATTATTGCGAACAAAAACAAAGACAGAATGTCTGTGATGTATTTGAACATTGAATCAGTGTAACTCTTGTTTTGTGAGTTTAGTTTAATAGTGAACTTCATCTGGCGTTTCAATAAATTACTTTAAGCAAGCAACATTCACTCTTACTCCTTGCTAGTGTGTTAGCACCTTTACAACCTGTTGTTGTGATCGCTTGGGCGTCCGGGCACTGCTGGATAGAAGTGCTGGAGCGGCGCATGGAATGGACGGCTTGTAGAAGAGTGATAAAATCTGAGATTTTAGATCGAGTCCGATCCAATGCTCAGTTTTTTTGCTGACATTGAACCGATTTCAAAGATCGGATCGGGACACCCTTAATATACAGGACACCATGAATGGGTTGGTGATCTGCGCAGTGAGCCGTGTGAATAGAAGTGTACCTTATGGCCATACTGCAATGTGAGCACCTGCTTTCATCTAATCTTAACAGTACGGGTGGCACAAATCGGCGGCTGGCAGGCCAGATGTGGCCCAAGGCCCGCCTATGGAGTACCCCTGCTAACTTTTAGTTGTCTCCACTTCAGCATGTTTTTGCCATTTCAAGTATTGGAGAGGTTCCTTTCTCCCATCCATCCCTTTTCTGTACCACTTATCCTCACAGATGAGATGGCTACACATCGACAAACAACCATCTACACTCACATTCACACCTATGGGCAATTTAGAGTCGTCAATTAACCAAAGAAACATTTGTACCCAACGTGGGAAGCAGTGACGTGCGGTCAGTGTAGACAAGTGAGGCAGAGCCTCACTGCTCCCTGGTGGTCTTTCCTTTCCACTGCATGTGAATCGTAAATAAAACCTAATAATTACATTAAATTGTTCCATTTTAGTTCTATGGTCCGTGCTTTATATCGATTTTCTTTTACAATCCAATCATTTAAATTATTTCATCATTAAAATAGCAGAACTTTCATATTTCCTGTTCAAATGCATCGGAAGCCCAGCTATGAGTCACGTTGAGTCACCGCTCACATGAATCAGAATCATCTTTATTTTACCAAGTATGTCCAAAAAACACACAAGGAATTTGTCTCCGGTAGTCGGAGCCTCTCTAGTACGACAGCAGACAGTCAATTGACAGAGAACACTTTTGAGACATAAAGACATTGAGAAAAACCATCTGCTTGTTGCTGCTTCAATGCGTCAAGAGACCACGCACACATCCATTCAGGCAGGCTGTGATTGGTCCCTGGCTTCACACAAGAGACATTGGTGTTTCCTCATTACATCGCCAATAATATACATTTTATCACACATGTACTGGACTTACTGACGTTTAACAGACTGTCTAATATATTGAATGAAAGTGTGTGGCATTTAGTCTTTCTTATCGACCAGAAAAGCCACTAAAAGTGCACAGTGGAGTCTGGTATGTACGGTGCCACAACCAGCATGTGGCAGTGTTGAGTTGAGCTTCACAGAGCTCCAGACGTCATGTGACTTCACCAATCATGAACCTCACCGCACGTCACTGGTGGGAAGAAGCTGGAGTACCCTGAGAAAGCCCACTCAAGCACGAGGAGAATATGCAAACTCCACACAGTCCAGAGTCTGGATTCGAACCCCCAACCTCAGAACTGTGAGATTGATGTGCTAACCACTTGTCTACTACCTGTCTGTTTCTTCATCTTCATCTTCACCTTCACAAATCTCCCTTTTTCCCTTAAACAAATGAGTGTTCGTCACATTCACTAAACATCCTGTCTTTCAATTATGTCATTGTGAAAAAAGACTTCTCTTGTATCCCTCATTTGTCCACTTCACGCTTAATCCACTTCTTTTCCTCCTCTGCCTGCGTGCTCTCGCTCCTCTTCTCCTTCTGTGCTTGTATGACTCAGTAACCTTTATAACCACTGACTCTCCCTTCTAGTTTTGAGTTTGTCACATTCTGATTCCGCCTGTTTCTTTGACTATGGAAACTTAACTTCACTTAAATTGATCAGCTATGTGAGCAGGTAAAACAGGCTGCTGCAGTCTTAACGGTTCTTTCACAGTAGCAGAAAGCAAGTCATCTTCCTATACACTCCTACCCAGAGGTGGGTAGTAATGCGCTACATTTACTCCATTACATTTACTCAAGTAACATTTTACATAAACTGTCCTTGTCAGAGTACTTTTAATGCACCGTACTTTTTACTATTACTTGAGTATTTATGTGAAGAAGGATCGATACTTTTACCCCATTACAATGATCGACATGCCGTTCAATACTTTTATTTATTCATTCTTGCGTGTGCGCGTCTATTTTTAGACTCTGTCTTCGACTTCCGCATAGGGTGCCCGTTGCGCCAATCAAACGGGGTCACTAATGTCATTTGACTCCAATTCACCAATAAGACGACACAAGACATTCACATGACCGCATACGTAGCCTACGCGAGCCAATCAAAATGAGTCATGAGTCACAGCCGTCCGACTGTGTTTATTTTACAGAGTCCAAAAAACAACAGCTTTGTCATGCAGCTCTTAAATTGTGACTCCCCAAACTTGGATATTTCAGCCCACTTTCTAACTTGAGAAAATACCTTGCGGTAAGTTGCAGATGTTTCTATTGTTTTGACAGTGGATATGGCAACATGAGCACGATCCCTACGGTGTCGCACACACAATCACTAAGTCTTTTCAGCAAACAGCTTCTTCGTGAAGTCATTTCAGCGAATAAAGCAAATAATGTTTCTGTAGGGCCCAATGTATGTGTTGTTGTTTTTTTTTTTGATATTTTCTTATTTTATTTGATGTTCATGCTCTGATTTTCAAAAAAAAAAAAAATAATATCCATCCATCCATCCATTTTCTGAGCTGCTTCTCCTCAGTAGGGTCGCGGGCGTGCTGGAGCCTATCCCAGCTATCATCGGGGAGGAGGCGGGGTACACCCTGAACTGGTTGCCAACCAATCGCAGGGCACATACAAACAAACAACCATTCGCACTCACAGTCACACCTGCGGGCAATTTAGTCTCCAATTAATGCATGTTTTTGGGATGTGGGAGGAAACAGGAGTGCCCGGAGAAAACCCACGCAGGCACGGGGAGAACATGCAAACTCCACACAGTCGGGGCCGGGGATTCAACCCTGGTCCTCAGAACTGTGAGGCTGACACTCTAACCAGTCGATCACCGTGCCACCATAATAATAATAATAAATTTTAAAAAATCTGAAGTTACAAATTACTCTTTACTTGAGTAGTTTTTTCATGGAGTACTTTCTTACTCTTACTCTAGAAAATATTTGGATGACTGCTTTTTCCTTGAGTCATTCTTCTAATGCAACAGTACTCTTGAGTACAATATTTAGCTACTCTACCCACCTCTGCTCCTTCCCGAGTTGACCTTTAATTTGAATTACCTGAATTACAGCTGTATTTCTATCAATAGAATTTGTATCCACAGGGCTATCACCATGGAAATAATAATTAAAAAAAAGCCTTTTGCCCTTTGGGAAGAGAGGCCAACGGAGCGATCGTAATGAAAGTCAACAAGACTGCACCAGACAGCTCGACAGTCAGCTCGATCAGTGTGTGTTAAGAAATTGTATCTGTGTGCACGTGTGTGTGTGTGTGTGTGTGTGCATGCACGCTTGATACAGGCTGATGCTTCTCTTCAATGACAAATTAACAAATTCAGTTTGGGTCACAATCTACATTTGTCAAAACACTGTTTACTAAGCAATTGGTGGGGGAAAAATGGAGAAATTATTTATCTGAGTCAAAGAGTGCTTAATGGAGAACTGTAACCGAATGAACAACAATATATTAATAATAATCTCTCAGGGGCTTTGAACAGGGTTGGTTCGGGACTATACTGCAAATGTTCAGGCTGCAAAATTGTACATTATCTTCTTTAATCAAGTTTGAATCTGTTGAGCAATGGCGCTTCTATTGGATTCACATGAGTACAATTCCAAATATTATTGATTTCATTAAACATCAGTGCAAATTTCCTCTGTGGTGATCAGTTTAAAGTGTGCAAGGATTTAATGCCAGGTGCAGGAGATAGTCTCAGTGTCTCCCTGACCAATAGCAGATGACATGATCTTTCCTTTCTCTGTTTTTCCCTCTTTCCTCCTCCTGTCTGTTGCAGATCACATTCTTCATGTTGTTGTCAGCAGTTTGTGTGATGCTCAACCTGGCAGGCTCTATCCTCTCCTGCCAGAATGCTCAGCTAGTCAACTCACTGGAAGAATGTCAGCTGGTAAGACCATATGAGCAACCTTGCAATAAGGCATATCATTTAATGTGACAATTATTGGCCCCTCCTGTATAGTGTCACAGTAGCAAAGGTTACAGCAGTGCTATCGAGAGAGCTACTTTTCTTGTTGTAGTATTTTAACAGGATGAATGGTTTCCATTAGTAAGTTGTGAAATTCATGTGGGAAGCCATTTTGGTCCTACCTGTTGTCAGTCTTCTGTACCAGACACATAATGTGTATACTTTTACCTTTGCTTCTTGACAAGATAGACTGGATAATAATTTCACTCAAAACAAGGTACATTTTAAAATACAAATGTAATAGAGTGTTGTTCATAATTGAAGATGCCAGTTAGTGAGTCAACCAGCACCCAAACCACCAAATCCACATTTCCAACAAACAGTATGTCTCAGTTCACCACACAAATGATACAGGTAGGAAAAAATGAACGTTGATCTAACTTTTCCATTGTGCAGTGTGTAGGAAAGATGGTGTTATATGTCTCACATAAAGTATGTTAATAGTGTGACATTGCTGATGTGACATATTGTCGAAACAGTAAATAAAGGAGAGCAACTAGCATTTTTTATTTGTTTTTGCCATGTAGCTGTTTCTGTTATCAGAAAACTAACTTCTGTTTTCTTTCCATTCACACTGTTAAAATTTCATAATAATTCTGCGACCTATCAACCTTGTCGTCGATGCACCTTACAGCATGGTATCAAAAAGTGGTACTGTACCCTTCAGTACTTTTGTGAATGGAAATTGAAGATTTGCATATCGCACCAAACCACAATGCTTAACTTCCACAGTAGAGGCTGCTTTTCTTCCTAATTATGTGGACTTCTGTTTACTTCTTTATGTGGATCCCCCGAGATCCTCCCCACATCCCGACTGAAATATAAATGGATCCCATCTCCTTTCCCCAAATTAAATAACCCATACTTGTTAGGTTCACGTTCTGTTTTCACGTTGCAGAGCTGTGCTAAACTGCAATCCCTCCTCCCTGGGTAGCTCCTCATATTTCTCAGTGTCTCATTTGTTACACACTTGTATTCTTTTGTAATTGCCCTTCCCATGTACAACAGTAGCATTTTCTTTTTTACTACATTTGCTTGTAAGATTTAACACCCCCAATATGGGTAGCCCGCCAACACTTCTGATGCGTGTATATCAGTGAATTTCCATTTTCTCCTCCTCTGCCCCAGCTCAAGTTTGACAGCGATGGAGTGTGTGTTTGCTGTGAGTTACAACAAGAGAGTTCAAGTTGCAACAACCTTGGAGAGACGCTGAAACTTAACCCACTGAGAGACTGCAATACCATACGCTTACGTCTCAAGGTGTGTTCGGAGGTCCAGTGATGCATTGTTAACCTTCATGTAGAGCTGTTTACCAAAAGAAAATGATGAATCATCATGCTTTCAAAATTCTAATGTATTTTTCCACTGCAAACCTCCTGAAAGTTTATTGGTACAGCCATGTTTATCCTGCAGTAATTGCTCACTGGCAGAACATGGATTCTTTTTGGGTTGTTGGGACACGGTTGTCACAATAGTACATTTGGTAGATGCTCATTCCTTTAAATACTGTTATGGCCTCTAATCTTGCAAAATCATTTTCTTTGAAAAGGTATCAAATCAGTTAATGTCTGAACTGTTGTTGTGCAACACATTTCACGTGGTAACGTGTAATTTTTCTAGTTTCACCAGTCACACATTAATTAGGGAATAAGTGAAGAATGGCAACAACATTTTTCTTTCCCCAAGTGACAAACCTCTTAGTATGTAGGACATAACTCGTCTGGCTTGGCTGCAAGTGCATGATCTTGGAAGATTATCTTGACTGTAGAGTCTGCAAGAATGATATACAACATGGGCCACTGTGCCTTTATTGGATAACGGTATTCATATCCCTTCATTTCATGTCCCTGATTGATTATAAAACATTGATAACCAAATAAAAGACTTCTCAGGATGAAGCAAGCTTATGGAAAGAGGAAAGATCAAACACATTTGTCAGAGTGATCATTCCTCATTAAAGAGATATTGGAATTAGGGCAATAAACCTTTATTAAGAGCGAAAGTAGTCAGAGGTATTGACTTATGTCGAATCTGAAGCTGTCATGTCCTGGTCCCCTGAGTCTTCGGCCATTACTCCTGACTGCTATTCTGCTCCTGCTACTAATGATCTCTTGGTAACTGACATATTCTTCCGCTGGTGCTTATCCCCTCATGTAGAGTTTGGTCAAATTGGTGTAGAGAACACTGACCACTGACGACTTTATTGAATAATTTCAGCTGGGAGTGGGGATGTAATTCATCAGTGGGATTTGTGTGTTCCCGTTCAAGGGCAGATTTGAAACCTTACTGTGAAAATCTCGACCTGGATTGGCTTGGGACAGGGCTTCGTCGGGTGGTTAAGTACAGCATCTGCTTAACACTTTCTGGATTTCTTGTCCAAGCAAAATATACAGCGGCTGAAATAAGTATTTAACACGTCACCATTTTTCTCACTAAATATATTTCCAAAGGTGCTATTGACATGAAAATTTCACCAGATGTTGGGAACAACCTAAGAAATCCATACATACAAAGAAAGTATGACAAATAAGATTATAAATTAAGTTGTGTGTAATAATGTGAAATGACACAGGGAAAAAGTATTGAACACGCCAACTGGTATTTACCTAATACTTTGTACAAAAGCCTTTGTTTGCAATGGCATGTTCAAGACGCCTCCTGTATGGAGAAAGTAGTCGCACGCATTGCTCTGGTGTGACTTTGGCCCATTCCTCCACACAAATCTTGAAGGTTCCGTGGGCTTCTTTTATGGACCTTGAGTTGCAGTTCTTTCCATAGATTTTTGATTGGATTCAAATCAGGTGATTGGCTGGGCCATTCTAGCAGTTTTTTTTTCTTTCTTTGAAACCAATTGAGAGTTTGCTTAGCAGTATGTTTTGGATCATTATCCTGCTGAAATGTCCACCCTTGTTTCATTTTCGTCATCCTCGTAGATGGCAGCAGATTTTTGTCAAGAATGTCTCGTTACATTTGCCCATTCATCCTTCCTTCAATAATTTGAGTTTGAAGTTAAATATTTTTTCCCTGTGTCATTTCACATTATTACACACAGCTTAATTTCTGATCTTATTTATTCTACTTTCTTTGTATGTATGAATTACTTGGGTTGTTCCCAACATCTGGTGAAAATTTCATGTCAATAATACCTTTGGAAATGTCTTTAGTGAGAAAAATGGTGACGTGTTAAATAATTATTTCAGCCGCTGTATGTCATTATTTTACTTTCCCATATCTATACTGTAAATGACATACTGTATATTAGAGCAGATGTAGCTGTCACATAACTGCTGTCGTACTGAATGTGTGCACTTTGTGTTACCAATCAACATTTTGCTTGCCCACTTACTTAAAATATATTAAAATATTTCAATAACAAAGTCTATTTAAATAAAGAAATCCATAAATGAAAAAGCAAAAAAATATATATAAAATTTTAAATCAATCACAGGGCTCTACACTAACTTTTCCGTTGGTAGCACTGGAGCATGCATGATGTAGTATTGACATACTGTAGCTTTCTATGAAATAAACATTGAGAGCGACACAAGTTATATCTGCAAAATATTTTACTGTGTCTATGAAGTTTGTCTGCAACAAGCAATGGCTGACTAAACAAGTCATTTCTTTTATATAATTTTAAAAGACAATGAAACTGTTGGATTTATCTTACCCAACATTATAAAAAATAGACACAAAAGGAATGAAGACGCTGGTTTCTTTTTCTCATGAGGAGGGCGTATGGGAGATTGTTCAGATTACAGCCTCTCAACACGCTCGAAACAATCTCTCCCGTCGCGCCTGTATTTATTTGAAATAGGGAGGTTTCTAAGTTTACAAGACATAATGTACTAAGCTACAAGACACAACACACTAAGGGTAGGGTTTCAAGGTGAAAACATGGGACCAACACCTGCCACGTCCCGGCCACGTCCTTCTCTCTGATGATTCCTGCTGAGTCATCTTCTTGAAGGCGAGACATGTTCCTTTCTCAAAATGGTCCATAATACTAATGCAAGCTAAGCAAATAAATGATAACTTCTACAATATATTTCACATTTCCCTCCTGTTTATCATGTATTTGCACAAATTCTCATATCATTTTACAGTCACTTCATTTCGATTTTGTTTTGTTTTAACTGTAGAATCATTTTTATGAAACAAATACATTTACACTCAGAGTTAACTTGTCATACATGAATGTTGTAGTTTAAACATCGTAATCATCTGGATCAGGAAACAAATCAGGTAAAACAACATCATCATCATCGTCATCATTATCAACCTCCAATAAAGGATAAATCTGCTCCATACGGTTCCATGTGGGGGTATTATATTGGTGAAATTAGGGTTTTGTATTTACCAAAAACGTCCATCCAGCTGTCCCACAAGGAGTGTTGATTGAGGGTCCGTAGACCATCGATGGCTCTGGTCAAGCTGCCATCTGAAGCAGTATTGTTTGTTCTCCAAACATACCGCAAACACCTCCCTCTCTTGCGAGGAGCATGTCGACAGCTATGCGGTTTTGGAACGTCCTTGAGCTGCCCGTGCACAGCTTCCAACCCACTCTGAGTCCAATTTCCTAATCTCTGTACATTGAAGTGGATATCGTTTATCCCATCAACATTTTTATTAATCGTACACCAACAGCATATGAAGTATTCAAATCCTCCTGCAACTTGGTCAGCTAATTTGTATTGATTAGGAACCCCACGAGGAACACCTATGGCGCCGGTTTGCTGCGTTTGGAGGCCATGCCCACAGTCCTGATCATCAGCTGTACTCCTTTTGATAAGAGTTAATGTTTCAAAATGTTCCATTATTGGGTTCGTCATATTGGTCCAGTTGGTAGGTGATTTTCTATCTAAAAAATTAGTTGTATCATTTAGGGTGGGACGTCCCATGTAACACATAAACAAAACCAACACCATAGTAGCCAAAGTTGCTACGTAACAACCTATCGAATCTCATAACCAACGTGGTTATGAGTTCTCACTAAAAGGGTTGGTGTCTTTTTTCTTCACTGACCAGCAAGCGTTTTCAGAATCTACACATCTGCTCCCGCTTCGTTATCAGACTTTTGCTCACCTTCCCTATTTGAGTACTCAGCTGAAATGACTCTTACAGTGTGTTAAATGAACCCACGTGTTTCTTTCTGCTATTTTTTAGGGCTGTAAAGTGTCAATCTATCTGTGCCACCATCCCTCCGGTTGAGACATGTGACACAGCATGGCTCAATATAGCAGCCCATTTGAATAGTTATTTTTTTTTTTTTTTTCTGTGCTAATGTAAATTTCATTTTGTAGTTTTGCACTTTGTTTTTCCCAATAATTGCGTTCTTGTTGTGGAATACTCATATTGGCTATCAGTATAGATTGTACCATCTTTATTTATCATTAGTTTGCATGCCTCGGTTAATGCTACTAATTCAGCAGCTTGTTCAGCCAATTCTTGACAATCATGCTGCGTGCCTTCATCAGGTAATGGTATTAGTGTGGCTGGATTTAAGGTTGTGCATCGCTCAACAGTCAAATGTGGTTGTGACAGCAAGATGGCCATGCAAGATAAATGTCTTGCAGGTGATAAAAACGCCATATTCGTTTGCAATAGGAGAGCAGACACTGTATGTGGGACCTTAAGAGTTAATGGATGAAATAACACAATTGCGGAACTGCTCTCTACTGCCGTCAAGGCTGCCACAACTGCTCTGACACAATGTGGTAATGCACACGTCACACTGTCCATCCATCCACTTTCTGAGCCGCTTCTCCTCACTAGGGTCGCGGGCGTGGTGGAGCCTATCCCAGCTGTCGTCGGGCAGGAGGCGGGGTACACCCTGAACTGGTTGCCAGCCAATCGCAGGGCACATACAAACAGACAACCATTCGCACTCACATACACACCTACGGGCAATTTAGAGTCTCCAATTTATGCATGTTTTTGGGATGTGGGAGGAAACCGCAGTGCCCGGAGAAAACTCACGCTGTCCAATTTAGTCAAAAAATAAGCCCATGGTCTTAGCTTATCACCGTATTGTTGTGTAAGTACGGAGGTCATGTAATAGCTTTTACAATCTACCATTTGAATGAATGTTTTATCATTAAAATTTGGAAGGCCTAGCGCAGCACTGGACACCAAATGTTGTTTAATGTCACAGAAGGCCTTTTCTGCCTCTGTATTCCATTAAACAGGTGATGTCATTTTAAGGTTGTCTTCATACATTAATTTTGACAATGGTGCAACAATTTCTGCATAGTTTGGAATCCATGCTCTACAATAATTTGTCAGACCTAAAAATGATTATTATATGTTCCTTTGTCTGTGGTTTAGGATTTTTTAAGACTATAGCTTTCCTGTCTTCTAATATAGTCCTTCCTCCTATACTTAAATTATGGCCTAGATATTTGACTTGTCTTTTACACCATTGCAATTTATTTTTGTTAACTTTATGTCCCTCTTCTGCTTGATGATGCAGTAAGGCCAATGAATCTTTGCATGTCGCTCCCTCCTGGGGGAGTGAATTTAGACATGCGTGTTGTCATTGTGAATAAATTGTTGGACTTTCACAGTAACCTTGCGGTAATCTAGTAAATGTATATATATATATATATATATATATATATATATTTGTTTTTTGTTTTTTTTGCATGTAAAGCATTTTTTAACTGTTGTTGATAAGGGCCTTGAGGATTGGCATCCTCATTCAAGCCGCTGTTTGCTTTAAAACAAGCGGTCATTCTAACCCTATATTCTTCAAAAAGTTCGTCATCTTTTTGTTTCACCCTACTAATTTCCGTGTTTAAATGTTTTATTTTGGAAGGGTTTTGGAGGGGTTGAACATATTTCCAATCTTTACACGTTAGGCGTATTTTTGGATCCGTTTTACTGTTATTTTTTCCCATTTTGTGAATTTGGAAGTCAGTTTATTTGCACCTAGAGTGACCTAAATACTGACTATATTCAAAATGACCGGGTGACAATGAATGTCTGAGTTTTGGTAACCCTCAAGCTTCTACCCCACACGGAGCGGAGGATTCTTGCCTCTGCTTCCAAACCCAGTTGTCACTTACAATCCAGTCTTATACATTCATACTTTTACACATTCACACGATATTAGTAACGTTTTTACAAACACACGGAAACACAGAAACACGGAATTTAAGTACGTACAGGACTCCGCCGTCCCCACGGAATTTGTCGGACTCCGCCGTCCCTCTATTACTTTCCAGTGACTAGTATTACACAAGGTTTATTCTGCCGCAGACTTCTTCGTCGCACAATTCACTCACTCTTTAATCCTTTTTCCTAAAAAAATGTTAAAATTTAACTCACCAGTCGTCTTCAATCCTGTGGATTGTCGTCAACCTTCAGATCCCAGTTGAGGAGAACGAAGACCAGTCCCGTAAAGGGTCTTACTTGCCGTGGCCACGGTCTCTTAACTGGAAGTCGGCTCCACAACTGGAATCCTCGGGTGTGTTGACATCCGGCTCGAAGGACCAATTTAATGTTGGATTTATCTTACCCAACATTATAAAAAATAGACACAAAAGGAATGAAGACGCTGGTTTCTTTTTCTCATGAGGAGGGCGTATGGGAGATTGTTCAGATTACAGCCTCTCAACACGCTCGAAACAATCTCTCCCGTCGCGCCTGTATTTATTTGAAATAGGGAGGTTTCTAAGTTTACAAGACATAACGTACTAAGCTACAAGACACAACACACTAAGGGTAGGGTTTCAAGGTGAAAACATGGGACCAACACCTGCCACGTCCCGGCCACGTCCTTCTCTCTGATGATTCCTGCTGAGTCATCTTCTTGAAGGCGAGACATGTTCCTTTCTCAAAATGGTCCATAATACTAATGCAAGCTAAGCAAATAAATGATAACTTCTACAATATATTTAACAGAAACGTTTTAACAAAAGCGAAGCATAACAGGCATGCACGTGTTGTCATGTATTGTTTTTTTCTTCTTTTCATAAATGTACTTAAATGAATGTCATAGTAGCATAACTAACTTCAGCATACATGGAGGGGTTGGGTTGAAGAAAAAAAAACGTGTGATTTGAATATAAAATGGAAAAATTGGTTAACAAACGAGCAGAAGTTGATTTTAGTAACAATGTAGCTGCTTTCAAAACATGCAATACATAAAATTACAATTAATACTTTAGTTGGACCATTACACAACTTTAAAACTGTATAATTGTGGACAAAGGAGATAATGGAGTTAAGTTCCAGCCATTCATCCATCCATCCATTTTATCCGAGGTAGCTTCAGCAGGGAAGCCCAGACTTACCTCTCCCCAGCCACTGCATCCAGCTATTCCGGGGGGGACTCCGAGGCGTTCTCAGGCCAGCCGGGAGACGTAGTCTCTCCAGCGTGCCCTGGGTCATCCTCGGGGTCTCCTCCCGGTGGAACATGCCCAGAACACCTCACCAGGGAGGCGTCCAGACGGCATCCTAATCAGATGCCCGAGCCACATCATCTGACTTCTCTCAATGCGGAGGAGCAGTGGCTCTACTCTGAGCCTGGACACCCAGCGGAGCAAACTCATTTTGGCTGCTTGTATCCGGGATCTTGTTCTTTCGGTCACGACCCACAGCTCGTGACCATGGTTTGGAATTGGTTTTCACCCACCCCTAGCGTTCCGGCCTAACGACTGTAATAAGGCTTTGCCCAACACAGAGTGGCGTTTCCAAGCGAAAATATACACATATTCAACAAAAAGAATGCCGAGGAGTGGTGTGACGAGACGCCATTACGCCGGCTGGAGTGGCGTCACCAGCATGGGGAAGGATCATCAGTGTTTGAAATGTCGATGCCTCTGATACCAGCTCAATCCTCTAAATTAAATGTTGATACTTTTGATACTCAATTAATTTTAGGGACTGTATTTGCAGTATCATATCAGAAAGGAAATCAGTAGTATCGATCACGAGCAGACGTGGAGAAGGATCACATAGCGGCAGAATCTCAGGGCAGCAAAATCCATACAACGCAAATTACAAGCAAAGCACCTCTCACTGGCCAGGAGGTGAATCCATTCAGAGGATTTGCTGAATTGATATTGAATTGCGAGGGAAATAATTGAAATGCATTGATGAATCAATATTTTTACGCACTCCGAGCTCACACCCATACAAGCTTCCACCGTCCCACTCGGTAGGGAAAAGACAGGGAGAACTGAAAGGAACACTGTCAGGCTTGTGTGTATGTGTATTTAATATGTGTCATGGATTATAGATCGGTATAGTACATTTATTCCAATCATACGCAGTAGTATTTTTTTTTCACTCAATTTGAGGTGCTGGTCAACTTCCGCTGTAATCAGACCTCTCAAAGACAAATTTTGTTCCTAGAGCCAATTTCCATGCAGGTGGTGTTTCTGTGCTGCCCACCAGGAAATTAATTCATATAATATAGTTATTAAAGGTTTATAAAGAGGTTAGCTTAGAAGAAGTGGGACACTGAGAGGACTGAGGAGAGCAGAAAGGAATATATCGAGATGCGACATAGGGCGAAGGTAGAGGTGGGAAAGGCCAAACATGAGGCATATGATGACGTGTATGCCAGGTTGGACACTAAAGAAGGAAAAAAGGATCGATACAGGTTGGCCAGACAGAGGGATAGCGATGGGAAGGATGTGCAGCAGGTTAGGTTGATTAAGGATAGAGATGGAAATGTGTTGACTGGTGCCAGTAATGTGCTGGACAGATGGAAAGACTACTTTGAGGAGTTGATGAATGAGGAAAATGAGAGAGAAGGAAGAGAAGAAGAGGCAAGTGTGGTGGACCAGAAAGTGGCAATGATTAGTAAGGGGGAAGTAAGAAAGGCACAAAAGAGGATGAAAAATGGAAAGGCAGTTGGTCGTGATGACATACCTGTGGAGGTATGGAAGCATCTAGGAGAGGTGGCTGTGGAGCTTTTGACCAGCTTTATCAGCAGAATTCTAGTGGGTGAGAAAATGCCTGAGGAATGGAGGAAATGTGTGCTGGTGCCCATTTTTAAGAAGAAGGATGATGTGCAGAGCTGTGGGAACTATTATTTTGATGAGCCACACGGTGAAGTTATGGGAAAGAGTAGTGGAGGGTAGAGTCAGGACAGAAGTGAGTATTTGCGAGCAACACTATGGTTTCATGCCTAGAAAGAGTACCACAGATCCATTCTTTGCCTTGAGGGTGTTGATGGAGAAGTACAGAGAATGTCAGAAGGAGCTACATTGTCCCTTTGTAGATCTAGCGGAAGCCTATGACAGATTACCCAGAGAGGAACTGTGGTACTGCATGCAGAAGTCTGGAGTGGCAGAGAAGTATGTTAGAATAGTACAGGACATGTACGAGGGCAGCAGAACAGTGGTGATGTGTGACAGAGGAATTTAAGATGGAGGTAGGACTACATCAGGGATCATCCCTGAGCCCCTTCCTGTTTGCAGTGGTGATGGATAGGCTGACAGAGGAGGTTAGACTGGAATCCCTGTGGACCATGATGTTTGCAGATGACATTGTGATCTGCAGTGAAAGCAGGGAGCTGGTAGAGGAACAGTTAGAAAGGCGGAGACATGCACTGGAAAGGAGTTGAATCAATATATTTGCATAAATGAGAAGGGTGGAGGGGGAAGGGTGAGGCTACAGGGAGAAGAGATGGCGAGGGTGGAGGACTTTAAATACAGTCAACAGTCCAGAGCAATGGTGAGTGTGGTAAGGAAGTGAAGAAACAGGTCCAACCAGGTTGGAACGGGTGGAGGAAAGTGTCAGGTATGTTATGTGACAGAAGAGTCTCTACTAGGATGAAGGGCAAAGTTTATAAAACAGTGGTGAGGCCAGCCATGATGTTTGGATTAGAGACAGTGGCACTGAAGAGACAACAGGAAGCAGAGCTGGAGGTGGCGGAAATGAAGATGTTGAGGTTCTCTCTCGGAGTGAGCAGGTTGGATAGGATTAGAAATGAGCTCATCAAAGGAACGGCCAAGGTTAGATGTTTTGGAGACAAAGTTAGAGAGCGTGGACTTCAATGGTTTGGACACGTCCAGAGGAGAGAGAGTGAATATATTGGTAGAAGGATGATGAGGCTGGAGCTGCCAGTCAAGAGAGCTAGAGGAAGACCAAATAGAAGGTTGATGGATGTAGTTAGGGAAGACATGAGGGCAGTTGGTCTTGGAGAGGAGGATGCAGGTTATAGGCTTACATGGAAAAGGATGACACGCTGTGGCGACCCCTAACGGAACAAGCCGAAAGGAGAAGAAGAAGAAGAGAGTATTCCTGAGTCTCCTCGCAGTTGGGCGCATTGTCTGACTCACAGTTTGATGGTGTCTGTTCATGAGTTGAATTCTCCCATATAATAGACCTATTACATTTGACCCTGCACTGTTATTGTAGTCAGGGTTTGAGTTAAAGTTTATGGAGGTCTTTTTAAAAGCTCTATAACACAAAGTTTCAGGTGATCTTCAGCCAATAAATAGTTCTCTATGTTAAAAGGAAGAACTGACTCTCCAGGAAATCTGGCATAGCTTTACATTGCTAACTCTCAACCACTTTGCAATAACTGTACACTATTATGTATTGTGTTGCATTGACATGAGTGTCCTTATTGATCTTTAGCCACCTTCGCAGATACAGTATCCTGTTCCATTTCCTTACTTTTAGTTATACCTTCTTCCTTTTTGATTCTCTCATCATCTCCTCCTCTGCCCCCTCTTATAGGAGCTGCTGTTCAGCGTATGTGCCCTTAACGTCATCTCCACCATTGTTTGTGCCCTAGCGACAGCCATGTGCTGCATGCAGATTGTTTCTACTGATGTCCTGCAGATGGTGAGTGTGGACAATTATATTGGGAGGCCTCTTTTGCTTTCAGTGGGAATACAATCACTATCGCCTTTGAATTGAATTATACTGTGTGATTCCCATTCTCTGTCCCAAGCCTGTAAAGAAATCACTGAGTTTTTGCAAAGGTCAGCCAAGGACAGTTGCTGCAGGACCTGTTCTGTCCTCGTGCAGCAGAATGAAAATGTGTATAGAGCGCTTATCTCTCTTAATTTGTTCCAGAGAGGTGCAGTGTTCTCAGAATTAAACTTTCCCCTCTTTTTATGTGGCACAATAAAACTAGTAACAAATGCTTAATACCTCTTGCCGTGAGGGAAATTTACATGACCAAGCTCAATTTGTTTTTCACACCAAAAATAGTTATTTGACTGCACATTTATAATACGCACCCCCAAAGTTACCCTCAAAATTATGGAAAACCATTCTACCCATAAATAAAAACAGAATACAATGATTTGCAAATCATGTTCAACCTATATTTAATTGAATACACTACAAAGACAAGATATTTAATGTTCAAACTGATAAACTTGATTATTTTTAGCAAATAATCATTAACTTAGAATTTTATGGCTGCAACATGTTCCAAAAAAGCTGGGACAGGGTCTTGTTTACCACTGTTACATCACCTTTTCTTTTAACAACATTCAGTTAACGTTTGGGAACTGAGGACACAAATTGTTGAAGCTTTGTAGGTGGAATTCCTTCCCATTCTTGATTGATGTACAGCTTCAGCTGTTCAACAGTCCAGGGTCTCCGTTGTCGTATTTTACGCTTCATAATGCACCATACATTTTCAATGGGAGAAAGGTCTAGACTGCAGGCAGGCCAGTCTAGTACCCGCACTCTTTTACTACGAAGCCACGCTGTTGTAAGACGTGCAGAATGTGGTTTGGCATTGTCTTGCTGAAATAAGCAGGGGCGTCCATTAAAAAGACGTTGCTTGGATGGCAGCATATGTTTCTCCAAAACCTGTATGTACCTTTCAGCATTAATGGGGCCTTCACAGATGTGTAAGTTACCCATGCCATTGGCACTAACACAGCGCCATACCATCACAGATGCTGGCTTTTGAACTTTGCGTCCATAACAGTCCAGATGATTATTTTCCTCTTTGGCCCCTCTACAATTTCCAAAAACAATTTGGCGGCACGTTGGCCGACTGGTTAGAGCGTCAGCCTCACAGTTCTGAGGGGCGGGGTTCAATCCCCGGCCCTGCCTGTGTGGAGTTTGCATGTTCTCCCCGTGCCTGCGAGGGTTTTCTCTGGGCACTCCGGTTTCCTCCCACATCCCAAAAACATGCATGGTAGGTTAATTGAATACTCTAAATTGCACGTAGGTGTGAATGGTTGTTTGTTTGTTTGTGCCCTGCGATTGGCTGGCAAGCAGTTCAGGGTGTACCCCGCCTCCTGCCCGATGATAGCTGGGATAGGCTCCAGCACCCCCGCGACCCTAGTGAGGAGAAGTGGCTCAGAAAAATGAAAATTTGAAATGTGGACTCGTCGGACCACAGAACACTTTTCCACTTTGCATCAGTCCATCTCTTTCTGAAGTGTTCCTGAGCCCATGTGGTAATATCCTTTCTACATTGATGTCGGTTTTTGATGCAGTGCCGCCTGAGGGATCGAAGGTCACAGGGATTCAATCTTGGTTTTCGGCCTTGCCGCTTACATGCATTGATTTCCAGATTCTCTGAAGCTTTTGATGATATTATGGACCGTAGATGATGAAATCCCTAAATTCCTTGCAATTGTACGTTGAGGAACATTCTCCTTAAACTGTTCGACTATTTTCTCACGCACTTGTTCACAAAGAGGTGAACGTCGCCCCATCTTTGCTTGTGAATGACTGAGCAATTCAGGGACGCTCCTTTTATACTCCATCATGGCACCCACCTGTTCCCAATTAGCCTGTTCACCTGTGGGATGTTCCAAGCAGGTGTTTGATGAGCATTCCTCAACTTTCTCAGTCGTTTTTGCCACCTGTCCCAGCTTTTTTGGAACGTGTTGCAGCCATAAAATTCTAAGTTAATGATTTAAGTTTATCAGTTTGAACATTAAATATCTTGTCTTTGTAGTTTATTCAATTAAATATAGGTTGAACATGATTTGCAAATGAATCAGTATTCTGTTTTCATTTGTTTAACACAACATCCCAACTTCATTGGAATTGGGGTTGTATAATGCATTTTTACAATGCATGATTTTGCTTCTACCCATATGATCAAAATGTAGTATTATCTGTATTTTGTTAGTTTTTTTAAAGAATAATTCTGAAGTTAAGCACTATATTATATACGTTATATTTTTTTTAATTTACATGCTCTTATTTAGAAATTCACAGCCCTACTTTTATTTAGTAAATTAGAAAACACACAGTTGTTCTCATATGTTTGATTACCCAGGCAGAATAAGATGGGTACAATTATTTCAAGAAAACATGAAAGACCAAGCCAACCACATTTCATTTACATTAATGGAATTCAAATTAAACGGTCAAGCATTTCAAAAAAGCATTATCATTAAACAAAACATAACCATTAAAAAAATATTGATGGTTGTTGTTCAGTCATCAGTCATAGTTTTTTTTTAAATAAATAAATAAATATTTCACAAATTCTGCCACGTTATGTAAATTTATGAGCACAACTGTACATATATGCAGTCATATGTACCCTTGTCATATTGGAATGAAAGTGTAGGCTACACCTTTTTTATAACCACGAGGTGGCGGTGGCATATTAGAATGAAAGTGTACACCTTTCTCATAACCACTAGGTGGCGATGGCATTTTGGAATGAACATCTACCGCTTTTTCATAACCACTAGATGGCGGCATACATTTATAAAATGTAAAAGTTTTTTTCCATTTGCCCCTCTACCTATGTATAATGCGCACGATTGACATTTGACAATTTTTTTTGGAGGGGGGGGAAATTACGCATTATTCACGAGAAATTACGGTATATTAATATTGCAGGCATGCTTACATAACGGACATTAAAATATTGTACATACATACATTCCAATCCCTTCATGTGAGAGTTAACATTATGAATGTAATTTTTTTTTTTTTTCAGTACAAAAATGTTTTCTGTTTAAAAAAAATAATAATAAATAAAAATTGTTACTGCATATTACTGAATAAATGGGGCTAATAAAGGCAGGCATGTGAAAAGCGACTAGTTGTGGAAAAATTTCCCTCTTGGAAAAGTCAAGTGTGTGAATGAGAATTTGCAATTCTGTATCCACCGGTAAAATACTGTAGTAGCACCTCAAAGGAGCAGCGGAATAAACTTTAATAACTGAGGGAGATGCTGTGGGGACTGTATGGTTTGAAATAACAAACAGGGACTTGTAAAACGACAGTGTGTCTGTTATGATATGTTTCAGTTTATGCCGCACCGAACAAGAGAGCTAAATGCTGATTGTATGACTCCCCATGGAACTATCCTCCACCAAACACTGGACTTTGATGAGTTTATTCCTCCCATTCCCCCACCGCCGTACTATCCTCCTGAGTATACCTGCACACCATCAATGGATGGCCAAAGGTAAAAAGCAAAAGACCTCTTATCAGTATCACATTCGTTTCACATTGCTTGTAATGTGCTTCCCAAAATGTAGCCTACAAGTGGCTTCTATTTTAAATTCTCTACATTTAACAAAGGGGCAGATTTCCATTTGAAAACAATGATAAAGCTATGGTCAACATTTTCGTTGAAAATGTAAGTCAGCCAGTTAACTGCAGTTAAATACATAGCACTGTCCAAATCGAGCTGCAAACTTTAACCACAACCATCTATCATCAAAAAACATCTTGCATCACCTAATTGACTGAGTGAATTCCAACCTTGGAATAGAGGCGCAGTATTTTAAGAAACAGAAGCACAATCTAGAAGAACCTTAATTGCAGGAAGTGAAGTAAAGGTAGGCAGCACGTTGAGCTCGTGGATAACACATTTATTTACCACACAGTCGAGAGATTCTGGGTTCGAATATAGGCTCGGGGCTTCCAGTGTGGAGTTTGTATGTTGTCCGTGTGCTTGTCATGGGTTACTCCAGTACTCTGTCTTCCTCCCACATTCCAAAACAATTACAGATTACAACTATTTGGTTAACTGGCGAGCAATCTAGAGCAGTGATTCTCAATGTGTGGTACAAGTATCACTAGTGATACGTGGGTTCCCTCTAGTGCAGTGATTCTTAACCTTGTTGGAGGGACAGAACCCCCCAAGTTTCATACGGAGTGCACGGAACCCTTCCTAATTTGAAAAATAAAACGTGGTTTATTTCAAATTCAAAACGGGTATATATTTTATTGTCTGTGTAGATTCTCAGTCATTCAGGTCATGCACAAAATGAACCACGCATGAGTTGCACACAAAATCACAGTGTTAAAAGAACAAAACCAACAAAACATGAATTTCACACACTAAAACAAACAAAAAATGCAATTCAATAAAAATTTACTGTAAGTGAATCTGAATTTTGCTGTTGCCATTCTCCTTGGTAAGTGCCACTCTCCTATCAGAGGAACGGACTTCGTTGTTAAAATTCACAACAAAGTCTGTTCCATTTCTTTATGTTATTTCTACAATCCTCGAAAATGGTTCATTGGTAAGAGTACGTTTTTTGGGGCTTTTTTTTAATGATTGGATGCGCTGTCTGACGGCACAGCAATGCTACTCAAGTCAACTGTATCGTTGAAATGTTGTTAAATAAATAAATAAATAATAAATAATATAGTTTAAAAAAAGAACAAAGCATTTCAACTCAAGGTGCAGCGCCGCAATGTTAAATGCCAATTTTGACCCTCCCTTGCGTTTCGAACGGCATGAACAACGCATTCAAAATGCAGTGTAAAAAGGCTGTTACGGATCACGCACACGCAGTGTGTCGAGTCCTCCGTCGAACCCCAGCGATTGCCTCACCGAACCCCTGCGATTCGATCGAACCCAGGTTAAGAACCACTGCTCGAGTGCTATGCAAAGAATGAGTGCCTAAGTACACTTCAGTTGTATTTAACTTTTAAGTTAAAAACATTTGCATTCAATATTCAAGAATTCCTTTTCTAGACATTTATGTTAATGTTTTATTTAAACCTCTTGTGTATTACATTTTAATTTAATCATAATAAAAGTATATATTTTTTAATTGTACTATATTTAAGTGCAGTGCTAATGTTCAAATTGCTTAACCTTATAGTGGCTTACTATCATATTAACTGTACTTTTTAGGGATTAGCCCTGACCACTTAGACTTACTTCGCTACTGTAATTTAATGTTGGTCATGATGGTGGTACTTGGGGAGCAATTTCTGGGGTGGTACTTGGTGTAGAAGGTTTGAGAATGAAAGCTACAGTGTACCTTGCACAAAGTTAGCTGCAATAAAATTAAACTCACACACGACTCTGAAAAGAAAGTGGTCAAAACAGATGGATGGATGGATGGATGGATGGATGGATAGATGGATAGATAGATAGATAGATAGATAGATAGATAGATAGATAGATAGATAGATAGATAGATAGATAGATAGATAGATAGATAGATAGATAGATAGATAGATAGATAGATAGATAGATAGATAGATGGATGGATTTAGGCTCACAGACCAAGTAACACTAAACTGCAGAATGTTTTGTTTTAGTTATTTGTTTTGGATGCAATTCTTGTCTGTGAAGTGAGTTGGCAAAATTACTTATATTCACATTTTTAGGTTTAATTATAATGTATTCTTGCCGGCATGGTGGAAGACTGGTTAGCACATCTGCCTCACAGTTCTGGGGACCGGGGTTCAAATCCCAGCCCCGCCTGTGTGGAGTTTGCATGTTCTGGGTGGGTTTACTCCGGGCACATCCCAAAAACATGCATTAATTGGAGACTCTAAATTGCCCGTAGGTGTGAATGTGAGTGTGAATTGTTGTTTGTTTCTGTGTGCCCTGCGATTGGCTGGCAACCGGTTCAGGGTATACCCCGCCTCCCCCCCGAAGATAGCTGGGATAGGCTCCAGCACGCCCGCGATCCTAGTCAGGAGAAGCGATAAAGGAATGTAATGTATTCTTTTATTGTTCCATATCTCTAGTGTAACTTTTCTGAGATCTCTATCCTTGCTAAAAGCAGCAAGCCATTGTTTGTCTTATCCAAGGACTTTCCCAAGCGGGCTACCACAGCTGGCTGCGTAGCTGGTGAGAATGTCCTGATTATGGAAATTTACTGAATCTGACTGAAGGACCTGCCTTGTAATCTGTCCTTTTTCAGCGAGAGAGTGTTCGGCGCAAGAGGACGGCCGACCATCTCCCCCTCGCTCTCCTCTGCTTCTTCTTTCTCTCTCTGTCTCTTTTTGTTTATATCATGTAAATAGCTCTTTGTCTGGGAAAAAAAAACATAAAGACAAGATTGCTTCCTTAATTATTCTACAAAAGAGGAATTTCCAACACATAAGACAGTGGAGTAAATCATTTCGTTTTAAGGAATAGACGAGTAAACCAAGAGAGGGTACTGCTGATATAGTCAGTTTCCAAGAAAGCATGCACGTGTTGGCCAATTATCCCATGAATATAAAGCACAGGGGAGGCACTAATAGGGTCGCTGTGCAGAAAAAAACAGGGATGTATCATGACATCATCACGCTGTAGCTAGTGGAAACATCAGGTTGTATTTCATTTTCATATATATTACTTAAATTTAAGAGCTATAGCGATGTGGATAGTATGCACAAGGAATATTCTCACATGTATACAGTGGTGTGAAAAAGTGTTGGCCCCCTTCCTGATTGGATTTTATTTTGTTTTAGTTTTTTTTTTGGTTTTTGTTGCATATTTGTCACAATATTTCATATTTCATCATCAAACATATTTCAATATTAGTCAAAGACAACACAAATCAACCCAAAATGCAGTTTTTACATTTATTTTTTTGGTTATTATTAATTATTAAGGGAGAAAAGAAATCCAAACCTACATGGCCGGGTGTGAAAAAGCGATTGCCCCCTCAATCTGATAACTGGTTGGGCCACCCTTCGCAGCAACAACTGCAATCAAGCAGTTTGAATAACTTTTAATGAGTCTCTTACAGCACTGTGGATGAATTTTGGCCCACTCATCTTTGCAGAATTGTTGTAATTCAGCCACATTGGAGAGTTTTCGAGCACGAACCGCCTTTTTAAGGTCATGCCACAGCATCGCAATAGGATTCAGGACAGGACTTTGACGAGGCCACTCCAAAGTCTTTATTTTGTTTTTCTTCAGCCATTCAGTGTCATGAACCGATGGCCAGACATTCTCCTTCAGGATTTTTTGGTAGACGGCAGAATTTGTGATTCCATTTTTTTCTAGTCATCCAGGTCCTGAAGAAGCAAAACAGCCCTAGACCATCACACTACCACCACCATATTTTAGTGTTGGCATGATGTTCTTTTCCTGAAATGCGGTGTTACTTTTACGGCAGATGTAATGGGACACACACCTTCCAAAAAGTTAAACTTTTGTCCCGTCAGACCCCAGAGTATTTTCCCAAAGTCTTCGGGATCGTCAAGATGTCTATCCAGCAATCCATTTTCTTCCGCTTATCCGAGGTCGGGTCGTGGGGGCAGCAGCCTCAGCAGGGAACCCCAGACTTCCCTCTCCCAAGCCACTTCATCCAGCCGATCCGATCCGAGAGGATCCCGAGGCATACCCAGGTCAGCCGGGAGATGTAGTCTCTCCAGCGTGTCCTGGGTCATCCCCGAGGTCTCCTCCCGGTGGGACAAGCCCGGAACGCCTCACCAGGGAGTCATCCAGGAGGCATCCTAATCAGATGCCCACGCCACCTCAGTGTGGAGAAGCAGCACCTCTACTCTGAGCCCCTCCCGGATGACCGGGACTATCACAGGGCCTTGTAGGTTTGAATTTCTTTTCTTCCTTAATAATAAAAACCTTCATTTAAAAACTGCATTTTTTGTTTATGTGTGTTGTCTTCGACTAATATTTAAATTTGTTCGATGATGCAAAACATTTAAGTGTGACAAACATGCAAAAAAAAACAAGAAATCAGGAATTGGGACAAACACATTTTCACACCACTGTACATGTGCACTGCTTTAAAAAATCATTAGAGAGCCTGTCATAAAAACACGAAAAATAAATATTTTAGAAACATTTCAGAAATGTTTTTGAACTCTCAACGTTTTAACATTTGATAACCAAACAGGACTGAGAAATTTCAAACTGAATTCACCTCTTTATACCAACATTTGAGCCATCACAATGGCATTCTCTGAGAACTTTTAAATCAAGCATGAGATCGATTCAACCGCTAAAACAATTTTATCTCTTAAGGAATAAAAGTGAATAACTTTAATTAGATATTTTTTTATCGTAATGAAGGAGTAATAATGTGCTTGTAATTGTAAAAATATTTTTAAATTCATGGATAACAATAATATACTACTATACTGTATATATTATGTAGTGCATAAATCTTTTTGCCTTTTTCACAGGAAGGCAAAGCAAGGCAATTGTATTTATATAGCACATTTCATACACAAGGTAACTTATGCTTTGCATGATTAAAAGCATTTAAAAACAAAGAGCAGAAGACTTTTAAAAACAAAGTACAGAAAATTACTAAAATAACCTACAGTGCAAGAAATATATCCAGTCCTTTCCAAACGTATTGGATGGACAAGGTCATTTCCTTGTCTTCTTTTTTTGTTGAAGACATTTGGGTTTCAGATCAAAAGATGAATATCAGACAAAAGTTCATAATTCCAGCTTTTATTTCATCGTATTTACATCTCGATGTGTAATACAACTCAGGACAGAGCACCTTTTGTTTGAAGCCACCCACTTTTCAAATGAGCAAAGGTATTGGAACACCCATGATTGCCTTAACTTAAAGTGATTAATATTTGATGGCATAACCCTTACTTGCAATAACTGCATCAAGACAGCCAAGCTAAGCCACTTCACCAGACTATTACATTCTTCATTTGAAATGCTTTTCCAGGCCTTTACTGCAGCTTTTTTCATGTTTTGTTGGTTTCTGGGGGTTTCTCCCTTCAGTCTCCTCTTCAGGTAAAATGCATGCTCTATTTGGTTAAGGTCCGGTAATTGACTTGGCCAGTCTACGACCTTCCACTTCCCCCCCCCCCCGATGAAGACCTTTGTTGTGTTGGCAGTGTGTTTTGGGTCATTGTCTTGTTGCATGATGAAGCTTCTCCCGATTAGTTTGGATGCATTCTTCTGTAAATTGCCAGACAAAATGGTTTTGTAGACTTCAAAATTCATTCTGCTGCTACCATCATGAGTTACATCATCAATATAGACTAGTGAGCCCGTTCCAGAAGCAGCCATGCAAGCCCAACCCGTGACATTACTTCCACCACGCTTCACAGATGAGCTTTGTGTGTTTTGGATCAGAAGCAAATCCTTTCTTTCTTCATACTTTGGCCTTTCCATCACTTTGGTAGAGGTTAATCTTGGTCTCATCAGTCCATGAAACTTTGTTCCAAAACTTTTGTGGCTCGACTCTGTACCTCTTTGCAAAATTCAATTTGGCCTTCCGATTGTTTTTGCTGTTGAGTTGTTTGCACCTTGTGGGGTGGCCTGTATATTTCTTCTCTCGAAGTCTTCTTCGAACAGTGGATTGTGATACCTTCACTCCTGCCCTGTGGAGGTTGGCAGTGATGTCACTGACTGTTGTCTTTGTGTGTTTCTTCACAGCTCTCACAATGTTGCTGTCATCCACTGCTCTTGATACCCTTGGCCGACCTGTTCGATGTGTGTTGCACAGTACACCAGTTTCTTTCTTTTTCAGGACATACCAAATTGTTGTATTGGCTTTGCCCAATGTATTGTGCAATAGCTCTGATCGATTTTCCCTCTTCTCTCAGCTTCAAAATGGTTTGCTTTTCTCCCATAGACAGCTCTCTGGTATTCATATTTGCTTAACAGCAAATGTTTAGCACTAATGTTTAAGCAGTCAATCTAAAAGCCAACACCTGACCAACTAGAAACACCCAACAGGCACATGTTCCAGTAGTTTTGCTCACTTGAAAAGTAGGTGGGTTTAAACAAAAGGTGCTCTGTTCTGAGTTGTTTAATACATCTAGATGTAAATTTCATGAAATAAAAGCTGGAATTCTGAATTTTTGACTCATATTCAACTTTTGATCAGAAACCCAAGCGTCTTCAGTGTACAACAAAAACAAAGGAATTGACCTTGCCGTTCCAAAACCTTTGGAGAAGACTGTGATGTATGTATATGTGTGTGTGTGTGTGTGTATATTCATTCATCATTCATTCATCTTCCATACCACTTATCCTCACTAGGGTCGCGGGCGTGCTGGAGCCTATCCCAGCTATCTTCGGGCGAGAGGCGGGGTACACCGTGAACTGGTCGCTAGCCAATCACAGTGTGTGTATATATATACAAACATATACACACACACACAGCGGCTGAAATATTTAACATGTCACCATTTTTTCTCACGAAATACATTTCCAAAGGTGCTATTGACATGAAATTTTCACCAGATGTTGGGAGCAACCCAAGTAACATACATACATACATACAAAGAAAGTCGAACAAATAAGATCAGAAATTAAGTTGTGTGTAATAATGTGAAATGACACAGGGAAAAAGTATTGAACACATGAAGAAAAGGAGGTGCAGAAAAGGCATGGAAAGCCAAGACAACACCTAAAATCTATCAATAATCAAACAGCAATCCAGCCTCTTGTCAGTGCAAATGAGTATCAACTGGTTCAGTCCTAATTGATGGCCTACAAAAAGGTCTCATCGGCAAGGTGTGAGTCAAGACACATCTCATGATGGGTAAGAGCAGAGAGCTGTTTGAAGACCATCGCAAAGTAATTGTTGCAAAACATAACGATGGCATTAGTTACAGGCGCATATCCAAGCTTCTGAACATTCCAGTGAGCGCGGTTGGGGCCATAATACGTAAGTGGAAAGCCAATCATACCACCATTTGGTTGCCTCGATCAGGTGCTCCTCGCAGGATTTCTGACAGAGGAGTGCAAAGAATAATCAGAAGACTTGTGCAAGAGCCAAGGACCACCTGTGGATTTCTTCAAAAAGACCTGGAATTAGCAGGTACTGTTGTCATAAGGAAAACAGTGAGTAATGCACTCCGCCACCATGGTCTGTATGCACGCTCACCACGCAAGACCCCATTGCTGGAAAAAAGCATGTCAAAGCTCGTTTAAAGTTTGCTAAACAACATTTGGACAAGCCAGTTAAATACTGGGAGAATATACTGCGGTCTGATGAGAGCAAAATTGAACTCTTTGGATGCCCTAATGTACGCTACGTTTGGAGGAGAAATGGCAGTGCACATCACCCTAAAAACAACATATCAACAGTGAAGTTTGTAGGTGGGAACATGATGGGGTGGGGCTGCTTTTCAGAAAATGGTACTGCTAAACTTCGCATTATTGAAGGAAGGATGAATGCGCAAATGTACTGAGACATTCTTGACAAAAATCTGCTGCCATCTACGAGGATGATGAAAATGAAACGAGGGTGGACATTTCAGCAGGCTAATGATCCAAAACATACTGCCAAGGAAACTCTCAATTGGTTTCAAAGGGGGAAAAAAAGAAAGCGGCTAGAATGGCCCAGCCAATCACCTGACCTGAATCCAATCAAAAATCTATGAAAAGAACTGAAACTCAAGGTCCATAAAAGAAGCCCACGGAACCTTCAAGATTTGAAGACTGCTTGTGTGGCGGAATGGGCAATGAGCAATGCATGCGACTAGTTTCTCCATACAGGAGGCGTCCTGAAGCTGTCATTGCAAACAAAGGCTTTTGTACAAAGTGTTAAATAAATAGCAGCTGGCGTGTTCAATACTTTTTCCCTGTGTCATTTCACATTATTACACATAACTTGATTTCTGAGTTTATTTGTTCTACTTTCTTTGTGTGTGTGGATTACTTGGGCTGTTCTGGTGACATTTTCATGTCCATAGCACCTTTGGAAATATATTTCGTGAGAATGGTGACATGTTAAATATGTGTGTGTGTGTGTGTGTCACACACACACAGTTACAGTAAACGTAGGATTGTAGTTTAGTGCTGAAGAAAACATGGGTGAATATGGTCTTTCTTACCATTTCTCTCAGTTAAATACCAGCTGTATGGCCTTTAATCACTGGCACTTTGCCACTGGCCCATTACGTTCTGTCATTTCCTCTTTATGATGATTTATTAATTGCCTTGTCAGAAATATTATTATGTCCTTTCCAGAGGCCTGCACCTAGAATTCCCTCATTCACCCTTCAGTGCCATTTATGGAGTGCCCATCAACAGCCCTGGCACTCTGTACCCGACTGACCTGCCCCCACCGTATGAATCTGTGGTGGGGCAGACCCCTGCAAGCCAGGTGAGGACAGTCACTACCTCCCAATTGGTGCTCTGCATGGTCAGTTGAGTGTTGTGGCAATCGGGTATTTGGTTCCTGCCCATTTTCAAGTAATGCAGTTAAATTGCATCTTCAATAATCATTTGTGTTGTACTACCAAAATGTATTCTTTTTGACTGGATTAAGAGTTGTAGGCTAAGGCAGTTAGTTTCTAAATCTGAAAATGTATGTAAATTTGGTCAATCTCAGACATGAAGTCGGCTTTCTCTGCTATACCACAATCTTGACTCTTTCTTTAGTCAAGGGCAAATGCAATTCAATCCCATCTTTATGTACTGCTGATTTGGAGCATTTTCAGGAAACGTTTTTCTCTGGTCTGTGTGGACACGCTTTCCCCTGAAATTCATTTTTCTCAGCTAAAAATAAAAGCTTGTGTATTATATTCTCGTTATGGCTCATTCCAATTTTCCTAATTTTGGATGTGATCAACATTGAAATGTTATGTTTATTTACTGTTCCGTGAAGGCGTTTTCTTGCTTTGTTGTTTTCCAATCAACTCAAAACCAAAATTTAATGGCGAATTAAAAAAAATAATAGCAGATTCAAATTCAGATACTGATCAATAAAAAAATTAAAAAAATGGAAACTCAATAATAATATGAGAGAACAACAAACAATTCTGTAGCAATCTTCCATGATCATTAGAAGATCATTAGAAGCATGTTCCATACTGTAACTAAAGTTAAATTTTCAAACCATCCTAAAAATCATCATGATATGATGTGGTATTATAGTGCCCCCTGCAGTTTTTGTTTGCCATTTAAGCCAACACAACTTCACAACTGTTACTTTAAAGCGCATCCAAAATAGCATGTTGGAAATTAAACCCAAACTAAAACCGTGATATTCATCTCCAAGTCAAATTTACTCCTGACAGGTCACCACCAGCATTGAACAACAGGAATCCAGTCCGTGTGACAGAAACACAACAGCAGGATTTAGCACTCAAGGTAACACTTTGATAGCAAGACAACTGTTGCATGTCTTTGTCTCACAGTGCGAATGTTTTTATTTCACATTTCCAGCCTCTGTCGACAGTGCATCCCTAATGGTGTCAGAAGTTGCTGATCAAGACCACACTTGCTCTTCAGAGGACTTGTATTCCCTAGAGGTCCAAGGTTCAGATTCCTCTCCCTATAGCACACCCCACACTGCGCTGACTGATGGAAGCTGCACCAGCCTTGAGCTTTGTACTCGGACACGCTGCCCTCATGGCTTCTCTAACACTGACGCCCGCCCGAGTGACACTGGATTCAGTGAGTCCTCACATACTCAGGAGTCCCTTGAACGCTCTCCAGACTGGTCCTCTGAAAACTATAGCAATTTGGACCAAGAGGATTCTGTAGACAACTCGCGTGTATGTGAGGAACTTAGGTCTGCCGTACACCTTTGCGATGAGCTTGCATCAGCCAAACATTTGCCAGAAGAGCCGAAAGTGTCACCACACTCTCTCATTAAAACACGAATGATGAACCGGAAGCTCCCACTTGCTGTCGCTCTCCCCCCACCTCCTCAGCCTTGCTCCCCCACTTCAGTGGCCTCCTCTGGTGGAACCTTAGCTATCAGTCCATTAGCTCCCTCTCCCTCTCCATCTCCTCCCAGCCGGCTACGAGGTCCCCGGTTGTGCTTTAGCGTATGGGCACCCTCCTCTAATCCACAGCCCCCACCTACCTCATCTCAAAGTGGACGTTCACCCGCAGAGAGGCCTCGTGTGCTCCGTGCTGCCAGGAGGTACCGCAAGCTGGCACATATTGTCCGGTCTACCAGTGACCCCATCTCCTGCTCTTCTACTACTGGTAGTAAGAGAGATTTGTTTTTCACCTGGTTACTCCATTTCAACAAAGTCATGCACTTGTCACTATCAATAAACATGGTGTGTCTCCAACTAATTACAGTGGACGCACTCAGTGTCAGGTTTTAAGATCCCCTTTGTCTTCTGTAGGAGAATCTTGTGCCTCCACCTCTGCAGTTAATGCTTCAGCTGGAGATTCAGCTCATACATCACCAGAGCAAGGTAATGTTTTAAGTAGTTTTAAGCAATAGTGGCATTAAAGGCTGTAGAAGCAATGCCCCAGGTGCTTGTTTCTCTTTCTTTCTTTCTTTCTTTCTTTATTTATTTATCTATCTATCTGTGTTTCCACATTTATCTATATAAAACAAAATCACAAAGTTTAAGGCTTATTCTCCTAATCTTTAATGACAGTTTTATTAAAATGTCATTAGTTTCCACTGGTAGGTAGGTAGGTAGGTAGGTAGGTAAGTAGGTAGGCAGTAGGGCTGGGCGATTATGGCAAAAATCTAAATCACAATTCATTGAACCTTCCACCTTGATTTCGGTTAATACACGATTATCACACTCAACTCAGTTTATGCTGTACATTTTTGTCTCATTGTGAAACAGATAACTGAAATGAACATCCATGAACAATAAGGGCTTCTTTATTGAAATAATGCAATTAAATCACATCGACTCAAATGAAAATGTTTTGTGAAAAAGAAATTTTCCCCAAAAAAGAAGAAAATAGAAAACCCTGTATTTCTTAGTTTACAAGCAAAATGAATACTGTGGTGTTAATGTAAAAAATAACTTCCACTTTATGAAGCTTTTTTGTTTGTTTGTTTTAATAAAACTATAATGTTAACTTCCCATATACAATAGAAAATAAATTAAAAGGCAAGAATATGCTGTAGGTTATGTTACTAAAATTTTCAAAATACCTGTATATCAAAACAGATGCGATACTGTATCATGTAGATGAGTGATACACAAATAAAATGAGCCCTTGTTTGTAAGAAAAGGATTAAGGATTTTATACCACTTTTTATGTTGCAAAGAAGCCCAAATTGTCTTGCATTCATCATTAGGAAATTTGTGACCGAAACCTTGATTCTTTGGTACAAAAGTCTTATTAACTGAAATGTAATGTTTAAAAAGGCCATTTTCCGATTTTTCAATGGCGGCATCCGCTCGAGCCAGCTCTATTTCCAGTTCAAACTGAGAGCAAGCGGACCATCAGAACTTCTCAGAAAAGCAGAATAATAATAGTGAATCACTGACATAGGTTTCTATTGTGTACAAATCCTACGAAAGTCTTCGTCAGAAGCACATAAAATCTCAACCAAATTGAAAATTTCAAAAACGAGGTGGTAAAGCAATTTCCCAACAATGTAATCTGAAAAGAAAAAAGTATTACCTTGTGCAAAACAATGAGAAAATGTGATTGTGGTGGACCTCCACTAAATTCACGTGCCAAAAAAACAAAAAGAGGACAAAAGTGTGGTGTCGTCAACGGTGCTCGGGAGTGGGCTGTCCATTCAAGAAGGTATTTTCACGTACTTTTAATACAGCGAGCAAGCTCGTGCGTATTTACGTAAACATGCCAGCGTTCTGTCCAATCATGCTTTAAAGCGCTGGTAAACATTGGTTCGTGCACGTGAATAAATGTTGACAACGGTGCCAAAGTATGTTGGCAACGGCGAGCAACGAGGCGAAGCATCAGTCACAATTACGCAATCCTATTGGTCAACGTCAAGGCACAGTCAGAGAGTTGTTGTTGATATGTCACACTACAGGGAAGATATAAAAAAATTAAACAATCTAGACTTTTCATCTGGGAAGTCGCTTGTGATAGCAAATCATGCCAATATTGGGGCTAAAATCCTCTCGTCCAATCTAGGAATAACATCCAGTCCAGCTAGGTGTTTGATGCTGTATATGCAGTATGTTGTACGTGATCACATTTCTAATGCCTGGCTCAGACTACAAGACAAATTTGGTCTTTTACGATTGCACTGTGTCAGATTACTGCCAAAAAATCTTGCTGGCTCTCGGTCAGATCGTGGCAACACTACACAATGCGTATTCCGATACCACTGGATCCCGTCTTTTAGGATCACTGGGCTTTATTTTGTCATATAAAACAGTCAGGAAGGCTAGAATAGAAAATGTGTCACCTTCTAGCGGATACAACCGTTACCATGGCGACAACAAGTTGTTGTCAAACAATGGATCGCCACTGGAATGTTGGGGAAAATGAGGGGGGAAAAAAACATGCTTGAGAGAGGACGTTTTGGGATGTTCATTCAAGGATTGGTTGAGGTATGTTCACATATTTTTAATGTGATACGTCTTGCAAGCAGGCGACAAAATATAGCCTAGCAAGCTAGTGCTAGCACTAACAGTGGTACGTAAACATGCCGACGTTCTATCGAATCATCCTCGAAAGCTTGGATAAACATTGGTTTGTGCGCATGAATTAATGTTGACAATGGCAAGCACGGGAAGCGATGCGGCAGTCAAAATACGCAATCCTATTGGTCGACGTCAAGGTGCGCTTCAGAGAGTTGTCATTGGTATGTCACACTACATGGAAGATAGCCAAAAAAAATCAAACATGATAGACTTTTAATTTTCGCTTCGTAAGGCTATGGTAGGGCTAAATCGTTGGTCGTGGATTATGTCACACTCCAAGACTTTTTGCCGTTCCCGACAAAATATATCAGGCCTGATCAGGGAAATTGCCCGGGATAGCTAACCGGGCCAATATTGAGGCTAAAATCATGTAGTCTGATCAAGGCATAAGACCATAAAAAGCTTGATTAATAGTTAAAGAAGAAGTGGGTTGCTAGAGAGATGTCTGCGAGAATTAAAAGCGAAAGCCTGGATATTTTAAAGGCATCTCACTGACTCCATTAATTTGAATGTACCCAACATGTACATACCGTTCGCGTACATTTTGGTCACAAGCTTCTGTTTTTCATCCACAAACACAATATTTGATGCTTTATATACTACTTAGATGGCTCGAGGCGAACCCGCAAACCCGGAAATGTATTTTCAGTGTGAGTTGAAAGCTTGTGTGCATTTTGATTTGGGTATAAACTGCGACATTGTGACAGTGTGCGTCCTAAACGAGTAATCGACTCATCAGTCAATCATGGAAACAAACAAACGCCATGCACTGCGCAACAGTTGAATCAGGTTTGACCAAGTCGCTTGGTGTGCGGTACCATAGCTTTCGTGCTGATTACTTGCATTCGCCCAACCAATACGTACACCGTCTTCAAAATCTGAAGTTGTATTACATCACATTAGCATCACAGCGCTTTCCGAAATAAGATCTAATCCTATCGGATACCTTTCCGAGGACTTATTAGCCATCATTTGTTACTGATGAGCCGTAATTGTGGTTGCAAGGCAAAGACTCCTGCCATCCAGTATGGTGCTGGTGGTGACCAGTACCCGGATGTAGTCACGTGAAAGTAAACATCTTTAGGGGGACAGACTGGAGGGAACAGGGTGGCCATTTCTTTTTCTTGTGGTTGTTTTGTGGCAGCCTTTTGTATAACGTGTATTTTAAAGGGGTTGAGTATTTAATAGAGAAAGAATAACATAGGGGGGAAACTAAATAACCGACAGAGCAGTTTTACAGCGGTTACAAGCCCTAAATGTTGGTTTTGATGAATTTTCGATTAATCGTCCAACCCTAGTAGGTAGGTAGGTAGAGAGAGAGAGAGAGAGAGAGGGAGGGAGGTAGAGAGAGAGACTGTAATCATAATCTGTGTCAAACTATACTAAGGTAAACCGAGTCTTTGTTTCATGTTGATCCATACTCCTCAAGTGCAACATTCGAAATGGTGCTGCACCAAAGCTGAATATTGTGACAAATAAACCTACCGGTATTTTTCTGGCTCAATGTACATCCTTTGTTTGTCTAATCTTCAGAGCAAACGGGCATTTCTGCAGAAGGCACTGGAGGCAAACCGAGTCATAAATGCACCAAGCAGCAGCAAAGGGAGAGCAGAAAAATAGACCTCCACCTTAAAACCAGAACTCTGCAAGGACACTCCCCCCGTGAGCGACCACAGTCCCTGGCTGACCTCAAAATGTATAAAGACACTAAACTATTGGTGGCCAAGTTCCTGGAGCATTCAAGCTGCAATTTACCTCCTGAAGTCCAGCAAGTTGTCAACAATATCAAGTGTGTCATCAAGTCTGATGAGAAACACATGGAGGAGGCCATATTCAGTGCAAATGTCATAGATCAGGTAACTTTACCTTATAGTATCTATCTAGCTGTCGACCTATCTGTCTGGGTCTGTAGGTCTGTCTGTTACAATGGCATGTACAGAATTTCGAACCGCAAAGAAGAGCACAAACAAACAGATTTTATTAAACCAATGGAGCATGACAAACGCAAGTAAAGTTAATAAACACAAACAAAAAGCTACCTCAGCAGAAGGCTGACACCAAAACACAATAACTGTTGATACGAAATAAACCGTGGTGGATAGGTAAAGCGCGATGGGAGCTTGATGCCGAAAAGTACTACAACGGGGAAAATACTAAACAAAAAATAAATATAACAAAAGTGTAGCAATAACAGTAACAAAGGAAATTAGCCGTAAAAGAGATACACAAGATACTAAATAGCGCAAGAGAAGAAATCCAAACTACAAAAGTAAGAAACGAAGACAAGCATTACAGAGACGGATTATAAACCGCATAAATTTAGAACACAGACGAGGAATGAACAACGAAACAGATTTTAAACTACACTGGTCTGTGCTGGTAGAGGACCCGTGTTTGAAGGAGATACCGCCTGAGAGGGTGGGAAAATTCTATATATTCTATATATATACAGAAGCATATCTGCCACACAGTTCTGAGGACCCGGGTTCAAATCCAGCATCACCTGTGTGGAGTTGCATGTTCTCTCCGAGCCTGCATGGGTTTTCTCCAGGTACTCCGGTTTCCTCCCACATTCCAAAAACATGCCTGGTAGGTTAATTGAAAACTCTAAATTGCCCGTAGGTGTGCATGTGAGTGTGAATGGTTGTTTGTTTGTATGTGCCCTGCGATTGGCTGGCAACCAGTTCAGGGTGTACCCCGCCTCCAGCCCGATGATACCTGGGATAGGCTCCAGCACGCCCGCAACCCTTGTGAGGATAAGCTGTACAAAAAAATGGATGGATACAGTATACAGTACACAAGCACAACCCAAATTCCAATGAAGTTGTGACGTTGTGTTAAACATAAATAAAAACAGAAAGAGTTGCAAATCATGTTCAACTTATATTTAATCGAATACACTACCACGACAAGATATTTAATCTTCAAACTGATAAACTGTATTGTTTTCAGAAAATAATCATTAACGTAGAATTTTATGGCTGCAACACGTTCCAAACAAGCTGGGACAGGTGGCAAACAAGACTGAGAAAGTTGAGGAATGCTCATCAAACACCGGTTAATTGGGAACAGGTGGGTGCCATGATTGGGTATAAAAGGAGCTTCCCTGAATTGCTCAGTCATTCACAAGCAAAGATGGGGCGAGGTTCACCTCTTTGTGAACAAGTGCGTGAGAAAATAGTCGAACAGTTTAAGGACAATGTTCCTCAGCGTACAATTGCAAGGAATTTAGGGATTTCATTAACTACGGTCCATAATATCATCAAAAGGTTCAGAGAATCTGGAGCAATCACTGCATGTAAGCAGAAAGGCCGAAAACAAACATTGAATGTCCGTGACCTTCGATCACTCAGGCGGCACTGCATCAAAAAGCAACATCAATGTGTAAAAGATATCACCACATGGGCTCAGGAACACTTCAGAAAACCAATGTCAGTAAATACAGTTCGGCGCTACTTGAAACTCTACTATGCAAAGCAAAAGCCATTTAACAACAACACCCAGAAAGGCCGCCGGCTTCTCTGGGCCCGAGCTCATCTAAGATGGACTGACACGAAGTTCAAAAGCCAGCCTCTGTGATGGTATGGGGCTGTGTTAGTGCCAATAGCATGGGTAACTTACACATCTTTGAAGGCACCATTAATGCTGAAAGGTACATAACAGGTTTTGGAGAAACATATGCTGCCATCCAAGCAACTTTTCTGAGTCTTTTTGGCCACCACAATGATTTGGCAAATCATTGTATTCTGTTTTTATTTATGTCTAACACAACGTCCCACCTTCATTGGAAATGGGGTTGTATATAGACAGTGTGCGTGTGTGTATGTGTATATATATATATATATATATATATATATATATATATATATATATATATATACATACATATATTTGCGGCCAGTGTCAATGCATTGTAAGTCACTGATCATCGCCTCTTACCATGCTTCTCACAAGTGTCACAGTGTCACAAAGGGAGGATTGGAACAAACATCCACCCATCCATCCATCCATTTCCTGAGCCGTTTATCCTCACAAGGGTCGCGGGAGTGCCGGAGCCTATCCCATTTAATATTTGGTGGCATAACCTTTACTTGCAATAACTGCATCAAGCCTGCAATCCATTGACTTCAGCAGATTGTTGCATTCTTCATTTGAAATGCTTCTCCAGGCCTTTCCTGCAGCCTCTTTCAGTTCTTGTTTTTTATTGGGGTTTCTCCCTTCAGTCTCCTCTTCAGGAGGTAAAATGCATGCTCTGTTGACTTAAGGTTCAGTGATTGACTTGGCCAGTTCAAGACCTTACCCCTGATGAAGTCCTTGTACTTGCTTGTTTCCATTGTATTTACAATATCTCTGTTAAGTGACATCAACTATGCTCGTGTTTCAATGTTGGCATACAGGTGATGACCCAGTGCATCAGTGTCAGTCCCAGGAAACGTGGCCAAGTGGATCTTCACCTCCAAAGCTGCGGTGCTTTGAGTTCTTCCCCTTCCATGCGCCGTCCCAAAAATCTCCCTGAAACCACGAGTGCCAATCCCCTGGACTCACCTTCCTTGGAACAAAGACTTGAGTGTAGGGAAACTATTCTCTGACCACCATCTTTATAAGGACCTGGGTTTAAGCTATGAGGGCATTCCAAAGTGCTCATTTTGCAACCACTGTGTGCTGTGCAGTAATTCGTAAGTGGTCCAGAATTGTGAGGTCACGTTTGCACAGTATGACTGTGGCACAAGCAAAGGGGAAGAGGCTCAGATTTGATCAACAAGAGTGTGCACAGTCATCAGCAGAAATAGTAGCAAACTCTGACTGGGCCTGCCTGTCTGTAGTGGCTTTTTTTTTTCTCATCAGAAAACGTTTCTCCCTCAGGGGATTTTTATTTTATTTTTTTCAATACACTGAGTTTCATCAAAATGAAACACATTGCCGCTAAACTGGGATCTGTCATTCGCAGACAAATATTGTGTTACAGTATTGGTATTTTTCTTGTCCTTATGTTAAACAGGAAGAAATATAAATATAAAATATTCAACTGTGAACTGGAGAGAATGGGCTTTACTAGCCAATGTTTGAAGATTTTGTGGAACTATTACTGATAGGGTGGTGAATATTTTGTGCTGCCACTGGTTCAAGAACATTACAAACATTTACCTCGTGTTATATTTCTCATCAGTGTTCCAATAAAAGATGAGTTTGTATTTTTTTGGTTTCCTTATTACAATAGAATTGGTAGATCTTGTGCACCAATTAGATTAGGTTTTGGATAAAATATTACAAATAGATACAGTTAGTATGTAGATAATGATTTTTTTAATGAATTTTCCATTTCAGTGTTCCCCTGCAGTATCCCCTGCCACGGCCCCTCAATTGACTCTTCTCGATCACGTGACATATATCCGGCCACTGGTTACGACGGCAGCCATTGTGGATTGGTGCTGTTTTCGCATTGCACCCACAAGTACAACTTGACAGTGACAAATTATTGCTAATAAGTCTTTTGGAAGTTATCAGAGAGGATTAGATGTTATTTCAGGAAAGCGGCAAGATGATAAGTGTGCTATGATCGACACAAGGCCTTACACATAACAAAATATCCACTACCAGCATAACAAGAATAAACCATGCCCCATTTTCTCTGGACATTAAAGCATAAAAAAAAAAACATAATACATAAAAACAACAACAACAGAAGATAACTTGTATGTGTCCTAGCCAGCCAAGAACGGTAAGTTGACAGTTGCTCTGTTTTCTCACACTGATTCTTGATGACTGCTGGAAGTGAAAAGAACAATGCCGTAATGGAGCAACCGACAACATAGCGGTGAACCCGCCTTCGCAAGCCGTTTTTGAACTTAATTTTACTACGCGATGCAGTTGAACCCAATTGGACCGGCCCATCGCAAAAAAATAAGAGTTGCCGATTGACGCACGCCCCCCCCCCCCCCAAACCCCGTACATTGAGCGATTGTATGCCTTGGCGCCCTGAGTGATCCTGTAGGCATTTGATGCTGTATTTACAGTATTGTACTTGTATTGTACTTAAACCATTAAAAAGATAGATTAATAGTTATGGAAGACGGGGGTTGCTAAAGAGAGAGGATGTGAGAAGAAAAGTGAGAGTGTGGATATTTTAAAGCCATTTCACTGACTCCATTCATTTGGAGGTACCCAGCGTGTATGTACCGTGCACGTACATGTACTGTACCATTAATCCAAGCAACATAAAACTAAAGCGCAAGTGATCATCAACTTCCTTTTTAGACAACAAGCAAATACACTATTGTCCATAGCCTAACAAACATCAAACCATCAATGACCAAAAGAACCATTCAGTGGTAGAATAAATCAAGTGCAAATATACAGGTGCGGAAAGTTTTCAGACCCCCTTAAATGTTTCACTCTTTTTTTTTTTTTTTTTTTTTTTTTTTTTTATATTGCAGCTATTTGCTAAAATCTTTTTAGTTAATTTTTTCCACATTCATGTACACACAGCACCCCATATTGACAGGGAAAAAAAACAGAATTGTTGAAATTTTTGCAGATTTATTAAAAAAGAAAAATTTAAATATCACACAGCCGTAAGTAGTCAGACCCTTTGCTCAGTATTTAGTAGAAGCACTCTTTTGAGCTAATACAGCCATGAGTCTTTTTGGGAATGATGCAACAAGTTTTTCACACCTGGATTTGGGGATCCTCTGCCATTCTAACTTGCAGATCCTCTCCAGTTCTGTCAGGTTGGATGGTGAATGTTGATGGGCAGCCATTTTCAGGTCTCTCCAAAGATGCTCAATTGGGGTTAAGTCAGGGCTCTGGCTGGGCCATTCAAAAACTGTCACGGAGATGTTCTGAAGCCACTTCTTCGGTATTTTAGCTGTGTGCTTAGGGTCATTGTCTTTTTTGAAGGAGAACCTTCGGCCCAGTCTGAGGTTCTGAGCACTCTGGAGAAGGTTTTCGTCCAGGATATCCCTGTACTTGGCCGCATTCATCTTTTCTTTGATTGGAACCAGTCTCCCTGTCCCTGCAGCTGAAAAACGCACCCACAACATGATGCTGCCACCACCATGCTTCACTGTTGGGACTGTATTGGGCAGGGGATGAGCAGTGCCTGGTTTTCTCCACACATGCCACTTAGAATTAAGGCCAACAATTTCTATCTTGGTCTCATCAGACCAGAGAATCTTATTTCTCACCATCTGGGAGTCCTTCAGGTGTTTTTTTTTTTTTTTTTTTTTTAGCAAACGTCTCAATGTTTCTCAATGCCAATCTTAACTATAGACATCGGGAAGTTATCTGAATGCTGCTTTTTTTCTTTTGTTTGTACAGACGTTTCTTGTTTTGTTGTGACTGATTTTTTTACTTTATATTTGTTTAGTAGGAAAAAAGTTACAAAATAAAATAGTTTCAGGTTAATTGTTAATATATTTATGTATTTTATATATTTCTTGTAGCGCTATGTAGGAGGCTCACCAACATGGTGCCTGCAAGCACCAGGTAACGCCTAAGGACCACATGGGTACCCCACGGGTCTGTTCTAAAAATTGGTCACCACTAATCAGACATTTTGATTTACTAAGTGTTAAGATGTATTCATTTAAACATAACATGGGACATGTTTATTAATGTACCAAATATATATTTTGTTTAAATGAACAAAAATGTTTTTATTTCCCAAAATAACAGTTTTTTTAGAGCTGTAATTTAATAACAGTTCCATGATACTGCGATATTTTTGCTCAAGGTTATCATACCATCAGAATCTGATACCGCCCCATGTCTACACGCCATATAAGGCCACTGGATGAAATGGGACGGCGTAGAGGAGGAAGATCACGTGGAGTGCGCTATGGAACATGGAGTTCAATAAGATAAGCTTCATCATCAGAGCCACTTATGATGTCCTGAACTTCTAATTGTAGGAGACTGAAACCTCTAGACTACAGGCCTGTCACCTGACATCTGTGGTCATGAAGTCCTTTGAACGCCTCGTGCTGGACCACCTCAAGAGCATCACAGGTGCTCTGCTAGACCCCCTGCAGTTTGCCTACTGAGAAAACAGGTCTGCGGATGACGCAGTCAACATGGGACTGCACTTCATCCTAGAACACCTCGACAGCGCAGGGACCTTCGCGAGGATCCTGTTCGTAGACTTCAGCTCCGTGTTCAACACCATCATCCCCGAACTCCTCCTCCTGAAGCTTCTCCAGCTCAGCATCTTCCCTGCTATCTGTCAGTGGATTTACAGCTTCCTGACGGGCAGGTCGCACCAGGTGAGGCTGGGGGACACCATCTCATCTACACGCACCACCAGGACTGGGGCGCCCCAAGGAACGACTGCACTTCAACGTCAAACTCCTGAAGTTTGCAGACGACACCACAGTCATCGGCCTCATCAAAAACACTGACGAGTCTGCATATTGCCAGTAAGTGGAGTGGCTGGAGCTGTGGGGCGGCTGACACAACCTGGAGCTGAACACGTTCAAGACTGTAGAGATGATCGTGGACTTCAGGAGGCATCCTTCGCCACAGCTGCCCATCACGCTGTCCAGCTTCCCAGACCTCCAGGTTCCTGGGAATTACAGTCTCTCAGGAGCTGAAGTGGGAGACCAACATCAACTCCATCTTCAATAAGGCCCTGCAGAGGATGTACTTTCTGCGGCTTCTGAGGAAGCACAGCCTGCCACAGGAGCTGTTGCGGCAGTTCTACACAGCGGTCATTCAATCGGTTCTGTATTCATCCATCACAGACTGGTTTGGTGCTGCCACAAAAAAAGGACAAACTCCGACTGCAACGGACAATCAGGACTGCTGAAAAAATTGTCAGTACGCCCCTACCTACCCTTGAGGACTTGCACGCTGCCAGAACTAAGACAAGAGCATGCAAAATCCTCTTGGACCCTCCACATCCTGGTCACCACCTCTTCCAGCTCCTTCCCTCAGTTAGGCGCTATCAAACTATCCATCCATCCATTTTCTTTACTGCTTATCCGGGTCGTGGGCGTGCTGCAGCCTATCCCAGCTATCTTCGGGCGAGAGGCTGTGTACACCCTGAACTGGTCACCAGCCAATCGCAGGGCACATATAAACAACCAACCATTCACACTCACATTCACACCTATGGGCAATTCAGAGTCTTCAACCAACCTACCATGCATGTTTTTGGGAAGTGGTAGAAAACTCACGCAGGGACGGGGAGAACATGGAAACTCCACACAGGCGGGGCCGGGACTTGAACCCCGGAACTTAGAACTGTGAGGCAGACATGCTAACCAGTCGCCAAACCGTGCTGCTGCTATCGAACTATGCAAACTAAAACTAGCAGACATTCCAACAGCTGTTGTTGACTAATACTGGCCACTCGTGCTTGAGAGGTATCTGCACTATTTGCACAATTTACATTCTTCCAGATTATCGCACGGCTAGTCACTTTAAACTGCTGAAATTTCTTGAAGTCTCTGCGCCATTTGCGCAAGAGTCACTGTACCCGACTATTGCTCTATTAGTCATTTCAAACTACTCTAAATTGATAGAGGACTCGACATCATTTACACAATTGTCCAAAAAATAAATAAAATAAAGACAATGTATCGGCATTACCACATTACTGGTAACCTTTTATTGCTCAGTGACTCTCCGTACTGTGTATTTTCTGTCAAATGGCTGTGTTGTCGTACTAGAACGGGTCCAACTACCGGAGACAAATTCCTTGTGTGTTTTTGACATACTTGGCAAATAAAGATGATTCTGAGTTAACGGACATGTCTTGCTCTCCTCGCTCAATTTCGTACTTACACCGTCTCATCACTTCCGCTTGTGTGCGGGGAAAGGGGTGTCCCTCAATCACAACACCGCAAAGGTTGCAGTCATTACGGGGATGGTGTATGTCTTGGCATACCGTAGCTTCGTATGAAATAAACATTGAGAGTCACTCAAGTGATATCTGAAAAATATTTTACTGTGTATATGAAGTTTGTTCGCAACAAGAACTGGCTGACTAAACAGGTCATTTCTTCTATATAATTTTAAAAGACAAGGGAAACGTTCAAATAAAAGCAAAGCATAACAGCAGGCATACACGTGTTTTAGATGTGTTCTTTTTACTTTTCATCAATGCTGTACTTAAATTAATGTAACAGCAGCATAACTTTAACTTAATGTCAGCATACATGGGGTGGGGGGGTGGTGTTAAGGGAAAGACAACGAGTGATTTGTATATAAAACGTATAATTTGTTAACAAATGAGCAGAAGTTGATTTTAGTAACAATGTAACTTCTTTCAAAACATGCAATACATAAATGTACAACTAAATACTTTGGGTGGAACCTTACATGTATAGCTGCGGACAAAGGAGAACATTGAGTAAAGTTACGCTCAACAAAATTTGCATGGGGGGGAAAAAAAAAAAACAATGTGCTGGCACTCTGGCATGGGAACTTTGGTTTGCTTCCGCTTATCTCTTTGCCTTTTTACCACGGCATACTACACTTAATGTTTCAAGTAGCAATTCATCCATCCATCCATCCATCCATTGTCTCCACCGCTTCTCCTCACTAGGGTCGCGGGCATGCTGGAGCCTATCCCAGCTATCTTTGGGCGAGAGGCTGTGTACACCCTGAACTGGTCACCAGCCAATCGCAGGGCACATAGAAACAAACAACCATTCACACTCAAATTCACACCTACGGGCAATTTAGAGTTTTCAATTAACCTACCATGCATGTTTTGGGATGTGGGAGGAAACCGGAGTGCCCGGAGAAAACCCATGCAGGCATGGGGAGAACATGCAAACTCCACACAGGTGGGGCCGGAATTTGAGCCCCGGTCCTCAGAACTGTGAGGCAGATGTGCAAACCAGTCATCCACTGTCCCGCCCTCTAGTAGCAATCATTTCCAAAAATAAATACACATACAAACACACATACATTATACAGTGGGTACGGAAAGTATTCAGACCGCCTTAAATGTTTCACTCTTTGTTATATTGCAGCCATTTGCTAAAGTCATTTGTTCATTTTTTTCCCCCTCATTAATGTACACACAGCACCCCATATTGACAGAAAAAATGTAATTGTTGAAATATTTGCATATTTATTAAAAAAGAAAAACTGAAATATTACACAACCATATTCAGACCCTTTTGCTGTGACACTCATATATTGAACTCGGGTGCTGTCCATTTCTTGTGATCGTCCTTGAGATGGTTTTACACCTTCATTGGAGTCCAGCTGTGTTTGATTCTACTGATTGGACTTGAGTAGGAAAGCCACACACCTGTCTATATAAGACCTTACAGCTCACAGTGCATGTCAGAGCAAATGAGAATCATGAGGTCAAAGGAACTGCCTGAAGAGCTCAGAGACAGAATTGTGGCAAGGCACAGATCTGGCCATGGTTAAAAAAAACAAATTCTGCTGCGGGGCTTTATTGCAGATTGGCCCGACGGAAGCCTCTCCTCATTGCAAGACACATGAAAGCCCGCATGGAGTTTGCTAAAAAAATAAAAATAAAAAAAACACCCTAAGGACTCCAAGATGGTGAGAAATAACATTCTCTGGTCTGACGAGACCAAGATAGAACTTTTTTGCCTTAATTCTAAGCAGTATGTGTGGAGAAAAACAGGCACTACTCATATCCTGTCCAATACAGTCCCAACAGTGAAGCATGGTGGTGGCAGTATCATGCTGTGGTGGTGTTTTTCCGCTGCAGGGACAGGACGACTGGTTGCAATTGGAGGTAAGATGAATGCGGCCAAGTACAGCGATATCCTGGACGAAAACCTTCTCCAGAGTGCTCAGGACCTCAGACTGGGCCGAAGGTTGACCTTCCAACAAGACAATGACCCTAAGCACACAGCTTAAATAATGAAGGAGTGGCTTCAGAACAACTCTGTTCTTGAATGGCCCAGCCAGAGCCCTGACTTAAACCCAATTGAGAATCTCTGGAGAGCCCTGAAAATTGCTGTCCACCAACGTTCACCATCCAACCTGACAGAACTGGAGAGGATCTGCAAGGAGGAATGGCAGAGATCCCCAAATCCAGGTGTGAAAAACTTGTTGCATCATTCCCCAAAACACTCATGGCTGTATTAGATCAAAAGGGTGCTTGACTAAATACTGAGCAAACGGTCTGAATACCTATGGCTGTGTGATATTTCAGTTTCTCTATTATAATAAGGGGGTCTGAATACTTTCCGTACTCACTGTACATATACAACCCCAATTTCAATGAACTTGGGACATTGTGTTAAACATAAATAAAAACAAAATACAATGATTTGCAAATTATGTTCAACCTATATTTAATTGAATACACTACAAAGACAAGATATTTAATGTTAAAACTGATAAACTTGATTGTTTTTAGCAAATAATCATTAACTTAAAATTTTATGGCTGCAACACATTCCAAAAAAGCTGGGACAGGGTCATGTTTACCACTGTGTTACATCACCTTTTCTTTTAACAACATTCAATAAACGTTTGGGAACTGAGGACGGTGGAATTCTTTCCCATTCTTGGTTGATGTACAGCTTCAGCTGTCCAACAGTCCGGTGTCTCCGTTGTCGTATTTTACGCTTCATAATGCGCCAAACATTTTCAATGGGAGACAGGTCTGGACTGGAGGCAGGCCAGTCTAGTACCCGCACTCTTTTTCGTAGTAAAAGAGCCAAGCTGTTGTAACACGTGCAGAATGTGGGTTGACATTGTCTTGCTGAAATAAGCAGGGGCGTCAATGAAAAAGACGTTGCTTGGATGGCAGCATATGTTTCTCCAAAATCTGTGTGTACCTTTCAGCATGAATGGTGGCTTCACAGATGTGTAAGTTACCCATGCCATTGGCACTAACACAGCCCCATACCATCATAGATGCTGGCTTTTGAACTTTGCATCCATAACAGTCCGGATGGTTCTTTTCCTCTTTGGCCGGGAGGACACCACGTCCACAATTTCCAAAAACAATTTGCAATGTGGACTCGTCGCACCACAGAAAACTTTTCCACTTTGCATCAGTCCATCTTAGATGAGCTCGGCCCAGAGAAGCCGAAAAAAAAACATAAACCCAAACGCAAAAGTCGTCAACGCGTTTGCGATTTAAAAACATTGTGTGTCAATGTTTTTGGCACAAATCTGATTCCATAAAACAACAGAGTCTTAAAATGTTAAAATGTGTAAATGCCGCAATGGTTTTCAAAGCATAATAGGAAATATTTGATGATGAGTTTTGTCATCAAATGAGTTCATTCTTACAGAAGACCCCCCTTGTGACTTCCTGAGAAAAAAAATAAAAAATCGAATTTTTGAGAAAGTTAGTTATTTTTTTCCATGATCGAGAAAGATGAAAAATCTTCCTAACTCAGGCTTGCGGAAGTGGAACCATGCCACAGAAATCGCGACCTTTATTTTGAAAGCAATATCCGCTTTGACTAGCGGGAGCGCTGTGGTCATTACGGCTAACTCGACTCAGCCCAGAAATCCGACGTTAGAAGACAGCGGTGGGGAAACAAAGCGCGTATTCTGAAGGTTTGTTTACGATTTGTATTAGCTCGGGTTGAAAATTAACTTCGCGCTTATCGGTAGGGGGATGGGGGGGGGGGGACTCGGTGGCGACTGTATTCGCATTTCCACTCATTGTTTGTAGCTTCAGGAAGAAGCTGTCTGGAGTCGGACTGCAGTAGCGTTTGGGGAGCTAACGTTAATTGTCAATCGAAGATAATCGCGGTAAATGATCCGGCCGACGGGAAGGTGTCGAGCATTTGGGGGGGGGGGGGGGGGAAGAACTCACGGTAGGCTAAGACTATCGAGTTCGAGCTCGCTGTAGGGTTTGCGCGTCATCGTGCCCCTGCCACGGAGCCGTGCAGAGATCCGCGTCCACGTCTCGGCTGCTGTGCAGTATTGCAGTCTGCCAGCTGGGCTAGGCCACGTCCTTCTTGGGCTGACATTGGGCGGACTGTGGGGGAAGATGCCCAGTATGCGGAAGGAAGACGACGGGGAGTGAAGCGCGAGAGATGGGAGAAGTCTTGACCGTGAGTGGTTTGTGTTTCTGAGCGGCTGCCGCATACGCACGTCATGTCACGTACACGGATGCGCCGCACAGCGGGGCAATAGTCTCTTTGAGCCGCAAGGTTAAAAGCTGAAGTGACAGTTTCAATTTGTTCGGACATGATCGGCTTCGGCGCCAACCGACGAGGAGGCCGCCTCCCGTCCTTCATCCTCATCTTCCTCATGGCGATCATCGCCATACTGGCGTTCAACTACTGGACCGTAGCCAACAAGCACGGCCGCTTGCTGGATGAGTTGTTGGAGGTGCAGTCGCGGGTGAAGCGCACGGACGCGGCGAGGAGCCGGCTAGAGAAGCGCAACACTGAGCTCATGGCGCAGGTGGACACGCACAGGAAGCAACTGGACAAGAAGGATGGAGACTACAGCGTCATGGAGGGCAAACTGCAGGCCCGAGACGCGCTCGTCAAAAAGTGCACCGACGAAAAGGTAGTGTGGCCCTTGGAGCCATGTGCTCCTTTGCATTCAGCACTGTAGTACAAGTCGTACTCTACACCAAAGTCTTGATTTCAACAGGGCTTATCTTTAGTATTATCCTCGTCCAAATTTTCATTTCCACAGAAGGCCTGTTTGTGAGTGTTTACACTGACATTTTTGGCTCACCCAGTCCAACTTATTGCTGATTGTGTAAAAAACAACAACAACAACAACAACAAATAATTGCACCTCCAGTGCTGTGAAAAAGTATTCGCCCCCTTCTCAAATTCTTACATTTTTGTGTAGTTTCGCCACTTTAATGTTTAAGATCATCAAACAAATGAAGTGAACTAAAAATGCAGTTTTTAAATGGTGATTTAAAAGTTACCTGGCCCTGTGTGGAAAAAGTAACTGGTCAGCAGCAAGAATTTGAGAAGGGGGACAATACTTTTTCATGGCACTGTATTTACTGATTTTATGAAGAATCAACTTAAACTTATTGTTCTTTATATATTTATGGACTTGTTTTTAAATATAATCAATCAGCTCAGCATAATATGAGGCCTTTTCTACAATTTCTAAAGTGTAATAATGTAAAATTGTACGATAGTCATGACTCTAATATTTGATTTCCTTCACAATATGAATAAAGTATTTGTCATGATGTTTATGTAGGAGTATTTCCCAGGTAACATGATTTTGTGTACCGTTTTTATAACAAATCAAATATTGTGGGTGGACAGTGGAGTAATTGTAATGTTACACTCACTGTACCCTTAGGAGTACAATTGTGCGTGTATCAAAGCTGTACTGCTATTGTACATATTATTTTTACTCTGGAAACATACAAACTTGTTGGCACCTTAAAGTCAAATGATTAGCCTTATGGAGTACATTACTCCAACTTTTGACAGTATGCAAGTAATCACAAATTTACGATTCTTAGGTAGACCTACGCCAAATCCATGTAAACGTTCTTCACCCACTAATACACTGCCAACAGGCGGATGGACAAACAAAGACATGGACTTCCTTGTTAGTGTCGTAATAAGTTTGTTCAAGGTTGGGGCACCTTTCACTGAGCCATGAGCTCAGTTTCAAGTACCACGTACCTTGCAATGTCTCATGACAATTTTTTTTTGAAAAATTTGGTCATATTTCCAAAATGACTATAACAAACTAAACTTTATTCACACTTGTGCTGCTCAGAGAGTTAATCTGTTTGGCTTTTTTTTATGGACAGAGGCCCCTGTGCCACACCCATTTAAAAAAAAAAAAATCTTTGATGTTCTTTTATCGGGTTTGCGAGATAATTTGGGTTGGAAATGCCTAGGATGCTCTTTTTCAAGCTATTCTAGTTGGTCCAAAACATCTGGCAGATAAAATGTCTGGATTTATCCCTAATAGTCGATATGTAAATAAGCTTTGCTGTGATTGGATCTCTGTTCTCCTTAATTTTAATATGAAAAACAACTTTACTGTGATTGGTAACCATTTTAGAAGACAAACCACTTACACTTGTAGTTAAATGTTACGTTTAGAATATCATTTTCTTGTGCACTAGCCGTTGGCTCCATCCAATACTCCACAGCCTTGCTCCATGTGCAGCGCGTAGACCACACATCAGAGACACTTCAGAGGAAAAAGGGAAATCTGCTTACCGTGTTCGCTAGCTCGCAAGCTAATATACATACATGCAAATCAGTCGCCTTTCGGCGAAATTCGCCGTTTTGAACTCAAACTAGGCCATTTACGTAAATCGTATAGATCCAAGGAGTTTTTCCTGGGGTGGTCGCCGTCGCTGACGTCATAGGCTGTTTAGTACTCTTTGAACGCTGGCAGCTAGAGCCATTCTACACATCCACCATCAACACACAGGTGTAATAGTGAATATTACGCCGCAGCGGACTAATATGCAGCCTGAGGTTCCGCCTGTGGACTGTGCCCACGACTTCCGCATCGGGCGCTGTTTGCGTCATTCAATTTAAGCCCGAGTGACGTTTAAGTCTAGTTCACCAATGAAATGACACAAAGTCACATGACTTCACACGTCTTCCATTGGGGTTCCCGGACATAGATATTCACACTAGATAACCCTGCCCCGCTGATCGTCGTGCGTACGTGGCGCCCATGTTGTGAAGGTCGTCGTTACCATGATGGCAACGGCGCGCAACTTGCCGTGTTTACATTTAAACGAACAAAAACAACAGCTTTAATGTATTGTAGTATTTGTCTGGCACTGTCTGCTCAAATGTGGATATTTCATCTCACTTATAACTTTAGAAAACACCGTGCAATAAATTGCAGATGTGTTGTTGTAGTTTTGACTGTGAATATACACACACAGAGCAACATCAGATTTTGTACATTCACATTTTATTTTTTTAATTGATGTTCATGCTGTGAGTAAAAAAAAATATATATATATATATCAGAAGTTACTCACCATTTACTCAGTACTTGAGTAATAATTTCACTGCATACTTTTTTTACGCTTACTCAAGTAATTTTTGGGAGGACTACTATTTACTTGAGTCACATTATTGTCAAGTAACAGTACTCTTACTTGAGGACAATGTTTGGCTACTCTACCCACCTCTGGAGCGGACATCCTCTCTTGCTACTCTTACGTTTAAGCAACATTTTTGCTCATCAGATCAGTGTCGTATTTGTTGCGCTGGTCTTTTGTATTTTTGCGTTGAGGTGGTGCGGGTCCGGCCCTGGTTGTGGTCCCAAGTGGAACCGCGAAGCACACGTAACATCGGCGACGAGCTGATTCGCTTGTACATTTTGTATTGATTAGGAAACGCGGCTTTAATTATCTAATTAGTTTACTGATGTTAATGTTAAATGTATTAAGCGACAGAGCGCTGTTAAGGACAATGTCACAACACAGAATGAACAAACTTTAAATTCAGAAAATGGCCAATAAAAACAGAAAAATTTTGTACTTAATATTTTCCTGGAGGATGCATTTGTTATTAGTTGGTAATAGTGAAGTTGGTAATAGTGAAAAATGAAGTGAAACAGACTGATTTTAGTCAATTCTTCAAATGCGCAAATAAAATGTGTTTATTTTGCCTTATTGTACTCTTCAGAGCCTTCCAGATTGCATAATTTATGTTAATGCATGTTATATGCTCGGGGGATTCCCCCAGACCCCGCTTAAAATGTTTTTTTTGGGTCACCTTTTTCATGCCTTTTGTGTTTGCATGGCTTAATATAACAGCCTCAATTTCAGGTTTCAGCCTCATCACTCGATCTGATACTCTTTTCACCTCCATGACATTCTTGGGTAACTCTTCCTTGAAAATAACCCCTGCTCCATTTCTCTTCCCATCTACACCTAGCCTTACTGCCTTTCCACCTGCTCTCCTGGACACACAATATATCAACCTTTCTCCTAATCATCATGTCAACCAACTCCTGAGCTTTTCCTGTCATATTAAACAACGCACAGTATAAGTAGTTAAAAACAAGATCTCCGTCGCATATGAGCTCCGTCAGGAGCCGCCATATTTACGCCGTGCCTCAACGATGCCTTTCTCCTTCCCTTTTCTCTTATCAAATTCACCATTTATTTCCTTGTTTTCTTCCGTTTGTGTCAATTTCACCTGTCAAACACGTATCATGTTGCAGTCAGACAATATGGAAGATGAATATATATATATATATATTTTTTTTTATATATTTATATATTTATATATATATATATATATTTATAAATATTTATATATATATATTATATATATTTATAAATATTTATATATATATATTATATATATTTATATATATATATATATATATTTTATATATATTTATATATATATATATTTATATTTATATATATATATATATATATGAGTCCCATACTTTCAAATTTTCTGTTACTATAATTTGGCTTCAAGGTAATGTGTATGGTGGCACGTTAACTTCCAGTTGGCATGTGTACACAGTTACAACATTGGAAATGTGTTCGGAGTCAAAACTGTGTTGACAAGTTATCTCATCGTCTTTTAAAAGTAAAAACTTTGATGCCATTTCAAACTCAACAAATACTTGCACAGAGCTATTGAATATAAACGACCCTAGGTTATGACACATTTAATGACAGAGCTTTTTTTTCCCACTCAGAACGTGCATTACTGGCTTGTAACATATTTATAGCGGAAACTTATGTCATTTGACCTTTCCATCAAGATGCTTAATGAGTTACCTTGCCTAAGGTCCAATTTCTTTTCACATAGTTTGAGTTGAAATGAAAACCAAGAGTCTGTAAGCATCCCTATTGTTGTACTAGCTTCTAAAAAAATCTCATACTTGACAAAATAAAGGTCTTGTCACGTGGGGTTTTCGAAGGCGAGGTAGGCAAGGCAAAAACGTTTTGGAGTGAAGGTTTTGGAGTGGCCTCGTCAAACTCCAGACTTGAATCCGATTGAAATGCAGTGGTATGACCTTAAAAAATGCCATTCATGCTCGAAAACCCTCCATTTTTGCTGAATTCAAACAATTCTGCAAGAGTGGGCCAAAATATCTCCACAGCGATGTGAAAGACTCATTGACAGTTATTGAAAATGCTTGTTTTCAGTTGTTGCTGCTGAGGATGGCCCAACCAGTTATTAGGTTTAGGGGGCCATTACTTTTTCACACAGGGCCAGGTAACTTTTTTAATTTTCCTTAATAAATGAAATCACCATTTACAAACAACATTTTAAGTTCACTTGGGATATATTTGTCTGGTATTGTATTTGTTTGATCTTAAACAAAGTGGAAACTATGCAAAAGTATCAGAATTTGAGAAGGGGGCCAATACTTTTTCACGGCACTGTATGTCCTCTCGACATTTTTGAAAATGAGGACTTGCCCTCAATTATCTTTCGAAATGTTAATAATATTAAATGAAAATTAAAATTGTCTACAGCCCAAACCTGTTGACACAAACTTGGGCTGTTGACAAATGAATGACAAAAAAGGTTTTCTATATTCTTTGAAACCTTTGCAGCCTTGGAACTTTCTTTGAGGAACACTTTTATTACGGTATGTTATACAGCCCAATTTAGCCCAGAGGAAGGTGGTTAAACACCTGCGAGTGTGTAACATGATGAAGTTTTGCTCAGGGGACTGTTTTGCTCACAAGCTTGTCTGTGCGCTTTCTTTAATCCATCTTCCCTCTTAGTTTTCTGTCCATATAGTACATGAATGTATTAGGATTGCTAAAGTGACAAAAAGGTGGAGATCACTTTTATCTAGTTGTTATGCAATGAAACAGATTGAATAATTGAGATTGAGGTGCTTGTATGAGAGAATCTGGAAGATTTGGAAAAGTCTGGGTGCAATTATGTATTATTTTAAATCTACTTACTATAATAAGATGTTATAGAAAATCAGTTATGAGAGTACAATTTTACATCATTTTTAATTTTTTGTTTTTCCACTAATAGAATGAGTCTTACGAGTGACTTTTTTCCCCCACTCCTGTATGACATTTCTGCGCACTAGTAGAACGACTAGGGGGACTAGAAGAATTACCGTAATTTCTCATGCATAAGGCACACCCATGTATAATACACAACCCCAAAGTTGACCTCAGAATTCTGTAAAACCCTTCTACCTATGTATAATGCATTTTTACAATGCATGATTTTGCTTCTACCCATATGATCAAAACATGAAGTGTTAGTATTTTGTTAGTTTGTTTTAAAAATAATTATTCTGAAGTTAAGCACTTCATTTGAACACATAATACTTGATATTTTCTTGTTCTTATTTTGAAATTAACGGCCCTACATTTATTTAGTAAATGAGAGAAAACAGTTGTGCTCACAGTTGTGCTTTGATTACCCAGGCAGAATTTGTAAGATGGGTACAATTCTTTAAAGAAAACATGAAGGGCCAGGCGAAACACATTTAATTTTATTTTAATGGGATTCAAATTAAACTGTCAAGCATTTCAGAAAAGCATTATTATTAAAAAAAAAAAAAAAAAAAAAAAAAAACATAACCATGAAGAAATTAATGATGGTTGTTCTTCAGTCATATTAAAAAAAATAATAATAATTAAAATAAAAAAATAAAAAATATTTCACAAATTCTGCCAGGGTCAACTTATGAGCACAACTGTACATATATGCAGTCGTACGTAACCTATCATATTGGAATGAAAGTGGAGGCTACACCTTTCTCATAACCTCTAGGTGGCGGTGACATTTGGGAATGAAAGTGTACAGCTTTTTCATAACCTCTCGATGCCATACATTTATAAAATGAAACAAAACAAACAAGACAACCTGTAGCCCCTGTTTTCTGGCTTGAACTTCACTTGATAAGAATAATAATCGGCTTGTAAATTAACTGATTGTCAAGACTTAAGATAATATTTTCTTGATCCCCAGAGGTGACATTCAAGCTGTACTTGGTAAAGCACATACATAAAATTTAAAAAAAAGATAAGAAGTAGATGATAATAAAAATATGGAATAAAAGAAACCTAACTTTTTGTTCCTGTGTGTTTAGGTTAAGCTGCAGGGTGACCTCACAGCCCAAATTACAGAAATCCAGATGCTGAAAGGTAAGACATGCTTGACTAACAAATGTTAAAATCAAACTTACCTAACAGAAGTCCTAAATAACGCTTAGTACCAGATACTATGAATTAATAAATAAAACTTGTGTGCGTGCGTGTGGGCAAATAGAGCAACTGAATGATTTGAAGCAGGAGTTTATGAAACAGGAAGATCATCTGAGAGATGTTAAAAAGAATACAACCACCTTGGAGAGAAAGCTGGAATATGAAAGGTATGGTAATGACTTCTGCTTTGTGTTTCTTGTGAGCTTTTTTGCAATGCTTTCTGCGCTGTTTGATAAATTTTATATCTAAAATTAATGAACTGTATATGAATCCCGGCACGGTGGACGACTGGTTAGCACATCTGCCTCACAGTTCTGTGGACCAAATCCCGGCCCCGCCTATGTGGAGTTTGCATGTTCTCCCCGTGCCTGGGTGGGTTTTCTCCGGGCACTCTGGTTTCCGCCCACATCCCAAAAACATGCACGGTAGGTTAATTGGGAACTCTAAATTGCCCGTAGGTATGAATGTGAGCGCGAATGATTGATTGTTTATATGTGCCCTGCGATTGGCTGGCAACCGATTCAGGGTGTACCCCGCCTGTCGCCCGGAGATAGCTGGGATAGGCTCCAGCACGCCCGTGACCCTAGTGAGGATAAGCGGTGAAGTAAATGGATGGATGGATGAATGGATGTATATGAATCCCCCTAACTATTTGTGTCATTTTGAGAGTGAAAAGCAATGATGCTGCAGTGTTCGGGTTCGGGTTAACCCTCCACTGTCACCACTATAATACTCAATTTATGAGAATTGCAATTTTTGATGCCATCCATCCATCCATCCATCCCTTTTCTGAGCCGCTTATCTTCACTAGGGTCGCGGGCGTGCTGGAGCCTATTCCAGCTATCTTCGGGCAGGAGGCGGGGTACACCCTGAACTGGTTGCCAGCTAATCGCAGATTTTTGATGGCATCTTTCAAAATTATAACCTACTTAATCTGTTTTAGGTTTTATTCATTGCTGTTATTTATAGTCATTTATAATTTTTGATTGACACTTGCGTGTTTTGTGTATTCACCAGTTTACAGTGTGGACGTCAGATTGCACAGTTAAAAATTGAATATGAAGAATCAAAGAAGAATCTAGAAGATAAAGCTGTAAAGCTTAGACTGGTTAGTATTTGCTCATATACTACATTGTTTGTCTTTATTTCATAGTGAATGAAACAATCTCTACCCTGACATCTGTATTTACTGTATATTGCACAGTATAACATGATTTTATTGTACTTTCATTGTTTATTAAACTTGTGTTTTCATTCATAACGTGCACTTTTCTGGCAACTTTTTAGAATGCAATTGATGGCCAAAAGGGTCCAGTGGCTGGAGGACATGCTGAGGGAACTCTGGCTGAAGAGCACCGTACAGTGGCAACTCACCGTCATGACAGTCCAGATTTAAAAGGTACTGATGCCACGTACACTTTATATCTAGGAAAGAGCCCATAGGAACACTTTGGAAAATGGCAGACATTTAACAAAAAATAAATCTCAGAAAGGTATTGAATAAACATTAAAGGTGCTATATTTTATCACACTAACTTTTTCGAGTATTTGGGATGTTATATTGGCTCTGTGGGGCCTCAGCAAACATGTGAAATAGTAATTAAAATCGTCCACGCATTCCTGAGTTCTAGACGTTTTTCTGCCAAGAGGCCTGAAATCAAGTCATTTGAATTTCTCGAGTTTATCAGCGTCACTGGCGAAGATATTCGCATAATTCTCCGCTCCCGAGCCAACGCTGTCAGTATAACAAGCATGCGTGCTCTCACAAGTGGATCGTCTACACGCAGGCAACCAATCAGAGAAAAGGGGGCGGTCTTAGCCAAATATGGATAAAGCTGATACAAAACTTGGTCAAACAGAAGTAGCTGTCGGAGGGGCCTTTTCTGTACACGGGTATAACAAAACAAAGGTGTAAAATGAAATTGACACTTTTATAATATGTCCATGTTAGAGAGTTTCTTAATAGAGGTCTAAATCGCCAAAATATGAGACCTTTTATATGCATTATGCTCAACTCAGATGCATAGTAGGCATGTTAGTACCCCAGGTAACAAGCTGTCAAGGCAAAATATTCCTGCTCTGCTATATGCATAGATCATTTTATACTTGAGACTATGTGAGTCCAAGGATGCACGTCTGGAAACAATGAGCCCCAGCCCTGGAACAATGAGTCCCTGATACTTACCCTCACGGAGTACAGATATAGTAATCCTCTGCTATATGACGGTTGTTGCTTCGCAGTCCTGCTATATTGCTGATTTCTATTTGTACAATAATTTTGTGTTTCCCATTGCTCTTTCTCAATATATTATGTTTCAGCCTGCCACGATAGCAAATTTTTTAGGATGATATATTTTCCCAAAAACTATAACGATAAACGATAATATTGTTTATTTATGCCACTGATATAGTGATAATATAGAGCATAATAATCCAATCATCTTTTTTAAGAATAATTAACTCTCAATTCTAAAGAACATTGAGCATTGGCATTGTAATGTAGAGCGATAAATAAAATATCTTAGATAAAAAAATATAAATAAATTAGCCTCCAGCTCTGTTTGCAAAAACTGCACTTACACAGTTATTCAACATTTGGCACATGGGTATAGAGTCATTAACCCACTAAAAAGACCCAAAGAAATGTCTTAAAGCCTGCCAAATTTGAATGATTTAATAACAAAAAACAAAAACACCATGTATGTACTTGAAAGCATTTGGGCTTTGTCACTGTTTTTAAATCGGATGCCAAACATTTAATATCTGGTATTTTTTACTCTTTATTTTTATTTATTTTATGACTGTCATTATGTACTGGATAATTTCTGCTTCCTGTATAATTTCTGCTGCCTCTTGGCTTTTAAAAAAAAAAAAAAAAGAGATTTTATCTCTCAATAAGCTTTTACCTGGTTAAATATAGTATGAAATATAAAGTAAGGCCCACCCTCGAGCTGCTGGACTGTGATGTGAGACCTTCACCTGTCAATCCAATGATGCTGAAAATGAGGTGGCTGAAGTCAACTAAAGCCTGAATATTGATAACGTGTGCCGCTGTGCTTATTGTTTATGAACAGTTAACTTTCACGTGTGTGTGTGTGTTATGTGGGGAACACACACACACAACTCTGAGTGCTGACGTTTTAAACGATGTCGCTGGGGTCGAGTGAGCTTTTTAGCTCCGGCCCTTAGCTTGCTAGCTTGCTAGCTCGTTAGCTCGCAGGATAGCAAATGTAATATACAGTTAACTTTCCCTTTGTCCCAGTTGTGTGCATCTATGGAGCAAAGGCCGTTCTGCCAGCGGCTTGCTGCGTTGTGAGCGGCGCGGCGGGTGTTACCACAACAATGAAAATGTATCCAGTCTAGACATACAGTAACTTCCGTGTCCATTGTATGGAATGATAACCCGTCCCACTCGGCCTCTGATTGGCTAGCACCAAGGATTCATACTTTTGATTCACTGTGTGTAGAAGCTCTTCACACACACACACACATACACACACATACACATACATACACATGCACTCACACGCATTCGTAGGGCGGGTCTTAAACCATGAGTCGACAGATGCAGAATGAATGTGCTTCATGCGTCCGTGCTGATTTTTGTTTGTCTCAGACGTGGGACGCACACAAACAAGATCCCTATTAATGTGATGGAGGTAGGGTGATATTGTGAAACGGCATTTTTATTTCTTTTTAATGGAAATTTTTTTTGGGGAGTTCGCTGAACTACTGCAATTGTGTCATCAATGTCTTTGAGGGTGGGCATCCTTGTTTATTAAAAAAGGTTGCCGTCACTTTCTCATCTACCATAGCTTCTGCCTCTGTCTCCTCAAACAACATTGATTGGTCCAATCATTTTTAGGGGTACTATCCACAATCCTATTATAGTTTGAAGCTTAGCAAGATGAATTTGTGATGCACTATATCCCCGTTGCATACAGTAAATCTAACCTCCTGGTAAGGTCAGTTCTCTCTTGCTTAATTCCCAACTTACATAGAGTCACTACAAGTTGCTGATCATTGAAACGTAAAATAAACATGGCTCATGGGGCGGCATGGCTCAGGCGGTCTCCCAACCCGGAGGTTGTGGGTTCCACCGACATCATAGTCGCCAGTTCTCGCTCAGTTATTTCCCTTGTCATGTCTTGTTTCCAGTTTTAGGTTTATTCAAGTGTTTATTTGTTACTTTGGTTATCAGTTGTGGCACTTTGTTTAGTTTGCTTTTTCCATGTCCCTTATTTGTCTTTTTTCGGAAATTAAATATCATTTTTGAGATTCCTGCACTCCTGCCTTGCCTCCCTGCTTCCCTGAACTTGGGTCCTCCACGTTTTTGTCTTGCCTTCCTTGCCTTCAAAAACCCTAACCGTGACAATTTAGTCGCGAGACTACGACTTTGACTTCTGCATTGGGCGCTGTTTGCACCAATCTAATTTAAGCGTGAGTGACATTTAAGTCTAGCTCACCAATCAAACGACACAAGAAACGCTCATGACCTCACACGCCTTCTATTGGGCTTCCTGGGCATAGGTATTAGCACTAAGTGGCCACCATTTTGGGAAGCTCGGTTTTACCATTGAAGGCAATGGCGCATGACACTTGTTTACATATGTATTGTAGTACTTGTCTGGCACTGTCTGCCCAATTGTGGATATTTCATCTCACTTGTAACTTTAGAAAACACCGTGTAGTAAATTGCAGATGTTGTTTTGACTGTGCACACAGACGCGCACACACAGCAATGTCAGAATTTGCACATTCACATTTTATTTTATTTATTTATTTTTTTTTATATTGATGTTCATGCTGTGCTTAAAAAAAAGTTGCTCACTATTTACTCAGTACTTGAGTAATTATTTCACTGTATTTTTTGCTCTTAAGTAATTTCTGGAGGACTACTTTTTACTTTTACTTGAGTCACATTATTGTAGTTATTGTATTATTAAGTAACTACTCTTGAGGACAATATTTGGCTACTCTACCCACCTCTGGAGCGGACATCCTCTATTGTTACTCTTACGTTTAAGCAACATTTTTGCTCATCAGATCAGCCGGTGTCATGTTTGTTGCACTGGTCTTTTGTATTTTCGCGTTGAGGTGCTGCGGGTCATGGCCCTGGTTGTGGTCCCAGCGGAACCGCGAAGCACACGTTACATCGGCGACAAGAGTTGAGCCGCTAGTACATTTTGTATTAATTAAAAACGTGCCTACAATTATCTAATTAGTTTACAGATGTTAATCTGAAATATATTAAGCGACGGAGCGATGATAGGGATTATGTCACAACACAGAATGAACTAACTTCAAATTCAGAAATGGACAATAAAAACGGAAAAAATATTGTACTTCATATTTTCCTGGAGGATGCATTTGGGATTACCCTTTGAAATTGGTAATAGTGAAAATGAAGTAAAACAGACAATGATTTTAGTCAATTATTTTACAGAATGAGAGTTTTTAAAGAGGGGGATGCTATTCATGTGGTACAGCTTGAAGCAGGCATCAGGTGCACGTGGAGATGGGCCTGCCTCAAGTTGGAAGCCAGAACAAAAAAGCAAAAAATGAGGCAAATTTTATTTTAATCTTAAATTTGTACATCAACATGTACTTGAGCGGTGTAAATATGTTTTTCTGCATGAAGAATTATTATTTTTTGCCTTATTGTACTTTTCAGAGTCTTCCAGATTGCTTAATTTATGTTAAAATCAAACACACTTCTCTGCGGTGACCCGGGGGATCCCCCCAGACCCTACAATGTTTTTTTTTTTTCATGCCTTTGATGTTTGCATGTGTGTATAATGGGAACGTGTGTCCAAACCTTTTACCTGTACATTACTCCTTTGTGTGCTGTAGAATGCATTTCATAATAACCAGGCTTTCAGAGCAAAGCCGATTTGTGAGAAAGGGTTTGTTTGAGGTTTAACACAGCGGTTCATTTTGGCTGTATTTACAAAACTGTCCCCCCCCCCCCCCCTATTGTCTGACAGATGTAATGGGTAAGCCGGGCAGTGATGCTGGCATGCCTGGTATTGAAGACAGTGAGGTGGGGAAACTTGATGAAGTGCAGTTTGGTAAGTAATGCACTAGTTGGGTGACATATGGAGATATTCTCTCAATGTTAAAATTACAGAACACAGCCTACATTTTAAGTAGGTCTGAATGGATAGATGGGAACACAGAGGTGCTCTCTTGCTGCACAGTGTGGGCAGGCATGCTCTTTAAAATGTTCTTCCTACCATGTTCTTAGATGCTATTTCTCACTTTGCCTCACCATTTTTCGACAGAACTGAAGAAGCCAGCCATCACTCAGATCCGTGATGAAGCCCCTGATGTGGTTGTGGGCGCTGGTGCTGGACCCGGTGTTGGGGCAGCTGATGGCCCTGGGGTACAGGGCTTATCTCTTGACCAGCCCCAGCTCCAGCAGGATAGAGGGGAAGGCCAGGCAGCTGTGATTGCCGCTCCAGGTGTCATCCAACTGGCAGACAAACCAGTAGTATTTGAAGAAGACAACAAGTCAGATATCAAAGCAGATGAACTGGGGGAACAGCAAAGACAACTTCAGGGTAAAATCCTTTCTTCAACCATTCGATTGATTATGATTACTATCATTTGTTTTTTTAAGGTATAGATTCTCTACTGCTTTAAAGATGTCATTTAAAAAAGTATATGTCATCATGTGCACTTATTGGGAAAACATTTTTTACAGGTCTGAGTAGTTTCTGCAACTTTGTCACAGGATGAAAATCTATTTCTTTTTCTTGTCAGCTCCAGATGTCAAAGGTACAGATGAACGCTTAAAGGGGATTCCATTCCCTGCCAACCCTGCCAAGGCACCCAACACCATCCAAACACACCGCAAAGACCAAGTCCCAGCAGGGGCACTCCACCATCACCAAAGTGAGTATGGCCGAAGACACATATTTATTAAATTTTGAACCAAAGCTGTAAGATAACCTTGCAAGTGCAACGTGATTGTTGGATTGTGGCACAGCTATTATTGTTCGGGCAGCAGCAGAGAACAAAGCTATGTTGTGTCAGGTGTGCAAATGCAAAGAGAACTGCCCATTGCTATCTGAGTATACTTTACTCTCTGTAGTACGAGTACAAGACTGTCGTCTGATTTTTCTGGACAGTCCTGATCAAGTATTCAGATTGTCTGTTTTGTGGTGGTTACGTTAATAAATCACTTGTTTAAGCATGACATTAAGGAATCTATAGTAATCTACTCTTACTCTAGTTTAGAACCTGTGGTTTATTTCCAATTGGGTTACATATTATGTAGGTGGACATTAATCTAAGAAAATGAAGGAAACTTTTTTCTTTTTTGAATTGTCCATCATCATGATGGATTCATGGATTCAAAGTCATAGTGGGGATTATTATTAGCCCTGCTGCCCAGCCCTTCAGCCTTAAGGATCAGACTGGGAGCACAGGTTTTGAAGAGAAGACACATGGCACTTCCCAGAAGATCCTTTCCTACTACCTGGCTTCTGCTCTGCAACCAGTTCCCTCCTCTTTCCTGTTTTGATAGTACTTGGCTGCCTCAACTGTCAATATCTCGTCTGGAACTCTGCTTAAAACCCTGTATTCACATCCCATCTATGTTTTTCCCACCATTCTTCTGCGTCTAATCTTTTTATATTTCCATCCAATTTCCAATTTTGGTTTAGGTAGCTTGTGTAGCTCCAAATACTGCCAGTCTCGCTACATCCTGAGTTTTACACTCCTCACTGGCATGTTCACATAGATAATACAGGATAGTTATTGATTGAATGTAATTAAGTAATTTAACTAAAAAATATATTACTGCTCACATGTGACGTTTATATCCTCAACATCCAGAACTACAACATGCCGTACATGATCACGTTTCATACTACCATGGGTAAAAAAGGCCCATTTAAAGCCTTTGGCGCTGCATTACTTTTCTGTCACTAGAATGCATGCAAGTAAAACACGATGGCGTTCTACTACTTACAGTTCTATATATGTAAATAAAATTATCCATCAGAGTTAATTCAGCACCTCTTGGATTTATACTAACAATCTGACCTACCGCAATTTCTCGTGTATAATGCGCACCCATGTATAATACGCACCCCCAAAGTTGACCTCAAAATTCTGGAAAACCCTTCTACCTATGAATAATGCATTTTTACAATCATGATTTTGCTTCTAACCATATGATCAAAACATAAATTATCTGTATTTTGTTAGTTTTTTTCAAAGAATTATTCTGAAGTTAAGCACTTCATTTGAACATGTAATACTTCCTTTTTAGTTAGTTACTCTTCTTTTGAAATTAAGAGCCCTACTTTTATTTAGTAAGTGAGAAAACAAACAGTTGTGCTCATATGTTTGATTACCCAGGGAGAATTTGTAAGATGGGTACAATTCTTTAAAGAAAACATGAAGGACCAGGCGAAACACATTTCATTTTATTTTAATGCGATTCAAATTAAACGGTCGAGCATTTCAGAAAAGCATTATCATTAAACAAAACATAACCAAAAAGAAATAAATGATGGTTGTTGTTCAGTCAGTCATATTTTGAAAAAACAATATTTCACAAATTCTGCCAGCGTATGTAAACTTATGAACACAACTGTACATATATGCAGTCATACGTACCCCTGTCATATTGTAATGAAAGTGTACAGCTTTTTCATAACCACTCGATGGCGGCATACATTTATAAAATGTGAAAGTTTTTTCCATTTGCACCTATACCTATGTATAATGCACACTATTGAATTTTGGCAATTTTTTTTTGGGGGGGGGGGTGATGCGCATTATACATGACAAATTACGGTAATATCATTTCAAATAATTTTATCAGTCTGTCATCAGAATTGCACCCCATTTTACAGCCGATACAATCAAAGCAGCATTCTGTTCTACACCAGCCTTCACTGAATAGCTGCAAACACAAAAGTCAAGTAAACATACATTATGCAGTATTTAATTCAGTGGGGCTGCATTGAACAAATGCAGATCTCAAGTTAGACAAACCGGTCACTGTAATGCTTTGTAACACTTCTTTCATCAACCACTATTTGTTCATTCTCCTCCTCTTTCCACTTCATCCCTCAAGCCTTCAAGCATTTACTGTACAGTATTTCAACCACTCCTACTATCCCTTCGGTTGCCTTCATTTCTCCCTTCCTGATGAGGCCCCCTTCTCTGCCTCCTGCAGGCCGGTTCTTTGACGAGATCGAGTCCCCAGTAGATCCGCAACATGGCTCTAAGCTAGCGGACTACAATGGGGACGATGGCAATGTGGGTGAGTATGAAGCTGACAAGCAGGCTGAGCTGGCCTACAATGAGGAAGAGGATGGTGATGGTGGGGAGGAAGACGTTCAAGGTGAGCCAGGCCGGGGGGCTAGACTGCTTGTCCAGATGTGTATTCACCATTCCTCACTTGCCGCCTTCACTCCCCTCCTCTTTGCTGCCAACCCTCCCTCCAGCATTTTCCCCAGCAGTTTGTGAGTAGAATAGCTCACATTGCCATGAGTTTGGTCCTTGAATCCATCATCAAGCAGATGTGTATAACATCATATTTCTGGGCTCAAAGAAGACCTGCAATGTATGCATTCCAAAATGAGTAAAATGAAAGGCACAGTAATCATCTAAACACACAAATTCTCTTCGACTGAGGAAACCAGACCAAGGAACTCGGGGTTCTGTGAATGTGATTCACTCGCCATCGCCTGCCTGTGCTTCATTTTTAGCTAACGCACCTGTCTGAGCTGACCCACATCTAGATAGAAATAGCTCACTTGTGTTTGATAATGTGTGTGTTCTCCTTGAAACATTGAAAATTACACCCATTCTCATTCTTGGGGGTCATATTTGGTTTTAATTTGTTGCCTTACTGAATATGTTTTGTTTGAATGCAACCAAATTTGATCCATTGCCTGTGGTTATGATTGATTCATTTTATAGACTGTACTTTACATAATGACTGATTTGATGTTTATTTTTTTCCCCATATGAAATCTATCCATCCATCCATCCATTTTCTATACCGCTTTATCCTCACTAGGGTCGCGGGCTTGCTGGAGCCTATCCCAGCTATCTTCGTGCGAGAGGCGGGGTACACCCTGAACTGGTTGCCAGCCAATCGCAGGGCACATATAAACAAACTACCATTCGCGCACACATTTACACCTAAGGGCAATTCAGAGTCTTATGGGAGGAAACCGGAGTGCCCAGAGAAAACCCATGCAGGCACGGGGAGAACATGCAAACTCCACACAGGCGGGACCGGGGATTGAACCCTGGTCCTCAGAACTGTGAGGCTGACGCTCTAACCAGTCGTCCACCGTGCCGCATATGAAATCTAATATAATTAAAATATCGGAGTGTTTTCGTATACAGTAATGCATACTCAAACAACTCTTTCTTTTGCCCTTTTGTTCCAGACGATGACGATCGAGACATGCAGGGAGATCGGGCTGTGGATTATGGAAAGCGACATCAAGCTATCGACATTCTCTGAATGTGAATTTTGTACTGTGAAATCTCATCAAAACATACTGACCTTCTTTGGACATCAGTATGATTCAGAATTCACAGCTTGCATCCTTAGTGTCATGGACCACGTCTACAAACAATTATTACAGAATTTGAATAATATTTCCTAACAATACAACCCAAAACGTGGAACAGTATAATCAGTTGTGTTATTTGGTAATGCAGTTAGGCTAGGACAATATACAGTAAGTGGTCTGTACATTGACAACTTTTACTGTTGTGCCTCAGTTCATAGCTGAGTAGTCTAAAATAGCCTAGTTGACACATCAACTGAAATGTTGTGTTCTGGATGCTGTGCTGAGATGTTTCTCAAAGAGTTTAATCGGGCATTTGGACTCTTCACCCCAATTTTTGGACACTTGCAAGGATGCCATTTCTGTTTTAGGTTTACAACAGTAGGAAAGTGTTTGAAATGCCAAGGACTTTGCTTACGGTCTATTAAATCATTTTTTGTGAACACACAAAAGTGGCCATCATCCTCTTCTAAATGCTAGTATTCATGCATGTTAGATTCATGATGATAATCATGCCTTTTCATCGATTGCAGGCACACACACACACACACACACATAGACCAAAAATCAGGCATTTAAGTTTTGGTTGTATTGTGTGTGTAGTGTGTAGTGTGTGTGTGTGTGTGTGTGGTCAGATAATCTGAAAACACAACACCACACACATAAAGATTCTCTTCCACCATCAATCTCAAATCTAGTCTACCAAGACAGAAATCTTGCGTGATTAAACATGATCAAACAAAACCAAGAAGAAACAAAACCGGATATATTGTGCCGATGTTTCTTGATTGTTGCCGAAGGGACCAAAGGCTTGTGTTGTCAAATGGTGGTGATGCTAATAACACTTGAAAATGCGTCTTGCCGTTTGGTGAACCCACTTACACAAAATACAACATCGGGTAGGACATTTTATTTATGGCCGTTTCCTTGTTCCACACTCGGGTCGCTTCTTGATTAGCTACAAATTCACTCTTAACACACCTCAGACCACAGGATAATTTTATAGGATAATCGTGTAAAAAAAAAAAAATAATAATAATAATTGTGTGACATTTGTCATCCTTGGTCGGGAAGGGGCAAAATTGGGACAAAAAAAGTCCTATTATGTGTACCGGGGCCTTAGCGTCCTGAATAAAGTGTCATGTGCACCTCTAATGTACAATGGTAGCACAGTGCATATGAACTGATACCTTTTTTTTTTTCTGTACAGGTAGTATGTTTCATGTAATTTGTGGCAATGTTTTAGTCAAAACATGCAGGTGTTGATTTGACAGTAAATGTTTAAAAAAAAAATGATCAAAATGCATTCATCTTATGGAATGATCTAATCTTGGAATTGTTGCTCTTTATAGTGTTGCTTTTGTATTGAGTAAAAATAGAGTAGCTACTGTATAGGCTGATGATGCAAGGACTCTTGCCTGGCTGCACTGCCGACTGGCTGCTGGTGTTCGTTCTGAGAGGTAAGGGGGCGTGTCTGTGTCCATACGGGTATTTACCTCGCAGAGCCTGAGCAGAGGCGGGAAATGGCGCCCGTTAACAACGGTGTGTCATTTCGGAGACGGCCATTGAGGAGATAAGATGTCGAATACAAGCGCTGGCTCTGTTGTGATGACTCTCGGGTCGTGAGCGCTTATTTGGAACAACCGAGGATCACCGTCAAGTAAGTAGCCGTCCTCGGCATATTGCCCCCATTTGCCTTGTGTCGAATGTGATGTTGGCTGACGACAAGCTTCAGTATTTTCCCTTCCTGCCTGTGCACATCTGCTAGCCTGAAGCACCCCCCCCCCCCCCCCCCCCCAAGGAAGCCAAGCTGGTTCTATGCTAGTTGTGCTAAGCTAAGTACCATAGCTTCTGGAAGCTAACGACGGCCTTCGATGGATACGGCTCATTTCTGGCTACCGTGACAAAATTCCAAACGTTTACACAAAAATGTACATCTAGTTAGACATTAAATAACGTAAATACGTTGTTGTGGAAAAGGCGAATAGTTGTCACGACCTGCAGTTATGTTTCGTAACTTGTGTGGAGAGAGCGAGCAGATGCATTCCGCGGCTGAACTTCGCTGGTTCATTAGCCAGGTAACAGGCATATTTACCATTCATGTTTTTCGGTCACTACAATAACACTATCTTCTTCCATCGTCAATTAAAAGACCATACAGTCGTTTGCATTATTGAAACACGAAACAGTAGCGTTTAGAGATGATAAATAAAATAGCTCGTGTCGCCAGGAGCAACGAGTTTAGATGTTTGACAGCCTCAACCGCAATTGTCACACTTGTAAATAAAATGGAAAAAAAGGTTGTCACTGGCTGAAGCATGTTTTAATATCCAAGTAGGTGTTAGATGAGCTCACAATGCCGCATTGGCTTGCTAGCGCTTATAGCTGGTTAACATTAGCCTTGGGTTTTCCTTTAGTCATGACCTCGTCCAGTATGTATACTGACTAAGTTTGTCTCTGCATGACAGGAGTAGCATGTTGCCCTGGCGAACGCGTACATGCGTAATCTAATTAGTGCTTTTGATGCTAAATGTACCTGATTTGCTGGACTGTAGTTTGTCAAGTCGCTGAGGTTCGCTGGGCAATCGAAATTGAAATGAAAAAGGACGATGGTGGGGATTCGGTGGTTTGTCTGCGGTTTTTTATTTTTTATTTTTTTGTTGGAATTGTTAGATACACGCTAGAGCTGTATCATTCCTAAATCGAGTAGCTTTAAGACGACCTTAACGTCTCTGTCGGTGTTACCATGGCTAACTAGCCAGCTCTGTTTGAAGCATGCATTTTCCTATTTCCCGCTCGCTTGCTTGCCCCCAGCAACAGCTATGTGCATGATGATCCTTGCGCGTCAGAATCGCCGAGATTGGTGATGGCTGCAGCCATACATATTTACTCATTATATCGAGCAATGGTAGATGTAGTTGATTTTGCAAAAGCAGCCCACTAAACAGCTTCTGCACACAAAAAATACAATGTATTGAAGAATAACTATCTTTGTGACAAGTTTGACTTGTTAGTTCATATCTAATTACTTTATAAAGTTTATGCATTGGAACTTGTAGGTAAAAACCTTTACATAATGGGAATGTCAATCATAAGGATAGACAATCCTAATAATCGCTGTTGGTAGTCAGCTTTTGCCATTTATGTAAATGAAAAGTTGATGTGGTAGATGAATTTCTTTAAATATTTTTATTTTATTTTTTTTAACCGTTTAGTATTTGTTCTCTATGAATTGCTAGGTCTACTTCCTTTGGATATGTCCAGACACATTTTCAATCTGCAGCTGTTATGCAAGCAAGAGGCTGGGCTTTTCTTACAATTTGTGTTCTCCGTCACAAGTTTTCCATGTTCACGAGCCTAAGAAATTTGAGCCTCTGTTATAGTGAGCAAGAAGTGTATATTTCCCAGATAAGACTGAAATCACAAATTCAATGTACAGCACTGTTTAAATTAAAATAATGTTCCAATCCGTACAAAATCATCATGAATGTGTACAGTGAAACCTGTAATGTGATTTGTTTTTAGTGTACCACTGAAAGCTAAGCCAGCTGCGGCTGCTGTGATGTAAGTGAAATGGGATGTTGAATACATCCAGATGTTTGCAGTAAGCTGAAGCAGACCTACAAAAGTACACACAGATACGCCCTCCTATTCTTGGTTATTTTAAGTCTAAGTGTTTGTCTAACTTAAAAGTTAGTGTTTGCTTATGCCATTTTTTATTTTTTTTTTAAATGTAATAGAATAGCAGAAACATTGAAACACAGTTTGGCCCATCTCTGTTTGCAGCATATTTAAAAAAAAAAAAAAAAAAAAAAAGAGTACACTGAAGAACCCCATAGTACACACAGCATAAAAAAATATATACAACAGCTAAAGCAGCAAGTCTCTCTACAGTTTTATAGTTTTGGTAATTCCCACTCTTATGTTCACATTTCCTGTTCGACTTATGAGGTCATCTTATTTCTGAAACAGCTTTACATGTGACTGCTACAACGATGAGGCTGAGAATGCGAAAGGCGTCTCAGCAGCCGATCCCCAGTCTGGCCACGCGCCCATCTCGGACCAAGAGAAGGCATTCAGAAGTAGAAGAGGACACTCCTACCAGTGGTGGGAGGGGCTTGCTGTCAACAATCAAAAAGTTCATCAGAGGAAATACTGTTAAGGTGAATAGGATATATGTTCTTGACGACAATTGTAAGAGCCCTTCAAGTAGCCCCTCTCCTTTCAATATTATATTTAGTTTTAACAGTGTGGCATGATTGTATTTCTTTGTAAAACTCTATGAAGCATGGTTTTCATCATTGGCACGAGTCAAAGGCATGCTGACTCGGTAGAGTATAATGTTTCTCTTGAAACCCATGCTCGATTGCAGCAGCACAAAGCAAGCAGTATATTTAAGATGGTCCGTCCGTCCATGCTTATGTTACAAGACGGCACCACATTGCTTTGTAGAGTTTCCCCCAATTATTCATGCATCTATGTTGAGTCAAAGTGGTTTTCAATTTGTGAGCTGTGCTCGACAGTAGTTTCAGAGCTTCACTGTGTGCAATGAGTTTATCTATTACATTAGGATGCACAAATTCTTAACTGTAAAATAATGAACTTAATGGAAGAAAACAAATGGATCTGGTTCAGATGGTGAATATTGGTTATTGCAAATACACTTATTTGTGATGCGTTTCAGGGATGCATTAACTATTGGGAATAGGGTTGTCACGATCAAATCTTTTTAGAATCATTATCATATAGATATTTCGTCGAGTCCTTGAGAACCCACCCCCCCAAAAAATATACTTTTACTACTAACATTAATTCATTCATTCTCATTTATGAGGGCTGGACCTCTGTCCTTAAACCGCATATGTTGATACTGAGTGTATGGTATAAACTGTGCAGAATTTAAGACGACAAAATTAGCCTTTGGTAAACGGTTAACATTCACAATTAGCATTGGCACGATTACCATTTTAGTTTAAAAATAAATAAATAAAAATACATTACCATTCAGCTCACTTATAAATACATGTAATGTGTACATTACACATCTAATAGTGTCTTAAAAATCACTTACAGACACTACACTGACAATAGCAATGTTTTTCACAGGCCCAGCAGTGCGTCGATCTGCAACAAATGTCCGTGCCGCAAACATGAACAGTGGCCAAATGGTTCCGGGCAGCACAAATTGGTTCTTGGCCGCGCAAATATGCTTTATTTTTTCTGCCTCTAGGCAGAAATGTTTGCATTTACCAATTTTTGTGGTCCAGTTTCCAAATTAAATTAGCATATTATCGCCAAAACTTGCTGAAATTGCGATCATCTAGTGACTTTGAGTTTGTGACTACAATACTCGTGAGCCTTTAGTACCCTCGGAGCGCAACACTTGACAAGACCCGAAGCAGCGGACTCTTGTAGCAGCCTAAGCCAACAGAGAAGCAAGCGGAGGCAGCTTTATCAGACGCAGAAATGCGGTAGCCTGGTTCGACTAACAACTAAGCTAAAAGCTAATCCCTATAGAGTGCCGCCCCTATCCATCTTCTTCTCCAGCATTTGCTTATTGGACAAAAAAATAGATCTACAAATGGAGCAACATAACATCCCTCCTTTGTCCTTGGGGCTTATTGCTCAGCCCCAGCCCCCTGGACTTTTCGCCCAACCACAAATGTCTTTAAATGCACATTAACGATCGCCTGTTCTTCTGTTGTTTAAAATTAAACATTTTAACCTGTATAAACAGCTCATTTAAATAGACACATTCCTCCATCTTGTGATCTGAGCGGTTATCGTTTTTTTTTTTGTTTTTAAACTCGCTGATCGGTGATTGGCCCCATAAATCATGATCGTGTAAAGCCCAATTTATACATGGCATTTCAAAATAAAATCTTCTAACCTGTGTATTATATGAATGTTACTGATTACAGAATAACGAAGTACATTTATACATGACATTTCATCTCAGTCTCATGGTACTTGTTTGTGACAATAAAAAGGCAATGTAATATAGGATGAGTTTAATATATAATACAATTATATACATTATACATAAGTAGGGGGTCCCAGCTCCAGCTTTCCATCAGTTTGGGGGTCCTTGGCCTTGAGATTGTTGAAGACCCCTGATATAAACCATTAAAAAACTATAAGTATATCCGGTATCCGTTTGGAGAAGCAACATGTTATCCCTGGAAAAAACGGTTATCGTGCGCCCCTAATGCATTTGATGTTTTCTGTTTCCAAGTAGCGTATTTTCACGACCATAGGGCGCACCGTATTAAAAGGCGCAGTCTCAGTTCCAGGGTCTATTTCTGTAGTTAACACCTACATAAGGCACCGTATTATTGGGCGCAGACATGGTAAAACATGGTAGCATGCATGCACGCTAAAACAATGTTTTTAAAAAGGCAGCGGGAGCAAAACTGAGTTCGGTTGTACTTTATTTAAGTATTTAACAATGTACTCACGTTATTTTTTGTCAATCCTCAGCCACAAATCCATCACAGTCCTCATCTTCAGTATCCGAAATGACCAGCTGGCCAAGTTCCCCAACAAACACGCCGGGTTCCCTCTCGTCATTGTCAGTCAGTCTCGTTGCCGGGGGGCTGTTCAGCAATGATGCCGGCTTTCACGAAAGCTTGGACATCAGTCAAAGCAGATACCTTAGACCAAGCATCCACAATCCATTCCCATATGGTGGCGTAACTCGCCCGGCGTTGCCTCCCAGTCTTAATAAAGCTGTGTTCGCCATCTGTCATCCATCGCTGCCTCGCCGCTCGCAACTTTACTTTAAATGCCCTGTTTACACCGATGTCCAGCGGTTGGAGTTCCTTAGTCAAGCCTCCCGGAATGATAGCAAGCTCTGAGTTCATTGGCTGCACTTGATTTTCACAGCGGCTGTGAGATGGGCGCGCATGGAGTCACAGATCAACAGGGACGGTGACGCGTGGAAAAAAACATCTGGTGTCTTTACGTACACCTCACTCAGCCACTCTCATTTTCTCCTCGTCCATCCAGCCCTTTTGATTGGCCTTAACGATGACTTCGGCTGGAAACTTTTCTTTCGCCAGAGTCTTCCTCTTAAAAATGACCATAGGTGGCAGTTTCTGTCCATTACCATGGCAACCAAGCACAACAGTAAAAGCCGACTTCTCGTGCCCCGTTGTGCGTATCGCTACCGTGCTGGTCCCCTTCTTCTCAACAGCGTGCTTCACTGGGATGTCGAAAGTGAGCGGCACCTCGTCCATGTTGATGTGGTTGGGCTGGATTTGTTTGTCGGCAATCTTTTTACTGCAGTCTGAGCGGAAGATGGCCAGCTTTTCCTTGTAATCTGCCGGAAGTTGCTGCGCCACGGTAGTCCTTGATGGATAAATGCCGCCGTTTCATAAAACGAAAGCACCAAGACGGACCTCCTTGAAAATGTTCGATTTTTATTTCTTCTGCAAGCGTTATTGCCCTCAGTCGAATGGTGACTGTAGAGACTCTTCTCCTGGCTGTTCTTTGCTCATTAATCCATTGCTCGAGTTGGTCTTCCAACTCAGGGCACCTCGCCTTGTTTCCGTGGAAACTCTGCTTCTTCGTCTTGACTTGGCGAAGCTCGTTTTCCTGCTTCCTTCACTTGCGAACCATGTATTCGTTTATCTTGAATTCTCTCGCGGCTGCTCGATTCCCATGTTCCTCCGTGTAACTGACAACTTAAACTGTCAACTGTAAACGTAACTGACAGCTTAAACTGTGCTCCGTAAGCGTGTCTCTTCATAGATGCCATTTTCGGGGGTCCTTAGCGAAACTGATCTTGTTTTGCACAATGCACACCCCGGCGCTATATACCTACTCGGGGCATGGCTTTAGCGTCCTCCTTCACGCGCACCCTTTCCCCTTTATGTCCGCATGCTGTCCCCAGCCACGTCCGCTTTTCCTCTGTATAAGCAGTGTGTCGGCAGGAAATCCTCCAAGTCAAACGGAGCGCTCATCACACAACAACATTTATAGATGTTGGAACTCTGTGCACACAAGGCGAGCCGCATTATAAGGTGCCCCGTTCATTTTGGGGAAAATTTAAGACTTTTAAGTGCGTCTTATGGTCATGAAAATACGGGAATATAACAATTTTATATCGGGTAACTTGTTTACTCAATTTTTTGGAGGACTACTTTTTACTCGTCACATTATTGTCAAATAAAAGTACTCTTACTTGAGTACTATATTTGACTACTCTACGCACCTCTGGAGCAGACATACTCTGTTGCTTCTCTTACGTTTAAGCAACATTTTTGCTCCTCAGATCAGTCCATGTCGTATTTGTTGCAGTGGTCTTTTGTATTTTCGTATTGAGGTGCTGCGGGTCTTGGCCCTGGTTGTGGTCCCAGCGGAACCGCAAAGCACGCGTAACATCGGCGACAAGAGTTGATCCGCTAGTACATTTCATATTAATTAGGAAACGTGCCTAGATGCATATGGGATTAACCTTTGAAGTTGGAAATAGTGACAAATTAAGTGAAACAGACAATGATTTTAGTCAATTATTTTCCAGAATGAGAGTGCTTCTAGAGGAGGATGCTATTCATGTGGCACAGCTTGAAGCAGGCATCAGGTGCAGGTGGAGATGAGCCTGGCTCAAGTTGGAGGCCAAAACCAAAAAGCATGAGCGGTGTAAATAAATGTTTTTCTCTGTGAAGTAAATGTATTTTGCCTTATTGTAGTCATCAGTTTTCCAGGTTGCTTAAGTTATGTTCAAAACAATTCTCTGCAGGGGCCCGGGGGATCACCCCCCCCCACACAATGTTTTTTGTCACCTCTTTCATGCCTTTAGTGTTTGCATGTTTGAATAATTTATTAATGATTATGATTGACTATTGCACGAAAATGTTCGACAAAATTCTGAAAATATGGAAATTGACAAATTTGGACAAATTGTGAATTTTCTAGGTTGGTAGCTCTGTCCACCTGACTTTCTTAATGTGTTAAGGTGCAGCAGGAAAGCCCAGCCAAGAAGGCGCGTCTTCACTGTGATGTGGACAACAACCTGATCACCTCAACTCCAGACAGCAACCCTGCCCATAGGGTTGGCAGAAAAGGCTCCGTCAATGGATGTGAGTGGAACAAAAAAAAGTTATACTTAAAATGTGTTTTTACTACAACTACTAGTACTCTTGTACTTTGTTAAATGATGTCTGAATTATATTGCTCTGCAGTGGCAACCAATCATAACAGGAGTAAGGAAAAGCCCAATGGGAGTCTGGGGGAGACGACGGCTGCTGAGGTGCCCACAAGCCCTCCTAGGACAACTCTTCTTGGGACCATCTTCTCTCCTGTTTTTAACTTCTTCTCACCAACTAAAAATGGTAGGCCTTTATGGTCACAGGCATCATTCAAATTGTTGTTGAAATCAATTCATGGATGATTGTAGATCAGAACTCAAATGAAAACTATTTTCTTTGTCCCAGAATACAGAAGTCATTAAAATGCTTTTCCTTCATCTGCACAGCCTCGTCTGGATCGGACTCTCCAGACCCGGCATTGGCGGCTGAGGAAATAGTCAAACAGCTGGAAATTGAACAAACTGTAGAAACACCCACCAGCACAGCCACATTTACACAGGAACTATGTACCACCACTAACTTCTACTCGAGTGTATCCCAGCTACCGCCTCTGCGACCTCCTCACATCCCTGATGCATACCCTATAGCAGAGCAGGGAGAGACTGATGCAGACCTTCCACCCCTCACTGGTATATCACTGAGCTTTACAGACAGAAATCAGATAATTATTCAGTGGCTGTTTTTGTGTGCTGAGATCTCCTTTCAGTTAAATTAAATGATTTGACTTTTGTTATTGTTCCAGCTCCAGGCTCCATTCCTGATATGGCATACATGAACCCTTCTCATACTGCAGTACCACCAGAAGCATCCTATGAAGAAGACTGGGAAGTCTTTGACCCGTGAGTGAAAGTTCTAGTTGTCAATATTTGTTAATGGACTTCCAGCGGTCTCTGGCCAGAATGTCAGTACAAATCGGGTTGGAAGTTGGTTCAGTTTCTGCAAACGACTGCAGTGTTTCAGGTACCATTTTAATATATTTTTCAGTCCCTCTAGGACAATTCAGTTTACACTCAGCTGTATGTTACATTACACACCACACACAACCAGACCAAACATAGAGGCTTGCAAGCAGAGAAGTCAGTTGAGGTGCTGTAGGGGGTTTAAGTGCCTTTCTCAAGGGCACATTGACGGTAGTTGCAATTTATTTTATTCTGCAGTGGGATTCCAACCATGACTCCTGTGTTCCAGGCTCGTTTTTACAGATGCGCTACCCTCCAACGTATTTGAACATATTACATTTTCTTCAATATTCAAATCTTTACTCGAGATAACAAAGCCACGAGCATAAGAGGCCATTCCCTTATCTGTTAAGGAAATGTCAAAGAACCCTTCCAATACTTGTGATGCATGAATGCAAATCAGTCGCCTTTCGGCGAAATTCGCCGTTTTGAACTCAAAATAGGCCATTTCCGTGAATCGTACAGATCCGCTGAGTTTTTTCTGTTGGAGGGGGGGAGGGTCGCTGTCGTCATAGACTGTTTCGTACTACTCCAGCGCTGGCGGCTAGATCCATTCCACCATCCACACACAGATCTAATTGTGAATATTACTCCGCGGCGGACTAATATGCTGGCGCATCGGCCTGAGGTTCCACCTGTGCGCTCGAGACCGGCTTTGGATAAATCACAGGAGTTGACGAGACCGGAAAAAACACTTCCGCCGCTTCTGCTGTTAAGAAATAAATACCTTTACTCCATTACACCGATCTAAATGTCAGTCGCTACTTTTATCAATTATTGCTTATTTATCAACTATTTCATGAGCAAGACTACGACTTAGACGTCCGCATTGGCGCTCCTTGCTCACCAATCAAACGACACAAGAAAGTCACATGACCTCAAGCAACGTCCTCTATTGGGCTTCCATGTATATACATAAAGCTCAAAGTATAGTAATACATATGACACATAATTATTACTATTACATGCGACCAAGGACATGTAAAAACATGCAGAAACATGTACTATATAGAGGCTTCTTTATACTCTCGCGGACAGCGGGATAGCCGCAGTGACGTCGGCGCGGTCGCTACAGCTATCCCGCATGCAGATTAGCTTTACACTCGAGCGCAACCCACGCGCGCTGTTTTGAAAGCGTGCTGCAGTTCTCCTCCAAGTCAGGGGTGTCGCTACAGCTGGTATTGGCTAGGACGCTACAGGGTGGAGTTTCCTCTGTATTTTTTGGGCCATTTCCGGTAGCTGTTTTTACTTTCCTTTTCATAACAAGCAACAACAATGGCGACCGTGGAACAGAGTCTGCTAGAACAAATGGACCTAGATGACACGTTTAATTGTGCTGCAAAATCGATCGAGAAGGCGGCGCCGTAGGTGCTATGTGGAACCGGGAGGAACGCTGATTATTTCACAGGATGCAACTAAAACGAGCCTATAACGATGAGATGATCTCCGTGGCATTCTACGCGCAGCAACAATTTTTGCCGTGCGCGCGTCAAACGACACAGGGGGCCACGCGGGCCAATTATTGGGGTCACGTGATGCAATGCGGGCGTTGTCGACCACGGGAGTATAAAGAGGCTTTAATGGAGGCTTATTGCAAAACGTGCAGGAACGCTCAAAAACGTGCAAGGAAACGTTCCCACTCCAGAAAGCTCCCTGAAAACGGACACACAAAGTCTGAGCTTTAAGTATATAGATGTTGCCTAACATGTTTGAAGCTATTATAATCACAGGTGCTTCTAAAGGTGAGACAGCATTTCTATCCCGAATACGATTTTATAATGATTTACCAGTTCAATTCAGAAGGCTTCAGTTTCCAATATCAATTTGTTTTGCAATGAGTATCAAGAAGTCACAAGGTCAGTGTCTGAAAGTTGCTGGATTGGATTTGCGTTCTCCATGTTTTTCTCATGGTCAGTTTTATGTTGGTTGATCAAGGGTTGGCAGATCTAATGATTTGTGTATACTGGCAGAGAATAAGATGACAAAAAATATTGTTTATCCCGAAGCATTGCAATAAAACCTTGAACTGTTTGATCAGAATCATCTTTATTTGCCAAGTATGTCCAAAAAGCACACAAGGAATTTGTTTCCGGTAATTGGAGCCGCTCTAGTATGACAAAAGACAGTCAATTGACAGAGAACATAAAGACATTGACAAAAACAGTCACTGAGCAATAAAGGTTTGCTAGTTATCTGGTAATGCCAGTACTTTTTGGGGGGGGACAATTGTGCAAAAGATGCAGAGTCCTCTAGCACTTAGAGCAGTTCGAATGACTAATATTACAATAGTCTGGTGCAATGACCATTGTGCAAAGGGCGGCGAGACTTCAAGCGAGTAGTACGATAGTCTGGGACAATGTTGATTGTGCAAATGTTGCAGATACTCCTCAGTCAGTGTGCAAATGAGGCAGATGCTACTCTGGCATGAGTGGCCAGTATTGGTCAACAACAGATACGCAAATAGTGCAGCGTGGTGAGACGACTACAGTGAGTGCAGGAGCAATATATAATTGGCCCGACAGAAATGTGACAACAAACTCAAGACAAAAAATTGCCAGCATGTTGCAATGGAATTTTAGGTTAGGTGTTTAAGAAGTTGATTGCAAGAGGGAAGAAGTTTTTGGAATGTCTGTTAGTTCTAGTTTGCATTGATCGGTAGGGCCTACCTGAGGGAAGGAGCTGGAAGAGGTGGTGAACGGGATGCGGAGGGTCCGAGAGGATTTTGCACGCTCTTGTCTTAGTTCTGGCAGCGTGGAAATCCTCAAGGGTGGGTAGAGGGGGACCGACAATCCTTTCAGCAGTTTTGATTGTCCGTTGCAGTCGGAGTTTGTCCTTTTTTGTAGCAGCACCAAACCAGACTCTGATGGAAGAACACAGGACTGATTCGATGACAGCTGTGTAGAACTGCCTCAGCAGCTCCTGTGGCAGGCCATACTTTCTCACAAGCCGCAGGGAGTACATCCTCTGCTGGGCCTTTTTGAGGACGGAGTTGATGTTGATCGCCCACTTCAGGTCCTGAGAGACTGTAATTCCCAGGAACCTGAAGGTCTCGACGGTTGACACAAGGCAGCTGGACAGCGTGAGGGGCAGTTATGGCGAAGGATGCCTCCTGAAGTCCACGATCATCTCTGCAGTCTTGAGCGTGTTCAGCTTCAGGTTGTGTCGGGCGCACCACAGCTCCAGCCGCTCCACTTCCTGTCGATATGCAGACTCGTCACCGTCCTTCATGAGGCCGATGACAGTGGTGTAATCTGCAAACTTCAGGAGTTTGTCAGCCGGGTGCGTTGAGGTGCAGTCGTTCGTGTAGAGAGAGAAAAGCAGTAGAAGGTATTCAAGTCTGCAGTAGAAGGTATTCAAGTCGTTGGCTAGTGTGCTATTGTTCTCAGCTTGGGGGGATCGTCGCTTGTAATTTGTCAGCGATTGGAATGCATGCCAGACCGATTTAGAGTCGTTAGCGCTATACTGTTTTTCCAACGTTGCTGCATAGTTCCTCTTTGCAATGTTAATTTCTTTAGTCAGCTGGTTTCTCGCTCGATTATACAGGGGCCTGTCCCCGCTTTGATATGCGTCCTCCTTAGCTTGGCGAAGCTGCTTAAGTTTGTCAGTGAACCACGGCTTGTTATTGTTCAATGTGCGAAATGACTTTGTTGGTACAGACACATCTTCACAGAAACTGACATAGGATGTGACAGTGTCTGGATATTCATCCAGGCTGCCAGCTGAATTTTCAAAGACACTGCAGTCTGTGCAGTCTAAACGGCTTTGAAGTTCCATCTTTGCTTCATTGGTCCACTTCTTCACTGTTTTCACTGTAAGCTTCACGCATTTAAGTTCTTGCCTGTACGTCGTTAAGTGAATTAAGCAGTGATCAGACGAGCCCAGTGGTGCACAAAGTTGTGGTATGTGTTTTTTAGCGTAGTATAGCAGTGGTCTAAAATGTTATTTTCCCTGGTAGGACACTCGATGTGCTGCTAATATTTAAGTAGTTTGTGGTTGAGTTAACTTTGTTAAAGTCCCCGAGAATAATGAGGGGTGAGTCCGGGTGTTTTTTTTTCAATTTCGTTGACTTGTTCGGCGAGCGTTAGCAGTGCGGCGTTCGTGTTAGCTTGAGGCGGAATATAGGCACCCGCGAGAATGAATGATGCGAACTCACGCGTCCGGCTGATTGTCGTGCCTACGTGCCGGCCATGTTGTGAAGGTAGTCATTACCATGAAGGCAACGGTGCGCAACTCGTCGTGTTTACATTTAGACGAACAAAAACAACAGCTTGCATGTATTGTAGTATTTGTCTGGCGCTGTCTGTCCAAACGTGGATAGTTCAGCTCACTTATAACTTGAGAAAACACCGTGCAGTAAATTGCAGATGTTTTGACTGTGCAAACACACACACGTCCACACACACACACAATCAGAATTTGCATTTTATTTTGTAATTTAAAAAATTATTTTTTTGTTGATGCTGTGGTTAAAAAAATCAGAAGTTACTCACTATTTGCTCAGTACTTGAGTAATTATTTCACTGTGTACTTTCTACTAGTAATTTTTGGAGGATTACTTCTACTTGAGTCACATTATTGTCAAGTAACAGTATTCTTACTTGAGTACAATATTTGGCTACTCCACCCACCTCTGGAGTGGTCATCCTCTCTTGCTACTCTTACGTTTAAGCAACATTTTTGCTCATCAGATCAGCCAGTGTCGTATTTGTTGCACTGGTCTTTTGTATTTTTGCGTTGAGGTGCTGTGGGTCGTGGCCCTGGTTGTGATGCCAGTAGAACAGTGACGCACACGTAACTTCAGCGACAAGAGTTGATCAACTCGTACATCTTGTATTAATTAGGAAACGCGCCTACATTTATCCAATTAAATGTATTAAGCGACAGAGCGATGTTAGGGATTATATCAAAAGGCAGAATTAACTAACTTCAAATTTAGCAATGGCCAATAAAAACAGAAAAATATTGTATTTAATATTTTCCTGGATGATGCATTTGGGATTAGCCTTTGAAGTTGGTAATAGTGAAAAATGAAGGGAAACAGACTGATTGTAGTCAATTCTTTTCCAGAATGAGAGTGCTTAAAGAGGAGGATGCTATTCATGTGGCATAGCTTGAAGCAGGCATCAGGTGCAGGTGGAGATGGGCCTAGCTCAAGATGGGGGCCACAATAAAAAAAGCAATGAGGCAAATTTAATTTTAATCCTAAATTTGTACATCAACATGTACTTGAGCGGTGTTTTTCTGCGTGAAGAAAATTTATTTTGCCTTATTTTACTCTTCAGAGTCTTCTAGATTATGTAATTTATGTTAAAATCAAAAACATTCTCTGCGGGAGCCCGGTGATCCCCCTGGTGTTGGCATGTCTGGTGATGGAAGTTCTTAATCAGTAAAACGTAAAAAATGTAAAAGCCTCTTAATGCAAATAATGAAAATGTTAACTACATAATTATTTGACACCTTTTCTGATTGTAGTCCCTTTGATTTCCATTTGACTTGAGCAGGTTTTCATAGGTGTCAGAGTTCCCTTTATTTGGCAATCAGTGAGACTAAATTTATAATTTCTTCTGCTCTTGTTGTGGTTGAACTTGAACTAGTTTGTTGTGTGTGACATGTTTCATGTCTTTCTCGTCAGGTATTTCTTCATCAAGCATGTCCCTCCATTAACAGAAGAGCAGCTCACTCGGAAACCAGCCCTTCCACTGAAGACTCGTAGCACACCTGAATTCTCTCTTGTCCTTGATCTGGTCAGTTACAAAATGCAAGACAGGATTATTCAACAATATATTTAGGTAGTTGTTTTTTTTTTTTTAAAGTTTTTTATTATTTGATGTCTTCAAGGATGAAACACTGGTTCACTGCAGTTTAAATGAGCTGGAGGATGCAGCCCTTACCTTCCCTGTACTCTTTCAGGATGTCATTTACCAGGTAACTGATGCCCTATTCGGGGGGGGGGGGATGAATCCACATTTGGAAAGATTTCTTCAGATAGGCTTCTTTTGTTTGTCACTCACCTAGATATGTATACTGTGCCTCCAAAGACAAACGAAGCATATCATGGAAGATTAATCCTGACCTACAAGCTTAACTGTGTAGTTAATTGTCACAATGTTGCACACGTGATGGTTTGAAGTATTTCTCGTCATTTGCAGGTATATGTGCGCTTGAGACCATTTTTTAGAGAGTTTTTGGAACGCATGTCTCAAATCTATGAGGTAAATATAGCTTGGCTATTACACTTATGTTGTCCTACCTTTATTGGATTTGATACAATTGTTCCCCCCCATTGCCTTCTTCTAGATCATCCTTTTTACAGCCTCTAAAAAGGTGTATGCGGACAAACTGCTCAACATCTTAGACCCTAAGAAGCAGTTAGTGAGGTATGGCCTGTGGCAGTGTGGTTGCATTTTTTTTGGAATGATTTATTGTCTGACCATGTAAATATCCCTCTTTCCTCATTCCTAACTGTAACTGTAGACACAGGTTGTTTCGGGAGCATTGTGTCTGTGTCCAAGGAAACTACATCAAGGATCTCAACATTCTCGGCAGAGATCTGTCAAAGACCATCATCATTGACAATTCACCACAAGCCTTTGCATACCAGGTGACCAGAGAAACACATTTTTAGGCTTAACATCATACTCAATCCCATTACTGCAAATACATCTTCATAAAATGTATGTTTTATTGCAAGAGTCCAATAAACGCCCTCAAACTGCAGTAATGGCTCCAAGTCTCCATCCTGGCTGTCAGACACATCCCTGCATTCCCCTCTCTGTGACTAATTTAGTTTTGATAGTCACAGAAGTCATTTGTTAATTGGATCTAAATCCAGCGTTCCCAAAGTGATGATTTTACTTTGTCAAATATTACTACATTTGTTTGACATCATCCAAAAAGGAACTGTTATAAGATGGTCCAATTACCCCTGTTTTGCACAGATTTGAAAATAGCATGACCTTAGAACTAAGAGGTAGTGATGGGATGATACCTCAAGGAGTGTATTGACACTACACTAACTGTGTTGGTACTGTAATGACACTGTTGGTCACTCAATAGTGACCCCTCCAGTAGTTCTAAAATCATTGCAGGTAAACAAAATGAAAATATGACATGCTTACATGCTGCAAACCCAACGTTAGCGTGTGAAATATTTAATCGCTTGTCCTTTACTTCAAATATGATCTCATCGTATAATTTAATTTACTTAATTTGTTTGCTGAGTTGTTTATGAGAAGTTTAAAATTTGCTTAAAACCTCCATCCATCCATTTTCTACCACTTATCCGAGGTCGGGTCGCGGGGGCAATAGCTTTACCAGGGACGCCCAGACTTCGCTCTTTCGGGGGATCCCGAGGCGTTCCCAGGCCAGCCGAAAGACGTAGTCTCGCCAGCGTGTCCTGGGTCGTCCCCGGGGTCTCCTCCCGGTGGGAGGTGCACGGAACACCTCACCAGGGAGGCGCCCGGGAGGCATCCGAATCAGATGCCCCAGCCACCTCATCTGGCTCCTCTCAATGTGGAGGAGCAGCGGCTCTACTCTGAGATCCTCCCGGATAACCGAGCTTCTCACCCTACTGGAGGAAACTAATTTCGGCCGCTTGTGCCCGGGATCTTGTTCTTTCGGTCACGACCCACAGCTCGTGACCATAGGTGAGGGTAGGAACATGGCTCGACTGGTAAATTGAGCGCTTCGCCTTTCGGCTTAGCTACTTCTTTACCACAATGGACCGACACAACCTTGTTTGTGTAAATGCTAAAATGAGTTTGTATGTAACATATAGCAAATTTGTCGAATAAAATTAAAATTTTTAACTTATGGAATTTTGTTAACTTAAGTGGTCAATCATACAAAATAAGACTAAAAATTCATTTATGCATTTTTATTGAGAACAAATTTATTTATTTATTTTTTAAAGTGTCTTTGCTCCAAGGGGATTTCTCCTTAGACACCAGTTCCCCTGCCTTTAGAAAAAACTATTTCACAGGGTACAGATGAAGATGGTGAGCATAAATATTTAAGTGCGAGTTGATGCTTTCCCTGAATCCCTCATTTTCAACAATGGTGAGTGGTTGGCAGTCTTTGATCATGTTGACCACAGCCTCATCCACTGCTTGCTTGTTACGAACTGCAAGGCTGCAAGCCAAAAGGAAATATTTTGTTAAAAGCTTATTAAAGGACTAATTTTTACAAACAATATTAGTCACACGAAGCCTTTTGTGTGTAATAAAATATTTTTGAAAATTAGAATTTTTTTTGTGAGAATTTCAACATACCTGGGGTACTCACATGAGTATCTGCCAATTCTTCATTGCCATCCGAGCTCTATAATGCCTCAGCCATTGAAGTTCTCTTATTGACGTAGGATAGCTCTGTGGCGCAGAGCCGACACGTCACCTAGAATAAAATAAAAAGTATTTTTTTCTGAAAACAATTCAAACCTCTTACCAGAAAAAAGCACAAACATATTTAATAAAAAAAAAAAAAAAAAGACAGTAAACAATACCCGAAGGAGAAAAAGATTGCCCTTATTTGGCATCAAAATTATTCCAGACTGGGAAAAACTTCTTGGAATGATCCATGAAGTCAGTGTAACAGGGTGAGAGCAAGCAAAAATCCAACAGCAAAACTCCATCCAACAAATGTGCACGTCGACAGTTTGTGTCTCTTTATAAACACAATTTGCCACGGCACATCCAAGTGACACACTTCCTGTGTCGGTCACATGACTTTTTTTTCTTAAAGCGATACACTTACCAATACGGGGTTTTTCTCTTGTGTGCTCGGCACAGTGCTGACGCACCCGTGTTGTTTGTCCCATCACTACTAAGAGGATTGCAGATGTGGTGTTCTTTGTCAATTTGCAATTCTTATGCTATCATACGGCAGGCAGACTAAATCAGATGCATTGTGACAGATTTTAACTAGATTATCCACCTTTTACACAATATAAAACTATTCCTTGGGCTCCCATTAGTTTCTCACAGCATTACACATGACATGGCACAAGCACAGTGAAGATTTTTATTTTAAACCATTTTTACACTCAGTTGTCCAATGGAATTCCCATCGAGAGCTGGTTCATGGACAGGAATGACAATGAGCTGCTGAAGTTGGTGCCCTTCCTTGAGAAGCTGGTTGAGATGGTATGATGTCTTGCATTGTTGTTTAATCTGCCAGTAAGCTTATATTTGAGTTTTTGTGAGTCTATTCTGCCTTTTCTCACGTTGCTACTTTTTCAACAGGATGAGGATGTGCGGCCGCATGTTCGGGAGAGGTTTCGTCTTCATGACATGTTGCCTCCTGACTGAACTCCATTGTCTCAGATGGGTTTAGCAAGGAAGGACTGAAAACCATATTTGTAAAAAGCCGCTTAAAACAATGTTACCATTGCTTAATTTTTTTTGTTTTTGTTTTTTAAACCCCACTGTTGCTTTGGGGGAAAAAAAACACTTCAGAAGAAAATTGTTTTGAAATAACTAGGTGAAATTTTATATATGTACACATGTAAAGATACACTTAGAAGTCCACTTTTTGATGGACTCTCCAGCTGTGGAGTGGGCTGTTGTCTCCACACTAAATCAGCGTTTTTGGTGCTTGCTTAGTGGCTCTAAAACACCACCTGTTAAGAACTCTAACCTGAGGCGTTGAACCCAAACCCACCCCTGGTGCTGAAGCTGTTGACACTTCAGTCTCCGCAGGAAAGACTGGCTTGTAAATCAATCTGCGTTTGTGTTTACTCTTTGCCACTCACACAAACTCTGTAATTTAGTGGTTGGCAAACTTTGTAGCCTTTTCAATCTTATGCATTCCGCTGTAGGTGAATCAAGGTTGTATTGTTCCTTTTGTTTAGGTAAACCAATGTTTGTTTTTGTTTTAAATGAGTGTTTCCAGGTGTTTTATCAATGAAGTGTTTTGAAAGCGGTATTATAAAAAAAAAAAAAAATTAACGGTCAAGTTGGTAAATAGAACTGAGCAGAGTATGTCCTCAGACTCAAATCAAAGGCTTGACCTCACTATGGACTGAGTCTCTTTTTAGAATAGGTATAAGACATGTAAATCTGACATACTGTAAGGCTTGAGGGCATTTGTGTTTTAAGTGATATGTGTCAACATTACAGTATTTGATTGGTCAATCAGTATTGTCTTTTACTAGTTTTCTGACTCAATCACAGCCAGTCTTTCAGTTGTAAACTGCAATTTGATGGCTATCAATAGCATAATGACAATGTAGCACGGCCAGTGTCTCCTGACATCCGGTCACAACCTCAACCAGCCACATATGGCACCAGCAACATGCTTTTCTCTGTCAGCCTCGCTGACCACCCTGTATGCCTGTACAGTACATGGACACTGTTTCTGCTGAACATTTTCACCAGTGTGACAGGACGGTCGTGCAGGGTAGAGGTGCTTGACACACTTGGCAATCTGCGTTGGCTTGACCCAACCGCTTACTATAGTCTCCCGATAACTGGTTGGTTAATATTTTGCTTTAAGTTTGTATCAAAATGCTTTTTTTTTTTTTCTTTTCCTTTTTTAAAAAATATATATATTGGCACAAATATGACTCTTGGTCTGCGTTGCTTATACTGTGCCATGTGATTTTCTCTGCTTGTAGCATTCTTGTGTTGTCCCCCTTTGTGGTTAGGTAGAAAAAGACAATCAGACCCCAGAGTTCTGCAGAGCACCATTAATTCCTGCACGTTTATGTGCAGTATGGGTTGTGTACTAGCATTCATTTGTGTCCAGTGTGTTAGATTTGCCAGATGAATCTTGCTCTGCTTGTTTGGGCCAAACAATCTCTGCTGTTGAAGGCTGGAAATTATCAGAGATGGTTGCCATCTGTTAGGCACCTGCCCCTTTTTGCCTTTTGCATCACATGTTGGTAGCGCTCCAGGAATTAGATTGAGCTTGTGTTTCTCCTACAACTGTTCTAGGGCACAAGGAGATTTACTTTTACTGTTGAGTGTTCACGTCCACGCGATGAATGTAAATTGTGCATGGGTGGAAGTCGCAGGTGTTTTTCCTCATACTTCGTGTTTCTTCCTCAAACTTTAGAACAAATATTCAGAGGCAAGTGAAGGTTTGAACTGTTGGAGAAAAAGATGAACCTTGAGACCCCACCATGGTGCCCTGATCTCCCCACGTTTTTTTTATTTTTGCCAACTTCTAGTATGCAAGCCTCACTAAGAGTTTCAGTTTGTGTGACAATTGTTTGAATGTGTCACAGTGGTTTCTGGAGGACCTGTGAGAGGCATTTGATGCATTTCATCCAGCTCCTTTTTATGTGCATTACCAGTTTATTGTACACCAAGTGTGGTACAATACATGCAGCCTTTTTTTAAAATCCTTAAAATAAGGAAACATTTTGTATCTTTGATTTTAAAAAGGCATGTCATATCTACTTTTAAAATGTATTCATGATTAACTTCAGATTTTTTTTCATAAATATTTGTAGTTTAGCACAATGTCACGAAATTGTTAAACTTAGCATGTAGAGGATACAGTTTGTTTTGTGGAAAAAGTCCCGAGTTAAGTTTTAATCAACGCACTTTTTCTGCCAAGTAGTCTTTCTGAAGAGTAATTGTGTTGATTTTTTTTTTTTACCCTTGCAACTCTCAGTATCTGTTATACTTGTAAGAATGATTTGTGCAAAAGATGTATTTAAAATGTTTTACTACATCTTTGTTCGCCGCTAGGCTATGTACTATTGTAAAGTGTAAATACTGTTACAATGACTTTCTGAATTCTGAAACAAAGTTTTAAAGTGAAAAGCTTCTCCCTTGCTCCTGTTTTTGTTTCCCTTGACTGATGCTTGATATGCAACTTCACAATTCATTTAAGGAAATTTGTATTTAGTTGCAGTTTAAAAAGATTGAGGTAGATATAGATATAACAGAGACATGTTCACTAATGAAAAGAGAAGAATACTGACCTTTTGGGTGAATGTTGTTCAGGATGAACTTAACATGCACAATTACCTTTACTGGTAAACAGTTTGACCTCTAGGCTTTTGAATGCAAATGTTCAACTTTTGCATGTTTCAGTCATTTCCTCTCCCACCCCCAACAACTTTCGGTTCTTTAACTAAGACCCGAACAGCATATTTCACAACAGGCATTTGGTCCATTAATGGGCCAATACTTTTCATGGTTTGATTGGTTGTATTTAAACAGTCCTCTTCATCATCCTTTCCATTGTAAGGCTTTAAACAGAATGTTCTCAGGGGGTGGCTGCTGAGCTTGTAGTGCCACAGTGTCATTGGCAGGTTGCAACAGAAATACGAAGAGACGCAGAAAGGATGGACCTCCTCTGTGTTCATTCTGAAATTTCACCCAGAAGCCGAATCTCGTAACTTTTGGACAGTGAATCAAACATATCAACACCCCCCCGGCATTCTAGTGACAATGCACATGCTGACGAGCGTGCATCGCCTCAGCCTTCCTCTCATCATGAAGGGCTTGAGGCAGATGTCATGTCAGTCCTGCAGCCAGGCTGGTTGGTGTCCCTTGGCAGGACTCGGGTTTCCAACGACACGACTTGCGCGTTAATATTTCATCATGTCTTACTGCCCAAATCCCGCCTGTGTTTCACGGTGGCCCTCAATTCGCACCAGTCTTCTTTTTCAACCAGTTTGCCGCAGTGTCCTCTTTAATTCCACAGCTTTTGGGGGCAGGTGTAGAGTTGCAGCTCTGTCTGCATCAGGAGAGGAGCCCCCACAATAATGGAAGTCAAACATCTCAACCGGACTTTGCCGCATGAGTTTACAGTTAAAGTTCATATTTTTGCAGTATGAACGCTCATTCTACAGGATAAAGCAAAGTTTTCAGTTTTTTGTTTGTTGTTTGTCGTCACCTCTGAACAATGCGGGCTGCTTTCACAGTCTACGTCATATTAGGTAAGTACAGCCAAGATTTCAGTGTACTATAGATAGACAAAGGGTTGCTTCTCAGTTGAACTGTTATTTAAGCCATTTAACTTGTAAGGTGTGCGCATTTTGATAGCGGCCTTGATCAGATATCGTGCATGCCCTCGCCAGCCACAGCATAAAGGTACACCTTCCCTCGTTTAATGCCACAGGAACACTCCAAATAAAACGTTGACACTGACATCACACAAAATATACAGTGCTGAAGATATGGCTCTCCACATGCAAAATTGCAACCATCAACTCAAAAAGACAAATATGGAACTAGTGAACAATAAATGATCAAAGCCTAACCAAAGATTAGAAACACTTTGCCCGATTCTGTGCTGCGCTAGGTGTCCCTCTGTGTAAATTATGCTCCCCGTACAAGATATATATTTAAAACATTTGTGGTGACCTATCATCTGCACAGATTAGCGAGTCATTACCAATCAATTTTTTTGTAGACAATAAATGTTTCCTTATCTTTTCCCAGGGATCTTAAGTGATGCCAATCAAGTGAGTTTACAACCCAGACTTATACAACGAAAGTTGAGCCGGACCACCAGTTTAGAAGCAGACATCCGGAGAGTTATCAATCAGATTCATTATTTATCTGGTGAAAATAAAAATACCCGCAGCCCTGACACTTCCTCCATGGGTTTGAATGCTTATTATGGTGTTTTGAGAGACGTCTACTCTGTCTTCCAACCACTGCTAAGAGAGGGGTTCATGGATGACCTTCCAAAAACGTTAGTTTGCATTTTATCTGAGAGGCATGATTGTGGAGTGGAAGCAGAGCTCACAAAGACAGTTTCTCTGGAGTTGGGCCAGCCACTGCTGATGTTCTTATCATCCCTGAAATCCCAGACGTGTGCTCCCCTGAACGATGCAGCAGAGGCAGATCATAGCAGATTGCTGAGCGCTTACCTCAGGGTGGGAGAATCAGCAGCTACAATATTCACCATTTTTAAAAGTTTGCCTCGATCTGGGACTTTGGTGAATGCAGCTGTTACTTATGTCTCCAACATCATGGCGACATTAATCCAAGTACCAATGGACTATGTCAAAGTCGCATTGCAGTTTGGAATAAAAATTCCATCTCTAAATGAAAGAGAGAGCTGTGAGCAAGGTAAACAAGTCTATCAGTACGATTTGGGCAATATGTTCACTGACGTGTAACTCATTCTTGATAATCCCTTTTTTTCCCCCCATCACTTCAGGAAACCTCAAGCAACTCATAATATGGTGAGTGATGAGTACATTTCCCTAAAATATGCATTCACCTGACACTTGATCTACACAGTCTGCTGAAATCAAATCTATCAAACATTATGCCTTTATGTCAATAAAAACAAGTACTTGATTTACACCAAAATGTTATGGGTACTTCCACAAATTTTGTTGGAATAGTTTCAATAGTTTTTCACTTCTGCTAGTAACACACCAGTAATATATCTACAAACACAGGCAAATATAACTTCCTTCGTTGGTTGAGTTTAAATAAACAATGATTGGGGTGTAGCTTGTAGTGATGTGAGGCTGCGCTACATGATACAACTATTTCATGTAATGTAGCTAAAGGTAATTAATTTTTCAAACACCTATCGCATGATGCCCTTTACTTGCTCACTACAGCCACAATAATAAACGCATCAAATTAATTAAAGGGAGCATATAAATTTTGTTCATTATTTCAGATTTTTTAGGTGTGTATCTCCGGTGAAGTCAAGCAAATATTTCCCAGAATACAATTCACTAACATTGTATGCTGTTTTTACATTTCATACCACTATATAGTGAATATGTTGCATCTCTCTTGTTTAGGGGAATGAACCATAATGTCAGCTGGTCCTTCGCCAACTCATTCATTGACATCCTTTTGGACATCTTCATGACTCCAGAACAGTCTGTGTGCACATATCTAGGTCCAGAATGCCATACTCCTCCCAACCTCAGACACAGTCTTCAACAGGCAGACATTGATAATAGCCATGACATGCTGCTCCGATGTGATTGCCAAAATCTGTCTGAGCTCAATGATACACTTTGTGCTGAAATTCTTTATGGTTCGAGAACTCGAATGTCCACATCCGTGCTTGTCTTGTGTCAGGCGCTCAGCTCGCTCAGTGTCCGGCGGGTCGAGCTGGTATGGAGCAATATGTGCTATGTTATTCAAGCACTGGTGTCCCCACTTCTCAGAAAGTCATCAGACTGCAGTGTTGGAGACACGCGTACCTTTCCTGTTAGCAGCCCACATACCTCCCCCACACCTCACCGAAAAGCCAGAGAAGCCCCCAACCTCCAACAGCTTGTCTGCAACTACAACAGCTGGTTAGAAAACCAGGTGATGGATGCTATCCTTGTCTCTCTGTGCAGCGACAACGAACGGGAGGAGTTTGTGAGGCATGTGTGTAATAATGCTTTACTGATGAAGAAGTTGGTTTCAGACCAGATGAACAGTTGGTTGTATGGATACTGTGCAAATTCCACAGCAGACCACAGCTACCTGGTAGGTCAGTTCTGTGTCTACCAACAGTGGATTGATCAACCTACAATTTCAGTAGAGCCACACCTTCTGGGGTTCTGTATGAGCCTGGACAGTCCAAGACTTACAAAACTTATCTGTGAGCACACTGGCTTTTTCATGTTGTTATTCTCCAATCCAGAAAATGTGAGGTTCATGCCAAACTGCACCTTTGTTCCAATTCCACCACCATTTCCTGGGTCGGCTCCACCTTTGTCACAATCTTGTCACTTCTCAGAGTGGCAAGATGTGATCCAGATTACAAGAGATGTTTTGGCACAGTGCATTCGCAATGATCCCACAGATTTCGCAGAGAAGGTTTGCGCCAACAGAACCTTTCTTAGTAGGCTCTTACATAATAAGGACAATGTCTGGCTTGAGGATCACTGCAGCACTGCTTTGATTGTTCCATCCACTCCGGCTCCAGAACCTTTTCGTATTTTGGACTGGTGCGACTACCACTCCTGGATCAATCGGCTGGTGGACGATTCAGTGGTCGGACTTTGTTGGCAGCATGACCAGCTTACTTTTCAGAAGAATGTCTGCCGTGAGACAGCTTTGTTGAAAAAGCTCTTCCAGAACCCTCAGAACAAATGGCTAAAAGCTGTGTGCGTAGACAAAGAAATTGAGGAAATAGAGGGGATACCAGAGGTGTGTATTTTATCTGTAGCAATCCATTCAACCATTGAGTATGACTAGAATGAGTTTCATCATGTCTTTTTTTTTTTTTTTTCTTTAGGTGTGCAAGTATTCCGAATGGACTCGCCCCATCGTTGTTGACATGACTGAGTTAGCTCTTTGTGCTGAAAGGGACCCAAAAAATTTCACCTCCAAAATCTGCTCCAATGAGACAGTCCTGCAGAACCTGGTGGCTAACCAAGACAACACTTGGTTGATTAAGTACTGTGCCAACCATTCAAATCTGGGTGAAGATGAAGAGAATGAAGGAGATGGGATAGGATTCAACCCTGCAGAGCAGTGCCAGTATTCCGCCTGGAGTATATCCGTTCCGGATACAGTGCTCTTGACTCTCTGCTGGGTGCATGATCATTTCAACTTTGTCACATCTATCTGCACCAATCCTGGCCTTCTCTACGTGCTTGAACATGAGCCCTCTAGCATGTGGGTGAGCACCATGTGTGCAACCTACACCAACCGCACTACCACAAGTAACAAAACCTCTGAGGACCTTTGCTTGGCCAAACAATTGGTCAGGCACTTCAACTGGACCTGTCCCGTTGACTTCACAGCAGCCTGCCATCCTGGGGCAAGCCAGGACATGGTCATGCACTTGATTATACACTGCTGGGCAGACAATCTGAGGTCCAGAGTGGGGCGTCTGGTGACTCCATCTACAGCTGCGGTGTTGGAGCAAGCAGTCACCACGTCTGTTGTTGTCTTGCTAGCAATAGAGGAGATCCAGAACACTTCACTGCATGTCACCAAAAACATACGGATTAATGTCCTAGAGTCTGTAGTTCGTTATCTCGAGAGGGAGAACAACTTTGACAAAAAGAGGGTCTTGCTGCAGTGTTTTGGGGTAAGACTGTCACGGTTTCATAATTTACGTATCTTGCTGAAGTTATTCAGAACCAACATTCCCTTTTACCAACAAACACAAGTTGAATTGGTTGGTACTTTCAGATTTTGTGAGTTTGCAGTCGCTATATTTTTCAATTGTGGATACTATGAAAAAGAAATCCAAGCGTAAAAGATAGAAATTACAGTTGTTGTTTTTACAAAGTGCGTGAATGCTGAATCTGTCACAGAGCAAAAATGCCCCTAAAAAAACAAACAAAAAAACCCAAATCAATTAAGTACTACTGATGGTTAATACTGTATACACCACAGCATATACAGTATATGCTTGAACAGCATAGAGGATGACAACACAGAAATCCGATTGGGTGCTTAGTAAGTGCTATGATCTTCTATTTAATAATCTAATTGCTTTATCATTTTTCTGTATATGAACAACTTTTTATAGTGACAGTTTGACGGTTGTCACTAAGCTGAAATGCTTAACACAGAAATTAATTAAGCGCTATTTTGCTGATTAATCTTACAGCAAGTCAATCCCCAGATACCATGCAAATACAGTATACTGTACCCGCTGCACTGCTACAGGCTGTGAACAGTATTGGGATGTCCGACTAACCTCATTGGTTTAGCGTTTCTGCTGATGCCATGGCACCATTCTGCCAATAATGTGTTTCAAATTGTTGGTTCCAATAATTCTTTCGACTGGTGTCTCGTATAGGCATTGGCAACTGAGGCGGATTGATACCTCATCTTTTAGGTTTACATTATCAGGCTTACACGCTGCTACACAAAATCTGGCAGGTCGGTGCAGTATAACGTTGCCGTGATCTCAACTGCCTCACTGTGTGGTGGACTGTGATGTTCTCCTTTGCAGACAGTACTAACCAGCTTGATGCAGACAGCCCGAGTTGGAACCAGTAATGAATCTCTCATTATTAAGGTACACATATTAGCTACAGGTTGAATTATGCATTCCTTCTTTCTGGCCATATGTTTAGGGGTAGTTTTGACTCAATTTCTTCCTTTTTGTGTTTGTAGGAATACTTCAGCATACCATTGGCCAGCCTTAAGTCAGTGCTGAGTGCTGCTCACATCACAACTGTCAGGCTGATCCTCCAATACTATACAACAAACAAGCATACACTGAAAGTGATTATATTGTCACCCATATGCCGTAACCTTGTTCAGCATTGTTTTGGTTACATGTATTTATTTTACATTATGGTGCTAATATTGTCATGGTGTAAGATGTCCCACTCGTGTTGATTTACAATCGATGTTGCTTGTGTTTTGCCAGCTGACAGATAAGTACCTTTCCACCTTGACATCCGTGCTGTTCCAGAGCCATCTTGCAAAGGATGGAAGTCTCTTTTCAGAGCTGGCTCCCCTTTTGGAGGCGGCCAGTCCCGTTGATATCATCACTTTGCCTTCCCTGCAAAACAACCTTGATGTGTATGAGAAGCCATGTTTACTTACCACTAAGCTGCACACTGACATATTGATATCATTTATGCCATTTTTATTCAACCTATATTCAGATGAACCAAGCACACAAATAAGAATAGCGTGCAGACCTATGTCAACACAACAGTGAACAATGGTTTTTGGATCAGCACCAAATGTAAAACGTATGAATGCAACAAAAATCCTTCTTCATAGGAAAACAAGGAGGTGCTGGAGCCCATCCCAGCACACTCTGGGCGAGAGACAGGGTACACCCTGAACTTCTGTTTTTTATTAATGTGACTGTAGGAACATCACTGCAGCATAGTGAGAGCTGTTTCTATGTTCTAAATTAATAAATGGTCACTTTGCCCCATGTAGGGAAATAAAGTAACAATAACACCTCTCAGTATGATACAGTAAAATTATACACTACTGCAAACCACAATCTATTGTTACATTTATACTTACCTGCTTTATTGTCATGATCAGTTTCCACTTTTGGGGATTATCTGGTGCTGATTTTCAGAATTTCCAATTTTGAAATGAATGCATACAAAATGTGCTCTATCAATTAATGTCTCATAGTTGTAAAAATTAAAATACATATTTCATGTTTTCCAGGAGGAAAACCATAAACAGCAACTTGGGCCACATGTCTGTGAATCAGCAGCGAGCCTTTGGATTGTGGTACAGCAAAGTTTTACCCCCTTCTAACATCATTGAAGCTCGTCAGTCACTCATCAGGGACAATGGAAATGTGATCGCTCACCTGCCCTTCCACAACTTCCAACACTTCTCCCCTGCTCAGGTAACAGTCTTCTGATCTGCAACATGACGCTTGTCAGAAGTGCTATACCTGTCGCAGGATGGAGAACCTTTGTGATCCCCAGGTTGTTTGTCTATACGTGCCCTGCGACTGACTAGCAACCAGCCCAGGGTGCACCCTGCCTCTCACCCAAAGTCAGCAGTTATAGGGTCACCAGCAATCCGAGTTGATAAGCGGTATAGAAAATGGATGGACGGATGAAAAAAGTCTTATTTTTTTAAATTTATTTTTAAATGAAGTTTTATCAGGGACTCAAATTCTATGGTGTCAAGTCAGTGGAACAAACCATTTTTAGACATGACTGTGATTACCTCCAGCAAGGAGGTTATTTTTTAATCACTGTTTGTTTATTTGTTGGTTGGTTTGGATAGATGTACACAGTAAAAAAAAAAAAAACAGACTTCCTCAAACGTTTTGAATCAGTGAGTGATGGAGCAGGTGTAGAAAGATAACCCCTTAACTGATGATATTGGGCTGGGCATCGGGAAACGACCGCAACCGGGACTGACGCCCTGGCCACCCCGGAACCGACCAAACCCAAAAACTCCGGCCCCAGCCCCGACATCCACAGCCCGCTCACCCCGAAGAAGAAGAAGCGGCGAGAACCCGCGAGAACCAATGAAGAAGAGCGCGTAAGAAGACGTGCCCAACGGTGGCGGATGCAAACAAAACCGCACCGCAACCCTGTCAAAATCAATGAGCACTCGCGCCAACACAATACACGGAACACAATCATACCGCGCAAAGGAGTCCCCCACAACGCGCGGCCCCCAAGGCGCACCGAGCCCCAGCCCACACCGCACAGAGCCCCAGCGAAGCCAACTCCCAGCTAACCAGGTGAGCGAAACCGCAGAACACGTCCATGTCAACACCAAGACAGCCTACAGGGCAAACGGCCGGCTCCACCCCCACACTGACGGTCCCCAAGCGCCCACTCCAGTCCCCAAACCAATGCAAGCGCCGATGACAGAAAGAGGAAAATCTCAACACAGAGCCAAAACCCCAACGCAGCAACCCCATACCACAATGAACCGGGACAAAGCCCACACAGACGACGTCCCACAGCACCCCAAATTCCAACCCCGCGCCTCAAGGGTGAAAATTGGGAAAGGAGGCAGCGCCCCACAGCGCCCGGCTCCATCCAAAGAAAAATAAAATAAAATCTAAACTAAATAAATACATTAAAAATAAATAAATACAATAAAAGTTAAAAATAATAAATAATAATAATCATTGGTCCCTGTGCGAAGCCACCCCCTGCGCCAATATGCCGAGCCCCGGCGCCAAAACCCACACACCCGACGCGATGAAACAGCCCCAAATAACCACCTCAACAATGCTACAGCCAATCCCCAGCCGAAACACCAACCAATGAGTACCAAGTCAACCGGGCCACCCCCACACACACCGCTCAGCACAGAACTGCCAACACCCGACCTGGTGACTGCCCCACCATACCTGTTGCCAGTCCTCCAGGTGACCCTGAATGAGGTATGAGTGTGCCCAAGTGTGCAGTATGTACAGTGTGAGGACTCCTGGGAGTCCGGTCCGACCGATCGTCAGACCACAGAGAAGGGGGGGGGGGGGGGGGGGGGGGGGGGGGGGGGAGTAGGACTGGGCATCGCCCGAATCGGAGCGACACCAGCCCCGATCTCGGCCCCCCACCCCGGCCCCAAACGACCCCCGAACCCCCTGGGGGAGCCGGGCCAAAGAAATCCTCATGGCTCAAATAAGGGGGCGACAAAACCACGTACCCTCCCAGCAGCCCGCGGCACAGACCCAAATGAACACCCAACCTGGGGATCCCCACAACCAGCACCAATATCAAACTCACAAAGCAAAAGGCAATGCGTGCGGAAATAACCCAATCAACCCAACACCCCCCCATTGACGTCTCAGCCAAAAGTAAAATACAGCGCTGCCAATGCAGCCACCCGGGACTGGCCCACCACGCCAAATGGTCCATACGCACAAGCCCCAACCCGACCCCCTGCTCCAAGCCCACAGCCCCCCTCCCCGAAAGGCACGCACCGGAACACGGCACCCCGACACGAAAAGCAACCCCACATGGCACCGGTGACCTTCCACCCTTCCCCTTCTATGGATGAAAAAATGCCATGAAACGCCGATTCCCCCCCAGCCCCCATCGACAAGGCACAGGGCCTCAAATTTAAACAAACCATCGGTGCAAAAGCGAACCAGCCGACCACCACGCCAGCCGCCCTACGCCAGCACAGACGCAGGGGAGGCTTAAGAACATTTTAGGAGGGCTGAAGTCTTTATTGAAGCCCCCCTAAAATATGTCTAAAGACACCACTGCCGATAGCCATTGTTAACATTACCAAAATAAACCCACAATTTTTCATGAATAATACATGAAACCTAGGGACAAAATGCATGCCCACCACTTGTTGGCGGTGGATATCTATGAAACCATACAATAAATGCATATTCGGATTGTTGGGTCTTGGTGGAGGCCTGTTCTCTCCTGTGTGCCACTCTAGTTTACAATAATTATGCTTTTCCTTAGCTATTCGATGGACTGGATGTATTGCAACAAAACAACCTGACTTCCTTGAAGCAGGAATTTGTGGCACGGAGCATCATTGGCACCTACAAAAACTTGACTGCTCACGACTTCATCAGGTCAGGTAACTGCAGAGACAACTGCAACACTTTCTATCAACGCATGACTTCTTGACATGGTTCTTGTATTTATCTTTAGTTCAAATGTTGCATGTGGTGTGCTTTAAACTCACCAGACAATTAATGGGGTACCACAACAGCTTCATCCAAAACTCTGCCCTTTTAGTGATTACAATGTCAGTTTTGATTGACACTGTCAGAAAGGTATTAATTTAACAATTTATTTATTCTTGTGGTTGTAGTCTTACTTAGTGTAGACCTGAAGTACATCATGAGGTTTTTGCTTACATTAGCTTAATGAGAGGGCTGCAACATTAGAAACACACTCATACAATGGGAAGCTATGGCTCAGTAGGTAGAGTGGGTCGTCCAGTAACCAAAGGGTCCCTGGTTCAAATACTGACTTCGACTGTCCGCATGTTGAAGTGTCCTTGGGCAAGACACTGAACCCTAATGTGTGCATGAGCGAGTGACTGTGAGGCTTTGTAAAGTGCTTTGTGCACTGTGATGGTGTAGATAAAGCAATATATGTTTACCATTTTACAATAATACAATAAAACTCAATAATAAACATATTATTAAATTGATACATCTTTCACTGTAGATGAATTTTTGCTCTTGCTTTTGCATCAGATGTCATTAGATTGTGCTAGTGTACCTCATGTTGTGGCTCGAGAGTTTACAAAATATTATTATTGTTATTGGTAAATGAATTCTTCCAAATGTTATAACCATTATCATTTTCTATCAGGATTAGGCTGTTGACTGTGTCTGTGAATTTAGGCTGGGGAGTCTCTCGTGCCTGGCAGAGCCAAGTGACCTCCTGGCCTACAAAGGCAGCGAGGCCTTTAAGGTAATCTGGGAAGTCATCGTGAACTGTAGTCACAACAGACTCACCCTACCGAGTCACTTGGTAAGCACAAGCCAGAGAGCCAGTGGATTTGGACTGCCCTCACTAATCTGTGTTGTTAATGCGTTTGTTTTTTTTTAAACGGTATTCAGTTGTCCTCCTTGCAGTGCATTCAAACATTTTGACACGCTTTCTCATCATACTGAATGAGGATGTGTTTCTGTATGTCATGCTTTTTTGCCTGCTGTTTCTTTCCAGACCTCCAGTCTGTTACTGAACATCACTGAGTTAAAGACTCCGTCCTCACTCAGTCCAGATAGACTGGCAGACATGGCAAACCTTCTGCCCTCCCTGGGTGCGACTTTCCTGCTGGACCTCTCTCCCTCACAGCTTCTTGCAGCGCTTCCAGCCCTCAAAGCTGTGTCTTTCAGTCCTGCACAGGTAGAGAAGTGTACACAAAGTAGGGATTTCACAGGATGCTGGAAGTGGCGATACAGACAAACTCTATGCAAAATAGTTTCACCTTTATGGTGAAGCAGTTTGTAATTCAGGAAGCCAATGTGGGTTTTAAGTCAGTCAAAGTCCCTGCAAGAGCCCTGTTAGCAGGTGGGGGGTAAGGCTTGACCCCCTGAGAAACAGCTGACAGGCAGGCACATGTCAGACAGCTCCTGAAGGGAAGACATGAGCATGACTTCCTCACAGCAATTATCTCAAGGGGCCTTTCTCTTTTGCCTCAGCCTCACAGATGCTGTTTTTGTCATATGAAATTGTATCAAATTGGACTGGACCCAAAAGCGGACTGAGGCGGAGGGAGTAGATGAAAATGGTTTATTTGGAAGTGGCAAGAGTTTGTGTATCCAAGACGGGGTCGTTGTTCGTAGGACTAGGGACGGTGCAGGAAGTGGGATCGTGATGAGGTGGAAGAGCTTGACGGCGTAGTTGGAGTGGGCAGCGAAGCGGGAGGCACGGAAGGAGCGCTGGAAGTGGGAGAGAACACAACAGGGTGAGTACAGTTGCGGGTCGTCGGATAGGAACTTGCTTCCAAGGATGCGGGAGTCGGCCTGTGTACCACAATAGAGTGTTAATACTTTGGCGATGAATTCCCTGATCTGGCAGGCTTATATGCAGGCAGTGATGAGTGCTGATTGAAGGCAGGTGTTTGGCCAAGTTGGTACTGATTGGACACAACCTTGGGGTGCACCAGTGCTGGTGCTGCATGTAGATGAGGTGGTGTCCCCCAGCCTCACCTGCTGTGTCCTGCCCGTCAGGAAGCTGTAAATCCACTGGCGGATGGCATGCAAGATGCTGAGCTGGAGAAGCTTGGAGGAGAGGTGTTCCAGGATGATGGTGTTGAACGCAGAGCTGAAGTCTACGAACAGGATCCCCGCATAGGTCCCTGTGCCCTCGAGGTGCTCTAGGATGAAGTGCAGTCCCATGTTGACTGACTGCGTCATCCATAGACCCGTTTGCTCAGTAGGCAAACTGCAGGGGATCCAGGAGGGGACCTGTGACGCTCTTGAGATGGTCCAGCACGAGGCGTTCAAAGGAATTCATGACCACAGATGTCAGGGTGACAGGCCTGTTTTCATACCCGAGATTGCAAGTTTCTTTGGGACTTGGATGAAGGTGGAGCGTTTGAAACAGGATGATACTTCATATAGTTCCAGAGAGTTATTGAAGATTTTGTGTGAAGACTGGTGTGCCTGACAGTATGGATGCAGACCTGTTGGTGCTCTCGAAGTGCTCTTCTTATTGATCTTTTACTCTGTATGCTTTGCAGGCCTCCATAATTGTTGACAGGTTGTCATCTATCCACACAGTAAGCTTCTTTTTTTTTCAAAACAATTTGTTCTGTAGTGGTTTTGTTTGTCCTGACCTCCATGTCCTCTTCCCTGTGTCTAGCTGAGCGCTCCAGGCCGCCTGCAGGAGCTCGGTTCTCTCATTGTCGGAGTAAAGACGGAGACGTTATTGATGCTCACATCTGACAGGCTGCTGTCATCGCTACCTGACATGGCCCAACACACAGCGGGCCTCCTTCCAGCACAAACAAATGCCATTGCCACCAAACTATGGGTACATGAATGAATAAAAATAAACAAAACAAGGGGAAGTACATTATTATTTAATCTAAATGTATTCTTTTTATTTGCTATATTGATCTTGATCTGATGGAAATTCTATATGCATTCTCAAGAGTGAGAGTATTACCAGAAGCACATTTTGATTTAGTTTTGTTTATACTCGTTATGATCCCTCAAGTGGAAATTCAATTGAGCTTTGCTAGAATTGTTTAGAACACAGAGAGGAGACACACACATGCGGCATACAAAAAGAGGCGTCAGAGGGATGTTGCCTGCAGACTGTGACTGCGCCCCTGAGTTGAGAGTCAGTGTCTGACAGTATGGATGCAGACTAGCAACTAGTTGCAATTTCTAATGCCCGCAGCGAGTCTGGATCCGTGACCCTCTAGTTTCAAAGCCCAAGTCCTTATGACGAGCTACTGCTGCCTTTTTTTTCTTTTCTGTGCCATAGAAGGGCTTTGCATCGTAGGGTACCAGGATCCATCACTTTATGCTTTACCTTTTTTTCCAAACCAGGGCTTTCCAGAGGTGATCTTCTGGTTGGATCATGTTGATCCCCTGCTGTGTTGCACTCCCCTACTTAGTATCCTGCCCAGAGCTCACCTGCTAATGGACAACATCTCCAGTGCAGCCACTAAACAGTGGAACACACAGCAGGTTTCACACAGCTCACCTTCTTTCAGCATTGCTTGACTCAAATGTGGCCACGTTCATAAGGCCCTTAGTAGATTTGTCAAGATGAGATGGTGTGTGTCTCTAATAGTTACAAAATTATTAAATTGTAAAGCAGAGGTGATATCACTGTTACTGTAAATAGATTTGCTTGGACACAACAAAGACACCAAGTGTCTCTGCATAAGAGTTGTATTGTTTTTCATCACAATAAGTGATGATGGAAACTTCCCACAAGCTGTATAACGCTGCATGCCACAATTACTGTAACACCATAAACTGTTTTTCATATTCTTCCCTAGGCTAAAGCAATATTAAAAACTGTGCGGAATACAAAATCAAACCTTATCAAAGATTTCCTGTAAGTATGTTTTAAAATATAATTGCATTTCCACACCAACTGTGGCAGTCTTTGTACGTTGTACAACGCTAATGCATAATAGCTCATTTATGTGTTGTGTCGACCAGACTCACAGACCGTATATTTGTGTGTTTGTGATCTTTACATGGTCAGGCATCTTGGGATGCTGGGGCAGGGCTTGAGCTGCCACGTCTTACAGCAGCACTTTAGGGCTGCTACCTCACCTGCAGCCTTGAGGAAAATCTTGGCCCTCCTCCGGCAGCAGCCCAGTCCTCTGCACACCTCATTGGTAAAATGTGGCCAGATATTGAAATGAAAATTGGCTCCCTTGTTGTCTGAAGTCATGTGATAGAGAACGCACTTTCATGACTGTTTGCTCCCCAATGCAGAAAAAGTGTGTGATCGAGGAGCTCTCTCAATATGAGTTCTTCTCTGAACTGCTTGAAGATTTAGGAGTAGAGATCGCTCTGTATATGCCGTAAGTGTGAACTCAACAATATAACATAAGGTCCACCTGCATAACTGACCGTATAATGATCTAAATAAAAACTATTTTATTTTAGTTAATTTTTTTTGTGTATGGTTGACAGACTGCCAAACTGTACTGGATCACAGAAATCACAGTTTCTGTATTTAAGGTACCTTGTTAAGCTACTTGACAGAGTCAAAATATTACTCCCATTTGACAAGGTCCGTAAAATCTGAGCCCTATTATTGCAAAAGGTATTTTCATATTGGATTAGATTGCATTCTGCAGCTATAGCTAATGAACATCAAGAAAAGTCATTACAGAACTATTTATCTCATTTAGCATACCCGCCTTACAGTTCTGAGGTTCAGGGTTCAAATCTCAGGTCCGGTCTTCATTTGTGCAGTTTGCATGTTTTCCCTGTGCTTGCATGGGCTTTCTCCGGCATCTTCCCACATTCCAAAAACATTCATGTTCGGGTTATTGAAGATTCTTAATTGGCCATAGGTTTGAATGTGAGTGTGAAGGGTTGTTTATCTATATGTGCCCTGTAATTCGCTGGCGACCAGTCCAGGTTGTACGCTATAGAAAATGGATGGATGGATTCATTGATGGTTCAAGATAAGGACAAAAAAAATATCATTCAAGTCATGTCATCTTTCATTTTTCATGAGTTTTGGATAGTGTGTTTTTATCTGCAGGGTGAGCACCATTAAAAAGTTCCCTTCCGGTCTAATGGACACTTTGCGGAAAATGATTATTGAGGACCCTGTTCCCTTTTTCATGATGTCAAAAATAGAACAGCAGCTCCTTGTGGACAAGATGGTGCAGAGGCTGGTCAGGAGATTCCCATGCAGCATTTGTTCAAACTATGGGAGACTCAAAGTCTCTCACTTTCAACTGCTGATGTGTTTGTTGTCGTTTGCATGTGTCAACAGGGCATGTACACTGGAGTGTATACTGAAGAGGAGTTCCGCTCTCTGGACATTATGGCCACGTTTGTTTCGGATGAGATTCTGATCCAGCTGGATCGCACGTTCTTCATGGACAATCTGGATTATCTCCAGACCCTCTGCTACAGCAGCAGCAAGATGGACATTGTGGCTCGTATGCTGCTGGAAGTTGCTGGCTTCGGGTATAAAACACAACATTACAACAAGACATAACAGTAGGAGTCAATCTCTGGAATGTTATGAACAGATTTTTTTTTGCAAATTAGAAAGATAAGATGTTATTGCTATTGTGTGTTATATATATATATATATATACATATATATATATATATATATATGTATTTTTTTTTAAAAATTTTTCTTTTTTTTTATTTTCTCCCTCTTCTTCAGCCCTGCGGTGGAGAACTGGAACCAGACTACACTGAGTCAGATAGACCGGTTTGTATTTTTCCTTCCTCAGGACCGACTGCAGGAGATTTCCTTGGTGAGTACAATGCTGTAAATGTGCCTTGTATTAGATATAGAAAATAAAATTTAAGTCACATATTGCAGTTTTACTTTGAGATATTAAGCTGCTCTTTAGGCTTTGTTGCATTTGTATTAAAGCACAATTCTTCTATCGGGTCCAAAAAGCCACAGCGAGGTGTTTAGATTGTCACCTGATGTAACCCATTAGGCAACAAGAACCTGTAATGGTATCCTTAAAGTCCAGGAGGTATCAGGATCAGGTGGTATCCTCTAAAGCATCAGTGTGTCACCATGTTGATGTGTGTTACGACAGGGTTTGATGCCTGTTGGCCGTATAGAGAAGCTGTTCATGAGCCAACGTCAATGGGAACGCAGGGTTGTGGGTCTTCACTGTTTAGATGAGACTGAGAAGTGGCGGTTTGCCCAAAAGCAGCAGTTTGTTCTTCAGCTCTTTCTAGGTTTCCTAAAGATAAATCCTCTGTCACGTAAGCATCAGTTTGGTTCTCCAATCTTTATAAATGTCTTATTTAAAGCAAAGCACGAAACTACACTTAAATAAGTTAAAGGTTCTATACATTGTGGATTGTGGAAATAAATATGGCATTTGTATCCACTGAATCTAGTTATCGTTCCGCAGCGGCTCCAATGGTTCCTACCTGTGAGATTCTGCATACAACAGCTCCATTTACTTGGACCTCTAACAGCCTGACAAGCATGTCGTCATCCGCGTTCGCAAATTGTCTGGAGCTGATTGGCCATGACCCCTTTCTTGCATCTTACCAACGCAGCCAAGTCTTCAGAAAAATCAAACAAGTAAGACTCACATGGTCTACTGTCGATACATCTGTAACACTACAGTGAGCAGCATCGAAGTAATACTGTTGGTCTGCATTTGTCCTTCCTTTGCTGGCCAATTTTGGGGAAATGAAGATGTTCGGCCCAATTTCTTCCTTCTCCCAGTCCACCATCAGTCAGATGGCCCGACTGTCACTGGAAATGTCACCAGAGGAAATCAGCATGCTGCGACTGACTGAGATAAGTAGCATCGCTGCTATGGGCACCATCAGTGAGTGGAGCAACAAACAGGTAATTGCTTGGGTATATATACTTTACTGTTATAGATAGATGGGCAGACAGACAGACACTGTCAGGGCTGTCAAACACATTTTTGCGATGGGCCACATCATAGTTATGGTTCCCCTCTGAGCGGTATGACTGTGAACCCATTCAAAAATAAGATTGTCTCGTATTATTATATATATACACAACAAACTGATGGATAACTAGTTTTGAAATTAGAAGCCAGTAAAAAAAAAAATAATAATAATTGTTCAAATATAATTAATTAATTAATTAGCTCTTGAACAGAAAATCCTGAATGAGAATGCTTGGCCATCAGTTCGTGAGCTTAAGCTGAAGTGCACTTGGGTTCTGCAGCAGGACAATGATCCAAAACACACCAGCAAGTCAACTTTTGAATGGCTAAAAAAAATAAAATAATAAATAATTGGTTTTGGAGGGACTTAGTCAAAATCTGGACTTGAATCCAATTGAAATGCAGTGGCATGACCTTACAAAGGTCGTTAATGCTTGAAACCCCTCCAGTGTTGCTGAATTAGAACAATTCTGTAAGGAAGGAGTGGGCCAAAATATCTCACAGAGATGTGAAAGATTCATTGCCAATTATAGAAAACGCTTCATTTCAGTTGTTGCTGCTGAGGATGGCCCAACCAGTTATTAGGTTTCCGGGGCCATTACTTTTTCACACAGTATCAGTTAGCTTTAAATAATTTTTTACTTAATAAATAAAATCGCAATTTAAAAACTGCATTGTGTTTACTTGGGTTATTTTATGATCTTAAAGATAAAGTGGGGAAAAACAAGACTTTTGAGAAGTGGTGGGAAATACTTTTTCGTGGCACTGTATCTGTACTTTCTACTCATTTGTCAATGGATGATAAGATGATGATGGAAAAAAAAAAAGTCAACCGAGGATGAGCTCTTGAGTCGATTTAAAATGTTGGGGTCTTGCAAGGTGGGAAAAAACAGGGAGAGCAGTGACATGGAGGATCACGAATGAAGTAGCAATAAAGATAACAACAACAATGGAAACAGATTTGGAGAAGCAAGATATTCTCCGTCCATGGCATCATTATATTTGATCTTGTTGGCTCCACGAATGATTTGCTGCTAATGCGTTGTCCTGGAGTTACCGATGGTGTACTGGTACACTCGCCAGACTTTGGTGCGGGCAGCGTGGATTCAATTCCCACTCAGTGACGGTGTGAGTGTGAATGGTTGTCCGCGTGTATATGTGCCCTGCGACTGACTGGTGACTGGTTCAGGGTGTAGTCCGCCTTTCGCCCGAAGTTTGCCTGAACAGAATAAGTGGTGTTGAAAATGGATGGATGTGTTGTCCTGTCCTGATTCTCTAAGAAGAAAAAACACATACAAGTTAGGTGTATTTTTTTTCAGTTGTTATCCTTATCCAATTTAACATTTATAGTTACTCACATCACATTAGCAAAGCAATTGGAACACATTTTGATATCTGGAAATTTGAGCCAATGCTGGCTTGTGAAATATGTCAATTGATTTTTTTTGTTTGTTCTTAGTGCAAGTACTATGTAAGTTCATAAAAGAGGAAAACTTTTGTGTGGTGACTTGTTGTTGTTGTACCAAGATCAACAGTAAAACAAAAAAAATTGTTTTACTTAAGTACAGGAATTTCACAAATACACTATCTGTACTTCTACAAGTAGAGGATGTGAGTACTTTTGCCACTTCTGAAATGTCATGAGAACAGAGGTTGGATCAAACCTAAAATCCAATTTTACTATTCATGTCAAGCTGCCCCTATTTCACTGCACTGTACCTACAGGTACTTTGTTTGTGTGTTTTTTTTTGACTTTCTTGTTTTTGGTTTGCAGTGGTCTGCTCAATGCAAATCCCTCACATTTGTATTTTAAAGGGTTAGGCAGGTCATGAGTCTTGCTTTCTTCCTAGCTGGCTGCACTGTTCACAACAATGTTGAATTCCACCAAGCTGAACCCGAGCCAACTTGACTCCAGCACACTGGTTGCAATCGGATACATGGTGTGTGGAGCCAAAGCTACAGAAATGAGCTCTTTCAATGCTGTTGAGTTCAGGTGAGCAAATTAATATTTGATTTTAAATACAAAGCACAAATTCATCACCCAAGTGGCTGACCCTAATTATTTCAGCTTACTGATTTACTGTGTCTTCCCCTTGTGGTTACAGCAAGGCAGTGCTCTGGCTGGGTCAGCTCAGGCTTTCCTGCTCAGAAGAACAGTTGTCAGCGCTTGTTGGCCTGCTTACCCACAGTCTGGCTTTTGGACCCATCAGTTCATGGGGAATGGAGGTCTTCGTTGAGATTGGAGTTCTTGCAGGTACGCAGTCACCTTTGCAGGTGTCTATGGCTCTTGAACGCTACGCCATTAGAAAACAGGAAAATTCCAAATTTGAACCCCACATTTTCTTACCACTATCTGGCTGCTCTACTTTATTAACTTCAAATGAATCATCATGATGCTGTTTAATAATAATGGTTATAGTGGCAAGTATGATATATTTTTCTGTACGTATATCTATTTCCTATTAGCGCTTGTCCTCATTGGGTCATGGGTGAGGGAAATCCTATCGCGGCTCACTATAGGCGAGAGGAGGGGTACACCCTGGACTGGTTGCCAGTAATTCGTGAATTATATTTCATTCAAAATGTTACATTATTATCATTACATTTCTTTACTGATTGTTGGTTGGGTAAGGTGTGAGTTTCGTTCCCTCCGACTGCATAATTCATCCAGGTTATCGGGGACTCAAATTGCCAACTGACCAACTGACTAAATTGGGAAATCGCACAGGTTTTAATGAACAAAGTTGGAATGTTGATGATTTTATGACAGCCCAAAAGTGCTTACTTTCCAAAATAGCTCAGAAATGGCTTAATTGCACTTACTTTTCCAACTTCATTAAGACTTCCCGCCTCAGTCACTTTTTTCCCCTGATCTTTATTCATCAAAGTCATTACAAGGATAGATACCATTTAAAGTTTTGAAATGTGTTTATTTAGCCTTTGGTTATTATGGGTAGAGTGGGGTATTTAGATCTAATCCCAACTTCCATTAGGATAATATTTTAACAGGCGTTTCCTTATATAAAGGGAAGCCTCTTGGTCTGTCGGTCCTTCGTCCCTGGTAACCCGGACAAATTATACAGTCGGAGGTCGTCCTAGCGCCCACTTCCGGTGTGCCTAAATGTCGCTATGTTGTGGCTTAACGTCGTTATGTTGTTGCATTTGCATTTCCATTGTGTGTTAATGTCACTATGTCGTGGCTTAATGTCATTTTGTTGTGGCATTTGCATTTCCATTGTGCGTTCATGTCGTTGTGTTGTGGCGTTTGGATTTGTTGTCGCCTTTGCAATTGGTCTGCATTGTCTCAACCACTGTATATATCATTATATTTCTCTGTGTTCTTAAGGCTGACAGCAGCCTTAACTTCTTCTTAACGTCTTGCAGCTGGCCTCCCAGATATAGTCATGTCAGCCCTGGTAAAAGAGCAAATAGATGGAATAACACCTACGGCTATCTCAATGATACCTCCTGATAAATTTGCTGTAAGTTGAACTATTTTTTTGCAAAAGTATTCCTTTACTTCATCTATGTGACGATTGCATTCAGCTAATAATTTGGACCTGTACTTTCTTGTCCTCGTGTCACACCATGTAAAGGTTGCGTTCCATCAGCGACAGATCAGCATGTTCTCTCACGAGCAGGCTGCTGCAGTGACAGCGGAGCAAATGTCAGCTCTGTCAGATGTTCAGAGGACTGCTCTCTTTATGGTGCTGATGCCCTGGGAGGACAAGCATGTGGACTTTAGAGGTGATAACACTCTCACATGTTTATTTGTCTGTGTCCTACTTTTTTTTTTTTTTTTTTTAAGGTTTTTCTATTTAATATAAACATGCCACGGCAGAGGTGGGTAGCGTAGCCAAATATTGTGCTCAAGTAAAGAGTACTGTTACTTTTGAATAATATGACTCGAGTAAAAGTAAAAAGCCGTCCTATAAATAATTAATTAAGAGTAAGAAGGTACTCAGTGAAAAAAAACTACAAGTATTGAGTAACTAGTGGGTAATGTGATTTTTTTTTTTTTTTTTTTTTTTTTTTTTTCGGTTTTAGGAAATCTCAACAAGCCATTAGCCTTTAGGTGAAAGACCTTCAAATCAAAGAAACATACAAGAATGTATTTGAATTCTGTACATAATGTCATTCATATTTCCAATGGCTATAAGCAAAATACAAGATAAACACCTGTGAAAACACATTCTGTGTTGCCCGATCTGTTCCATTAAATTGAAAATGAAGTGCAAATCTGAAGACCCTCTGCTATCAATTCTTTCAGCCTGTTTGTCAACTAAGTATGAATCTCACCTTTTTATTATTGGTCCATTTTTAATGCCTTTCAACATAAATTGTCTTAAATTTTTAACTGTATTCTACCACTAACTATTTAATATTAATTACTTTTTAATGTTAATAACTTTTTATTGGCAAGATTTTAGTAAAGTGAAATGTATACACAAATTAAGAAGTTCGAACATTAAAAAAATGTTTGCATTGTATTCTGAATTGCTTAATTTACCCTGTGATTACACAATGAATGTTCATTTCATAGTTTCTCAAAAGACAAGATCAAAATTAAAACCCCACATTTTTTTCATATAACAATTTCACCACATTTCAATAAATCAGGGACGTTAACAGACAATTAGCACACATTAACAACCCACGCGTAACAAGCAAACAGGGTTTCAGTATTCAGACAATGAGGGAGTCATCTTCCTGCCCGTCGCTGTCTGATGCTTGATTTTAATTAGTTCCTCCAGTGACGTGCCATCTTTTTACAGTTCAGGCAGCAGCTGTGTGGTGATTTGTCCTTTGTTTATCGTAGTTCATCCACCATTTTTTGTCGTCCTTTGTGAGGTTAATCTCTTCAACTTCATTTTGACTTGACCATTATTGGTGCGCGATACTGCATATTTATGTATCGATTCGATACCAAGTAAATACTGGGCTAGTATGGCCGATGCTGATACCTATAACGATACTTTTAAACAGAGGTGGGTAGTAACATGCTACATTTACTCCGTCACATTCACTCAAGTAACATTTTCAATAAACTGTACTTGTCAGAGTACTTAAAAAGCACCATCCTTTTTACTTGAGTATTTATGTGAAGGAGCGATACTTTTACTCCATTACAATGATCGACATGCCGTTTGCTACTATTATCTATCTATTCTTGCTTGACTTCTGCATAGGGCACCCGTTTAAATGGTGGCAGGTGTGTGTCAACTCCAATATTTTATTTTATTTGATGTTCATGGGGCAGCATGGTGGACGACTGGTTAGCACATCTGCCTCACAGTTCTGAGGACCGGGGTTCAAATCGCAGCCCCGCCTGTGTGGAGTTAGCATGTTCTCCCCGTGCTTGCGTGGGTTTTCTCCTGGCACTCCAGTTTCCTCCCACATCCCAAAAACATGCGTGGTAGGTTGATTGAAGACTCTAAAATACCCTTAGGTGTTAATGTGTGCGCGAATGGTTGTTTGTATCTATGTGCCCTGCGATTGGCTGGCGACCAGTTCAAGGTGTACCCCGCCTCTCGCCCGGAGATTGCTGGGATAGGCTCCAGCATGCCCGCGACCCTAGTGAGGATAAGCGGATCGGAAGATGAATGAATGAATGATGTTCATGGTCTGATTTGGGGGGGAAAGTTACTCTTTGAGTAGTTTTTACACTGAGTACTTTCTTACTCTTACGCAAGTAAATACTTGAATGACTACTCTTTACTTTTACTTGAGTCATATTATTGTGAAGTAACAGTACTCTTACTTGAGTACAATATTTGGCTACTCTACCCACCTCTGCTTTTAAATAATTAAGGTAGATGCATCACCAAATTACTAAATCCCAGTTAATGTTCATGACCTTTAATTGTTTAGTGATGTTTCCTTTTTTTATTACTATATAGTTAAAACCCAGGACAGAATTAGGACAAAGTTTATTGGTTAACAGAAAATACTCTTTAAATTTTGGGGTGTTTTTCATTTGCAGGTGTTTTCTTTCGCTTTATTTTTCATGTGCTTATATAAATTTGTATCTAAATACGTATGTAATATAAATTAATCACTGTATCTTACAGCCTTTCTACAAATTGTACAGCTTGCCGTTGTCATTTTCAGCCTGAAAATATAGCCACTCTGCACTCCTCTTCCTCTTTGCCATTCTTTTGCTTGGCATCTCTGTGAATGCATGCGTTGTGGCGAACCCGAGCTGGCAGCTTGCTTGTTTGCTTGTTTGCTTTGCACTGCTGGTAAGTCATAAGTCATGTGACGGCACAACACCGAAACACAAGAAGGGGGAGGAGGGGGCAAAATGTGCCTGCTCCGCACCGAGACAGAAGCGACTCCAGCGTCCTGGCTGTCGCCTGTTGGACAAAACCGCAGCAGCGCATGCAAAAGCAACACTGAAACACAGTATCGATCTCATCACGCTAATATCGATTCGATACCGATATTGACTATGTATCGATATTTGGATTGATCCACCCACCATTACTTGACATCCATCCCCCAAAACTTTGCAAGTTCCTTGGTGAAGGAAGTCAAAAGCAATGATATGATATCTACTATTGAGGTGCCTTTGAGTAAGGCACTGACCCCAGCCCCCAGCTCAACTGTTTGCGTTCTCTCTCACAAAACAACTTACCCTCGTTGTTGGTGACATAATGTCACAGCCGAACACGGCACCTGACGACAGCGGGACAGTAGGAGGAAGCCTAGGTGGATAGAGAGTCGGCACTGCCTCGTTCACTCGTATCAAGTTACCGCTCTTTTTATTTCCTCATTTTTTGGGACCTTAAAAAACTTCCGGTTCTGTAAATTGAGGCATCCAGCAAAGACACAGCCAAACGAAACAATGGCACTTTGTCCTTATATAGTGGGGGAGGGAACTCGCGCTAGAAAGTATACGCCCCAGCCCCGTCATGTCATGGGGCTGTGTTTTAGCCCCACCCACAAAATCAGGAATAATTCAAACAGTGTAAAAGATGCTGAAGCTACTGTATATCTCAACAATTCAGCACTATATTGTTATAAGTCTTTGCATATGTTTTCAGTACTTATCTTGAAACATATTTAATGTATTTAGAAACAAAACATGGATATCTGCTTAGAGCCTCTTTAAGTGACCTACCATTCTAGGGTTCTTCATAGGGTTTAATATGACATTGGTCCCCCCTCTGCAATTATAACATTTTAAACTCTTCTTCTGTCAAGGCTTTCTGTGAGGTTTAGGAATGTGTTTATGGGAATTTATAGCCAGTTTTCCAGAAGCGCATTTGTGAGGTTACCCACTGATGTTGGATGAGAAGGCCTGGCTCTCAGTTTCCGCTCTAATTCATCCAAAACTGTTCTGTAGGCTCAAGTTCATCCACATCCAGCTCTCTCATCCGTGTCATTATGAACCTTGATTTGTGCACTCATACACAGTCATGTTGGAACCAGAAGAAGCCGTCTCCAGACTGTTCTCACAAAGTTGTCCAGAATATTAGCCACTGAGCTCCATTGAAAGGAACTCTGAATGCTTCAGCATAGCAAGAGATTTTGGACAGGCAAACAATTTGGGGATTACTCTTTCCTGTTCCAACATGTCTGTGCACCAGTACATAAATCAAGGTCCATAAAGACATGGATGAGAGAGTTTGGTATGGATGAACTTGACTGGCCTGCATGAAGTCCAGCCCTCAACCCAATAGAACACCTTTGGGTTGATTTCGAGTGAAGAGTGAGCCAGATCTTCTCGTCCAACATCAGTGCGTGACCTCACAATTATGCTCCTGGAAGAACGGGCAAAAATTCCCATGAACTCACTTCTAAACCTTGTTGAAAGCCTTCCCACACGAGTTGCTGTTACAGCTGCAAAGGGTAGACCAACATCATATTAAACCATATGGATTTACGGATATCACTTAAAATCAGATGTGAGTTAAGGCATGTGAGCGAATACCTTTGGCGATGTAGTGTATTTCCTTGCATCCCTGCAGGTGTGAGAGCTGGTTCTCTGTGTGGTGTGCAACACAAATATACAAGAGTGTGAATTGAATTTCCTCTTGAGGGATTATAATGAGAAGAACTTAATGAAACATTTTTAAAAATGTAAACTTTGTTTTAAATTTATTTTAGGTGTTTAGGCAAACCATGTCGAAAACACTTTCTGGCACGTCTTCAATTTAAATCCTGGAATATCACTGGACTAATAACAGAACAAGTTGATCAAGTTTAAGTACTCTATTATAAACTGGCTGTTCAGTGTTCCAGCAATAATATGGAAATATATTTGAAAGTTGGATGTTTGCATTGATTTGAATGTTCTCCTTTAGGGAGGTCACAGGGACTGACGCTGAGCCCCAGTTTTCTGTACCTGATCCTGGGCCTGCTGATGACGCTGATGGTCCAGCCTGACTTGAAATGCCCTGCTACATGACACTACTAGCCCTTGCTGGATCAAGAGGCATCAACTCACCCACACAATCAAAGATATCCCATTTATCTGTGCAATAGCATACCCCTTTGAAACAATCACTTTAGGATAAAGTATTTAATTAATGCTCATCCAGTCTTACATTTTTCTATACCATCTGTCATCATTAGGATCGCAGGTGAGCTGAAGTATTAAAATGAATAATCACTCCACCCAAAAAAAGGACAAATAAATAACACGCACGCACACACACACAAATATACTGTATATCTATATCAATATTTATCTATACTTTCCCCACTTTGTTTAAGATCATCAAACAATTGTAAATATCGGACAAATATTAGGTCAAGTGACCTTAAAATGCTGTTTTTAAATGATTTAATTTAAGGAAAAAAAACAAAACTATTCAAAGTCACCTGGCCCTGTGTGAAAAAGTAATTAACCCCCCCCCCCACCTTCTTAAGTCATGTATTAATTGTGGCTAATCACAATTTTTGGTTAATTTCCACTGATCACACCTAAGCCTGATTACCTCCAGACCCGTTCAATCAAGAAAAAACTTAAACAGAATCATCTCGGCTGTATATGCTTTTTAGTTATTTAGTTTAGTTATGTTATGATGCTGCTTTGTGTAATGTTTATTTGTGGGGTTTCCTCTTATAGTGAATTGCATTAGAAATATATTTCAATATCTTCATGTAACATTGTGTCATACTGATCATTTGCAATCATCTACTTTGCATAAGATGCAACTCAATCATGTCACAATCTGCACCTTTCCAATGTTGTAACAGTTATAACTACTCCTGCTGACATAACACAAGTATGTTCTAAGATAATCAATATTAGTAATGATTAGGTTTGTTATACAATTAAAGTATTTTGGAAATACAGTACATGTATGTGTACTCAAGATCAAATCATTGGTACCGTAGTAGTTTACCAAATAAAAAATGGTTTCTTATCGGTCATATTTAATTGGATTTGTTAATAAAATGACTTACAGGCACTTTTATTTGTTAATGTCTACCTGGGTGTCTTATTACCAAAGACTTCCAAAGTAATGTATTACCTCTAACTGTTGAGTGTGAGCCGTCAAGGGTGGGCCTGGCTGTTGTGACGTCTGTAAAGATGAAAGAGGAATTTAAGGGATATTTTAAGCTTGACCATTAGCTCAAGTCAGGGAGTCTGCGTGTAGAGTGCTTGGGCGTGAGTTGGAGCCGAGCTCGAGGTGATAAAGCGACTGAAGTGCATCAGAGACAGCCTTGACCACATACCAGGGCATTACAATATTATGTACAATTGCTTTTTCAAAGACAATTTTACTTGAATTTTGGAAGTGTACGAAATGCAATGTTTATAGTACATCAAAGATTAAAGCAATATCACTACTCCTACAATGTTGTGGTGACGCTGAATAAAATTCGCTCTTGAAATCAATGTGTTTTGTGTTTGGCGGCAGGTTAGTACATAGGCTTCACACCCACCAATGCCCAATTTCAGGACAACCTTGTTGCACCTGAACAAAGTGAAGGGTGCAAACGAGTCAGAATGTAAGGTAAGCAAAATTCCATCCATCAATTAATCTATTCTCAATATCGCTTATCCTGTTCAAGGTCACGGGGCGCTGGAGCCTATCCCACCCAACTTCGGGCGAAAGGTGGACTACACCCTGACTGCCAATCAGTCGCAGGGCACATATAGACGCGGACAACCACTCGCACTCACGTTGAAATTCACACCGTCACTGAGTGGGAACTGAACCCACGCTGCCCGCATCGAAGTCAGGAGAATGTACCACTGCACCATCAGTGACTGTAAACAAAATTATATTTGATAAAACAATCTACTGTATAATGGAACAAAACAGTTGCACATCTGATAGTCGATGTTACAGTATGTCTATTCTTTGTTATAATTCTGTGAATGCTAAAAGTGCTCCTCACTTTAATACTTCCATATTTTTCATCCCATTCACACCATTCCAACTTCAACATATTCCAAAAATTCATGCCTCTCGGGGGTCTTTTCATTGTATTCCAAAATTACCCACATTTTCCACAATTTCACATTTTACACTCAAAGATTCCCCATTCATTCCCAATGAGACACTCAACAAAACAGTTCCACATAATTCCCATTCAAAACGGCTCTTTAGCTCATTCAGAACTTATACATTCTTACACTCCCCAAATTCCCACATTCCACATTTCTTACCCAAATTTCACATTTTCCCACGTTAAGATGAATTCTACATTCCCCCCTCCTCCAAAAAATGTTGACATAATTAAAACCATTCCAACTACAAAATATTTTCCATATTCCCCAAATTCCCACATTACTTAAAAAATACACTTTTCCACATTAAAATACCCACATTTCCCCCACTTTAACATAAATTCTACATTATTCCTCTTGCTTCCAAATTCTACACATTAAAAATACTCACATTGAGACAAATTCTACATTATTCGCTCCTACTTCCACATTTCTTGACCGATTCAAACCATTCCAACTAAAAAATATTTTCAACATTCCCCAAATTCTCATATTACCCAAATTCTACACGTTTCCACATTAAGACATATTTTACATTATTCCCTCCAGGTTCCTTATTTCTTGACCAATTCAAACCATTCCAACTTCGTGTTCAGCTAATTTAAGTCATCCCATAAACTATTCCAAGTAGCTAAAATTCCTTAGATTTTGAAAATATGAAAATTTTCAAAATGTTTACATACAGTAATCACCTCCAGTTTCCTTACTTCTCAACCGATACAAAGCATTCCACCTTCGCGTTCAGCTCATTCAAGCCATCCGTGAACAATTCTGATCCCCAAATTGAACAGGAAGTACCTCAAAATGAACAGGAGGTGACACGGAAGTGCTCCAAAATTAACAGGAAGTGCCCCAAAATTAACAAGTGCACCAGAAGTACCCCAAAATGAACAGGAAGTGAGATGGAAGTGTCCCAAAATGAACAGGAAGTGCCCATAAATGAACCCAAAGTGAACCAGAAGTAAACTGTTCAGCTCATTCCTTTACTCCGCAAAATTTGTTTTTTTTGTATTTCACTCTTGGTTTTTTTCTTTTACTCTCCTTTTCATTGTACAATCCCACAATTAAATGGCCACTATAGTGAAATCATAGAAATGAAATGAGTTCCTACAGAGTAGGTTTAATTATCTTTAGTTTTGGCCTGAAGCTTGCCAGTAGATTTTTTTTTTTTATTATTGATGGATGGATGGATGAGTGGGTGGGTAAGAGAGAGTAATTTTTAATAATTCATCCTATGGGAAAAAATAATTGCCACAGCATCATTATTCACATATATATACTCGTGTGTGCGTGCGTGCGTGCGTGTATAATACTGAACAAAAATATAAACGCAACACTTTAGTTTTTGATCCCATTTTTCGTGAACTTGATTCAAAGATTAAAAACTTTTTCTACATACACAAAAGGCCCATCCATCCATTTTCTGAGCCGCTTCTCCTCACTAGGGTCGCGGGCGTGCTGGAACCTATCCCAGCTAACATCGGGCAGGAGGCGGGGTACACCCTGAACTGGTTGCCAGCCAATCGCAGGGCACATACAAACAAACAACCATTCACACCTACGGGCAATTTAGAGTCATCAATTAACCTAGCATGCATGTTTTTGGGATGTGGGAGGAAACCGGAGTTCCCGGAGAAAACCCACGCAGGCACGGGGAGAACATGCAAACTCCACACAGGCGGGGCCGGGGATTGAACCCCGGTCCACAGAACTGTGAGGCAGACGCTCTAACCAGTCGGTCACCATGCCGCCTACACAAAAGGCCATTTCTTTCAAATATTGGTCACAAATCTGTCTAAATCTGTGTTAGTGAGCAGTTCTCCATTGTCGAGATAATCCATCCCACCTCACAGGTGTGGCATATCAAGATGCTGATTAGACAGCATGATTACTGCACAGGTGTGCCTTAGGCTGGTCACAATGAAAGGCCACTCTGAAATGTGCGGTTTTATCACACAGCACAATGCCAATTGCACACTCCCTCAGAGCTTGCGACATCTGTGGCATTGTGCTGTGTGATAAAACTGCACATTTCAGAGTGGCCTTTTATTGTGGCCAGCCTAAAGCACAGCTGCGCCTTTTGTGTATGTAGAAAAAGTTTTAGACCTTTGAGTCCAGCTCACGAAAAATGGGAGCAAAAACAAGTGTTGCATTTATATTTTTGTTCAGTGTGTGTGTATATATATATCTCAACCAACAAAGTAAAATAAATACAAAAATTGCATTGAGGAGGAATAAAAGGAAATGTGAGTCTAAAAAAAACATTAAGTAGGTGAAGTAGATTTTTTAAAAAAGTACGAGGAACCTTTGGGCGTTTATTCAGTTAAGTCTGTGTAGAAAATATTTCTAAGCTGATATTATGCATCAGGTCTGGAAGCTAAGGGCAATAAACACGTTTAAAAAAAAAAAAAAAAAAAAAAAAAACGATACAAACAAAAGACGTCTTCTCGTAACAAATTAACGGGTAACTTCAAACGGGTAAAAGTGTTCACGACCGATGTATGATATCATTCTGACGCCATCAAGTTTGTCTCGTGCGTTTTTTGTTTTTTTTTGGTTAATGCGAAACTGTCACCTGCTATCGTTGTCGCGAGGACAGCACAGAAAACGAGAGGCGGAAATAAAATAAAGGAGAGACAATACATGAGCTCATATCAGTGACGTGGAGAAGGTGGGAGCGGAGTGAACGTGGAGCCAGCGGGCTGCAGCAGTGAGCAGCCTGCCTGTCAAACGTTTAGCATCACAGCCAACATGGCCGACTGGGGTAAGTAAGCAACTTGGAGCGGATAGCGGCAACCTTCCCATTTTTTTGTGGTTCACATTCGTCACCGGCTTTGATACACGAGTCCTTCGCTTGTTTGTTCTTGAACTCACGGCTCGTATGCGGCTGCCTCTTACACATTTTATGCTGTCGTTTTTACAGACGCGGACAACTTCGAGCCGGAGGAGCCGAGTCAAAAGGCGCCACAGGACAAGTGGGAAGGCGAAGACGAAGATGACGACGTTAAAGTGGGTGAACACAACACACAAGAACACGTTTGGAGACATGTGCCGTTTACGCGTAACGAGCGCTTGGTGATTTGTGAAGGTGGTGGAGCCTGAGTACAATGCGTTACCGGCGGCTTCGGTGACTTAAGCTAAAGTTAGCTGACTGCTACCTCATGTGGTATCTGCGCTGCTAACCCAAGTGCAGCTAAATGTGTGCTTCTGTATTCGGCTACCCGTACTAATTGTAACACTTAGCAATGTCAACCTCTCTAGGTGTTTTGAATGGTGATATCTGGGCGTTTCCAGTTGGTCGTAGTTATCCATAAAGCCGTGGGTCTTTTGGGCTAAAATGAATTTAGCTCGAAGTTGCTGGGCCTCACACTGGCTAGCCTCGCTTCCCCTTGCTTCTTAATACGATAACTTCGACGCTATTGGCGTGGAATGGAATGTGTCGTTTTAAGGAAGAACATAGAAATGCTCCAAATCGGTTGTCATTGACGACTGTGTGCAATTAGCTTTTGTATGACTGCCGAAAGCAGTATCACTTCATTTCGAAGCAGAGCTAGTTCGCTAAATGTGAGCGGCACTCTGTCCCATTAAATCATCTGGGCTGATGACTCATCCAACATCTTACGTTAGCTCGCGAACTTTCCGTTTATTTGTAGGTAGTTGGGCTTCAGTTGCTGCGACAGTGTTTTTACCTGAATGTTGTCAGGGAACCTGCTAGTTGGAGGGGCCTCCTCTATTGTTTCTGTCGCGTATGTTTGGCTGAAGAGAGAAACTGATGATTTCGCGTTAAATTCCAAACACTGGACTTGTTCCCCAAGTAGAGTAAAATTGCTGGGGCCGGATACTTGTTACTGTCAGGCTTTTTGTAATATCTTCGGAGAAGTTGATGATAATGTGATGAAGACTTGTCTTGTTTTGTCATGCATTTATATTAGGCTTTTACAAGAGCAGGATTTTTGGGCCTGATCGGAGAGTTTAAAAAAACGATCACAAAATGGAGCAATGTGTCTATTTAAATGACTTGTTCATTTACTGTACATACTTGTGTAATGCATACTGAGTATCTTCAAAGGTATTCTCTATTCAGGTCATGTATTCTAATCAGTCAGGTCAAACCAACATTACAACATGACAGAAATAATGGGTGCTAATTTACTGTATTTAAATTACTAGACTTTACGGTCTGATCGGTCTTATCTGTATCGGCCGATAATTAGCATTTTATGCTGATCGGCTTTCATGTCACAAGTCGCCTATCCGATCAATGACTTCATTAAACTCTGCGCCTTAGTCGCGTATGAATCCAAAAGCTAGTTTATTTTTAGCCTTGTCACGTGTCTTCTTGCGCAGTACTGTAACTATCTGACGCCAAAGTTTTTTCAATCTCGTCTGTGAAAAAAAACACTATTTCGCGGTGTATCAGACAAACAACACGCAAGTTATTTGCAGTCTGTGCACAACTGAAGTACGTCGTGGGGAACGTCATCTAAATGCTTCAACACAACAAATTTGATCGAGCACCTGAAGAATGTACACAAGGAGCATGCCGCGTTCAAGCAACGCAGCGTGGTGGGGAAAAAATTTCAAAGTGGCAAACTGACTCAAACTCTGGACAACACCCATCCATATAGCTGGGACAGTGAGAAAGTTAGAGTAAGCATGTAATTAACAGTGTTTATTAAAGTAATTTAATTACAGTAAGTTAGCACCCATTGATTTCACCTAAATTTATGTCAGTGGCCAATCCTTGAATGCCCCCTAGAGGTCATTGGTGTTTTAACTTGTCTAAAATGCTAGTCATGTAAATGGACACATTGCTCCATCTTGTGATCGGTTATGGTTTTTTTTTTTTAAACTTGCTGATCGGTGATCAGCCCCAAAAATCCTGATTGTGTAAAGCCTACATATTACTTTATTGTAATTAAATTACACACGTTTGCTTGTTGTTGTCGTCGTCGCCATGGTAACGTGTATCAGGTCGCGTTTGAGTTGAGAAGATAAAGCCCAGTGATCGTAAAAGACGGGATGCGGTGGTATCGGAATACAAGATTTTATTGCAGTAGTCTGACATAGTGCAATCGTGAAAGACCAAATTTGTCTTATAGTCTAATCCAGGCATTACGTTTTTTTTTTTTTTTTTTAAATAACTTTATTGGCGGTTAGATATTTACAGTACTGCGTCAAAAGACACGGGACTAAACTAAAAATAAACTAGCTTTTGGATTCAAATATGCTGTACACGATGGCGACGCGGAGTAAATGTCTTTTGCGGAGCCGATCAATGATCGGATTGGCAAATTATGACAAAGCCGATCAGCATAAAATGCTAATTATCGGCCGATAACGATGAAGCCGATCAGATTGGTGTAAAGTGTAATTTATATATTTTCTTGTGGTGTACCGTACTGTGAAGACAGTAAAGCTCAGAATCTACATGTAATTTGAGGTTTGAGGAGATCTTAATGTTGTCAGCAGGATAGATTTGTATGGAGTTGACGTATTTGACCAGATCTGTGCGCTTGCTCTATCTACTCTTACTTTTGTCTATAGCTGTTAGAATTATATGTAATAACATTCATTGTTTGTGTTGGTAAAAAAAAATTATCAAATTAATATATACCACCAGCTGTTGCTGCCATTATACTTTTCAGTAGACATAATTAGATTGTGTAAGGGTACTTAATGTATTGGGTCATAATTTTAGAATCAAGTTGAGAAATATTTTGACGACCTCGCAACTTCGCTGGGGCTTGATACTGAAACTGCTAAGTTGCTTTAAATGTAACTGATATCATAGTTTGTCGCCTGCTAATTTTTAAGATGGAAACTGACCCGCTTTATTCTCTTCACAGGACAACTGGGATGATGAGGAAGATGAGAAGAAAGAAGTGAACAAAACAGGTATTTAATTATTTAATTATCAGTTTTGACACGAGCTGGTTTTCTGCACTTTAAAAAAACAAACAAAAAACTTTATTTCAGGGGCAAAAGTTTCTGAAAAGAAAAAGTTGAGTGAGAAGATTAAAGAGAGAGAAAACCACTTAAAGAAAAAACAACAGGAGTTAAAAGAAAAAGAATTGGAAGTGAGTGCTTTCGTTTTTATTGTTTGCTTTTGTGTTTGAGTGTTATAGACAACAATGAAGAGCTATGTTATGTTATACTTTGTGCCATGTCTTTCTAGCAAGAGTTTACTCCTGAAGAACAACTTACAGAAAAGTTAAGAGTGCAGAAGCTTCAGGAAGATGCAGACTTGGAGTTGGCAAAGGATGCCTTTGGTCAGACCTCAGTATTTTTAGTTGAGCCTCCACCATCACTATTCCACTGTTCCCTAAAATATAGTTAAGCCCAAGTTACTAATACCTTGGCCAAAGTGTGAGGGGGAATTGTACTTGTTGCATGGCTCTCTTCTCTCGGGAACTGTGTTAAGACATTATTTTTTCTTTTGGATAAAATTAGCCACACCCTTTATCAATACGGACGTTAAAACTTCATTCCAATCTCCAATTCCTAGATATCACTGACACAACTTTTGCATTTGTCATTACCTGCTAAAAGATAAACATTCATTCAGCAGAAAAATCACTACAAATTTGGCCATTGTATTATTCCTTTTGAACTTAAGTGTATCTCTAAGCATATTTGCAATACATTGTTTTGTTCCGTTTCTAGGAGACGGCGGCTCTTCAGTAGCTGGAATTGATGCTATGTGTCCATCTTCCAAAGAAGAATTTACAGAGTTTGAAAAATTGCTGAAAGAAAAGATATCCCAGTTTGAAAAATCTGTGCATTATTCAAATTTCTTGGAGTCATTGTTTCGGGAACTCTGTATTTCATGTAAGCGCTGGTTTCAAGTGTAAGTATGTTGATGATCCTGTGTGTCTGACTATTTAACAAGTTGCTTCTTTCCCCTAGTGGAAGTTGATGACTTGAAGAAAGTCAGTAATTCCCTTTCAGTTCTACTTAGTGAAAAACAGAAACAAGAAAAGGTAAGAAGAGGCTGACTGTATACTGCGTCTTGTTTCTCAGATTATTTGTGATCACTAGGGGGCACTATTTAACCAGTTCAGTGACCTGAAGTGACTTTATGCATGCTCATGAACATGTAATTTGTGTCACATCTTAAAACAAGCTCATGTGTAAATTTAATCTTTCCAAATATTGGCATAAGTAGGTGATGTTCCAGCTAAATCAATGCCGTATGTGTATTACAGTAGAACCTCAACCACTGGAACATTCAGCGATATTTAACTTGTTCTTATAAGTTTAGTGGTTGGGTGAATCTTTATCATCAAACAATTGTTTGCTATTTTCAATCATAATGACAACAGCAACCACCTAAATGACCCCAATCAAATGACCCAATATTCACTCACTCACTTTTTATACATGCACACCAATTACAGGCAAACAGATCACAGGTGAGGATGTTTACCCTTAGTATCCATTTAAATGTGTTTGCGTAAACTTGTAGGTTATCAGCCCAAAACCTTCCTGCGATGTAAACTTTTCATCAGCATCGTTTGGATATCGTTGTAATTATGATTTATAGAGAGAATACACAGTTGTTTGATAATAAATGAACCTAATTTATGACCATTAGTGAAAAAGTTTATTTATATTCCTGGAAAAAATGACCAAAATAAAAAAATGACCCTAACTGTTATTTAGAAACTGTTTTTTTCCCATAGGAGAAAATTCAGTTCCACCATCCAATTGTCCTAATCATAAAATTGCACGGGAAAAAAAACCTAGGTATCGTCCCATGTCTTGCATGATAGTGGTACGAAGTGTTTTCTTTGTGCCTTTTTTGTTTTTCTTTAAATGTTTCGTTGGTAAATGTCTTGACTTCCATGACATTCTACTTTGAAGGTTCCACTGTAACATGAAGACGATTAGAAGGGCCTTTGATTGAGTGATTTATGAGGTCTACAGATCTGGTTTCTGTTGGGAGACAATATTTGACCTCAACTTATTTTCTTTCCAGCAAAACAAAGGGAAAAAAAAGAAGAAAGGTGTCATACCAGGTGGTGGTTTAAAAGCACAGATGCGAGATGACCTGGAATATTCCGGTTTTGACGGTGGCTACGCCCAAGACTACGAGGACTTCATGTGACACAGGCTCCATGGCAATGGTCCTGTTCCTCTTCCAATCCTGATTTTTGCAGCTCTACCTTTTGCTGTCCAGTTCCATCCTGGAAGATCAGAACTGTGTGTTGCCCCCTTCATCTTGCTTCAGTGACTTCAGGGACTGTACTGGAAGCATCCAGTCTCACCTTCTCTTTATGTTCATCCGTATGGAATTGCCTTTTCTCTCTTCATGCAGCCTGCACTCACATTCACGTACCTGAATTATTTATCTGTTGGATAACCCTGCTTAAAGAGAGTATACTTGTTACTGCCGTTGTCTGTTTTCAGAGCTCATTTTCAATGAAATGTTGCTACTGTCCCAATAGCAGACTGTATTGCAGTTATACATCTAGTGACATAGAAACAGAAGGTTCTATGCAAACTCTTGAAACAGAATGTCATGTATATAGTTTAGGTCTCACTTGAGGATGGTTCTCTTACAGATGAGTATATAGTATCTATAACTGGTTGCCAAATACAAATCATTCACCCCGTTATTCATGTTAACTGCAGAGGTTTTATTCGGGTGACTGAAACTGACGTGAGTGGAGGATGTTTATTTACAGAAAGCACACTATGTTAGATTAAAGGGAAAAATAAGTATGTTAATTTTGGCTTGAAAACATGACTGCCATTCTATTGTCTGGGATTTCTTCAAACAATTGAAGACAAGCGTATTAAGTTGTATTTGTTGGTACATTACAAATAAAATGTGCTATCCCAAATTGATTTATACTAGTGCTTGAAAACGAGGGGTCGGTGAAATTGGGAAAAACTTGCTAAATGATCTAATCATATGTTCCGCAAGCTTGTATCAAGTGTGATGAGGAATGGATTTATTGGCCTCCCCCTACCATGTCTTCATATGGGCTACAGTCATTTGAAAGCAATTTATTTCTCCTTTTTCTAGAACTTGACCAGTTTCAATGTTACATGGGGAATTGGCTATGTTGATGACATTAAGATTGCTGCAGTGTTTTATAAACGCAATTTAATAAATCACTGGTCAAAACAAAGGTCTTGTTTGATTTGATAAAATAACATAAGAATCATCTTGCAATGTTTTAATTGTAATAAATATCCTATTTACAGTTTCAAGTAGAACATTTATAAAAGACATTGAAAACAATCTGAATGGCATAAAGAAATAGGCTAGCTCTTGTAGTTATTACATTTTTAGTGAAGTTGTAAAACATAAAATATTTGCACCAAATCAAGATTAATGTTGGACACTTAGAGTCTTGCGCAGTACTTGACTGTAAGTGGTATGTTTAACTTCTGTTTTTTGTGGCTCTTCCTTTAGGATCTCTGGTGCTGTGTCTTTGACTGTTGCGCCAAGTATTGGCCCTTTGCCGGCGCCGGTTTTGTCTCCCTTCACTTCTCCCCACACTAGTGGCTATCTGGCCTTGAGAGCTCTGCAGGGCCTGGAAGACACTTTGACGTGTAACCTCGCGAGCTCCACAAGTGAATGTCAGCGCGACACCCTCATTGCTCTTCATGACACGAGAAGTGCCGTCTGAGGTGCCATCAAAGCAGCGTCCGAGAGCAATTTCTTTGGCTGTGCGTGGATCCTGATCTGTTACTGTATAGATTCCGTAGTTATGGCCGAGAGGGTCAAGAGGTGCCAGCATAGTGAACTCATTTGTGTCATTGTTGACGGCTAGTGGCAGGTGGTTCACCAGGTACTCCTGGAGTAATGGGTTGACATGATCCCTTTTACAGCTACCCTGTGGGATCACCTTCACCAATGTGCGATCAACGCGTTCCTGATCATACAGCATCCCACTGCACTTGAACTCCAGGCACACGGCTGACACTCCTGTCTGTTCCATGTCACGTATACTTCGGATATCTCGGAGACCATACAGCTGGCCCACTGTCTTTGGGTGAGTCCCCCCCATGTTATGGGACCGCACATTAATCTCATGTGGGGTGTTGGTTTTGACTTTGATGTAGCAGGCACGGTATTCCATCGGCTTCGGCCACCAACTGAGGTAATCCTCTGTCCAGCTCATGGGGTCATCCTCATTGAATGGCACCGTGTTGTAATCGTAATGATCTCCTTCCACTCGTGAGAAGCGGAAATGTGCAGCACTGAATGGTGCCTCTTCACATTCTTTCAGTTTTTCAAATGCATACACTGGTCCGTTGGCCTCTTCAGCTGTGTTCGGACTTGGTTTTGCCAAATTGATGCTAAATGCTGTCTTCTTCAGTCTGGGGTTTTCATGGTCAGTGCGCCTGTAGTTCAGCCTGCCCAGGTATGGCTGAGGCACTCCGATGAGGTTTGGACTGAGTTTGGGAGTAGAAGGGACAGCCTCTAGTTCCTCGCCTCCAAGGTTGGCCATGACATATGCAGAGTAGGCATCTGCCTTTTGCTCATCGCAGAAGGCAGGAAGACATGCACCATTCGGGCCGGTGATGACACTGTCAAAACGTCCCCAAGCACGAGGGTTAGAGGAATAGCCAGCTGTGGGCTCCATGTTTATGAGACTCATTACAACACCCTCAACCTGTTCACTGGGCATGAAACGTTCACCGCGGAAGGCCCTTACTTTCACATAACACCTACGGTTCTCTGGGACGTCCAGGTTAAAAAGTCGCCGCTCTCTGATCTCCATGTTCCCAATCAGAAAAGTTCTCTCTTCCCTTTTTCCTCTTGATTTCTTTTCAACCTTCAGACTTCCCTCCTCCTCCCACAGGCCTGTATCGGGGTTGAGTGACCACAGCTTCATGGTTCCAAGGTGTTCAGGCATAGTCACCTGGGCAGAATCTAGGAACACCTTCACCTCACCTGCATTCAAGGGCTCATCGGTTTCTCCACCTCTGAAGTCAACCGAGAACATCCCATAGGTTCTCAGTGGCAAGGTATCTCCTTCATTCCCTACAAAGTTGAGATCACTTTGGGCTGCAGCTGCTGTGGAAACATCTCTGGGATCAAGAAATGTTACACTAGCATTTACGTCACCCACAAACACTTCTCCGTTCTCCTTATAGAAGGAATTGGGGGGAATCTGAATGTGAGCCACTGGCTCCTGGCCCTCTACTTCCCCAAGTTCAAGAGTGTTGGTTTCTAAGGAACTTATAGTCACAGGAACTTTCTTTCGCAGAAGTTTAATTTCGTGGTAAACAGCACCTCCTTTGGCATTGAATGGAAGTACCTTTGTTGTGTTGATGAAATTATTCATGTTGTCCACAAACGTCAGGACGAACCTCTCTGTTTCAGGAGGAACGTGGATGGTGAAGGTACCTTTGTAGCCCGTTCGGCTAATTCTTACACCATTCATGAAGATGTGGCCAAATCTCATTGGCTCACCATTGTCTGCAGCCACAGCTCTACCATGCACAATAGCCTTGGTGTCGACACATTTCTGACAGCCGCATTCAGTAACCACCTTTGCGGGTAGTTGGTAGCCCTGGCATGTCAGGTGCATTTCCTCCATCTTTGCCACACTGCAGCAGTAAGTCACTTTGTCTTTGCATCTGATACCATTGTCCAATTGCCCAACGCATGTGCTGGAAGGGCATTTGCCCACATCGTAGTAGATTGAGTTTGTGCTGTTTTGGTAGCAGTCATGTGGAAGTCGTATGAGATGGGATTCAGGCTTGGGGTTGCATGAATAGCTATTTTTGTCTGAAGGAGAAAGGACATTTCAATTTTAAATTAGTTTTGATGGCTTTTGTATGTATGCATTTTATTATCATTATTTTTATTACCAGTAAAGTAAAACAAACCGATGATTTTGAGCATGGCTGCTTTGGTCTTAATGGCCCCAGACTGACCACTTGCTTTGCAATAGTACTCTCCAGCTTGGTCAGGATGCAGATCTTTAAGAACCAAGGTACTCTCAGATTTCGTCTCTAAGAGGCTGTTGTTATGGAACCTTTGTTGAGAAAACCACAGACACGGATTAGAAAAACAGAAACAAGCTGTTATAAACAGTATGAAAATGTAATGAAAACATAGTTATAGTATATGTGCTTTATATTATAAATAAAATATCAAGTCCGACCATTGGTACTTGTCTGGCTGTGGTGTTCCAGCCACATTACAGCAGAAGGCAGTAGTTTGACCCTCTCTCCTGGCCTTGCTAGCAGGGTTGCTCAACACATGAAGCTTCTCTGAAAAGTGTCCAAAATAATAAATATAATATATTAATTTTGAACCATTTCACTCATTACTTAAAAGGATTTTTACTGTACCGGTTCTTTTGAGCTGTACACTGAGGACTGTGGTACGCTCAGAGCTCTTGGGAACAATGACACTAAGGGTGGCATGGCCTTGCAGTCTGATTGTCAATGTAGTGTTGCCATCAGGGCAGAGCCCAGGGATACGAAAGTGTCCATTGTGGTCTGTGAGCGTGTGGAGTTTGTTCGAGCCAAGTATTGCAGCCCCCTCAGCAATGAGACCGCCAGAACCGCGAACAGAGCCCAGCAGGATGTGCTCGTCACACATGCATGTGTCACACTCTGCATTTACCTTCCCCATTACACAATGTAGGGAGCAATCTAAAAGATGGAGAAAATAACTATAGTATTCATTGATAATATAATCTGACGCTAGGCACCATATTCAAATTCTGATAAACCAGGCGGGATTACAAAAATCTCACTGACAATGACAGCGCTCCTTCAATGGTGCAAGATGGGCATTTGCATTAATCAGAACATAAAGTTGTGCCCGGTTAGTAATATAAAGGTATTCTATGGTTTATTGTTTTAAATTAGAATCTACATTAACTTTTCAATGTGAAGAGTTTGTTGTCAATTTACTGTTAATGGGAAGCTTCCCCACTTGAAAGAGATGCATTCATCCGCTGGTTTCATCTGGACTTTACTTAACGTTTTAGTTTAACATTACATCATTTTTGTATTTATGTTATTATTTCTTCTATTATTATATATTTATTTATTATGAAATCTTTAACTAAATGTCAGATTCTTTTAAATGTATTACTCATGATAATTAGATTTTCATATACCATTTAAAGTGCAGCTACCATCATAAATTTAGAAATACAGTATACGGCAACTAACCCGGGCACTCAAGAGTTGATTAAACGCAGGTGAAGCCTAGTGGGTAAGCCACTGCGCTGCCTGCTCAACTCAGCCAGCGATAGCTGTGTAGTTTTACGTCCAGTTTGCTGTCAGCTGTGGCTGGGAATGTCACTTTTTATGTTCCGGACAGGAGTGTTGATTTCAAAGGAGTTCACATTGATCCTATTTGCTTATTTAATTGTTTATATTGATTTCAATGGACTCCTTTTTCATTTTGTTATAGTTGAAATATTTTGACTTGAAATGTAAAGTTAAAAGTAAAAATGTGTTTTTAATATAAATATATTGAAGTAGATTTTTCTTTACCCGATTATTTGGCACCCCCTAGAGGCCTCGATGCCCTTAGCATCTGCCCATCTTGCCCCATAGGTGAGCTGGCCCTGCATGCTAGTATGGTTAAGAAAACAAGCTGTAAATGTTTAAACCAACCATTGTCAGTTTACCTGTCAGACACTCTGGTCCATGACATTCTTTCCTTTCTACCTTTGGTCCATTGCAAAGCATTGAGGGAGAACTACAGCTTCTGGAGCGTATTTGGAACCCCACTTGACCACAGAGGGCAGGACATGGACCCCAGTCTGACCACGGACTCCATGTATCCTGAAAGTTTAGGCTGTTACCTGATGATAAGAAATAGAGCTTTAGTCACATTAAACCACAAAGTGACAATTATAGCAATGATCTAGTAAAAATATAAATCAACATATCGCCTATTATGCAATCGTGTTTAGCACAAAGCAAGTGGGATATGCAGACTTGGAAAAGGCATTGGTTAAACATCAAGATCTGGAATTTTAAAGCAACCTGAAAATGAGGACAAACCTTTAGGACAAAGAAATCGGACAGCATAGTTGGAACAGTTCCGTTCTGAACCTTGCTCCTCATTGAGGCACCAGAAGCCCACAGTTGGGTCTGCATGCACCTTCTCTCCAGTTTCACGGGCTGGGAGCCAATCAGTGGTTCTGGCCTCCAGCGCCCGAGGAGTCTCACACACTTTGGCCCGATAGTAAAAGCGAATGGCATCCAGCTGCTCGTAGTCTCCACGGCCTCCGGGATGGTCCACATTGAACCATGTGGTCCATTCGTAGTTGTCTAGGTAGTTCAGAACCAAACATGGAAATCACATTTAGGAGAATGATAGAGTTCAACTTATAGGGTGTAAAACAAGAGAAGAAACTGTACCATGAGAGTGGGTTACAGAAGTGCTGGAATCTTCGCTTCTCCATAGTCCTGTAAGAGACCGTTGATTTGATTTGATTAGGTCATCGTTGAACAGCCAAGTAAATGTTGGCTGCCTATAGCTGCCTGTTTCTGTGACTGCAAGCAAGCCATTCTCAATTTTAATTCACAAAATAACGCCCCCAAGCCAAAGTTTCTCTGCCTATAACTTGAAAGCGTGGCTTGGAGAAGATCTGCCATTTTCAAGAAGGAGCCAGAGTATGGCCACTGAACTACACGTTAGCACTGTCATGTCAAAGCCAAATGTTGAGGAGAGCCACAATGTTGGCACAGATTAGCATTAGCGAACAGTGTTATTAGCGTTAGCTTCTGAAAACTGCCACATCCTTGAATATTTGACATAGTTGTCGATTTAGGGGCGGGGAGGTATTTGTGTTTGGCGACATGTATACGCACACTAACTGACAAGTGCAATTTAGCTCCTCGGTGATGAAGTGCTGCCAAAGTGAATGAAAATGATGCTTTAAATGAATCTTTATGGAGGTACGCTCAGACTCTGGGATTTTTTTAGAACAAGTACTTGGCCGCCTTGTTGCAATGCCTATGCCTAGCAGTGACTCATTTGCATGAAAAAGAAATGCCCAGTCAAAACCGAGTGATATATACCAGCGGATGTTAAGGGCGCCAGATATATGTATTTTGACAGAAAAACCATAAAGACCTTTTATCAAGACACGAGGGAAAGTGTTTTAAATTGTGAAAAAATTGGAATTCCATTTGAAGGGGAATAGTATTTATTGCAAGTGTCCTGAAGTATTTTATTCAGCGATAAAGAAGGGCTTTTAAATTCGTACAGTACAGACAGTTTTTGCTAATGTCAAGTGAACTTTGTGAGAGACTCACCTTGAGCTGAAAAAACTGTAGCTCGGCTGATTCCCACAATGAAAAGGAGTATCCTCAGTAGCATTGTCGCCTTCTGCCTTTGTATATGACCGTCAAACTTTCACCTCTGGTAGTGCATGTTTTATACCAGGGAACTCAGAAAAGGATAGAGACCAGCAGCACAAATTCACCTCTGGAAAAAATAAAATACAAATACAAATAGAATAGAAAACATTCTGCTACAGGGAACAAACAGAGATAGACAACCATTCACAATCACACCGTCACTGAGTGTGAACTCAACCCGCACTGCCTGCACGGAAGTCAGGCAAGTGAACCACTACGCTATCATCAGTCACTTATTGAAGCACAGTGAAAGCAAATGCCTTTCAAACAGTTGATCATCGCTCTCATTTATGTAAGACATTTGCTCACTTTGAGTTATCATACAAACACGTTGACTTTTACAACAGGAACATGCCTTCAAACATGATCTCGGACATCTTCGTATGGGGAGGGCTGGGGCAAAGAAAACAACCCACAAGAAAGACGTTGCTGAAGCCCCCACTCAGATTTCACATCTGTGTTAGCCATCACCATTTGTCAGGGGGGCTCACAGGCATTTTTTTGTATCCATCTACTTACGAAGCACTCGCACACAAAAGATTGCATTTGTGTAATTAACTGTCAGAAACACTGGTAGTTTGTCCAATTTATCATATACACTCAATTCAGATGTTATCAAGTCTACTATTACAATAAATTAGTTGCAGATATACAGTGTATTAAAAACTTTAGATTCCAATAAAATTGAACAAAGGTGACTCAAATTTACATTATTATTAAACAGACAACAATTGGAAACTTTAAATCCTTGGATGAGTTCTCCTCATTCGTGTAAGAAATGTCTGATTTGTATTATATAAAACCTCTCCCAGAGAAATACAACAGGGACGTGAAGATATGTATTACCTGTTTGTGGACTGGTCCTTGGGCCTATGCTTGATCTCTCCTTTTCTTGTTCCTCTCTTCTTCTCAGGTCTCTCCTCCTCTTCAGTGTGCTTCAGCACACTCCTCCGGCATCTCTTTTATACGACTCTGCCCGTAGCACCACTCCTTCCAGCTTTGGACTCCCAGTGTGTAACACTGGTACTGAAGATAAACAGTGTTTCGAGGGATCTAAGTAACAATTTCTGGTCTTTGTAAAACTGACACTGGCATTAGTCATATTGGCCAAATATGTAAAAATACTCTCAAGGTATTTTGCATCAAATGGCTGGCCCAATCATGAATAATCATGGAGAAAGTGAAAAATTAATACATCCGTTCTTTTGACCAGTGTGTTTACATTATTTAGTCAAAATTCATCACCAAGCATGTAATGCTAAAGATTGACGTTATGCATAATCACTATTGTTTTGAGTATTATTTCATAACATTCATTTGTTGACCTTATCATATGACAGCAAAGAGCACTAATGTTTTCCACAGCTCAGTTTATTCATTTAACTTGAGGTTTACAACAAGGTTTGCTTCTCCAGTTAGAAAAAATGCTCAGACATATGCAAAGAGCTATCTGAGGCCACCATCTGGAAAACACAGTTTCAGTAACATTATCCAATGTTGAAAGCAATTTTAGCTACTTTAGCGCAATGTTAGAATTTGAAATCACATGGTTAAGGACAAGAAATTGATCTTGATGTTTTCCAGTGCAGCAGAATACTTGATAAAACACGTATTACTGATTTACTAAAGCTTTGTCCGTGCAAAAAGGAACACTGCAGCCGAATTTGGAGTCGCTGTTTTTGAACTGTAAGCCATTTTACACGCCGCGCGAGTTTGCATTTTTCATTCTCTCCCGTTTACATTCCTCCTCGAGCTAACACGAATGCCGCACTGCTAATGCTCGCTGAACAAGTAAACAAAATTTAAAAAAAACCCACCCAGACTCACCCCTCATTATTCTTGGGGACTTTTAACAAAGCTAAACTCAACCACAAACTTTCTAAATAAAAGCAACACATCGACTGTCCGACCAGGGAAAATAACATTTTAGACCACTGTTATACTACGCTAAATAACGTGCTATACCTCGTGCAGCTCTGGGCTTGTCTGATCACTGCTAAATTCACTTAATACCAACATACAGACAAAAACTTAAATGCGCAAAGTCTACAGTGAAAACAATGAAAAAGTGGACCAAAGAAGCAAAGATGGAACTTAAAAGCTGTTTAGACTGCACAGACTGGAGTGTCTTTGAAAATTCAGCTGGCAGCCTGGATGAATATACGGACACTGTCACATCCTATATCAGTTTCTGTGAAGATGCGTGTATACCAACAAAGTCATTTTGCACATTCAACAACAACAAGCCGTGGTTCACTGCTAAACTTAAGCAACTTCGCCGAGCTAAGGAGGACGCATGTCAAAGCGGGGACAGGGGCTTGTATAATCGAGCTAGAAACCAGCTGACTAAAGAAATTAACATTGCAAAGAGGAACTATGCAGCAAAGTTGGAAAAACAATTTAGCGCTAATGACTCGAAATCAGTCTGGCATGCATTTCAATCGCTGACCAATTACAAGCGACGATCCCCCCCAAGCTGAGAACAATAGTACACTAGCCAACGACTTGAATACCTTCTACCATCTCTGTCGGGTCATTTATACATTAGTCGTGCACCCACTGTAGTAGTCTGTACTCTGCACTATTTGCTTACTGTTGTTGACCAATACATGGTTACATGACTGTGCAAGAATCTTGCACTGAAACTTGCTATTACCATGTGATCACTTACCTTTGGAGAGCCAGCCAAAAACAAAATCCTAACAAAAGAAGAAGACACCTACTGAAAACATAGATCAAGAGGAACACAATGACGAAGAGGATGGTGTGTACTACTACAGGCCAGGAGTAGACCTTCAAGTGCCTATTGCAGACAGAACTACTCAACATGACAAACGAGAGGACAGTAACCAAGAGAGATGAGCTCTGAACACTGAAGGGCCCGGACTTAGCTCAAACACAGATGAAGGTCAGCCACAGCAGGAGGATGTGCTGTTGGAAGATGAAAATCAGTGTCATGATGAACCACTTGAAGAAACACAGCATGAGGTTGCAATGTCTCCGCACCGAGATTCTGGTGGAAATGAAAAAGAACAAAAATGTGACTTCCCAAGGAGAGAGAGAGACGACCTCCAAAAAGCTTCACCTATGGCCAGCTTGGAAATCCAACGTGCTACAGTGCAGTGCACGCAAACAGAATGCCTTACCAGTACCAGCACTTACCGTATAGAGAAGTTCAGCCACTGACAGTGTTGACAAACCCATTCCAAAATTACTAGCCTTACTATATGCAGGTGTACTAATACTTTCATCAATGTAGTGGTGGACCATTCATGTTTAGTGTAAACCTAGCATCAGTTACTATAGGGTTATTACAATCAGTACACAGTTAAGACAATTTGAAAATACTAGATAAATATAAGGTAAATATTGTGATGTTGGGACAACATCTAATTTTGCAGGGGAGTGTGTAATAGATTACTGTCCTATATGATAGGTCATAAAAGAATTTAAAAGTTAGTAATTCATTATTAGGTCAAATTCATGAAGATGATTGTAGGACTTTATCGAGACTTGTTGGAAATGGTGTGTGCTTTAAAAGACGTTAAAAAGGGATTTGCAACGTTTAATATGGTTAACACTGTTTAAAAATGCTTGTATACATACATGTAAAACGTGTCAGATCTGTAATCTGCTAGTTTAGCCTCGTTAAGAAAAGTGATCGGTGATCAACTGCTTATGTCTGCCAAAGACAGAGGAGGGAGTTCTGGGCTTTCTTCATTTCTTCATTCATTCTTGGTAGAGCTTCCGCAGAAGAAACATTGTTTGTTCTGAATAGTCATTTAATCTCCCTCTATTCAGGCTGTAACACACGAAGTTTAAGCGCCTGCTACTTGGCATCTTAGTAAAAGATCGCAATTTTAGGAAATCCCTTTTGAGAAAACCTGCAATTCAGCGCGCTATTTAGATCTTAATTTTAAAAAAAAGCCCCTTGTTGTTGCAGTGCAATGAAAATCACCGACCTCTAATTATTATTATTCTTTTTAATTCTATAAATGAAAAGAAAAAAAAGCACTATATTTGTAGAGTTTTTCCAGTTGGAGACCAATATTATGCTGTTACAAATGAGTAGGGCCCCCAAAGAAAACAAATATATTACCAGAACAATTTTGAGAGTACACATGAAAAACTTGGTGGGTTATGAGAGAGAGAAAAAAAAAATCTTTATTTTATGAGAATAAAGTGGCAATATTAGAATAATAACAAAATACTGTACCTGTCAGGGTCTTTGTTCTTGGTTAGATTATATTTAGTTTTGTTTCATGTTTTCCTGTGTCCCCTGTTGTTCATGTCTCTTGTGCTCCTTCGGTTGTTGTCTACACTTGTTCTTGTCAATCAATCAGCTCCCTCCAGCCACTCGTGTCTTGTCCAGGTGTTCCTCGTTGTCTCGTCAGTTTGCTTGTATTTTCGGACTTGATTCATTTATATTTTTTTTTCCTCGATGATCCTTGTTCCCTGCATTTGGGTCACCCTTTGCTTAAAATGATACCATTAGTTTTTTTTCCCAGTGGGTTTCCCACTAATTATTCAACCATATAACAAAACACACGTATTCATGTTTTTTTTTTTTTTTAATGCTTCAGCCGCATTACTGGATTACCAATGAATTAATTTGGTTCAAAAATGAAATCACTGCTGATAAATTATTGCTTGTGTACAATGGTCTTAAGATATAAAACACCATTGAATGATTACTGTTTTGACTTTAATGTGAACAAATTATTGTTTCTGACGGAGTTATAAGGATTTTACTCAGTAAAATTGTCGTCCAGCCTCCTCCTTTCTAAGAGTTTCTCTATTTTTTGTCATTCGTCCTGAACAGAGCTGGAGGAAGTAGTGTTAACTTTCGCCCTTTCGCCATGCATGGCGGCCCCTTAATGACAGTAGCAGAGGCCACTCTGCATACTTTTACTGGTAGAGTAATTTAAAAAAAAAAAAAAAAAAACACCAACCGCAAGTGCTCTCTATATAACCTTTTCTCCTCTTTTACTCTATCCTCATTGCTTTGAAAAAACATTTTAGAAGGCTCTGACGCTGACATTGTCAGTGTAATTGTTGTTCCTGTGTATTTCTGTGAGAACAACAGTATTCTGCAGTTCAAATAAAGCTCTACTATTTCTACTCATACAGTAAATCCATTATTATTGCAATGGGAATACGAGATGCCAAAACATTGCACACTGAATCTGAATTTTTCCTGTTTAGGATTCCTGAAAATATCAGACTGAAGTCATCCCATTTTCTAAAATGTCTTGTCCGTCTGTCTATCCGTCCGTTTTATTCTGCTTATCCGGGGTCAAGTCGCGGGGGCAGCAACCTAAGCGGAGAAGCCCTCACTGTGGGCAACTCCAGAGTGGAAGAGAGTCCAACCCCCCCCTAGTCGAAGCTACCCATCTCTCTTTGCACCCTTGGCCCACATCCGGTTGAGGGAAATTGAGGTCAATCATATAGTATTTGTCACAGGAGGTCAATGAGCTGTACTTTGCCCTGGGTGACCCTGACTGTACTTACTATTTATTATTTAATATCTATTTTGACCTGAATGCGAAACTACCCGCTATGACATCAGGGAAACACAGTAACTTAATTTACCCAAGTCACAAGTGTTTTCTCATACAACCCCGATTCCAATGAAGTTGGAATGTTCACCTGTGGGATGTTCCAAACAGGTGTTTGATGAGCATTCCTCAGTCTTTTTTGCCACCTGTCCCAGCTTTTTTGGAACGTGTTGCAGCCATAAAATTTAAAAAGTTAATGATGATTTGCTAAAAACAATAAACTTGAAAACCATTGTCAGTAAATACAGTTCGGCGCTACATCCGTATCACGCATAGTGCAACTTGAAACTCTACTATGCAAAGCAAAATCAATTTATCAACACCACCCAGAAACGCCGCGGGCTTCTCTGGGCCCGAGCTCATCTAAGATGGACTGATGCAAACTGGAAAAGTGTTCTGTGGTCCGACGAGTCCACATTACAAATTGTTTTTGGAAATTGTGGAAGTCGTGTCCTCCGGAACAAAGAGGAAAATAACCATCCGGACTGTTATGGACGCAAAGTTCAAAAGCCAGCATCTGTGATGGTATGGGGCTGTGGTAGTGCCAATGGCATGGGTAACTTACACATCTGTGAAGGCACCATTAATGCTGAAAGGTACATACAGGTTTTGGAGAAACATGATGCCATCCAAGCAATGTCTTTTTCATGGACGCCCCTGCTTATTTCATCAATACAATGCCAAACCACATTCTGCACGTGTTACAACAGCGTGGCTTCGTAGTAAAAGACTGCGGGTACTCGACTGGGCTGCCAGCAGTCCAGACCTGTCTCCCATTGAAGTGTAAAATACGACAACGGAGACCCCGGACTGTTGAACAGCTGAAGCTGTACATCCAGCAAGAATGGGAAAGAATTCCACCTACAAAGCTTCAACAATTAGTGTCCTCAGTTCCCAAAGGTTTATTGAATGTTGTTAAAAGAAACGATGATGTAACACAGTGGTAAACATGACCCTGTCCCAGCTTTTTTGGAACGTGTTGCAGCCATAAAATTCTAAGTTAATGATTTTTTGCTAAAAACAATCAAGTTTATCAGGTTGAACATTAAATATCTTGTCTTTGTAGTGTATTCAATTAAATATAGGTCATGATTTGCAAATCATTTTATTCTGTTTTTATTTATGGTTACCACAACGTCCCAACTTCATTGGAATTGGGGTTGTAGTTCCTGAGTCAGACTTGTAAAAACAAAAGCAAAATGTCAGACCACACCCTTGCAGATGCTTGTTGTGATGCATGTTACTGTTAGTGTTTTATAAGACTGTTGCTATGCAATTGTTGTTTGCAAAAAATGCAATAAAACTATGAGACTTTAATATGAATTTAGAGGCATCAGTCCAACGGTCCTTCCAGGAAAACAATTAATGTATGTTTGTATTTGGACTACAGTTATTTTTAGAGAACAACAAATGACATGTTATGGGCAAGTCAATGCACATAGCCCTTCCAGTGGTGCTTTCAATATAAATAAAGCCTTCTCCCAAAGCATAGATCATTTTACACTTGAGACTATGTGAGTCCTGGGATACACGTCATGGAAACAATGGGTCCCAGCCCAGAAACAATGAGTCCCTGCAGCATATCACGGAATACAGATATATATATATATATATATATATATATATATATACACATATATATATATATATATACACATACATACACACATGAATGTACAGTAACAATGTTATTTGTTCACAATGATTGTGTGAAATTTTAAAGAAGGCATGGGACAATTGAAGACGATGAGATCTGTTTTATAGTGCTGTAAGTGCACACTTATACGTACGTAGATCTCTGTTAGTCTACTTTCCCTCCATAGCTGATTGACTCACCAGGTCCATTATTATCACCACACACGCGAAATGTGCAAAGCTATTTCCTTTAAGATGACCAGCTTGACACAACAGTAAGGGTAGGACATGTTTTTCAGCTGACACATTATGGAGGGCATGTATTCCCATGCCAAGGTGAAAACCATGTCCTTTGTGTTTCCTCGTTGGCTCCCTCACCTCTGAAAAGCATGAAGACAATGCACTATTAAGTACTTGATTATTAACATGTGGGCCTGACCTGGAAGATGGATGATTCATTCGCTAAGAGGTCGCCAGTTTTATTCTTGAACTGGGAATTGGAGAACTTTGAAGACCCCAATAGTTAACATGTGCAGGAGAGCATTTCATATGGAGATGAAGAAAATCACTTCATTAAAAAGGATACTGTAAAAGTATGATCTCCTCCAATTCTTTGGGCCTTCTGTCAGAATATACTCAGAGCAATATATGCAGTAATCTTACATTATAATAAAATATGTTAAAATGGTTTTAATCGTTCTCTAGCTTGTAATAAGGAGAATAGTGTCTGTCATTATAACTTGATGAATAATAAACAATAGAGGGGTAGTTCCGTTCCGATTTTGTACATGTCGGAACACACGCACTCTAGTCTCTATCAGTAACCTATGCTATCGCAGTAGTCAAGTCATAATTTCAAGAAATATTTGAACACTAGGCAATATAATACAATAAAAAAACAGTAACAGAAAAACAGAACAATTGCTTATCTTTACTCCTGTGGTTAGCTTCCACACTGCAAGGGGAGCAAACTAATTCATCACGGTCACTTTATAGCCACAAAATGTCATAGGTCGAAAGACCATTGTATTAACGTACCACTCCCCGAACAGTATATTGTTCTGTATTAGTAATGGAACAGCCCGGGCATTTCTCACGTTGTATTCTGTTGTGAGTTGTGTGCAGCGCTTGTACGCACTTGGGCACAAACTCAAGATCTATAAATATAATTGCCTCCATTCAGTCTTTTATACTGACCAGAATTGGCAAGAATCATAACGTGTGAAAGAAAACCCAACATAGAAAACATTTGACGCAAGATTTCAATGTTGTAATGAATAACGGAATAAAGGATTACAAATCTTTTTAACTTTGGTAAGTTGGAGGAATTTCAAAAGTTTTCATTAGCCCCAGGCGATTTGAGTTTGGCCATATTGTAGTTCAGTTTTATTGTGAGAACAATATATTCCCCAACAAGTGGAATATTTTCCCCCATTCAGTTGAGTCACTCAATGACAGGAAGCTCTTTTGAGATCCAGGAAAGGAAGGAAGCCTAATCCCCCCTTGTGAAAATTTAAGAAAAATGTTGACCATTGCTGTACTTTGAGAACCCTGGGCGTAGCCATGTTGCGTCCTTGTGTGTTTTGGACATACTTGGCAAATAAAGATGATTCTGATTCTGATTCTGATTTCTTGTCTCGCTGATGTTTTACTCTTTAAAAGAAAACATTCACAAGATTCTCTACCTTAAACATTTCTGAAGCTACCCTGTCCGAAACAGATCACTAAATACACATTCATAAACATACATAAAAGTCACTTACACTGGCATATCTCACCATTATGTTAATTATATCGTATTGAAAAAAAATGTTTTGTTGTAATCGTAAATAACTTCCAAATGGCAGTGGCCAACCAGTTAGCACATCTGCCTCACAGTTCTGAGGCCTCGCCTGTGTGCCGTTTGCATGTTTTCCCCGAGCATGTGTGGGTTTTCTTCGGGTGCTTCGGTTTCCTCCCACATCCCAAAACCATGCGTGGCAGGCAATGTTGCCACTGTTATCTTGAAAAAGTAACTTAGTCACTTTACTGATTACTTGATTTAAAAAAATCTAAGTTAGATTACAAGTAAATTTTTTTAGTTACTTTCAGCAGCTGCCAAGTGGCAGGAATATCACTTATCCACAGTACAAAATACATTATCTTAACTGTACCCATCACTTGGTAAGACTGTATATCCCACACAGGTTACAGAATGATGTCATCACCATGAACAAATAACTTAAATATTAGTGTAGTTGAAGCCACATTAAATGAGCAACTTGTGCAGACTTGAAATGCAAAATGCAGTATGTATGTAAATGTAAAAAACATGTAAACAAGCACACCATTGGCAAGTACAGTTCTCTAAAGACTCTTAACTGATAGATAGATAGATAGATAGATAGATATACTGAGCAAAATGTAAACGCAACACTTGTTTTTGTAATTAAGAAATTGATATCTATCAGTCTGAAAAGGGTTTCAGAAGCCATTTCTAGGATTTCAGCGAACCATAGGGAGAGCCCTTATCTTCACATTGAGAAAACATGGAACAGTGGTGAACCTTGCCAGGAGTGGCCGGCCTACAAAGATTACCCCAAGAGAACAGCAATGACTCATCTAGGAGGGCACAAAGGGAATTCAGGACAACTTCTAAAGAACTGCAGGCCTCCCTTGCCTCAGTTAAAGCCAGTGTTCATGACAACAATAAGGAAGAGACTGGGCAAAAATGGCATCTATGGCAGAGTTCCAAGGCATCAGAGTCCACCCCTCAGATCAGTCAGGTGGCCGTCCAGGCCACCAAAGGCTTGGCTGAGCGGTTCAGGAGGTCATCCAGGATGCCAAGCACCAGGGTCTTTACAGGGCCATTCAGGCGGACAGCCACGGTGCAGAACCCAATGGTAATGCAGGGGCGGGGTCGGGTGGCGGCCGCTGGACGCAGCTGCCGAGGAGCAGGAACGGGGTCTGCAGTCGATTCCTCAACCTGCTGCCATTGAGGTTTGGGAGTAGTGGGTACGAGAGGGGCAGAGTGCACAGGGACTTGGGAAGATCAACTAGAAAAAACAGGTGGTACGGAGTGGATGGACGTGACTTAATTTGACCTTTACTTGGGCGCCTCCGTGGAGGTAAAATTGTAGGGCACGGTGAATAACTCTGAAAAGTGGGGGACACAGGTGAAAAGGGCAGAGAAGATGGAACAATAGGGCTTACTGGTGGAGGGTAGCTATGGTTGGCAGGCTGAGGGCGCTGGGAGGCAGACTGGTGGCGTGCAGGGTGACGCCATGTTCTTCCCACTGGGTCCTGTTTTGTTTGGTTCATTCTGTCACGATTGGTTGTCGAAGGCGAGTAAGGCAAGGCAAAAAAAAAATGTGGAGGACCCAAGTGCAGGGAAGCAGGGAGGCAAGGCAGGAGGGCAGGAGTCTCAAAAATAACATTCAATCTTCAAAAAGGGAAAACAAGGAACATGGATAAAGCAAAACTAAAAAGAAGTCCCACAACAGATAACAACCAAACCAAAGTAACAAAAAAACACTTAAATACCTCAAACTGGAAACAAACTATGACCGGTGAGTAAGACGTAGAACAGATAGGGACAATGACACCTGACAATGACACACTGCAAAGACAATGAAATAAATCCAAACGGATTGACGAGAACACCTGGGCAAGACACGAGTGGCTGGAGGGAGCTGATTGGTCGACACAAGGCAGAAGGTTGACGAGAACAGGTGGACACAACAACCAAATGAGCACATGACAAACATGGAACACAGGAGAACATGGAACAAAACTAAACATAACCCAAACCAAAACACAGACCATGACAGTGGCATGCCTTTAAAAAAGCCATTCATGCTTGAAAACCCTCCAGTGTTGCTGAATTAAAACAATTCTGCAAGGAAGAGTAGGCCAAAGTATCTCCACAGATATGTGAAAGACTCATCGCCAGTTATAGAAAATGCTTGGTGGCCCAATAAGTTTAGGGAGCTTTTTTTTTTTTCCATACAGGGCCAGGTAGTTTTGAAAATGAAATCATTTAACCATTTAAAAATTAAATTTTTACTTGTTTGTTTGATGATCTTAAACATTAAAGTTAGGAAACTGTGCAAACATAGGAATTTGATCAGGTGCAAATACTTTTTCATGGCACTGTCTGCGTGATTGTATATAAAGACACAAAACATTAAGTCACAGGTGTTTAGAACTTAAAATATAATGTATTGTATTTGATTAAACTTTGAAATGAAATCAACTCATGCAGATGTAGGATTTTTTTTTTCACTCCATTTTCTTCTTGGGCATAATAACAAAAATAAATTGACACCTGAACCGTACAACAAGTGAGACCTAGTTTCATGTATGTAGCGCATATTGGCATTTGGATAAAATGTAATTTATTTAAGAAATAAATTTGTTGAAGCAGCGACGCCTGCATTGCTTCCGTACTCAGCGGGATTTGATGCCTAACGTTATAAATCAAGCTATTTTGTCTCGTGAAGGGTACCAGTTCACTTTTTGTATGCATAAAATTTAGGGAAAGCGACGACAAACCTTTTATCAGTCTCATAATCTAAAGGTTGCTACATTTTGTGAAATACAAATCCTACATTACAGAGGTTTCCTTATTCAACTCAAAACACACACACGAAACACAACAAAGAGTGGAATTTTATAGAATATTGAATGAAATCTAGAGGCGGCACGGTGGCCGACTGGTTAGAGCGTCTGCCTCACAGTTCTGAGGACCGGGGTTCAATCCCCGGCCCTGCCTGTGTGGAGTTTGCATGTTCTCCCCGTGCCTGCGTGGGTTTTCTCCGGGTACTCCGGTTTCCTCCCACATCCCAAAAACATGCATGAATTGGAGACTCTAATTTGCCCGTAGGCATGACTGTGAGCGCGAATGGTTGTTTGTTCCTATGTGCCCTGCGATTGGCTGGCAACCAGTTCAGGGTGTACCCCGCCTCCTGCCCGATGACAGCTGGGATAGGCTCCAGCACGCCCGCGACCCTAGTGAGGAGAAGCGGCTCAGAAAATGGATGGATGAATGAAATCTACGAGGGATCTATAGGGGAACACAAAGAGGGTCTAACTACAACAAGGAAACACGAATAATGGTGAAAGAAAGGGAAAAATAGGCGTACGAAAAGGGAAATAGAACATCGTGTTGCTGGACTAAAGTTTAAAACATGAGCGTTTAATGCGTTCAGTCCGGACGAGAGAGAGAGCGAGAGAACCAAATTGGGATTTTGTGTGAAGCTAGTAATTTCCCGAAATTATTAGGCATGAATGTTGTACACCCTAGCAACGCTTATTGCGTGATCAGGCTCATTTAATCGTGGCAACCGAAATCGCGATCACGGATAAAAGTTCGTCAATTGTGCAGCCCGACTGTCCTGTAAATGTAATGGTGACATTACGGTCCACCCAACAGTCACAACATGATGTTGACAAGCACTTCTCGTAACATGTTTTCTCTGAAAATATGAAATCAATGTCTGGGAGCTCCTTGTATTTCCCTGCTCACTAAAATAACAACTTTTCAATTGCCCCACAGTCACAACCGAAAAGTCATAATCCAGAACTTTTCAAAAGACTTCAGGATTTCATTTCCACAATAACTTATCTGACCCTGTTTAGAAGAGAGACACAGTGTGTTTCACAGTGCAGACATTGAGAGCTGTTGAGTCCACATCTGCAAGCTATTTAAGCAGCAACATTTCTGTCGTGGTTTTTATTTTTTTCTAATTGGAGAAGAAAGGGAATGACAAATGTTTGAACAATATCGCCCTTCATCAAAACTTACTATCATGCAGTACACTACTACACGAGAACAAGCAACAAATACAATAACAGACAAAATTGAACATAATTTATTTAAAATGCATAATTTGTATCTTTTTTCAGGTGGTCATAATGCTGTGGCTGTTTAGTACAGGAAGTATGAATGAATGGATGCTTTATTGGTGTTATTTTGATACTTTGCATAAGCGATTATCAACTTTCTTCTTTTTGTATTGCCTGATGTGAGCCTGTGCATTCTGTCAGCCAATCACCATCACTGCCTCGGTGTTCTACTCGGTGGTCCCTATTGTGATTACGTTACTGAAATCTATTGAGACACCTTTTTTCCGTGCAGTTAACCAGTTTGCATGATCTAAATTCAAATCCTGCAGAACTCCTCGACACTGCTGACTGCCTGGTCCACTTTGTCTGTGCTTTGGTTCATTTGGCTCAGTCACACACCAACACATAATAACAATCCTTCTTGTAATTACAACATTTATAATGATTAACAAATCCCCCCCCCCCCCCCAAAACAGAGGTTACACCCACATTATTCCTTTGCAATCAACACAAATCAACATGAAATCTACGGATGGGAAAGCCCTCAAGCCATAACATTCACACAAACCCGTGTATCTTGTTCATACAAGTATGTGTATATATTCTCCCTGAGTTTAAGTTATTTGCTGCGATCTGCCACTGATCTGACAGCTGTGTGGTTTTAATGACATTCAAAACTCAAACTTGCCACAGAGATGATAAAAGACCAGTGGTGTCCTCTAGTGGTGAGCTAAAAAAAAGTAAAATATACGGTTGGCTACAAAAGGCCCCTGGTTCGGACTTGGACCCCCTTGAACAAGCGTCATTCAATCAAGTTTACTGAGGTAAGTTTGTGTAGGTCCAAATAGAATTTACTGTAACTGACGACTTACCCGTCAAATGATTCATGTATTTTAGACTCGTCACACATTAAGGAAACCATTATGACCAGGAGGCAAAGAAAAAACTCACTTGAAGGACGACTGCAGACCTGAGACTGCGTGTTGGGTGGCGTCTGCCTCGATGGGTTGAGATATAGAGGAATATACAGTATAAAGGGAATGGCTCAGGGACAAGGAAGCACTGTGTAGAAAATTAGTTATCCAATAATATTGCTTTGTTTTCCTCTTATCTCTTGTGGTGGTGTTTAAAAAATATATATGTATGTATTAAAAAAAACATCCTGGCCATTCTGGCAGTGGCGGATCATGTCATACAGTATGATCATGTTCAGCCAGGAGGTGTCCCTCTCTGGCAGTCTACCAGAGCATTGGCATGGGAATGACAATTGCATGAGGAATAATGTCTTCATTTGAGATTGATCAGTTAAAAAATGAGCTTTGGCAAAAGGTTACACTGAAATGTGTGTGGCCAGCTTTTCTGTGAAGAATGCCATTAAACCATGATGGTCTTTAAAGGTCAGTATGGCTGACTGAAAAGGGAAAGGTCAAAACCGGCATAACCACTCAGTTATTTTTTTTACACAAAACATTTTTTTGTTGACTCAAAGGAGATTGCTCTGCCAGTTTCTAATATTGATTCCTTTCTGCAGTAATGACTAAAGACTCCCATGTTTGCATGAGTGAAAATGCACATGCGCATGCACTCTACTGTATCTTACTCCATTCATGACCTTGACACCCACATTTGGATAATGGATGTAAATTACAAGTGGTCACTGTTGCAAGTGGTTCTTGAGAATGTTACCATGGTCCTGGTAGGGTCACAACATTTCTCCTTCAGTATCCTCATGATCTAATTACAGTTCGTGGTAAATGTGCTTACTTTTAAGTGATTAGTTGCAATGTTTTAAGCATTTTTAGAACACATGTTCACATGATCATAAAATGTTTCATCGGAGCATCTATGTCCTTTTTATGACACGAATATAATTACATCATTTAGGACTGCATGTACCTAAATGCCAAGGTTAAACCCCTCAACGTTCAACATCACCACACTGCCGTAATCATTCGTCTTTTGTCTCCGGTTTACATTCTTGCAGATTCAAATATGTGACTTCAATTTTGTATTAGTTGCATCACAAATGCCTCTAAGACATTTGAAAACAGTTCCTATGGATGACAAAGGCGTTTCTGTAGGGTTCCTCCTGGCATTGTGTGACACATGCGGACTTTGATGCGCACTGCTGGCTGTCATGACAGGGTCTCCTGTCCAAAAGCATGACATCGCTTAAGGTCCCAAAAATGCTACAGATTGTCACCAGAATTTATGTGTACATCCCCATTTATGCCCAGTTACACTTCTGGAAAATATAAGAACAATTGTCCCAGTATTTATGATTTGCATCTCAGGTGTTTGAAAAGAGCTCCTATGGATGACAAAGGCGTTTCTGTAGGTGGCATTTTGTGACAGACGCGGATTTTGGCTGGCTTGCATAACATCAGTTAACCCATGATGAGGATCTCGCGTCCAAAAGCGTTACAGTGCTTAATGTCACAAAACTGTGACCGATAATCACTTAAATTTATGCGGACATCCTTACACCTGTAAAAATATCAGAACAATCGGCCTGGTATTTATGATTTAATGGACCAAAGAAAAAGGAACTCATGTAATATCCATAAAATCCCAAATATTGGGCTCATCGTTGTAATATTTGCGGAGGTTGAAGCTGCCACGCGTAGAGATGGCCACGTAAATTTTGGTGATGATTGGTGACAGTTTTGGGACATAAGCCACAAATAGGATTGCTTGGGTTCAGGACGCTTGCAAGCATCTAGCACTCGCCTGCTGTGTTTGTATCATTTTAATCGATGACACCCTAATAAATGAGCGATTGAACAGAATTTTGGGGTGCTAGCTGTTGGTCATATGAAAGTGCAACAGTAAGGTATCACACCAACTTGAACAAAGCGGTGTTTGGAAACTCAAGCAAGGTGTCAGAATCAGAATCAGAATCAATCATTTGCCAAGGACACACACAAGGAATTTGTCTCCGGTAGTTGGAGCCGCTCTAGTACGACAACAGACAGTCAATTGACAGAGAACACTTTTGAGACATAAAGACATTGACAAAAAACAGTCACTAAGCAATATAGTGTTGCTAGTTATCTGGTAATGCAGGTACAAATATATATATATATTTTTTTTGACAATTGTGCAAAAAGAGTCCGGTGCCGTGACCATTGTGCAAAGGGTGCCGAGACTTCAAGGAGTGTATGCAGTTTACAGTGACTAGTAGTGCGATAATCTGGGACAATGTTGATTGTGCAAATGTTGCAGATACTCCTCAGTCAGTGTGCAAATGGAGCAGATGCTACTCTGACATGAGTGGCCAGTATTGGTCAACAACAGATATGCAAATAGTGCAGCGTGGCGAGACAACTACAGTGAGTGCACGAGGCGCTCCGCTTACTGTCGATATGCAGACTCGTCACTGTCGTTGATGAGGCTGATGGCAGTGGTGTCATCTGCAAACTTCAGGAGTTTGACAGCCGGGTGCGTTGAGGTGCAGTGGTTCGTGTAGAAAGAGAAGAGTAGCGGAGAGAGGACACAACTTTGGGGCGCCGCAGTGCTGATGCTGCGTGTGGATGAGGTGGCCGCTCCCAGCCTCAGCTGCTGTGTCCTGCCCGTCAGGAAGCTATAAATCCACTGGCAGATGGCAAACGAGACGCTGAGCTGGAGAAGCTTGGAGGAAAGGAGTTCAGGGATGATGGTGTTGAACGCTGAGCTGAAGTCCACGAACAGGATCCTCGCGTAGGTCCCTGCACTGTCGAGGTGTTCTAGGATGAAGTGCAGTCCCATGTTGACTGCATCATGTTGACCGTTATTTCCTGAAAAGTTGTCATTTTGGAGGTGACACACACACACACACACACACACATATATATAGTACTACTGCAGTGACATACTAATTAATTTCTGGTTCAGACGCGGCGTCCTATGTGGACATGTATTATTTTATATTTATATCTCTAAACACGTATTAATTAGCCTGTTATTTTGTTGTCCAAAGTTGGTTACTCTCTGCTAAAACACGGTTCCAGCCAGACCTATGTGACAAGTGTACTGTATCACCAAATCACTTATTTCGATGTTTTGTGACTGTATGTAATGATAGCTTAGATATCGTCTTCGCCTATCCACTCCGCGTCCTCCCATGCTTCTGACATTTGTAAGAAGCATGGTAAGATGTTTAGCTTATTCGCTACCATGGAGGGGATGATCAGTGACTTACAATGCATTGACACCGGACACAAAGAGAACTTTCACCTCTGCAGCTTGGCCTCCGGAGGGCGTGATAAAATAGCATGCACCAAGCAGCTTCTCAATGTGGACATGCTGTTTTTTTTTTATTTTTTATTTTTTTTTACAATATCCGGAACAATCAATGTTACAACCGTAACAGCTCAACATTCAGCGATTTCTGTCACAAAATACGGATGTTCCATAACATTTGACAGTTCTGGATAAAATCAACTTGTTAGTTAAATATGGACCACATGTTCAGATTTAATTTATTGCAGTAGAGTCTTACAGTTTTTAGAGGCTCAATATTATTTGGACAGTCACATACATATATTGTAAATATGAACACAATTCCTACTACTTGGATGATTGTCCTTTGCAATCAATGACTGCCTAGAGTGGAGCCCATAGATATCAACTTTTGTGAGTTTCCTCCCATGAGATGTTTTGCCAAGTTTTTACTGCATTCGCCTTATCTTACTGCTTGTTTGTGGGTGTTGTTACTTTCATACTGTCGTCAATAAGGGACAACTAACGATGGTGTAGCATACGTTCATATGCTGTACTGCCACAAGTGTTACAACACTGAAATAAGGGTTGAAGAGTACATAGTTATCGTTAGCACACAATTGTTTTTGCTTGCGTTATCAGTCAAAAATCTGGCGATGAAGATGGAGCTGCACTTTGCACTACCCCCGTGCCTGAACCTGCCCAGTGAGCAGCCAGTCCCATGGACTCACAGGAATGCATCTTTTAAGCCTTCCTAGTGGGGATCAGACTAGTTAAAGGTACTAACACGAGGCTAACCGCTATGCTTATCCAAAAAATGGGCAGTGAGGGCCAGTGAATCTTTTGTACTTTTGGTCCTGTGGAGACAAAAGAAGACTGTGTCACCTTGTTGTCTGGACATTTTGCATTTTGCCGACAACTGCAGCAGACAGGCAAGTTGCTACGGCACTACATTGCTGACCTACAGTGCTTGGCTTGCCGCAGTAAATTTTGCAGATTGGAAGACGAGATGATTCCGGACCAGCTGTCGCTCTCGCCTGACAACCTCCCGCTGTCGAAGGTTGTGGAAATGGCGTTCTAGTTTGGATATGCTCCACTCTTTGCACTGCGGCTTGTGAACTCCGACCTGATCCCCTCACACATGCCCCCACTGGCGCAGATAGTGGCTCCCACAGTGGATTTAAAGAAAAAAAACATGGCCACCATCTTTGCTGGTATCCCAGATGTGGTCTTGCACCTGGCTGACCGCCTTAAAGGACGACAGCCTCCACAAGGTACTTGATGTACTGGGCAGCCAGAGCCTCACAACAACAAGGAGAGGTGCCTTTTCGGAGCACCTACCACTGTGTTTGTGGTGTTTTGTCTGAGAGCTGATGGCCTGATCCCACTACACTCAACTGTAGACAACGTGTTGCATCTGCCCAGCTTTACTATTCTCCTTCTTAAGGATGATGGCGTTCTACTTATCATTCCTTACCATTCCTCCAATAACACTGCAGTGTGCCCTCCTGAAACATGTCACTCCCTGGTCCGGTACACTTGCATGCTCCATTACCGTCTGCCAGCTTAAGACACAGCTCACCTCTCAACTCCAAAATGCGGCGCACCTAATGTGTGCACAGAGTTCCAAAATCTGTAAATGTTGTTGTGTGACTTTGATGAGCGCTCTGCTTGACCGACTGGGAGCATTTCCTGCCGACACGCTGCTTATATAGAGGAAAGGCGGACGTGACTGAGGACAGCATGGCTGGATGGACGAGGAGAAAATGACAGAGTGGCTGAGTGAGGTGTACGTAAAGAGACCGGATGTTTTTTCCACACGTCACCGTCCCTGTTGATCTGTGACGCCATGTGCTCCCATCTCACAGCCGCTGTGAAAAGCCAAGTGCAGCAAATGAACTCGGAGCTTGCCATCATTCCGGGAGGCTTGACGAAGTAACTCCAACCGCTGGACATCGGTGTAAACAGGGCGTTCAAAGTGAGGTTGGGAGCGGCGTGGGAGCGATGGATGACGGAGTTATCGGGGAAAACAAAAGGCGGCGGGATATGCTTCTATATAAACAAAAAATGGTGTACTGACATCACGGAGCTCAAAACGCACTGTAACCCGGACTTGGAGCCGCTGTTTTTTAAGCCATTCTACTCGTGAGTTTGCTTCATTCATACTTGCGGGTGTCTACATTCCTCCTCAAGCTAAGATGAGTGTCGAACAACTAACGCTCACTGAACAAGTAAATGAACTTGATAAAAAGCACCCAGATTCACCCCTGATTATTCTTGAGTACTTTAACAAAGCTAAACTCAACCACCAACTCCCTAAATACAAGCAACACACTGATTGCCCTACCAGGGAAAACAATAATCTAGACCACTGCTACACCCTAACTTTGTGTTAGCTAGCCACAAGAGTCCAAAATTAGCGCCATTCACGACCAGGTGTTTCCTGTATTTGTCCACCTGCTTATTAATAATGTTATCAGGTTGAAATCAACCTGTGACAGTCTTTGTGTTGACTCTGATACTAAATTAATATGAATGAATGAATAGTTTGTGTCTGTACATACCCCATCCTGGCATTATCAGGAGACAGACACCACATCATTCAGTAATAATATTCCGGTGTGTCTTTGGCCTACACAACATGAGGAAAAACTGCAATGTGCAATACTGCAATGATATGACTTTAAAAGTAATTAATAAATAAAGATGTATGGCTACATGATATAATTGTTTACCATGTCCTGATTAAAATGATGAAAATATGATAAATTGTGCAGCCCTTATGCGTACATGTCTATCTTAAGAAGGCTTCATAGTCTTACATCATCTCATGTACTTACTGTACTGATATTAAACTAATTTGTTCCTATTTACTGATAATGTTGCATTGGTTAACTAGCATAATAAATAATACTCATCTCTTATCGAGTTTGAAAAGGGTCCATCTGTGGACAGAGGAGAGGATCCTCTAGAAAGCACCGTTATTGTTATGGTGTAGCTAAAGAGGATAATGCTCTGCATGTTCTAGAGCAATGGTTCTCAACTGTTGTGACCCGGAGACCCACATTTTTCTCTTGTCGCTTAACACGTTTTGAGGGAAAATGTATTGTATAAAAATAGCCTTTGAAAACATGTATACAATATTTTTTAACATAACTGCACTATGCATACACGTTCAAAGCAGGGGTGGGAGATATGGGCCCCAAAAAAAAAAAAATCTAAATATTTTTTTGTTACTTTACAATAACGATAATTTGATGATATTCTAAACAAAACAAACAAACAAACAAACTAACAAACAAACAAAACATAAATGTTTCCTTACTTCCCAGTGAGGACATCCATCCATCCATCCATTTTCTAAGCCGCTTCTCCTGGCGTGCTGGAGGCTATCCCAGCTATCATCGGGCAGGAGGCGGGGTACACCCCGAACTGGTTGCCAGCCAATCGCAGGACACATACAAACAAACAACCACTCGCACTCACATTCACACCTACGGGCAATTTGGAGTTGTCAATTGACTTACCATGCATGTTTTTGGGATGTGGGAGGAAACCCACGCAGGGACGGGGAGAACATGCAAACTGGGTGGGATTTATCACTGCACCCTCTGCCCATGATAAATATGTGGCATTCAAGGCTCACCTCCTCAAGACATTCTTCAGACGGCGGTTGTGACTTTGTTTGGACTGTTTGAGTTCCTGAGGATGCCGTTTGGAGAAAAGAATGCGGCCTAGTCCTTTCAGAGGTTGATGGACTCGGTGCTCAGAGGTTTGTTGCTCGCCTTTGTGTATTTGGAGGACATCCCTGAAGGAGGAGCACCTGGCGTACCTCAAGGAACTTTTCACGAAACTCTCCTCGCACAGCCTGATCATTAATCCGGCCAAATGCCTTTTCGGCGTGCCCCCCATCCACTTCCTTGGCCAGCTCATCACCAAGGATGGGGCCGCCCCTCTTCCGGCGTGGGTGGAGGCTGTCTCGGCCTTCCCTCTTCTGCCCACTGCTCAGGCACTCTGGGAATTTCTCGGGATGGTGACGTTCAACCACCATTTTATCTGTCGGTTGGCCCACATCATGCACCCTTTGTATGAGGCCTTAAAGGGCAAACCAGCCTATTGTGTAGACAGCCGAAGTTGGTGCCGCCTTCGACCCCATCGAAGCTGCCTTGAGCCATGTTGAGCTATGTTGGCTCACCCGTTGCCTGGGGCCACAGTCATGGTTACGACAGATGCCTCAGATCTGCCAGTTAGCGCGGTGCACGAACAGTGGGTGGACGAGGCCTGGCAGCTACTGGCCTTTTTCAGTCACTGGCTGTCCCCCAGAGAATGCAAACACAGCTCATTTAACCAGGAGATCCTCACTGTCTTCTTGTGTGATTTTTGAACACAGTCAACATTGCAGAGGAAGTACTTTAACATACGGTTACATCCTTCTGTTTCAGCTTGCCTATTGGTTTTGACAGCCTCCTAGAGTGTCTTTTTATTCCCCCTTTTGGCTGTTTACTATGCAGTGCATCAATCACAGTCTGAGCAGAACAAGAGAAAAGGCTATCTGGACCAGGTCATACTTCTTCCGGCAACCACGCGAGACCCAGTCAGAACTCGTCTTTTAAATCATAATTGCTAATAATAACGGAGGTATCCGAGCTAGGCTAGCGGCTTAACCACACAAGCCGGCTATTCCCTCCATCGTGTTAACCAACGTACGCTCTCTGGACGACAAGCTGGATTACCTTCGACTGCTCCGCTCTGTCCGTAAGACTGTGGGAGAGTGCTGTGTTATTGTGTTTGTGGAAACATGGCTAAACAGCAGTGTTCCAGACGGCGCCATGCAGCTTGACCGGCTAGCATGCCACCGAGCAGACAGAACTCTTGCGGGAGGCAAGACTTGCGGCGGCGGACTGTGTGTTTACATCAGTGATGCCTGGTGCCAGGACGCTATCTTGGTCAGTCAACACTACACACCGCTACTGGAGTTTATGGCTCTGAAGTCCCTTTTATTTACAGAGGGAATTCACTGCCTTGTGGCAGTCTATATTACCCCAAACTCCAGCAATAACAGGAGTGAGGCGCTAAATAAGCTATACCATCATATCAATGAACAGCTGACGGCCCACCCAGATGCTTTCCTCATCCGAGCTGGGGACTTTAACAATCCTGACCCCAAGGCTGTGTTTCCTAAACTGTACTCAAACATTTACTTTCCAACACAGGGAAATATCACTCTGGACAATGTTTTTACCCCACTGAAAGGGGCCTAGAATGCCCTTCCCCTCCCCCACCTCAGCACCTCAGACCATCTCACTGTTATGCTAATGACAGATTACAGAGCAGTGGTTATAGTCTCCCAACCAGTTAGGAAACAGGTACGAGTGAAGGCCAGACGGTTCCCTTGAGGCACTTAACACATTCACTGCTATTGACGGCTTTAGAAGTCAAATACCCATGTTAACTGGGAAGGCTGGCAGTAAATGATTTAAAGACTGTTTAGCCACCACAGACTGGACCATGTTCCAACAGGCTGCCACCTACAACTCCATCGCCTACCTTAAGGTGTAAACACAGACTGTTACTGCCTACATCAGCAAGTGCATGGATGATGTCACCACCACTAAGTCCATCACTGTCTGTGTTAATCAGAAGCCATGGCTGTCGGGGGAGGTCTATAGACTACTGAAGGTCCGCAACGCGGCTTTTAGGTCTGGGGATGAGGAGGGCCTCAGGACAGCCAGGCCCAATCTGTCCCGTGGTATCACGGAGGCCAAGAGGGAGTACTCCAGGAAGATTGCCCACCGCTTCAGTGACAGCATTGACACCAGGAGTCTGTGGCGAGGTATTCAGACCATTACTACAAACCCTCACCACAGAACTGCGAAAGCTAAATGAGCTGAATGACTTCTTTGCTCGCTTTGAGGCACACAACAGCATCCTTGCAGACAAGACTCATCAGCAACGGGGACGAGACAGACTACAGGAGTGAGGTGAGCCGCCTGGCTGGGTGGTGCATGGACAACAATCTCTCCCTGAATGTGGAAAAAAACCCAAGGAGATTGTTGTGGACTTCAGGAGAGCGCACTCCCAGCATGCTCCCCTGAACATCAACGGTGCTGCGGTGGAGAGGGTGCACAGCACCAAGTTCCTGGGAGTGCACATCACCGAGGACCTCTCCTTGACCAACACCTCATCACTGGCCAAGAAAGCTCACCAGCGTCTCTACTTCCTGCGCAAGCTGAGAAGAGCCAGAGCCCCGACCCCCATCATGTGCTCGTTCTACAGAGGGACCATAGAGAGCATCTTGACCAACTGCATCACTGTGTGGTACGGAGCCTGCACCGCATCCTGCCGCAAGACTCTCCATCGCATAGTGAGGGCAGCTGAGAAGATGATTGGAACCTCTCTTCCCTCCCTGCAGGACATTTACAGCACCCGCCTCACCTGCAAAGCCCTCCGGCTAGCGGGGGATGCCACCTGTCCGTCACACAACCTCTTCAGTCTGCTGCCATCAGGCAGGAGAGTGCGGAGTCTGGGGGCCAGGACTAGCTGACTCAAAGGCAGTTTTATACATCAGGCTGTCAGGAAGCTGAACTCTCTGCCTGCTCTGCCCCCTCTACCTCTTCTGTCCTCTGCCCACCTGAACTCTGATGCCCCGCAAACATGAAGATGTGCGCACACACACACACACACACACAATACATGCACACACTCACACCAGACTAAGGGTCTTACCAGCCACTTTAGCAGCATTGGCGTTTTGTCTTATTTGCCTTGGTTCTCTGACCTTGACTATACACACATCACCTGACCTGATCAATTCATACTTTGTTTTACTGTATATGCTATAGTTGATTTAGCTTTTATATTTTTATTATTTGTACTGTCTTTTGTAGCAGCGCGGGCCCTTGAGTACCGCAATTTCCATCCTCTGTATGTATTAAGCATATTGAAGAATTGACAATAAAAGTACCTTGGAACCTTGTAACCTGTGCGGGTGGGAGAAAATAACAGAAAACAGACAGGAGCCATGCGAACACTTCCCTTCCCTGCTTGTGACACTCTTTGGTCCGTTCACCTTCTGACTTCTGTCTGTGTCACACACTGCTTTCACACCTCTTGAGATTACAGGACTTCCTTCTTGTGTTTCTCCATGTAGTCACACTTTGTCTTTGCAACACGGGTTGGGATCCATTCAAGAGGATTATTACTGTATTTTACAAGTGAACATTTGGGAAAGAGCCTTTTGTTGCTGATTGGAAAGAGCAGCTTACAGTTGATAATTGGCAATGTGAAGAATAGAGAAATGGACATCAATGCACTTTGACTGACACAATGTTTCTTGTTGGGACCCTCACAAACGCACGCACGCACTCACACACACACATTCCCGGTTTCAAGTCCTTACCAGGGTGCCTTTACCTTGGGGTGTGGAGGTGCGAAGCGCCACTCTCGTGCGCCTGCCCAGAGTGCCTTCTGCTTGGCCTGCGGCCGCATCAATCCCAGCCCCCTGTAACCATACCTGGGTGGGTGGGGAGGGGCCCACGCTGCTCTCGCTCCCCCGCCCAGAGTGCCTTTTGCCTGGTATACATGCCCGCCCGCCCGCCGGCCAGGCTGGGCCACTTCTCAGCAATGATCCTGCCTCAGGTTCACCTCCAGGAACCTTGTTACGACTTTCACTTCCTCTTGATAGCCAAGTTTAATCGTCTTCTCGGGGCGACCCAGGACCTCAATAAACCATCCAATCAGTAGTTGCGTCGGAGGGTGTGTACAAAGGGGAGGGACTTAACGTGAGCTTGTCCTGCGCTGACTGGGAATTGCTCGTTGGTGGGAAATAATTGCAGTACTCAGTCCCTATCATGAGCGGGGTTTAGAGGGTTACCCGCGCCTATCAGCACAGTGTAGGCACATGCTGATCCGCTAAGTGTGGCGTGGGTGCAGACATCGGGCTAAGCACCACTTGTCCCTCTAAGAATTTGTCTGCGTAACTAGTTAGCATGCTGGAGTCTCGTTCGTTATCGGATTTAACGAGACAAATCGCTCCACCATGCTGGAGCTGCGACTTCCAGGTTGGAGCTGGTACTTCTGGGATGTAGCTGGCCGTGGGCATTCTCAAATTGAATAAATCACCCAAAAATTTCTTTTCGAGTTGAATAAATCACCAAACAGTTTCCATTTAGCATCTTAATACAATTTTTTTTCAAGTTGAATAAAATCATCCAACAATTTCTTTTCAAGTTGACTATATCACCCAACAATTTATTTTTGTTTAACATTTTATTTATTCAATCAGAATGTCCATCCATCCATTTTCTGAACCGCTTATCCTCACTTGGGTCGCAGGCATGCTGGAGCCTATGCCAGCTGACTCTGGGCAAGAGGCGGGGTACACCCTGAACTGGTCACCAGCCAATCACAGGGCACATATAAACGAGCAATCATTCACACTCACATTCACCCCTACGGGCAATTTCGAGTTTTCAATTAAACTACTATGCATGTTTTTGGAATGTGGGAGGAAACCGGAATATCCGTAGAAAACCCATGCAGGTACGGGGAGAACATGCAAACTCCACACAGGTGAGGCCGGATTTGGTCCTAAGAACTGTGAGTCAGACGTGCTAACCAGTCACCGACCGTACCGCCTCACTCAGAATGTAATCATTTATTTTTCTTTATATTTGAAATGAACACATTGTGCACAAAGTATGTAATGTTTATCCAGTCTCGACCTTGTAGCTCTCCGGCCGAGGTCTCAATACACTCTTGACAAGAGGCTTTCCCTGGGACCGTCTCGGAACAAATGTAAGCACTGAGATGACTTTGACTGGCTGCTGATTCAGCGGAGGTCAATGGATGGGCTGGAATACAAACAGGAGGTCCCTCACAGAGCGCCCCCCCTTCGTATTCATCCCTTCTGTTCGAGTCATCGTGTGTCAGTGGTTCTGCGGAGGAAAGATAAAATTATCATCAAAGCCCCAACCGGACCCAAATTGGTATAAATGTTTGCACATACAACTCACCGTCGCGAACGATCGCAATTTGATCTAAGCTGTACCCTTGGAATTGTTCCAGGCGACCCTGTTCCAATGCCATTAGTATTTTACTAATCTTGGCTAATTGCATGGTCTTACCAGGAAGACGGTAATAGTGAAGATGGATCTGGAGATCATGGCCCAAAAAGTTGGCTAACTGGTCCAACACAGTATCAGTCATGTTCAAAACAGTTGCCGTATTTGCGGTGTGTTTTCTGAGTCTTGTTGAAGTTAGCGTGAGGGGATTTTTGGCCCCAGGAAGCTGGGCGTCATCCCTCAACACATCTCACCCACACGTGTGGTTGAGGTTCCCCAGGCGGGTGAACAGGTAGTGATTATTCGCCATTAAACAGACTCTTGTTGTTCGACTCATAGCTGAAGAGATGTGACCATTTGAGGGGGGACATAGTACAGGGACTGGTCGCCCGCATTTGCCCCTCATCACCAGCCTGGTAAAATGCTGGCAGAGTCACTTTTCAACTGGGGGGAGAGCGCGTTCCGCTCACCATCTGCCCAGGCCTGGGCAGATGGTGAGCGGTTCAATTCTCTGAAGGTGGCAGCGTGTGAACGTTCCAGATGGGCGTGCAGTTTGCAGACATCATCCGTGAAGGGAAGAAGAGTCAGGGCCTTCCAGCGTCTCTCCTTTAAGTGCCTCAGCACCTCAGAGGATACCAGTGTTCCATAACTGTGCGTGTACCTCATGGACCTCCCTGGCGTGTTTGACGAGCTGCTAGTTTCCCTCCATCAGGGCCTGCATCTTCAGGAGCTGCCATTCTTTGACGAGGGACCAATTTGGTGGTGAGAGTCGGAGAGGCAAAATGACCGGTCTGGCTTTCATAGCCACAAGTCTGCTTCTGTCATGTTGTCCAAGCAGAACTTGGGGTGCGAGTGCCGTGAATTCCCAACCAATTTCTCCCACAACTTACCATGGACATGCAAGGCAGCCTTGTGAGATGAGCCTGATTGTTCCATCCAAGTCTCACCCAGGGCTAGGATCAACCGGTCCGATTTGACCACTTCGGTAATCTCATCTGTGCTCATGGTGGAAATGACAGCCCAGAGCTCGGTGCAATCAGCAGCCAATGGCATTTTTGGCAGCAGCAGAGTGAGCCCCCTTGGTACGCAGCCTCACCGAACTGACCATGTGGCTTGCAGTCTGTAGGAGGTAGGTTGTTACGCAGGGGTCTGTGGTTTGGCTGTAATTTATTGCCCTTGATCAGTACCTTTCTTTTTCGGGACTTGGAATGAAAAGGTCCCGGACAGCCCGAGGACTTTCTCAGGGCTTGTTTAAGAGTGGTGGAGGTCCCTGAGTTGTAGGCAATGGCAAAAAAACACACAAACACACACATAGACCCCCTCCAGACACAGACACACACACACAAACCCCTGCCTAGTTTGTTTAGTTTAGTTTGTTCTTAGTGTGTTTACATACGGAAGAAAAGGCACCACCACTGGATACACTAAACCTTCAATTAACCATATTAAAATGTTAATTTCCATAACATTGGAACAGTTTCTGGTGAAATAAAATCTCTTTTCCCTCGAGCATTGTGGAAGTGTCTGCCCTACATGAATGCTGTGTTGTGTTTTGTCTCTGACGCGCTTAACCTGTATTTTTTTCTGGACCACCTTTCCTTCTCCCCCTCTTAAGATCTTCAAGAAATTCCTCACGACGGACGAGATTCTTAACAGTACTAGAGAACATCTCTCCCTCCCTCAGTGTGGAAGATAATTAATTTTCTCGAGGGCAGATACCCCTCTTTCATACATTTTCCATCTATGCTGGCTGTGTGCAATAGATGGCGACTGATGCTGTTAGACTGCCTGCCCTTTGCTAGTCAAGATAATTGATAAGCAAGTGCCCTTCTCTAGTAGATGTCTCCTTTCGGGCCTGCTCTGTCCAGACCACCATTGATCCACCGCTGGATAAAATGGGAGTCTATTATCTTAGAGATTACTTTCAAACCTTTTCATTTTATAATTCAGCCTATAGATCAGCCAGGCACTGATCGAGTGCTCCTGCTGGCCTGCAACATGAGTTCGACCTGTACACAGCATGAGCTCAAAGAGGCTCTGACCCCGCTGACTCCATTTTCTTGTCATTGTATCTCCTTTCGAGACGCTTGTTTACCTATTCACATTGCCACTCCCCTGTAAGCCCCTCGTCCCCACCTCCCCCCCCCCACACACACACATCAGAACCCTCTTATTAAAGGAGCAGATTCCCTCCTAATTAGATTTTCTTTTTTTTTTGCTTTTACTAGAAATTAAAGAGATGGAAGAATTAAAGTGAATCAAGTCTTAGGAAAATGCAAAAATATCTGCATTTGAACCATTAGATTCCACTTAGGCCTGCAGTGGGGGTTTCTCTCTATTATATGTCCACTTGAGTCCTGTTAGAAATACAAAAGCACACAACTCAACTTTAAAAATAACCATATTACAAGTAGCAAAGCACTCAATGTCATTGTGGTGCACTTGATATATTTAATAGTGTTGTAACACTTGAGACAGGTCTTGGTCTTTAGACCACATTTTGAAGATTTTGATCTTGTCTTGGACTCGACTCCCAAAAGTCTTGCTTTCTTGTCTCGGTATCGGAGTGGTTGGACACAGGATTTTCCGATCGAGACCACCACTGATATTCTTCAACTTCATTAGTGTGACGTAAAACAACAAATAACTTCTAACCCTCCACAAACCCCGTAAATGACTGCAAACTGCAGGTCACTGCGAACCCACCCCTGCACACGAGCGTAAGTGAAAGGTGCGAGACGAGACGTAAGTACGAAACTGAGCGAGGAAAGCCAGGAGCAAGACTGCTAACTCACTCATAGTTAAATTTGGCTTCCTCAACAACAAATACTTCATATGTAAAACAACATAAAAAAAGAATAAGAAAACACTGTGGTGTAAAAATTCTGCAGTCTTCAACTCACTGAAACAGCGGGAGCAACGTCGAACTTTCGTCGGCAACTCAAAAGAAAAATAAACACAGGTAAGCTAATGTTAACTGTAAGTAACACCAGCAAAATCTACTTTTGTCTTCATGAGATAAATATTTGTAGAAAAAGGTTTTAATTACCGTAATTTGCCATTATTGTGAGACCCCACTGTGCACATTTAGGTCACAAAATGCTGCAGTCTCTTATGTTTCTGAAATGCAACTGAGCTCTTCTTTAAATCTTCATTTCTAAATACATACAAGGATTTATTTTTTGCAAGAATGCATTTGTAACATATTGTGAAGATTTGACATTTTTACTTGTTGTGCTTTGAAAATGTGTTTGGCTGTCAAATGTATGTTAAAGAAAATAAAATTAAAGCCAATGCTTTTGAACTGTTCAGCCTTGTCATTGTTTTTAAAGATTTTTATGGTCTTGTTCTTCTCACGGCTTCCGATTGTCTCAGTCTTAGCTTGTCTCGGTCTTGGTCTTAACTCTGTCTCGACTCCCAAAAGTCTTGGTCTTGTCCTGGTTTCGGTGAGCTGTGGCCTCGGATAGTGTAGTGTGTGTGTGTGAGTTTACTGAAAAAGTAATTTATTTATTTATTTATTTGCTTGATACAAACGAACAATGTTGTACCTGAACAAGTTCATTGAGTGAAGGTTTATGGACTAATTCATATTTTGGGCAAACGTGAACTGAACTTAGTAAACTTCTGCCTGATGAACGTTATTGAGAACGCGCTCATTCTGGCATCTGTGAACAGTTTTCGAACGAAAGATTATTTTCATTCAAGAGTGCCAGGTTTTGTTAGGGACTTCCAGGATAAAACCCTTCTGAACACGCAATATACGAGCCTTCATGTGTCGGGAGATAAACACCCTATTTGGCAACCGATTTTGTGCGGCCGTCATGCATGTTTACATGTGCAAGGTGCGTTCAGGGACACTCCGTAAAATGGGAGAGAATGTGTCTTTGTTAGGACAATTATCATTTGCATCAGAATGCTTTAGTTAAAAAACTGTACAACCACACTGTCATAAGATGGAATTTATTTATTTTTGCAATATAAGAACAGACAATATAAAATATTGTCAGCCAGAGCTGCTAAGAATGCAAAGTTAGCTTCCACCATTGTTCCTGTCATACTGTGCTGTGTGTTTTTGCTTCACCATTGACAAAAGTCCAGTTTTTGTTTTAATTCCTCATTTAAAAAAAAAAGACCATTAAAGCTACATGTTTTTTTCTCCTGTTTTTGAGATTGTAGGGTAAACACTGCAGCTGGCTACTAGTGTGGACTGAATGGGTCGCAAATATGGGGAAATGAAATGCCAGTATTTTGAGGGTAAAAGCTCGTCAGCAACAGACAGTATTTTTTCAGTAAAAAAAGAATTATGAACGAGTTAATTTTTGGAACAGTGAAAATTTAGTTGAAACATTTTGAATTATGAACTGAACTAGTTCGTTTTAGTGTCTGTTCCCTTTGTTTAGTCAACTTATTTTTCTCATTGATTTCGGAAGGGTTTTGCAACTCAGCAGCGAATATGCAAAACTTAGTTTGGTCAATTCCTGTCCATCGAAGTTCTAGGTCAATTGATTCTATGACAAGGTTATATTCCCTGGAATATAGTGATCATTTAATCATGATGGATCTTCAGTTTTCAGTGGCTATAGTCTGTAAGATCCTTTTATACTGCTTTAGAGACTGATGGATGACCTTTAATCGTCGAGAGACACCATCCGGAAAAGACCTACTTTTGCTATGGTCTTATACATTTTAGACTGCATATTGAAGAATGGGAACAGCACTATTGTTTTAAACACAAAACAATGATTACTTTTTGATGAATGAGCATCAGAATAAATTACATTTATGTTTTTTATTGATGTTCCCTGAGAGTAAAAAAACAAGATGTTCCAGAAACATGATAAGTGAATGATGTGCTGTGACAGTGACCATCTAATTGGTCTCAGGCGCACTATTAAAGCAGCATACCCTCAAGGATATCCCTGACACATCGTTAAAAAAAATGATGCACTCTTATTTTCCTCACCAGGAAGTTAGAGTCATTTTATTTCATTGATAGCACTCTGTGATATCTCATAACATAAATCTGAATCTCTTTGATTTGTGACGGGATACATGAGTCAGATGAAAGGCTGAGGGTGAATTGGTTGTGGTGTCCTGCTCATAGGCTGACGGTGGTCAGGGGATGGATATAGTCAACAGGGACACCAGCCTGAATGACATTACTCTGAAAGAGGGGAGGGGAGAGGTGGAGGAAAAGAACAGAGGGATCTGTTGCTCATCCATGCTTTGACCTTCAAAATACCTTCATCAGCCAATAACAATGTGATTGCCTTGGTTACCTCTCGCCTCCTTTAACGTTGTGTGCGTCTCTCTCAAGTGTTTTTCCTTTAAAACTGTTCAACATGCAAGTGAAAAGTACAATTGAATTACCGTATTTTCACGACCATAAGGCGCACCGTATTAAAAGGCGCAGTCTGAGTTGCGGGGTCTATTTCTGTATTTACCACATACATTTAGCGCACCGTATTATTGGGCGCAGGCGTTGTCTCCCAGTCTTAGTTGCACTTGGTTTTTGACAGCGGCTGTGAGATGGCCGCGCATGGAGTCACAGATCAACAGGGACGGTGACGCGTGGAAAAAAAACATCCGGTCTCTTTACGTACACCTCACTCAGCCACTCTCATTTTCTCCTCGTCCATCCAGCCCTTTTGATTGGCCTTAACCATGACTTCAGATGGAAACCTTTCTTTAGGCAGTCTTCTTCTAAAAAAATCACCATAGGTGGCAGTTTCTGTCCATTACCATGGCAACCAAGCACAAAAGTAAAAGCTGACTTCTCGTGCCCCGTTGTGTGTATCGCTACCGTGCTGGTCGCCTTCTTCTCGACAGTGTGGTTCACCGGGATGTCAAAAGGGAGCGGCACCTCGTCCATGTTGGTGATGTGGTTGGGCTGGATTTTGTTTGTCGGCAATCTTTTTACTGCAGTAGGAGTGGAAGATGGCCAGCTTTTCCTTGTAATTCGCCGGAAGTTGCGGCGCCACTGTAGTCCTTGCCCGGATGGATAAATGGCGCCGTTTCATAAAACGAAAGCACCAAGACGGACCTCTTTGAAAATGTTCGATTTTCATTTCTTCTGCAAGCGTTATTGCCTTCAGTCGAATGGTGACTGTAGAGACGCTTCTCCTGTTCTTTGCTCATTAATCCACTGCTCGAGTTGGTCTTCCAACTCGGGCCACCTCGCCTTGTTTCCGCGGAAACTCAGCTTTGTCTTCTTGACTTGGCGAAGCTCGTTTTCCTGCATCCTCCACTTGCGAAAATGGATTCGTTTATATTGAATTCTCTCACGGCTGCTCGATTCTCATGTTCCTCCTTATAATGGACGTACAAAAGATTCATTTCAAAAAACGTCTTCGTTTTGTCATATGAGTGTCCAGAAAAGGCCCCTCTGACAGCTACTTCTGTTTGACCCAGTTTCCTATCCGCTTTGTCCATCTTTGGCTCACACCGCCCCCTTTCGTCTGATTGGTTGGCTCTGTGTAGATGACCCACTTGGGAGAGCATACGTGTCTGTTATGCTGTCAGCGGTGGCTCGGGAATGGAGAGGTAGACGGAGATCTTCACTAGTGACGTAGATAAGCTCAAAAAATTCAAATGACCTGATTTCAGGCCTCTCGGCAAAAAACCATCTGATACTCAGGAATGGGTGGTCGATTTAAATTAATATTTCCTACGTTTACTGAGGGACCATAGAGACAATATTGTATCCCCAATACCAGAAAAGGTTGGTTTGGCAAAATATGTCCCCTTTAAGTTGCAATCAAATGACAATGTTGCCACTTGCCACAGGTAATGAAGTTGTGTGTTATTGTAAAAACAAACCAAGTCTGCCAGGAGCCCACATATCCCAGAGTACTAGCTTTACACACGTACTGTATTAAAGGTTAATACAGTACGTGTATTAATACAGTAATAACCCTCACTAGGGTCGCGGGCATCCTGGAGCCTGATACTCAAGGTGATGTTGGCCAATATTGTACTGTATGGTTTTGTGGTAATTCTTTAATTATGTAAATAGTTTTGCCTTTCATCTCTACATTTTTTTTCACACTTAGTTCTGTTTTAACTCAACTTTTTTTTTTTTTTTTTACTTATACGATGACGTGAGATATTGAAGTGACATGCTCTCAATTTTTTTCCCTCCTTCTCAGGCTGTCGGAGGGGAAAGCGGGTGCTGATTTTGCTCTTAATTGTTATTGTATTTTTTTCTTGTTTTTGATAGAGATCTGTATAAATACAATATCTTAACCTGAATTTTGTGTCATTGCAAACAGAAAACTACAGTAGGTTGTTATTTTTAAAAGTCAGTTTTGTTTTTCACATTGAATAGTAAAATGCACTGAAACAACCCGTGTTGTTCTTTGTGGTGTTTCAGTAATAGGATTTCCAATAGACCACAGGCAAGTATAAGCAACACTGAGCCGATCAGCGGAGTGAATGGAGCAGAAAGACGCTGGCTGGTGCGCCAGCTTTAATCATTCAGATGTCGTTTGGTGGTAACTTTCAATTAAACATATAAATGAATAAGTAAATAAATATCTCTCTTACATCTCTCTCTCTGCAACATCAGGGTGACCGAACTTGTAATGATGGTCCGACGTCAGTGCGACGTATGTTTGTTGACTGGGGAGGGAAAGGGGGGAGTGGGGGATTTTAAGAAAGAATCAGAGACCGAATTCTGAAAATGGATAAAAATCAAAGTTAAAGTTAAAGAAAACAACACATGGAAAATACTGGGTGATACAGTATATTGGGTTTTATAACAGTGGTTCTCAAACTTTGAGGTAGAAGCACCTCATGATCCTAACACCAATTAAACATACAGTAACTACCACTTGTTCGCATTGTTATTCTGGAAAAGCTGACTGTATTCTTTATAAAAAAGGACAAGCTCTAAAAAAAAAAGAACATGAAAAAAATTCTCGAAAAAATAGGACTTTATTCCTGCAATAATAGGCATTTTGTTCTTATTAATGCAGGAATGTCAGATTTATATGATGATGCGCAGTGTTGGGGAGTAACCAATTAATGAGATTACATATTTTAATTACAAAGCTTGTGTAATTGTAATCCATTACATAACTGGGAGAAAATGTGTAATTCAAATACAGTTGCTTTTGGAAATTTCTATGATTAAAATTTTAGTTTACATTTGAAAAATAAAAGTAAACAATATAATAAAAAAAAAAATTTTCATATCACATCCTCCTTCTAATCCCGACACTTGTGATTGGCTCTCTCTGGCCATGTGCCATTCTGCAACGGCGTCCAAACGTGACATATTTTTCCAAATATGACCTCGAAGCGCCACAAAAATGTCAAAAAAAGATTGTTTGTTTGTGGTTATTCCAAAATGGATTTGTCTTAGCCCCCCTAAATGATTTGGTCATTCCAAAAATCCACCCCCATCGACAAAATGTAGCAGCCCCCCTCCACTTTTAAACATAGTGACACCCCTGTATGATGTGATATAGTCGAAATTGTGCACATTTGTCATGAGGTCAACATGGTATCATGTTTTCCTCATGCTGGACATAATGCAACAAACACATTGATTATTTAATTGCATTTCATCATGTTTTATTATCAGTTCATTATTTGTGTAAAAAACAAAAATGTGGTTAATTCCAAAATGATCTATGGTTTTAATCTACTTTTTTAGAGGAATCATCCAAGGGTCCTGTTGATACATTAATTTCAAATTACAAAAAGTGATCACTATGTAATCAAGTGTTATTGCCGTTAGTTATATTAATTTTAGAAACTAATTGACATAGTTACTCTACTATTACATTTTCAACAGGGCAACACTGATGACACGTCTCAATCATGTCAGTGCGCTTAATTGGCCAAAAACTAAGGTCGGGAGGAGTTTAGTACTGAATGTGGCACGGTTGGAGTTTTTGAAGACGAGCATGGCAAGGGAAAAACGTAGAGGACCCAAGTGCAGGGAAGCAGGGAGGCCAGGCAGCAGTGCAGGAGTCTCTAAAAATAATATTTAATCTCCAAAAAAAGGGCAAACAATGAACACAGATAGAGCAAACTAAACAAAGTCCCACAACAGATAACCAAAGTCACAACGAAACACTTGAATAAACCTAAAACTGGAAACAAAACATGAGTGGTAACTAAGACATGGCACAGACAGAGACAAAGACACCTGACAATGACATACTATGAACCGACAAGAACTGAAAGAAACCTGGGAACTAAATACAAAGAAGATTGACGAGGCAACGAGGAACACCTGGAAAAGACACGAGTGGCTGGAGGGAGGTGATTGGTTGACACAAGGTCGAAGGTTGATGAGAACAGGAACACAGGAAAACATGAAAAACATAGACCATGACAGTATGTTTGTTTTATTGGCCCCATATGTATGCATGTACTTAAAAAAAACAACATTTTAAAAATGTATGATATGCCATAATAATTTATTGTAAATGATTTTGCAGACCCCAATATGGGGCTTGTTGACCCCCAAAAGGACATAAGTTTGAGAACCACTTCTCTGAAAGATTATCTTTCTAGCTAATATTTTGACCAAACCAACCAATGACACATTCATCATGTAAAGACTTTGCCGTTAAAAAAATTATCTTTATCTTGAACAAATGGTTCACATTCACCCCCCAGAATAATTATCCTTGTCAAAATACAATTTATTCATTTGTAGATAAAATAATTGCTTTGGATTTCTGTGTGTGAACATGAGAAGGTCTTAATTTTTGTTACATATGAAAGCATATGGAATTATGCATGCAGAGAATTAACGAGGGGATGACGAGAATGCTTTGAATTTTCATTTTCCATCACCATTTGAACTGGCCTGCCAACATTATGCATTATGAATTATTCAAGACATGTATGTGAATTATATGGGACAGTTATGATAATTGAATAAAGGTGACAGACCTTCAATGAGATTGTATCTGATATGAGGGGAGGAACAAATACCTTCTTTAGTGCAGCTCACATAAATGAATAAATGGCCTTGGCACAAAAAGGCCATTACTGATATTCACATTTGCTGCTTTATGCACATAAAGCAGCCATACAGACATGCAGTACTTATAAAAAATAAAATATAGATAGACTGAAATAGAAGCACCACGTAAACTGTTTTTTTTTTATTCATGAAAAAACAACTGGCACGTACACAGATAGACCCCCAGTGGTGCTCAAGCCTCTAACCTCATGTCCTGGATGAGGAAAATGTCCTTTCTGTTGGAGCACAGTTTTTTTCCTTAATTTATCAATATTTAAAACATCAAAATTGTCCTTTTTGTCACTAACTACCCCCCAAAATATTTGGATATCTGACGCATATTTACTTGAATTCCAGTAAGAATAGTGCCGCTGGCTGATTTGGGGTACACACTAGCCACCGAGCCAATTTCCTCCCTCCTCCACTTAGCTGTCATGGCGTGCGATGAGTGCCAACTGGTAAGCCAAACCGCTGCAGCCTGTAGGTTTCCTCTGACCCACAGCATCAGACAGTGAGTCCTCAGAACTGCGAGGCTGACGCTCTAACCAGTCTTCCACCGTGCCGCCAAGACACCAAATAATGAGCAAATATTGTCACCTAGATGGAAGTGAAAAGTACTCATTTAGATTTGTCTACAAAATTCAACAAACCATATTGATTACAGTAAAGCGATTAATGACATAAACCCAAAGTATCAGTATTATCATGGTCTGTGTTTTGGTTTGAGCTGTGTTTAGTTTCGTTTCATGTTTTCCTGTGTTCCATGTTGTTGTTCATGTCGTGTGCTCATTTAGTTATTGTGTCAACCTGTTCTCGTCAACCTACCATGTGTCAACCAATCAGTTCCCTCCAGCCGCTCGTGTCTTGTCCAGGTGTTCCTCGTTGCCTCGTCAATCTGTATTTAGTTCCCTGGTTTCTTTCACTTCTTGTCGGGTCATTGTCGTTGTCAGGTGTCATTGTCTGTGCCACATCTTAGTTACCAGTCATGTTTTGTTTCCAGTTTTAGGTTCATTCAAGTGTTTCTTTGTTACTTTGGTGATCAGTTGCGGGACTTTGTTTAGTTTGCTTTTTCCATGTTCCTTGTTTGCCTTTTTTGGGAATTAAATATTTTTGGAGACTCCCGCACTCCTGCCTGGCCTCCCTGCTTCCCTGCACTTGGTCCTCCATGTTTTTGCCTTGCCTTCCTCGCCCTCAAAAACCCTAATTGTGACAAGTAGCCCCCTAACAAAATCTTTTTGAAGCCATAATTTGGAATTTGTAGTTTTAATTTAAATGTGGAACATTGCACAGTAAAGTTATATTTGATTGTAATTACGATTCCCTGCCTTCATACTAAAATGTCACCTTCTACATCGTTTGAAAATCACAGCTTGAACAGGCTTTGGCCATTGTTTTTCTGTTGTTCATAACCAAATCACAAATAAAACACAAAAATCAATGCCAACATAGGATTGATTCATTGTTAAGCTGTATGGAAGCATCTCCTAGTTACGGGAAGGGTTAAATCTACAGAATCAGACTGGGAGAAGAAGCAGCCTCTCTCAGGGGAATGTTGACAAATCCTCGGCTATTGATTGGATGCAGGAGTTTCTGGACACAGTCTCCAAAATGACCCATTCAAAGCTTTGAGATGCTGCAAACAGAAGAGGTAGCTGTAGCTGTGACAAAGACATATGTAGCCAGATGAGAAAGTGCATGTCTCTCTGACAGCCTTCGCATGCACCGATGGTATGACTGATCGCTCAGCGACACATTATAGTTGTGTGCGAGCGTATGCTGGCAATGTGTGTGAGTCGGGGTGGTTCTTACCAGTGAGATGTGGGATTGTTTGTATTGACAGAGTAAAGGAAACTGCACCCTCGTCAGCCATACAGGGCAAGACAGTCAATCACTGCAGCATGACCTGATGCTCATCGGATACTGTACAGCTGCACACCAATAAAAGACCAATTACACAAACATGTACACACACTTACAATAACCTTTCCATCGAACTGCCAACTACCAAAATCAGCATCAATATATAATCACGGCTAAGCTCAAGAAAGATCCTGAACGTGAACACACACCAACCCGCTATTTGCTGCAGTAACTATATCTGACCAACTGGGGGCAATACCTTTCTTTCGCCAGCATGACATAAAGACTGTGTGCAGAGTGTTTTCATAATACTTGAAAGCATGCTCACTGTATTGTGCTTGTAGGTTGACAAAAATAAAGGTGATTAATGGGATCAATGATAAGAAAATTACATTTTCCATTTTTAAACACCCTTTTCCATATACCACTGAATATATAGTGGGGGGGGAAAAAATCATTGTTTGATATGTTATGACAACACAGAAAGATTTTTGTAATCTCTCCTGATGAAAAATGATGGGCTTTCATTTAATTCATATTGCAATCTTCATACTAATAAATCCCTTCGGTGATCGCAGTGATATTTTATATGATCATCTATTGATCGAGTGTTCTTCCATCACAGTCTGGTTTGGTGCTGCTACAAAAAAGGACAAACTCCGACTGCAACGGACAATCAAAACTGCTGAAAGGATTGTCGGTACCCCCCTACCCACCCTTGAGGACTTGCACGCTGCCAGAACTAAGACAAGGGCGTGCAAAATCCTCTCGGACCCTCCCCACCCCGGTCACCAGCTCTTCCAGCTCCTTCCCTCAGGTAGGCGCTACCGATCAATGCAAACTAGAACTAGTAGACATTCCAACAGCTTCTTCCCTCTTGCAATCAACTTCTTGAACAGCTAACTTACAATTCCATTACAACAAGCTGGCAATTTTTTGACTTGAGTTCGTTGTCACATTTCTGTATTCTGTATTATGTATTACTCGTGCACTCACTGTAGTTGTCTCGCCGTGCTGCACTATTTGCATATAGTGGCCACTCATGCCAGAGTAGTATCTGCTTCATTTGCACACTGATTGAGGAGTATCTGTAACATTTGCACAACCATTGTCCCAGATTATCGCAGTACTCGTCACTTTAAACCGCATACACTCCTTGAAGTCTCAGTGCCCTTTGCACAATGGTCATTGCACCGGACTATTGCGTCATTAGCCATTCGAACTGAGGACTCTGCATCTTTTTGCACAATTGTTGTTTGTTGTTGTTTTTTGTCAATGTCTTTATGTCTCCAAAGTGTTCTGTAAATTGACTGTCTGTTGTACTAGAGCGGCTCCAACTACCGGAGACAAATTCCTTGTGTGTTTTGGACATACTTGGCAAATAAAGATGATTCTGATTCTGATTCTGATTCTGATTCTGAGTGATAGCAACCCAGTGGGGTCCGCCAACATCATGTTCAGTTGAGAGTAATGGTTATTGAGTGATCTGTCAATAGTAACGAAGGACACTGACCAGACCAACGTGGGGATGGTAGTTATTGGGGAAGGGGTAGCCATCGTAACCTTCACCTCCCCTCTACATCAGCTCCCCTGAAGTCAGCAACTTCGTCAGACACAGCAGTAGCTACGATAACACCATGCAGACTTATATACTGTATACAGATACATGTATATACATACGTGCCATTCTCATCACCACTCATCTTTCAAACCTAAAATGGCACTTTGCCATCTATATTTGAAACGGGTGCTGCAGTCCCACTGCTGTTAGCATGATGATGCAATTTGTGCGCTATGCAGTCATTCCACATGACCCAAAACTGTAACAGTAGGATAACTTTAACATATTAAATAAATGGCCATCATCTGTATATTATCATTTATATTGTTTCTCAGTATTTGATCATCCCAATGCAATGGAAGCAGTCTTTAAGACTCGTCAAAGGAATGGAGTCAGAAGAAATGTAATGCCTCATTTTAAGATACATGCATTTGCACAACTGAGTATTTCTGTTGCCATCCATCCATTTTCTAAATTGCTGATCCTCACTAGGGTCACGGGTCAGCTGGAGCCTATCCCAGCTGACTTTGGGCGAGAGGCGGGGTACACCATGGACTGGTCGCCAGTCAATCACAAGAATGTGTCTGTTGCGCCCATGTGTGATGTGCAAAATAGTCACTCCCTATGCTGTACAGCTTCATCTGCAGTTTCTCCTGTTGTAGGGCTGACAGCATTTTGTTTTTTAGGTTTTTTTGGGCAGCATTCTGGCTTTCTCTCACATTCCAAAAAAGATGCATGGTAAGGTCATTGAAGCTGACACTGGTTGATTTTACACTTTGATTGATTGGCAACCAGTCAAAGGTGTACTCTACATCACCAACAGTCATCGGCGACCAGTGATGCCGGTAACATGTTACAATTCCAAAATACCGGCATTTTGAGTAACGAGCAATGTAACACGTTACTTTTCCCGGGAAAGTAATTTGACTACAGTTACTTCTTCAACCCAACAATCGTTACTTTTGCATCATTAATGTCGCTCTCCAAGTGCTAATGTGTAGCTGGTGATTCAAACAAAGAACAGTCCAGCTGTGCAGAATAATCTCTCTCTCTCTCTCTCTCTCTCTCTCTCTCTCTTTTTGTACTTTTATTTATTTACATTAAGAATACAGTTTTACTGGCGTGTTAACCGTGCAATGTATTGTGGGTTAATTATTCATACCGAAGTGTGCGGTCATAAATCGGTCATGGAGGTAAGGACTGACTCACTGAAGGACTTACAATACTTACCTTAAATATTATTTACAATGAAAAGTAAGAGCTTTCAACTTCGTCTGGAGTCCGGACTGTGAGCTTGTTAAACGCGCTGCACCGTTGACGTCACGGAGGAAGTGCTTCTCCCCCCCGTCAATCACCCACAGCTTTGCTTGTTAAAGAGCTGATTAAACTTGTCACTGGGAGCGAAAACATTTTTTTGCTCTTCGCATCAAAATTACTGTGGTGGGAGCAATGGTGTGTGTGTGTGTGTGTGTGTTTATGCTTACGTACATGCACGCAAAAATCCACGCACACACACACACTGTGTATCTGTCTGTTAAGAGTCTTTAGAGAAGTGTACTGAGAATGGTTTGCTTGTTTACATTTACGTACTTACTGTACTGTTGGCATGTCAATTCTGCACTACGTTGCTTATTTAATGTGGCTTCAAGTACACTAATATTTAAGTTATTGGTTCACGTTGATGACATCATTCTGTAACTTGTGTGGCGTACATTACCAAGTAATGGGTATGGTTAAGCTCACGCTTTTTTTGCACTGTGGATAAGTGATATTCCGGCTACTTGGCAGCTGCAGAAAGTAACTAAAAAGTAACTTTTTTTTCTAACGTAGTTACTTTTTAAATCAAGTCATCAGTAAAGTAACTAAGTTACTTTTTCAAGGTAACTGTGGCAACACTGTTCGCGATCCAAATGAGGACTTGATGTTGTGTAGAAAATGGATGGATGCCTTTTGCATTTTCCATGTGATAATGTCCTGTTCATTTTAATATGACATGCAAAACTGACAGAAAATGATATATATGTAATGATATATATGTATAAATAAATCATCAGTATTCATCAGCTCCAGGATAGTGACTGAATCCTAATGTCACGTTGATCTACTCTGTCTGCAGTAAAATGCATTATGCAGTTATAACTCAAGGTTCCGCTCACAAGTGTATGAGCGGCACCAGTTTGGTCTGCTTGGGAGTCCTGGATGTGCTACAGTGACCAACACAACCATGCTGGTTTACCTTCAACCTCCACTGTTCCTCTGCATAGAAAACATCAATACTAAAAGCGAAACAAACTGCTGGTACAGTTTCTTTGCCTTCTCCTCGATGATGTTACTGTCCCATGGATGTTCTTCATCCTGCAGTCTGTAAGGCAGACACCATCCTTAGATAGGCACACTGCCTATCTTGTACAATTGTAACCGTCTTAGCACTACCGCAAATGCTAGCTTCTATGGACTTCCTTATTGCTGGTTTGTTCTTCTTTATGCATCATAGAGTGCTCTTGTTCATGCTATAATGGTGGGATACTGTCGCGTAACTATTTCTTCTTTTGATCATATCCAGGCAGTTTATATTCACATGAAGCATCATAACCTTCTTCTGGCACTTAGGTCGCTTACCATAAGACTGAGAAGGAGCCGGGCATTTGGGCGACATCTCAGGGCATTACAGAAAGAGCACAAAGACATGCGGACAGGTGCAAATCTGTGCGTGCGAGTTCAGTAAATCCCTGCTATAATGCGGCTCACACTTTGCGATTCCGCTATTTTGCGTTTGTTTATTGTTTGAAAAAAATTATTATTGTGCAATTTTTTATTTTTTTTAAACCAGCTAAGGCAATTGATAGTATGGTTAGTCTCTATGGGATGCAAACACCTTATTTTTTGTACTGTATGTTTTAGTAATTTATTTATTATTTTATTTTTATTTTTTTTAATCCATTGCTCTTGCACTCTCTCTCTCTCTCTCTCTCTCTCTCTCAATATATTCTGTGTTTAAATGTGTATATTGTTTAAAAAGTGCGTTTGAAGACAAAAAACAATTTAAAGTTACAAAAATACAGAATTTTGTTTTTCTACGTATATCACTGATCACTTTCACCTATCGCGGGGGGTGTCTGGAACGTAACCCCCGCGATGGAGGGGGGTTACTGTAGGCGAATTTGCGAATGGCGATTCATGCATCGGCGAGGGTTTTCTGAATAAGTATAAGCCCATCAGCCTCAGTGATGGGCTCGTGTCACACGTTTGTATATTATTCTTATTTAAAAAAAATAATAATAAATAAATAAATTTGCCACAAACAAAAGTGAACACAAAGCAAGGTCCATAAAGACATGTTTGGATCATTTTGGTGTAGTAAAAATTGTACAGGCGGCACGGTAGCCAACTAGTTAGCACATCCGCCTCACAGTCCTGAGGACCCGGGTTCAAATCCAGTATGTTCTCCCCGTGCCTGCGTGGATTTTCTCCGGGCACTCCGGTTTCCTCCCACATCCCAAAAACATGCATGGTATGTTAATTGAGGACTCTAAATTGCCCGTAGGTGTGAATTTGAGTGCGGATGGTTGTTTGTTTATATGTGCCCTGCGATTGGCTGGCGACCAGTTCAGGTTGTACCCCGCCTCTCGCCCAGAGTCAGCTGGGATAGGCTCCAGCACAGAACACAGGTAGTGAGGCATACTGTCTTCTCCCATGACCAACATCATTGACCTCTGATCTGACAAATGTTGATCTGGATGAATAGACGATATACAAAACCAAGACAGACTCCAAAATCTTTCACGGCTTGCCATCTGGTGAAGGTTTTAACTTCGAGGGTATATGTTCTTGCATTTTCACATCCTGGAGGTGCAGTTATCACATGGCCAAATACTTTTGTATCGTATTGTCTCAACACAGTAATTTTTGCTCAATCTTGGCATAAGACAGACAAACAAATAAGGCGAGTTCTGAGAAAACAAAATTATAAATTGTCCATTAAAACCTATCCATAACCATAACCTGTCCATTTACTTCCTTTCCAGCTCCCCAGGAGACAGCTGGGCAAACACTGACCCGTATCTGCCCCTTTCCCCACGACCCCTAAGCTGACCTCGCTCCCATCAACTCCCCGTGCTCCATCCGTTGGCCCCTCAGTTCAAACGGCCCACCTCATCAGCCAAGCAACTGGTGCTGATGCCCACCCAGGTCTTCATTCTCTCAGTGGGAACGATGTGTGAGATTTAGAAATTCCAAACACTTAAGACCTTGAGCAAACAGAGAAGGTTGCTCCAGGCAAGCAGGGTCAGCCTGTTTAGGTAGGTAACAGCGGGCAATACACAGGCATCTTTCTTTCTATCCTAACAACATCAACAGATCTGCATTTTTAAACTTTCACTTCTTTGTTGTAGTTTATCCTGCTCTGCAATGACTCACTGGGGAATGAGCTCACACAAACCAATGTGTTAGCTTGAGCCATTTACCATCTGCTTAATACCCACGTGGAGATTCTCAATACCCCTCACCTCACTGTAAAGTTAAAGAATTGTCTTTAGTTGTTTTTTTAAAATAAGCATGGCAATTGTTTTAACAAACAGAAATTCAAAAATCATGCTGGTGTTCCTCAACTATGTCATCTGTGAATTTTAAATATGGATGATACTTTTCAATTTAACTCATTGCTACTACTAGCTATTACTAGTTACTCAATGCAGTCTGTATTAATAAAATGCATCCAAACTATTTGGCAATTTGATATTGAAATTGTCACTTATCCACTCTGGTTTCCCCGGAAAAGACAATGTATGATGAAAAGAAACACAGTAACTTAACCACAAATCAGTAATGGTTGTCATGGGACATTACACAAACAAGTTAGTTAAACACTTATATTAAAAAACAAACAAACAATAGATTGTTTCCATTTCTTGTTGCCAGAGCAGAGCGATACATTTTGTTTACAGGCTAAGTGGCCAGGCATCAGTAAGATTTCCACTTGAATGGTACTAACATGCATTCCTTGTGATGGTGGTATGTGAAGCAAGAAATGGATGGGGGAATAAAATAAATAAAAAAAAAAAAATCAATGATAGTTGGATTGATGTACTTTATTTTTCCCATGAGGGGAATGACATAAAATGTGTTTTTAATGCATTTTAAATGGACATTATCTGTATAAAACTATACTGTTACAGCAGTAAATAAGATTCAGAAGTCAAATGTAAGCATTTTTCTAAAAAATTATTAATGAATTAATTGTTTTTTTGTATCAGTTTGTTTCTTTTCCTTCCAAACAAATTGGTAACCAGAATTATCTCCCTGCAGAGTTATTGCAGTGAGTTCCTTGCGTGAGGCTGTGCCCAGAGTTCTGATTAATACACCACATTATGAATTCATATGGCTCTGCGTCATTAAATAGAATGAGCATTTAAGGGAATTAAAGAACAAGAAACATAAGATGGAATGGCTTGGCCGGGTGACCTCGGACACTGGCTGTACTTTCTTTATTGATGGTGAGGAATTATATTGCTGCGCCGTCTAATACCCTCTAACTGTTCTGGCCAATAAAACAGGAAGCCAACCTTGAAACAAAGCAGCGTGACAAGACCCTGAAAAAAATCTAAGCATTAAAATCTTCTGGTCAATCAAACAGACGATCGATACTATATTTTCCTTGTGTCATTTGCATCAAACAAGGCCATGTTCAAACATTGCACATCCTGATGCAACTACACTAGGCTCTGTTAGCTGAACACAATCCCCAAGTGGATTTCTTCCTGAGTAAGGATAAGAGGTTAGTACTGGAGTTAATGAAGTGGGACAACAGAGGGTGAGTTGTGGAGTTGACCATGAGAAGTACAAAATTCAGTGGTGGTAAAAGACAAATCCAATGAAAGAGTAACATACATTTCTACCTCATCTGCAGATTTTGTTTTGAGTATACGTAGATTAATAGTGGTAAATGATGGGTTAATGCATATGTCTGGAATCAAATTTAAATCATCATCATCATCACTGTCATCATGACCCTTCCATCATTCCATCCATCCATTTCCTTCTGCTTTTCCAAGGTCGGGTCGTGTGGGCAGCTGCTTCCCTCTCCCCAGCCACTTTGTTCAGCTCTTCCGGGGGGATCCTGTGGCGTTTCCAGGCCAGTTGGCAGACATAGTCTATCTACCATGGCAAGGAAAAAAGATCAAGATTTGCCAAACCTGGGCTCCAAGGTTTGATTCATGCCTTCGTTTTCTCTAGGTTAGATTACTGCAACCCAGTCCTCTCAGGCATCAGTCAAAAATGACTCTCTCGCCTCGAGCTGGTTCAAAAGGCAGCTAGGCTTTTCACTGATTTCATTAGGCGGCACCACATCACTCCAATTTTAGCGTCACTTCATTGGCTTCAAGTCTGTTTCAGAATTGATTTTAAGATGTTACTGATTACTTTTAAAGCATGTCCTGGCACCGAGCTACATAACTGAACTTTTAACTACCTATGAACCAGCCCGTGCCCTCAAATCATCAGGTGATGGAACATAAAGGCCTGGCTCCAAGCTACGTACAGCGGATGAAATAAATATTTAACACGTCACAATTTTTCTCATTAAATATATTTCCAAAGTTGCAATTCAAATGAAAATTTCACCAGATGTTGCGAACAACCTAAGTAATCGATGCATACAAAGAAAGTAGAACAAATAAGATCAGAGATTAAGTTGTGTGTAATAATGTGAAATCACACAGGGAAAAAGTATTGAACACGCCAACTGGTATTTATTTAATACTTTGTACAAAAGTCTTTGTTTTGCAATGACAGGTTCCAGACGCCTCCTGTATGGAGAAACTAGTCACACGCATTGTTCTGGTGTGATTTTGGCCCATTCCTCCACACAAGCAGTCTTCAAATCAGTTTCAGTTCTTTCCATAGATTTTTGATTGGATTCGAGTCAAGTGATTGGCTGGGCGATTCTAGCAGCTTTTTTTCTTCTTCTTTGAAACCAATTGAGAGTTTCCTTGGCAGTATGTTTTACATCATTATCCTGCTGAAATGTCCAGCCTCGTTTCAGTTGCATCCTCCTCGAATATGACAGCAGACATTTGCCCATTCATCCTTCCTTCAATAATGTGAAGTTTACCAGTACCATTTGCTGAAAAGCAGCCCCACACCATCATGTTCCCACTTCAGAACTTCACTGTTGTTATGGTGTTTTTAGGGTGATGTGCAGTGCCATTTCTCCTCCAAATGTGGTGTGCATTACGGCATCCAAACAGTTAAATTTTCCTCTCATCAGACCAGACTATATTCCCCCAGTATTTAAATGGCTTTTCCAGATGTTGTTCAGCAAGCTTTCAACAAGCTTTGACATGCTTTTTTTTTTCAGCAATTGGGTCTTCCGTGGTGAGCGTGCATGCAGGCCATGGCGGCGGAGTGCATTGCTCACTGTTTTCCAAGTGACAACAGTACCTGATAATTCCAGGTGTTTTGAAGCTCTCCACAGGTGGTCCTTGGCTCCTGGACAACTCTTCTGATTATTCTTTACACTCCTCTGTCAGAAATCCTGCGAGGAGCACCTGATCGAGGCAAATTTATGGTGGTATGATTGGCTTTCCACTTACGTATTATGGCCCCAACCGCGCTCACTGGAATGTTCAGAAGCTTGGATATGCGCCTGTAACCAATGCCATCGTTATGTTTTGCAACAATTACTTTGCGATGGTCTTGAGACAGCTCTGCTTTTACCCATCATGAGATGTGTCGTGACTCATACCTTGGCTATTGTAGACCATCAATTAGGACTGAACCAGCCGATATATTCCAGTTTCTAGTGGGTGAGTGTGGGTGGGATGACGCCGCATTGAGTGGTATTTTCTTTAAGGGACTTTTGGAGCAGCTAAAAGACGAGGTTGCAGCCAGGGACGAGACCACCTCACTCGATAAGTTTTCTTTTGCTAGCTATCAAGCTGGACAATCGCCTACAGGAAAGAGCAAGGGAAAAAGGGATTAGAGCAAGCATCTTAGCACATTCCGGTTATTTAGTTATCGTTATTCCGGCCGCCTCCTCATCACCCCCAACTGCATTGGAGGAGCCCATGCAACTCAGAAAGACAAGACTAGACCCTCAAGAACGTCAGCGCCGTTTCAGTCAACGGTTATGCATCTATTTTGGACAACCAGGCCATTTCATTGCCACCTGCTCCTTAAAACTAAAACAAAGGGCTCCCCATGAACGTAAAGCGCTGTGGTGAGCCAGACCAACACTTCTCCCAGTTCTTCCTCCCCCATGACCGTTTCCCCATTTATCCTTGGCCCCGATTGCAAAACCCTTCAGGTCCCTAAAAAAGTCATTGCCCTGGACGGATGACTCATCTCCACAGTCGCTCAACAAACGGCACCGTTTAAACTACCATATTTTCACGACCATAAGGCGCACTTAAAAGTCTTATATTTTCTCCAAAATGGACGGGACGCCTTATAATGCGGCGCGCCTTGTGTGTGTACCAAGTTCAAAAATCTGTAAATGTTGTTGTGTGACTTTAACGAGTGCTCCGCTTGACTGACTGGGAGCATTTCCTGCCGACACGCTGCTTATATAGAGGAAGGCGGACGTGACTGAGGACAGCATGCGGATGTAAAGGAGGAAGGGTGCGCTTGATAAAGGATGCTAAAGACACGCCCCCAGTAGGTATATAGTTTCGGTATGTGCATCGGTTTGGCTAAGGACCCACGAAAATGGCACCTACTAAGAGACACGCTTACGAAGCACAGTTTAAACTGCAAGCTATTAGTCATGCGGAGGAACATGGGAATCGAGCAGCCTCAGCCACGAGAGAATTCAAGATCAACGAATCCATGGTTTGCAAGTGGAGGAAGCAGGAAAACAAGCTTCGCCAAGTCAAGAAGACAAATTCGAGTTTCCCCGGAAAAAAAAAGAAAAAGAAAACGCGGAAACAAGGTGAGGTGGCCAGAATTGGAAGACCAACTCGAGCAATGGATTAATGAGCAAAGAACAGCTGGGAGAAGCGTCTCTACAGTCACCATTCGACTTGCAATAAACACTTCAATAAAGTACAACCGAACTCAGTTTTTCTCCTGCTGCCTTTTAACAAACATTGTTTTAGCGTGCATGCATGCTACCGTAGGTTTTAAGATAGCGTATGTTTTACCTGCGCCCAATAATACGGTGCACGTTATGTATGTGTTAAATACATAAATAGACCCCGTAACTGAGACTGTGCCTTTTAATATGGTGCGCCTTATGGTCATGAAAATGCGGTGCTCATCTCAGGTAATCACCGGGGAACCATCCAACTTTTTGTTATTCCTTCCCCTGAGACCCCATTAGTCCTCGGTATCCCCTGGCTTAAAGAACACAACCCTGCCATCGATTGGCCCCACCTGTCTATCACTGGGTGGAGTCCTTTCTGCCACTCCCTTTGTCTTCTCTCATCCGTTCCACCTGCCAGCAAACCTCAGCCACCTGCCACACCTGTCGATCTCTCCCGGGTTCCGGAAGAATACCACGACCTCTCTCCAGTGTTCAGTAAAGCTCTTGCAATCTTACTACCCCCTGTCCCCTCCAGCCGCCTCTTCCATCTCTCCTGCCCTGAGAAGGCTATGGAAAACTATATCTGTGACTCTCTTGCTTCTGGACTCATTAATCCCCCCCCCCCCCCGGTGGATGGATTATTTTTAATTGAAAAGAAAGATATCACTCTCCGCCCCTACATCAACTTCCGGGAACTCGACATCACTGTGAAAAATAAATCCGCGCTGCCCCTTATTGACCCTTCATTTGAACCCCTCTGCGATGCCCAGATATTCACCAAATTGGACCTGCGCAACGAATAACATCTCATCCGCATTAGAGAGGGGGACGAACGGAAAACTGCTTTCAATACACCTTTGAACACTTTGAATATCTTGTCATGCATACCCTTTGGGTTGACCAGCACCCCCGCAGTTTTTCAAAGTTTCATTAATGACGTCCTCCGCGACATGCTCAACCGGTTCGTCTTTGTCTATTTAGATGATATCCTCATCTTCAACGCCTACTTGAGAACCGCCTCTTTGTGAAACCGGAAAAGTGTGAATTCCATCTCTCCTTTGCACACTTCCTGGGATACATCATTGCCAAAGCACAGTTACAACCAGACCCAGGTATAATCCAAGCAGTCGTTAACTGGCCCATTCCCTCCACCCGCAAAGAGCTGCAACATTTCCTAGGGTTGGCCAATTTCTTCTGTCGATTCATCCGTGTTGACAGCAAAGTGATTGTTGCTCTCACCAGTCTCACATCCAACAGCTTTCCATTCCATTCGAATGGAATTCCACCTCCAAAGCATTCAAACGCCTTAAGGAACTATTCACCAGGGCCCCCATCCTGAGACACTGGTGCGGGGGCAGTCCTCTCCCAGCTGGACCCCGAATCCCAGATATTACATTCTTGTGGCTTCTTTTCTCGTTGCCTTTCCCCATCCGAACGGAATTCCCACAATGGGAACCATCAGCTGCTGGCCATCGTCTGGGCCTTGGAAGAATGGAGGCATTGGCTGGAGGGGACCGTTTCTCCTTTCGTCATATGGACCAATCACAAAAATCTCGCCTATCTCTGTTCCGCCAAACGTTTGAACCCTGACAAGCATGTTGGGTCCTATTTCTCAGCTGCTTCAACTTTAGCCTCTCCTTCCGCCCTGGTTCCTGCAACGGCAAGCCTGATCAGAATCAGAATCAGAATCATCTTTATTTGCCAAGTATGTCCAAAACACACAAGGAATTTGTCTCCGGTAGTTGGAGCCGCTCTAGTACAACAGACAGTCAATTTACAGAACACTTTGGAGACAGAGACATTGACAAAAAAGAATTGTGCAAAAAGATGCAGAGTCCTCTAGCACTTAGAGCAGTTCGAATGACTAATATTGCAATAGACAAGTGCAATGACCATTGTGCAAGGGGCGCTGAGACTTCAAGGAGTGTATGCGGTTTAAAGTGACGAGTAGTGCGATAATCTGGGACAATGTTGGTTGTGCAAATGTTACAGATACTCCTCAAACAGTGTGCAATGGAGCAGATGCTACTCTGGCATGAGTGGCCAGTATATGCAAATAGTGCAGCATGGCGAGACAACTACAGTGAGTGCACGAGTAATACATAATTGGCCCCACAGAAATGTGACAACGAACTCAAGTCAAAAAAAAAATTGCCAGCTTGTTGTAATGGAATTATAGGTTAGGTGTTTAAGAAGTTGATCGCAAGAGGGAAGAAGCTGTTGGAATGTCTACTAGTTCTAGTTTGCATTGATCGGTAGCGCCTACCTGAGGGAAGGAGCTGGAAGCCCTCTCTCGCATTTATTCAACCCCCTCCAACCCATTGGAACCGGAACCCATCCTTCCTTCCTCCTGCTTCATTGGGGCAGCCCCTTCGGAGATTGAACGTGGTAAAAAAGGCTCAGAGAACCAAACTGGATCCCAAGACTGGACCTCCTGACCGGCTTTTCGTACCCAATTCGGCACGCTCTGACATTCCAAACTTACCTGTCATCCCGGAATCACCCGTACCATCCAGTTCGTACAACAACACTTCTGGTGGCCCAGCCTGGTTAAAGACACCCGGGAGTTCATCCAAGCCTACTGCGTCTGTGCCCGAGGAAAAATTTCACATCTGCCCCCAGCTGGTCTGCTGCGCCCCTTACCCATCCCGAGCCGCCCTTGGTCCCACATCTCCCTGGACTTCGTTACCGGCCTACCCCCCTCTGAAGGTAACACCATCATTCTTACTATCATTGATCGTTTCTCTGTGTGTCCATTACGTACCCCTTCCCAAGTTACCCTATGCCTTTGAAAGCCCTATTGTCCTAGTCCTTCACGTGTTTAAGCTCCACGGCATCCCCGTCGACATCGTCTTGGACAGAGGTCCACAGTTCTCCTCCCAAGGAATTCTGTAAGGCGGTGGGCGCAGCAGCCAGTCTGTCCTCTGGTTACCATCCGCAATCTAACGGCCAGACGGAGCGGGCGAATCAAAATCTGAAGTCTGCGCTGTGTGGCTACACACAAGCCCACCTGCTAGAGCACCTTTCTCCCATGGGTGGAATATACCCACAACTCCCTCACCAGCTCCGCAACAGGAATGTCTATTTTATGGCTTGTTATATTTTCCAACCACCCCTCTTTAAGGAACAGGAGCACACTGTGGCGGTTCCTTCGGTGAGGAAGCATCTAAGTCGGGTACAATCCATCTGGAAGGACGTCAGGGCTGCCCTTATTCGGTCAGCCGAAAGAAACAAGCAGTTGGCGGATCTGCATCGCTCCCCTACGGCTGTTTCCAAGGTGGGTCAGTCGGTTTGGCTCTCCTCCTGTGACCTCCCTCTCTAGACCGGATCCCATAAGCTCACACCACGCTTTATTGGTCCCTTTCCGATCATTAAAATCATCAGTCCGTCAGTTGAAGCTCCCTCAATCTCTCAAGATCCACCCAACATTTTATGTGTCTCTGCTCAAACCTGTCTCCACCAGTACATCCCCCCCCTGTGTCATCGACAACCAACATGACTTCACGGTGTCACGCATTCTGGATGTGAGCCCCAGGGGCAGGGATTTCCATTTCTTGGTTGAGTGGGAAGGGTACGGTCTCCTGGAAGCTTATTCTGGATGACTCTTTAATTAGGGACTTTTACGTCAGTGTTGTATGAGTGGAACTCCGTTGCAAATGAAAGACGCCCTGTACATCCCTATAACTTTCACAATTTCACTTCCCCCCAAAAATCAAGCATAACAAATAACCCTCCCCCCTCCCCCACTTGTTTTAACTTTTCACCTGATGCCATCTGTTGCTGCCTCCAACATCTTTTCATGTTGTAGTCTGATGACAGTCGTCACCACATCCTTTTTCCTAGCTGCCTTTGTCCCACCCTGTCTTTGTCCTTTGTACATGTATTGGAGATGTGCATTCTCTCCCTCGCCCACACTCTTCCCTCCTCTGCCCATTGTCTTTCTTCAGGGCACTTGGGTATATGTTGCACACTCTCTGTTAACCGCTGAGTAGTTGCAGTGTGCGCATGAGTGATAAATGATGAGAAATCTAACTGCTGTACGACGGGGTGGCTGTACATGTCATAGATGATGATTGCATATCTCAACATGTGAGCCCTATACTCAATTTCATTGTAAAGTCCAACCGATTTATCCCTCAAATACATATAAATGTGTTACCAAGGTGTCTACAGAGTCTGCATAGTCAGCTTTAGCAGAACGATTCCCCTAGCACATCAGGGCTCCTTTTCTCTGAAACAGTCACTCTATTAATGCTTTCAGTGCCATGTCTCCTGTGGCCTCGGCATGTTAATGTGTACATTCTCAGTCACAGTTGATCATGTGCATAACGTACGCTTGAGCCACATGCAGAAGAATGGGAACAGAAGAGACGGCAAACTATATTTTATGTTGATCATACAGTTATGTTCAGAACATACATTCATTGTCCATACCGCTTATCCTCACTAAGGTCGAGGGCGTGCTGGAGCCTATCCCAGCTATCTTCGGGCAAGAGGCGGGGTACACCCTGAACTGGTCACAAGCCAATTGCAGGGCACATATAAACAAACAACCAGTCACGCTCACATTGACACCAATTTAGTCTTCGATTAACCTACAAATGCATGTTTTTGGGATGTGGGAGGAAACCGCAGCACCTGGAAAAACTGGTTAGCACATATATATATATACTTACATATAAGTAAATATTAGTGAACTAATTGGTATTTAGTGGGGGATTTTTATACCTAAAATACAGACATCCAAATGCACATCACATACGAACTGTTCAGAAAGTTACTTTTTTTCACAATTACTGTGAGTACTACAGTGTTGTGTCCTCCATACACATGAAATCTTAACTGATGTTCTTGTGACATTGCTCTTCATCCTCCTGAGTGTCTGGCGTCTCTTCTCTAATGGTTTGACTTACTCATAACCCAACCACAAAGTAGGATGTGTGTTGTACCTCCGTGGGTCTTTTGTCCACAAAAAGAAAAGGAGCACACGTACAACGATGTAGGTGGTCTTTTCAAAAAGGTTTTTCAACCACATGACATCCTTCTGGATCCCTCATTACCGAGTAACTGGTTGAATCTGTGCCAATTCTTAGAACAACATTCTGTCTTTGTCCGGCTGGGGCGCTTGTTCAAAATATTGCTCTTGTAGCCACAGATTCAACTTGTTCTTGTTGTTAGTACAACCACGAACAGTGCAACGAGATCCCGAGCTGCGCAAGGACATTATTAAATGCTACGGGGGCTGATAATCGTTAGAAAGGGGGGGGAAAAAAGGTCTAAATAAACCGCTCTGGAGAACCAAAAAAGTTAGAAATACGTAAATGTCTCACAGGAAGTTGCGCCCATAATCATTTTTACATGAGGGCCCCCAGGAATGAGGGGGATGGCAGTGTTTTTAAATAAGGGAGTAAATCTTGAGTCTTATTATGATGTTCCATACACACATTTATATTCCAAATCAAATGTATCTAATTTGTTTTACCTTGAATTGAGGAAAAGGGAATATTACATTGTTTAAAAAACAATTTTATTTTATTATATTTTTTTAAACTACTGTATTAACTGCAATTGCTTCAATATTTTTGGGTGCAAAATGTCACATTTGTGTTCAAAATGATCATGGTTATCACTCTAATCACATTCTTTCTGAAAGAAATGTACAAACAATTACAGTTACATACACCTGAAACATAGCAACAATTATTGAAAACAAAAAAATATTAAAATACTGTCAACTCTTTGTACTTTTTGCATGTCAGAAATTGTACATTGCAAAAACCAAAATGAACATTCATGCATGCAAGACCCCACAAAATTTTCTCATTATATAAAATACAATAAGAAAATAATCTGACTTCATGGTGACTTATTTCCTGCATTCCCTGCATAGAGGGTAATTATCTTGAATCAATGTTTCTGTGTAGATTCACAGTCATCCAAAAGTCATCTTTGGTTCTAAATTTTTAAGTGCGTAGTCTCCTGACTTATGTCTCCACCAAAAGACAAAGGGCCATTACAGCAGAACCTCAGAATAGAAACAGAGGGCGGAAAATGGTGGTCCTATGCGTGACTGGTTTCTCAGAAAAATTCAAAACAATTATCCCTAACCATAACATACTGAAGTCTTTAAACCCATAAACACCCTCACTTAAAAATCGGTTCACTCCAAGGACAATATCCTCTAAAGCAAACGTAGCAATATTGTTTGCAGTGTAATGAGAAGTGCAATGACATCTACTGTTGCGAGACCAAGCAACTTTTACAGAAACGCATTGCACAACATAGGAAAGACATTTTTTCATGTCCAGAGCAGAGGTGGGTAGAGTAGCCAAAGTAAGAGTACTGTTACTTTAGAATAATATGACTGAAGTAAAAGTAAAAAGTGGCCCTTCAAATAATTAATTAAGAATAAGAAAATATCCAGAGAAAAAACTACTCAAGTACGGAGTAACTCGTGAGTAACCTAAATCAGAGCATAACCGTCAAATAAAATAAAAATCACGAAATAAAATATGAATGTGCAACTTCAGATATAGCTGAACAATATCACTTAATCTACCGGTAAAACATAATACATAACATTTTTATCAAATAACAAACGATGAACAAAATCTTTGTAAAATAACATTCATTAATTTTCCGTACCACTTGTCCTCACGCGGGTCGTGGCCGTACTGGAGCCTATCCCAGCTATCTTTGGGCGAGAGGCGCGGTACACCCGGAACTGGTCCCGAGCCAATCGCAGGGCACATATAAACAAACAACCAGTCACGCTCACTTTCACACCTATGGGCAATTTAGAGTTTTCAATTAACCTACCATGCATGTTTTGGGGATGTGGGAGGAAACCGGAGTACCTGGAGAAATCCACACAGGCACGGACGGGGAGAACATGCAAGTTCCACACAGTTGAGGGCGGATTTGAAAATGGGTCCTCAGAACTGTGAGGCGGATGTGCTAACCAGTCGTCCACTGTGCCACCTGTAAATTAACAAATTAAGGTAAATTTAGCTCCTAAAAATGGTTGTATACTATTTTGTTTCCACTTGTTAAACTACACAATAGGAACACCAGGCAGAGATTACAAAAACAGAAACAAGGCTGCAGTGGATATAACAAGTCTACACACCACTGTTCAAATGCCAGTTTTTTTTTATTTTTTTTATATATATATATAAAGAATTTCGACCAAAATAAATAATTTTATAACTTTTTCCACCATCAATGTGACCTAGAATTTGCACAACTAAATTGATTTATTTAATTACTGTATTTATTTTATCTTTTTGAGAGGGGAGTTGAAAATAATCAACTGAAATAAACTTGTATGTGATTGACATGGACTTGTTTAACTTACTGCCTTCTTAGCCAGGTCGCCATTGCAAAAGAGATGTTTTGATGTTTTGGAGGAAGTTTGTGGCATCACCTATCGTCTATTTACAACAATGTCCTGATAGCTCTCCCCCAAAAGATTGCTCAATTCCGTGGGAAACGTAGCCTCTAATGAGCTGTTTTGCCACCAGGCAGAGTGAATGATCGGCTGAAAGGCAGGACAGTCGTTCACCAGTCATACCTGGCAACAACCCTATTATGACCACCCCCGGGGGAGAGACCCACCACAGACATAAAAAGAGAAACTCCACACTTAAATTTAGAATTGGAGATCTTGACTCAATGTCCCATTTGCAGTCAAATAAAAAACAAAATACTCCACACTTACAGTAGAAATCAGATGTTTATATACACAATCATAAGACACAGACGTTTTTTTTATTTTCACTGTCTGACATGAAATTAGACTAAAGTTTCCCTGTTTTAGGTCAATTAGGATTACCAAATTTATTTATTTCTACTAAATGCCAGAATAATAAGAGAATGATTTTGTTTTGACAATTTTACATTACTTTCTTCAAAGTCAAAGGTTTGCATCCATTTCTGCTCTAAGTGCTAGAGGACTCTGCATCTTTTTGCACAATTGTTTTTTGTCAATGTCTTTATGTCTCCAAAGTGTTCTGTAAATTGACTGTCTGTTGTACTAGAGCGGCTCCAACTACCGGAGACAAATTCCTTGTGTGCTTTGGACATACTTGGCAAATAAAGATGATTCTGATTCTGATTCTGATTAGTTTTTGGTACCAGTGCCTTTAAACTGTATTAAACGACTTGGGTCAAACGTTTTGGGTATTCTTCCACAAGCTTATCACAATAATTTGCAGGAATTTTGGCCCATTTCTCCTGACAGAACTGGTGAAACTGAGCCAAGTTTGTAGGTCACCTTGCTTGCACATGTCTTTTCATGTCTGCCCCAAATTGAGGTCAGGGCTTTGATGGCTTTGTTATCCTTAAGCCACTTTGTGAGCAGTTTGCCAGAATGCTTCGGGTCATTGTCCATTTGAAAGACCCGCTTGCGCCCAAGGTTTAACTTCCTGGCTGATGTCTTTAGGTACTGCTCCAGTATTTCCACATAATGTTCTTTCCTCAAGATGCCATCTCTTTTGTGAAGTGCACCGGCTCCTCCAGTAGTAAAACAACCCCACAACATGATGCTATCATCCCATTTATTACAAAAGTTGGGATGGTGTTCTCTAGCTTGCAAGCGTTCCCCTTGGTGCTCCAAATGTCACGATGCTAATTATGGCCAAACAGTTCAATTTGAGTTTCATCAGACCATGGGAGATGTCTCCAAAAATTAAGGTATTTGTCCCTGTGTGCATTTGTGAAGTGTAATATGGCTTTTTGATGTTTCTTCAGGAGTAATGGCTTCTTCCTGGCAGAGTGGCCTTTCAGCCCATGTTGGTACAGTACTTTTTTCCCCGTGGATAATGACATACTTTTACCAGCTTCAGCCAGCATCTTCACAAGGTGTTTTGCATTGTTTCTTGGGTTGATATTTTGGACCAAAAGCACGTTCATCTCTGGCACACAGAACCAATCTCATTCCTGAGAGGTATGATGGCTGAAAATTCTCATGATGTTTATACTCTCATATAATTGTTTTAACAGATGATCGTGGAACCTTCATGCATCTGGAAATTGCTCCAAAGGATAAACCAGACTTGTGCAAGTCCACAATTCTCTTCCTGATATCGTGGCTAATTTCTTTAGATTTTCCCATGATGTCACACAAAGAAGCAGCGTGTTTCAGGTGTACCTAGTTCAATTACATTCAAACATGTATCTCTAATCAACTCAAATGTTGTCAATAAAAATCAGCAGCTTCCAAAGAAATGACATAATCGTCTGGGTTTTCACAAAGTTTTTAAAAGCATATTAATTAACCTTTTGACTTAGAAGTAAGACGTTGAAAGAATGCCCCAAAAAGCATTCTCTCATTATTTTTGCATTTAGCAGAAATTGTTTTGGTCATCCTAATTGACCTAAAACAAGTTGAGTCTTATTTCATGTCCAACGGTGATGAAAAAAGGCATATGTGTATTTTTATATATGCAGTGTATGTAACCATCTTTCCACTGTATATCCCAGTCTTCTTTGCTGGTGGAAAAATATTGTCACCAGGGCTGTCATCCTACATGTTTTGTAACACCGTCTCATATGTGTCTGACGCCTTCTTCTTTGCTTTTTGAACTATGCCTTCTGCACTTGTCATGTTCTTCAAGAAAAAAAACAACTTGTTGAGGAGGTTACAACTTACTGTATACTTGCTGGTTTAAAAAGAAAATATTTTGTGGAATTATGAAAGCAAGATTGTTCTTTTTAGGTCTAAGGGCTGCAAATAGTTTGTCAGATAACCACAAACAGGAAGTCAAATCAAGGTACTCTATGAAGACAGTGAAGCATAGTGGCATCATGACATGTTTGTCATTCTCTGTTGCTCATGTTTATCATAGCAGGGACCATGGAGCCATTTAATTACATCACAATAATTGAAGAAGTCCTGTGGCCTTATTTCCCATGGACTCGCCACCTGTGGGAGGGGCCAAAGGGGTTGGGTGCGTAGTGAGCTGGGTGGAGGCTGAAGGAGGGGACCTTGGTAGTCCGATCCCCGTCTACAGAAGCTGGCTCTAGGGACGTGGAATGTCACCTCTCTGGCAGGGAAAGAGCCTGAGCTGGTGAACGAGGTTGAGAAGTTCCAACTAGATATAGTTGGACTCACCTCCAGACAGAGCTTGGGCTCTGGTACCAGTCCTCTTGAGAGGGGTTGGACTCTTTTCCACTCTGGAGTTCCCCATGGTGAGAGGCGCCTAGCAGGTGTGGGTATACTTACTGCCCCCCGACTTGGTCCCTGTACGTTGGGGTTTATCCCGGTGAACAAGAGGGTAGCCTCCCTCCGCGTTTGGGTGGGGGAACAGGTCCTGACTGTTGTTTGTGCCAATGCACCAGACACCAGTTCAGAGTACACATCCTTTTTGGAGTCCTTGGAGGGGATGATGGAGAGTGCTCCCGCTGGGGACTCCCTTGTTGTGCACCTGAAGTTTGCAGATGACACCACTGTCATCGGCCTCATCAAGGACGGTGACGAGTCTGCATATCGACAGGAAGTGGAGCGGCTGAAGCTGTGGTGCGGCCGACACAACCTGGAGCTGAACACGCTCAAGACTGTAGAGATGATCGTGGACTTCAGGAGGCATCCTTCGCCACAGCTGCCCCTCACGCTGTCCAGCTGCCTTGTGTTAACAGTCGAGACCTTCAATTGACTGTCTGTTGTCGTACTAGAGCGGCTCCAACTACCGGAGACAAATTCCTTGTGTTGGCAAATAAAGATGATTCTGATTCTGATTCTGAAAAGTCAGCAAGACCGAATAGGCCGAAGATGGTAAGAGAGAGCGGCCAAGGGGGTCGGCAGCATTTGAGGTGCTTACTTCCCCTTTCTCTGGGGGTCTGTTTTCCAGGAGGGTCAATTGTCTCCTAATCACATTGGGATTTGTGATTCATTCGGGGTTAATATTGCGAAATGTCACGTGAAAAACACAGATCACGGTATCACGGTATAGCTGACTTCCTGTGTATGGTATGCTCCCGATCATAACTAGGTTTGATGACATGATTGTTTGAAGCCGACCTTCCTAAAAGTTTTGTTTTCTTTATGGCTAGTGTCTTCAGACACAATTAAATACATGTATCTCATTTATTTATAAAAATATGATATCATGCATGTTAGCACAAACGTAGCCCAAACACCGTATATAGTCATCTTTTGTGGATCTGTGGTGACATCTTAAAAAAATCCATTATAGATGTTTAAAGTTCCTACGGGTGCACCTTCCCCATTCACCCGAGTGAGGAGGAAGTGCTTTTACTTGATTTGCCGAATGCGGAAGTAGTTTGCGCATCTACCGGATCGAGGCGCTCGTCCGTCCAGATCACATGACCACATTGTGATGATGTTGCAGCAAGGTGCAACCTTGCTGAGTCTCTGTGTCAACTTGTGTCGAAAGTGGGGACTTTAAACTCTATACCATTTTTTAAAATTGTTAATAGGCCAAGTAAAATCAGAATCATGATCAATAAACTATGACGTATTTTTTGCCAGATTATTGTCACCTTCGGGGGAAGCGCTCGCAAGCAGAAAGTGCTTGAAAGCAAAAAAAAGAAAAAGAAAAAAAGGTTAAGGAAAGGAAAAATTGTGATAACCCTTTTCCATGGGTGGCAAAAATGCACATCAACCAATGAGCAGTGTTGGGACAATTCATTTTTACACAAACTAGTTAAAAGTCCAGTTCACCATTCCAAAAATGAACTTGTTCATTTCATAGTTCATAATTCAAAATTTTGAACTTCGTTCACGGTTCCAAAAATAAACTAGTTCAAAGTTCTTTTTTTTCCCAATACTGTATGTTGCTGACGGGCTATTCCCCCAAAATACTGGCATTTCATTTCCACATTGTTGCCACCCATTCAGTCCACCCTAGATCCAGCTGCATTTCACTCTACAATCTCAAAAACATGAGCAAAAACCTGCTGCTTGAATGGTGTTTTTTTTGTTTTTTTTTTATGCGAAATTAAAACAAAAACAGAATTTATGTCCTTAATGTCCAAAGAAAAACAAGCAACACAATACAACAGGAACGATGGGGAAAGGACATTGATAACTTTGCAATCTTTGCAGCTCTGGCTGACTATATTAACAAAATATTTTATCTTGTCTAGTCTTATATTACAAAACAAAATACATTCCATAATGTGACAGTCTTCCTCTTAGTGTTTTAACTGAAGCATTCTGAGACGAACAATAATTTTAATACATCCCCAATTCCAGTGAAGTTGGGATGTTGTGATAAACATAAATAAAAACAGAATACAATGATTTTCAAATCATGTTGAAACAATATTTAATTGAATACACTACAAAGACAAGATATTTAATGTTAAAACTGGTAAACTTTATTGTTTTTAGCAAATAATCATTAACTTAGAATTTAATGGCTGCAACACGCTCCAAAGAAGCTGGGACAAGGTCATGTTTACCACTGTGTTATATCACCTTTTATTTTAACAACATTCAATAAACGTTTGGGAACTGAGGACACTAATTGTTGAAGCTTTGTAGGTGGAATTCTTTCCCATTCTTGCTTGATGTACAACTTCAGCCGTTCAACAGTCCGGGGGTCTCCGTTGTCGCATTTTATGCCTCATAATGCGCCACACGGTTTCAGTGGGAGACAGGTCTGGACTGCAGGCAGGCCAGTCTAGTCCCCGCACTCTTTTACTACGATGCCGCACTGTTGTAACATGTGCAGAATGTGGTTTGGCATTGCTTGCTGAAATAAGCAGGGGCGTCCATGAAAAAGACGTTGCTTGTATGGGAGCATATGTTTCTCCAAAACCTGTATGTACCTTTCAGCATTAATGGTGCCTTCACAGATGTGTAAGTTACCCATGCCATTGGCACTAACACAGCCCCATACCATCACAGATGCTGGCTTTTGAACTTAGCGTCCATAACAGTCCGGATGGTTCTTTTCTTCTTTGGCCCGGAGGACACGACGTCCACAATTTCCACAAACAATTTGAAATGTGAACTCGTCGGACCACAGAACACGTTTCCACTTTCCATCAGTCCATCTTAGATGAGCTCGGGCCCAGAGAAGCCGGCGGCGTTTCTGGGTGTTGTTGATAAATGGCTTTTGGTTTGCATAGTAGAGTTTCAATTTGCACTTACGGATGTAGCGCCGAACTGTATTTACTGACATTGGTTTTCTGAAGTGTTTCTGAGCCCAAGTGGTGATATACTTGACACATTGATGTCGGTTTTTGATGCAGGGGCGACTGAGGGAGGCAGAATTTGTAAGATGGGTACAATTCTTTGAAGAAAACATCAAGGGCTTGGCGAAACACATTTAATTTTATTTTAATGGGATTCAAATTAAACGGTCAAGCATTTCAGAAAAGCATTATCATTAAACAAAACATAACCAAAAAGAAATTAATGATGGTTGTTGTTCATATTTAAAAAAAAAAAAAAAAAACAACAACAATATTTAACGAATTCTGCCAGGGTATGTAAATTTATGAGCACGACTGTACATATATGCAGTCATATGTACCCGTCATATTGGAATGAAAGTGTAGGTGCCATCTTTTTCATAGCCTCTAGGTGGCGGCATGTTAGAATGAAAGTGTACACCTTTCTCATAACCTCTAGGTGGCGGTGACATTGGAAAGAATGTGTACATCTTTTTCATAATCTCGAGATGGCGGCATACATTTATAAAATGTGTTTTTTCCCCATGTTCCCCTGTACCTATGTATAATGCGCACTATTGACTTTTGACTTTTGACCATTGTTTGAGGAAAAACAAATGCACATTATACACTAGAAATTACGGTATGAATGATATAGGTGATTAAATATTTCTACAAATTAAATGAATAGAAATCAGTGTCATGATTAAATTGCAGTTCTTTGTCTCCCTTTGGAATGGGGCTTCCTGTTGAAATGTTTATTCTCCTCCAGTTCAGCCAGTAGGGGCCGTGCGCCACATCCCTTTTCTTGAATAATGCGGCCATCCGATGGGCAAGTGTTACTTTATTGGTTAAATGGGCCTTAATGTCAAAATTTGAGTGAGAACAGACCAGTCTTCTGGTCTCTAATCAAGTTTGCTGCAGCGGTTGTCCAGGTGTCAGTTCTCAGATGATCTTGGCGGTAAAGATGCTGTTGTGAAAGTCCTGGGCTGGTGTGGTTACACGTGATCTGTGGTTGTGAGGCCATTTGGATGTACTGCCAAATCCTATGAAACACCTTTAGAGATGGCATATTGTAGAGAAATGAACATTCAATTCATGGAGCAACAGCTCTGGTGGACGTTCCTGCACTCAGCTACCAATTGTGCACTCCCTCAAAAACTGCGACATCTGTGGCTTTGTATTGTGTGATAAAACTGCAAATTTTAGAGTGGCCTTTTATTGTGGGCAGCGTAAGGCACACCTGTGCAATAACCATGGTGTTTAATCAGCATCTTGATATGTCACATCTGTGAGGTGGATGTATAATCTTGGCGAAGGAAAAAGCAGAAGCGCTCATTAACACAGACTTAGATTTGTGAACAAAATTTGAGAAAAAAAAGGTGTTTTGTGTACCTAGATAAAATGACAGATCTTTGATTTCAGCTCATGAAAAATGGGACAAAAACCAAGTGTTGCATTTATATTTTTCTTCAGTTGCGCTGACAAGATTTTTGGGGTGTCACCTGGGAAGACAATAAAACTAAGCAGAAAAATGTTCACAAAAAGAAGTGGGGAACATCAGAGGTAATCGGTATGTAAGTGGACTGCTTTGACCTCCGACCTCCCTCTCTCGGCTGCTCCTTTAGATTTGCTAAGAGGCATGCGTTCTGAGAAGCCAGAGGACAGCTGTGTCCCTCTTTTTCCTCCAGTGAGTTCTTTCTTGGAAACAGAGGTCCCCTTTCTCAACTTGCTTTAAATACTGAGGGGTCAGGAGGAGCAGGGGCCCAGTTGAGGTTGTCCAGTCCGATATAGAGTTTCACTGCTTACCTTGCCCGTTGTGCGTGTGTGTGTGCTGGTATGGTATGAAAAACATAAATGGAGGAGAAGGCTGTTATGCTCAATGAAGACATCTCTGCCACCATGATAACCGCAAAAAAAAAATTCTGTCATGAATGTAAAACGCTGCAATCAAATTTTAATTCTTGTTCTTAGTTCATCTAAAAGACTAGTTTGTGAAGTTCAAGCTCAGTGAAGCTAAACAACCTTTATATTGTATAGCTGACAAGCTGGAGAAAACCTGCAACTCGCTTTTAATCATTTTCAAGAAACTCTTGCTTCTCTCAAGTGTGTCCTTAATGTGAGCAAAACAAATGTTTGGTTTTCTCCAAGGCTAAAAGATCTAACCTTGATAATGTTTTTCTTATCCCTGCCTCTAATGGTTCCATCATTGAGAGAGTCTATGAGTACAATTACCTAGGTGTATGGCTTGATAATAGATGTACCTTTCAATTCCATATTAATAACCTTGTCACCAAACTGTGCCAGAAAATTGGTAATTTGTTAAGGAAGAGGACTAGCTTTCCACCATTTTGGAGGAAGAGGATTGTTGAAGCCGTGTTTTTATCTACACTAGGCGATGCTGTCTACAGACATGCCTTTGTTACTACCATTAGATCCTCAGACTTGGTGCACCATTCAGCACTCAGGTTCTACTCTAGTGCTTTCTCTATCAGTTGGTTGGTTGGCCCTCTCTTTTCATGGCTGATATCTATTTTATTTGTATTTATTTTTCAAGCTCTCACTGTTTACCAGCCCTCCTTTATCACCAACATCAATTGGCATGGTGGGTCTTGTCAAACGCGTTCCAAATAAACCATTTAAATGCAAAAACCTATTTCAGTAATATGTTGGTGTACCATACTAGACACCTTTAGGCTGGATTTACACTTTGTGGCTTAAGTGGTGATTCCGATATGCCTCATGGCAGGATAAATAGCAGGGGAAAAAAAAAAAAAAAAAAACACGGAATAGGATATCTTCAGATCAATATCCGGCCTCTTCTCAATGTGGATAAAAATGCGATATGTATACGATATGAAGCGACCAATATGAATGCAGCCCAAACGCACAGATCAGAAATACCCAGTCAACGCGAGCTTGACGTTAAAATACACCAATCGTTGACGTATACAAAATTGCAGATAGCAGCCAGTGGAGTATGTGGAGGTTACCCGAATTTAAATCAAAAGGAGGGAAGAGTCAGGCTAACTAAACATCATGTCATGTTTAATATTTCCATCCATCCATTTTCTATACTACTTATCCTCAGTAGTGCAGGTGAGCTGGAGCCTATCCCAGCTGACTTTGGTAAAGTCAATCTCACGGCACATATAGACGAACAAGCATTCACACATTTCAAACTTAATGACAATTTAGAGTCTTTATTGAACCTAATATGCATTTTTGGAATGTGGGAGGAAGCCGGAGTACCTGGAGAAAACCTATGTGAGCACGGGAAAACGTGCAAACGCCACACAGGAAGATTCGAACCCCAGTATATGTCAGATGCGCTAACTACTCCACTACCGTGCCGCTTTGTTTAATGTTTGAATTATATATGTACTATTTTTTATTTATTTTTTACTTCCATGTCGCTGCCCGGTGTTCACGTTTGTGGAGTTACGTGATATTTGACTGGCTCCCCATGCGGGTTCTTTTATGCGTTCCATCAATACAAACAAAGCCATCGGTCACTTGAAACATACATGGAAATAGGAAAATAAAATTGGATATAGACAAATTGAAATAGGGCACTTGGACTTGTAGAGTAAATCCGGCCTTCGTAGATAATTTTACACTTGAGACTATGTGAGTCCCAGGATGACCATGTCTGGAAACAATGACTCATCACGGAGTACAGATACAAATCCTCAACTATATGACGGTTGTTGCTTCGGGGTCCAGTTATATTGCAGATTTTTAATTGTACAATCTCTACAATATTTTTGTGTTATCCATTGCTCTTACTCTCTCTCAATATATTAGGTTTTAGCCTGCTACAACAGCAAATATTTTAGGATGATATATTCTCCCTAAAACTATCACGATAAACAATAGTATCGATGTTTTTTTATGCCACTAATATAATGATATTATAGAGCATAACAATTTAAGTACATCGTTTTTAAGAACAATTAGCTTCCAATTTTAACGAACATTGAACATTGGCATTGTAATGTAGAACAATAAATAAAATATCTTAGATGAATAAAAAAGATAAATAAATCAGTCTCAGGCTATGTTTGCAAAAATTACTCGCTGACCCACTTTGTAGCTCGGGGCCGGTGTCCTCCGATCTGGTGTGGAAAACTGAAAAATTTTCTCCATAGTCTTTACGAACAAAGCAGCAGCGGTTTTCCAAGTGCGCGGTGACGCAGCCCTCCGCCGAACTCCATCCAATTCACGATCCAAAAGCCTCTTGTCGATCTTTACGGCGAGAACGATGAGAGTGTCCATGTCGGGTGGCAGATCTATCGGGACCAAATGATCCTTGACGGCGGGGGATATAGTCCTTGAAAAAAATGCATCGAGTAGTGCCCTATTATTCCACTGACTCTCAGCTGGTAGAATGCGAAACTCAATCGCGTAATCTGACACCCTGCGCTTGCCTTGTTGTAAGGTGACAAGGGAGCGAGCTGCCTCACGATCTGGTGTGGAAAACTGAAAAATTTGTTCCATAGTCTTTACGAACAAAGACCACGAATGACACGCAGCGGAATTGCGGCTCCATTCAGCAGTAGCCCACGCCTCCGCATGACCAGTCAGGTGGGAAATGACGAAAGCGATCTTTGCCCGCTCGGTGGGGAAGGCAGCTGCCTGCAACTCAAAGTGGAGTTCGCATTGAGTGATGAACGGCTTAATAGTCCCAGAATTTCCAGAGAACCTCTCCGGTCGAGAGAACTGTGGGCAGACAGCAGCGGAGGTGGCAGGTGGCAACATGGTGACAGCTTCACCTGGAAACGATAGTACAGTGGCGGCATCGGGTGCTGTGCAAGCTGGTTCCTTCTTCTGAAGCATATTCATTAGCACTTCAAACTGTGAGGCCACCTGTCTCATCATATTGTCCTTATGCTCCGATAGTCCCTCTAGATGAAGGTGGAGGGCAGCAAGCTGCTCAGCCTGCTTCGAGAGGCGCTGACCCTGCGCTCGAAGGGCTTTGCGCACCGGGTCGGGGTCTGCTGGGTCCATGTTATGGCCAGTTCATTCTGTCATGAACGGAACAGAGGATAGGACCCAAACATGCACGACTCCAAAACAAATGGACAGTTTAAAAAAAAGAGAGGCTTAATATACGGGCAGAGGTAGGTACACAGGCAGGCAATCCAAAAAAGGCAACAGTATCCAAAAACATGAGGCAAAAAGGCAAGGTCAATAATCGGTAAACAGGGTCTAGTCTTACTGTGAGTCTTTGACGTGGAAACAAGGAATGCTGGAACGCGACGACAAGGTACAACGAACTGGCGACGAGAAAGAATGAGACACGAGGTTAAATGCAAGGGGTAATTAGGGTAAACGAGGCACAGGTGGTGAAGATGCTCTCAGGAGCAGCTGTGTATGAAACAGGGGGAAGACAAAAACCGGAACACACACCCATGACACACACTTGAAGAGGCCCCAAAAAATGTCTGTCACGATCGAAGGTCAAGGGCATTCGATGTTGGTTTCGACTTCAACCGACGGCTACACAGCCATTGTTCCTCGTCATGGTGCTTTGACCACAAGTTGACAAACGGCTTTGCGGAGGATGACTCACCCCGGTGGTACGCCATCGAAGGATAAGGATGCAATTATGTCTTTACTAAGGTCAACCCGGACACCAGGTTTCAGCCTGCCGGACTAGACCTTCATGTAGTTCAATTCCCTCATCTTTCCAGTTGGAGAACAGTGATTCAATGAATGCGGCTTCCAGTTCTTCATAAATTATCTTTTAATAATGCTCCCAACAACATAACAATAAAGAAAAGATTCACACTTATTTGAAGTCCAGTGTTGTTCTTTACTGACCCTCATCTCTTCGTCTTGTATTAAATACTCATCTGACAAACAAGATAAAACGTGTAGAAGAAGCAGCGTCATACGCATCAGATTGATCTTCAGCGTCTCAGTGGACCAGAGGAGGTGAACACATCTTTGCTGTAAATCACATTTTATTACCCAACAAGATCTGAGTCGCTCATACACAAGCACTCAATCAAGAAAGAATCAGTTGGTTATTGCTAGAACTAATTTATTGTTTATTTTCTTCACTCAATGTTGCACAGTGAAACTCTAAAACAATACACGCCACTATTTTTAAAAAAAATGTTCCCCACAAATACAATATATGTGGATTTTTATACAAATGTATAAACTGGCATTCCAGCGAACACATTTGCAGCGACATTACAGTTATGATCCCTGACAATAAATATGAATTCACCTCATATTTAACCTGAACTGGACTGAACTGTGGAAAGAACAGTAAAAGCGATGACATCTGTTCTCAAATACAGAAAGAACAATTAACACACACACACACACACACAATTGGTAATGCTGATCACCTTGGAAAAAAAAGCTCCTTTTGCAATAGGTAAAGTTTCAAGTCATAAATGCTGTTTTTGTTTGTTTCTTGTTGATTCCATATCTTTTCAAACTGTATTTTTTGGACAAATATTTTTGATGAGATCACCATGTTGACCGTTTATGACTGAATCTCATCCAACCTTGGCAAGACTGCGAATCACAAATATAAAAGCAAAACCACACAAATGTGACACAAATGAATCATGTAGCAGAGAACGCTTGACTAGTCACTTGTTTTGATGGTCAACTCACAGGGCAGGTGCTGGAGTCAATCACACCTGCAGCGCTCCACTTTTATTTAATATCGAAACAGCTTTAAATCGTGTTGACAACATCGATACAGAAGACACATTCGGCTCTAGCAAACATATTTTATGACGAGAAAAGAAGACAGCTTGTCACTTTCGAGGTAACAGGACCCTACCACGAGTCATTCAAGTGAGGTTGACTATTGGGAGCAGGGTGAAGATGAGGAATCATCGTGCTTTGGTGAGGGCAAGACAGATTTTGATGTACGAACCAAAAGGTAGTTCAACCTATTTTCATCAGCAAACACCATCAAAGCAGCTTGACCAACAATGTGCAACAGGACCAACAATAGCATCATATTGAGATCATCCCATAAGCCTGCTATTATCTCACTACATATCAAGTACAATATTAATCAACTACCTGTAAAACTTAGCAGCTAAAATAACACGTTTGCTTTCCAGTTTACATGCAGATCTATTCAATTTTGTCTGCATACTACCTTTCATACATTCAGTTTGCTTTCCTGACAGATGTACTGTATATACTAAAACAATATTGATTTCAAATGTGAGGTACATAAGTAAGTACAATAACATTACCAATATGCCACCATTTTTACAGGAGCATAAATTACTTTGAAAATCTCAGCATTAGATATACAGACAAAGGGTATCAGAAAAGAAGCGATGAAGTAGTCACAATCATATGGGATGGTAATTAAGTGCCAACGTGATCGATAACACAGTAAAAGTTATTTTGAACAGAAGTTAACTGCACCAGGCTGTGGACTGAAACAGAACTGTAAATACAGTATTGCAATCTTCCAAAAAACCTTGTCATTCAATTTAAAGTTACAGCTTGGGACTTGGAGAAATTAGATTCATAGAGCATTTGACACTTACAGGTATTGTTCTAATGTACCTTTAGGCGTCTGATGGCTTGTTACCAGGGTGGTACCTTCAAAGGCATTTGCTGATTGAAAATCAGTCTAAACTTGCACCTGCTCAGACCACGTCTAACCTTTGGTGCACTGGTCTAATGTGATTTTGGTGAATTTGAGCAGGGCACAGTCAGACAGATACACGAGCCCCGCGGATGTGTCCCACGTATTTTAGTCATAAATATATGAACAGCGTGGAGCGAATTCTTTAAATCATTGTAGAAATCAATTCATTGAACGCATTAGTGTTATTGTTATCATCGTTATTATATTTTTTAAATCATCCCACGTCTTGGCCTGCACGCAGCTATGGGAGTGGGGGTGGAAACGAACAATCATGGGTCCACGGACATATGCAAGCCGCCAATGATTTTTCACCAGCTCACTTTGTATTTAATAAGGGTACCTGCCAATGTTCAATGCTCCAGTGGACTGCAGTGGACTGCAGCTCCGCATATAGAGATGTCTCCATGCGAGACTATTGCAGCGCTTTTGAAGTTAATGAAAGAAACCGCTTCGATTGGACAGGATTGAAGTTAGATGTGGCGATGCCCACACCAGCACATATTGTCCCATTTTAAATGTGGTGGGGCCACGCTGGTCCACTAAATTACCAAAACCGGGTCTACCACGCCTTCTCGCGGAGTTACGCCAAGGGCAGCGCTGAATTTGCCCTAGAATCAGAATCAGAATCAGAATCAGAATCATCTTTATTTGCCAAGTATGTCCAAAACACACAAGGAATTTGTCTCCGGTAGTTGGAGCCGCTCTAGTACAACAGACAGTCAATTTACAGAACACTTTGGAGACATAAAGACATTGACAAAAAACAACAACAAACAACAATTGTGCAAAAAGATGCAGAGTCCTCAGTTCGAATGGCTAATATCGCAATAGTCCGGTGCAATGACCATTGTGCAAAGGGCACTGAGACTTCAAGGAGTGTATGCGGTTTAAAGTGACGAGTACTGCGACAGGAAAATAAAGCCCAAGGTGTTACCACTACTGCATTGCTTACAGTAATTGTGTCAGGATTTGACAAGGAGCACAATTTAAAGACACAAAGTACAGTCAACCAGCCACTGTTACATTTATGTATTATACATACCCCCCAAAAAATCCCAATTCCTCAACAAAGGTAAAAGTAGATGAAAAAGCACTTCCTAATGTGCCCAAGATATAACACTAAAGGCTCTTTTTTTCGTTGCTTTGACCGATGGCTTCACAGTACCAGTCAAGGAGCGAACAGCTTGAGAGGGCCTCATTACATCTTCCAGGTTGTAGTATACAGTCACCTAACAACCTGACTTACCGAAGTCTAATCATGTAAACATGATCATCACTGGAGTACAACGACTTGAACAGAGTGGCACTCAAACCTGACACATCCACAGGGGCCACGTGAGTAATTAACTGCGGGCGGACATGCACGTGAAATTATGCTGACTGACTGACTGACACAAGAATATGAAAGAAAGATCAGAAAAGCACAGCATTTGAGCTACAAAATTAATAACAGTCATTAAGGCTGGAACAGCTTCTCTGATTAAACACAACATTGGTTGTTATTAAATGTACAAGTAGGGTAGGTATTATTTGTAAATGCTTTTTTTAACACTTGCAACTGCATATTGACACCAAATTGTACAGTTTGATACAAGAATGTGATGCAAGGATGAATCAACAGATAAACAAGCAAGAGTAACAATGGTTGGCTGCTGTGGGACACAAACAACTCCTTCTTGGGATGTTGTGGACGTTCACAACATATAACCTGATATTATTAGTTATTTTCTACATTTTGCCCGCAGAATTTGAATAGCTTTAAGCAAACAATAGTTACTGCTATATTTGGTTTGCACTTTCAGTACATGTGACTTTGTTAATGTGCATTAATTTCCAGGCTACTTGGGGGAAATGAAAAGACGATTAATGCAAAATGCAGACACGATGCATCTTTTGACTTCTTATTTTCAAATTGTGTCTAATCTCCAAAGGGCAGCTAATCAGCTGGTCATACAAATATAAAAAAAAAAAAAAAAGATTTAAGAGCAAATTTTACTTCAAGCATGTGGCCAAATGTCACACTTTTGACCCAAAGGCACACAGTCTTGGCACACTAATTGACTTAAGTGAGACAGTCACTTGTATTATTATTTAAGAGATATACCGTATTTTCATGACCCTAAGGCGCACCGTATTAAAAGGCGCAGTCTCAGTCACTGGGTCTATTTCTGTATTTAACATACATAAGGGCGCAGGCATGGTAAAACACACGCTAGCTTAAAACATACGGTAGCATGCATGCACGCTAAAACAATGAGTTCGGTTGTACTTTATTGAAGTATTTAACGATGTATTTTTTGATCAATCGTCATCCACAAATCCATCAAATTCCTCATGTTCTGTATCCGAAATGAACAGCTGGGAAAGTTCTCCATCAAACACGCCAGGTTCGAGTCAGTCTCGTTGCCGTGCGGCTCCTCAGAAATTATGCCAGCTTTTACGAAAGCTCGAACAACAGTGCAAGCAGACACGTTAGCCCAAGCATCCACAATCCATTCACAAATCGTGGCAGAACTCGCCCGGTGCTGCCTCCTAGTCTTCGTAAAGCTGTGTTTGCCATCTGTCATCCATCGCTCCCACGCTGCTTGCAACTTCACTTTGAACGCCCAGCGGTTGGAGTTCATTAATCCATTGCGCGAGTTGGTCTTCCAACTCGGGCCACCTCGCCTTGTTTCCGCGTTTTTTTTTTGTTTTTTTTTCCGCGGAAACTCAGCTTCGTCTTCTTGACTTGGCGAAGCTCGTTTTCCTGCTTCCTCCACTTGCCAACCATGGATTTGTTGATCTTGAATTCTCTCGTGGCTCCTCGATTCTCATGTTCCTCCGCGTAACTGATAGCTTGCAGTTTAAACTGTGCTTCGTAAGCGTGTCTCTTCGTAGGTGCCAGTTTCAACTGCGGTCAAGCCAGCCTCCACTCGTATAGTAGCAGTCAAGCCAGTCGCCCCTAATTTTGTTCATAATTGGCATTACCGTAATAGGTCGCCAACTCGAGGCGAAAGCCACCTTCAAAATAAAAGCTACCCAATAATACGGACGTCAGTGCTCTTCGGTTAAGGAATGCAACCAGCAAAGTTAATTTGAATCTTGAGATACATTAAAAAATGTAGTTTATTTTATATCTTAGGCTACTTGTATAGCGCTTTATCTACATCATCACAGTGGCCAAAGCGCTTTACAAAGCCTCACATTCACTCACACGTTCATAAACCAATGGGCGACTGCTGCCATGCAAGGCGCTGCCAGGCCCACTGGGAGCAAATTAGGGTTCAGTGTCTTGCCCAAGGACACTTTGAAAATGCGGACAGTCGTAGCAGGGATTCGAACCTGTTCTACCTACTGAGCCAAAGCCACCCAAACATAATCCCATTGGTATCGCAAACCAAGTCCAGATCTGTGTGACAGACCACCAAGGACTGATGAAGATCTGATATTGTATTTGAAAATAAAAGTCTCCGAAAACTAATAAACTACATTTTTATAATGCATCTCAAGATTCAAATGAACTTTTCTGGTTGCATTGCTTAACCGAAGAGCATTGACGTCCGTATTATTGGTAGGCTTTTATTTTGAAGGTGGCTTTCGCTGCGAGTTGGCGATTTATTACCGTAATGCCTAGTATGAACAAAAGTATGGGCGGCTGGCTTGATTGCTACTTTACGAGTGGAGGCTGGCTTGACCGCAGTTTTCGCCAAACCGATGTTGTTTTGCACAATGCACTTACTGGCGCTATATACCTACTGGGGGCGTGCCTTTAGTGTCCTCCTTCACACGCACCCTTCCCCCTTTAACGCCCGCATGCAGTCCTCAGCCACGTCCGCTTTTCCTCTGTATAAGCAACGTGTTGGCAGGAAATACTCCCAGTCAGTCAAGCGGAGCGCTCATCACACAACAACATTTATAGATCTGTGCACACATAAGGCGCGCCGCACTATAAGGCGCCCCGTCCATTTTGGAGAAAATGTAAGACTTTTAAGTGTGCCTTATGGTCGTGAAAATACGGTAATAAGAAGCCACTCCAAATAAAGACATATACAGGTACTGTATACTGTGTGGCGGACAACTTTGAGGCGTTACAGAGACTCACGACCACCTGAGAACCCCCACTCCTCCACGCTGCCCTGCTGTGAGACGGCGACTAGGACCGGGCCTGGTGCACGCCAAGTGGACCTTAACCTAATTAGCAGCTTCCCGTCTAATCTTGATTCCTGTCAGTAAAAACTGACCCCTTCCCGGACCAAATGGTTGGGGAAGGCTATGTGGTTAATATCCACCGATGCGCGTGAGGCTCCACCCACTGGCGTTGAGAGGAACTGCAAACGCCAGAACTTGTGGGTGTGCCTCTGATGTTTGTTAACAGAAGATAAAATGTCCGTTTTTATATCTTGCAAAGTCTGTAGAAATATTCCAAATGTATGCCTTGGTGTCTGTGTCCCCATTCTCACTTTGACAGGTCCTCTGCATGATTTTGAAAGCTGTTCATGATTTGAAATCAAACAGTACGAAATGTTGTATTGAACAATAAGCAACCCATCTTCCACGACCAAAGTTTAAACAATGATCCTATGCGTGAGAGTACAAAGTTGGGAGTGTTTTAGATTAATATTATTTTAAAGACCATTTTAAAGACTCAAATTTTTAGACAATATTCAGACTGATGGGTGTGGTCTTCTCCAACTTGGCACTCCCTCTTCCTACGCCCTACCCCTGGGGAATTTAACTCTAAACTCACACCTTTCTCAGGGAGTTGAGTTCAGGCTAGTCTTGTTTTTCCTCTCCTCGTAGCTCGCAGGCAGCTCGCCAGCCGTGTTGGCCGTCGGCCACCCCTCCCCCGTTTCCCCTTTTGTGCGGGCACAGGGCTTGGTAAACGCGAGCCGGGATCGAACGGACATGGCTTCCCAGCCTAAACGTGGGCCTCCGCTAAGCTTCATCTACTATGAAGGTACCGGGTCCGCTCCCAGCCAAGCGGGATCGCTCTGAAATTGCCAGCGAGCCACGAAAGAGGCAGGAAGAGAGACGTCCGGTTCTCCCAAGAAGGCGTGACGACCAGCCATTGTTCTTCTCCCGCCTCTCTTGTTCCCTTTGTTTTTATTTCTTTACATCTTTTTCATCTGCAACCAAATCTGCCACGTGGCTTCCGGAGCACCTTCCACAGAGAGACTACCCCCAAAGACCAGCTGATCTGCATTCGTGAGTCGACACTGCAATCCTTACTTGATGTACAACATCGGTGCTTAATAATTGTGGGGAAATTACTAGCTTCGTACGAAATCCCAACTTTGCCTTCTCACTCTCTGACTCAACGCATTAAACGCTCACACGCTCATTTAGTTTAGCCCAGCGACCACACACATGATGTCCTCTTTTCCATTTTTGTATGCCTCATTTTCTTTCTTTCGTTTGCCCTTAGTGTTATTTTCTTTTTGTAGTTTGTAGTTCATTAAATATACCATAAAATTCCACTCTTAGTTGTATTTTGTGTGTGTTCTGAATTTAAGTAGACCTCTGTAAACTAGGACTCAAAATGTCGTAGGGTGTAGCAACCTCCAGATTGTGAGACTGATTTAAAAAGGTTTGCCGTCATTTCGCCTAAAGTTAAACTTAAGTTATCCTTAACGTGGTGCCCTTTGAGACATGAGTTTGATTTTAACAATCAAATCGAATTTTACGATAAACCGGAAGTAACGCAAAGGTCGCTCCCGGCTTATTACTTTATCCTAAATTAATTACAATTCTTATTTCATACATAATCGCTACAACTGTATGAATCATGTGGTATAATATCTTTTGAATTTGATTGGATTAATTCCCACTCAAAAGGGAAAAATACAACAACAACATTGAGAATGTTTACAAAACTAGATTTGGATTACCAGAAATATGGAGGATGTTTGTAAATATCACACTGTCATGGTCTGTGTTTTGGTTTGGGTTGTGTTTAGTTTTGTTCAATGTTTTCCTGTGTTCCGTTCATGACAGAACGAACTGGCCAGTTCGTTGTACCTTGTCGTCGCGTTCCAGCATTCCTTGTTTCCACGTCATAGATTCACAGTAAGACCTGACCCTGCTCCAGTGACGCTCGTCCAGCGGCCGCCACCCGTCCTTGCTCCGGCGGCGCTCGTCCAGCGGCTGCCATCCGACCACGCTCCGGCGGCGCTCGTCCAGCGGCCGCCACCCGACCACGCTCCGGCGGCGCTCGTCCAGCGGCCGCCACCCAACCCTATTGCCTGGCCCCTGCATTACCATTGGGTTCGGCACCGTGGCCGTCCGCCTGAATGGCCCTGTAAAGACCCTGGTGCTTGGCGTCCTGGACGACCTCCTGACCCGCTCAGCCAAGCACCTCACCTCGGGTGGCCTGGATGGCCACCAGACTGACCTGAGGGGTGGACTCTGTACCCTCCTCCAGGCCCCCTTCCGCCCACCCTGGGTTGATGTCTTTTTGGTTGTTGTTTGGGGAACGTCTGGGATCCGTTCCTTTAGAGGGGGGGTACTGTCATGGTCTGTGTTTTGGTTTGGGTTGTGTTTAGTTTTGTTCAATGTTTTCCTGTGTTCCATGTTTGTCGTGTGCTCATTAGGTTGTTGTGTCCACCTGTTCTCGTCTACTTTGTCGACCAATCAGCTCTCTCTAGCCACTCGTCTTGTCCAGGTGTTCCTCGTTGTCTCGTCAATTTGTTTGTATTTAGTTCCCTGGTTTCTTTTAGTTCTCGTCGGTTCATTGTCGTTGTCACATGTCTTGCCATGTCATTGTCGCTCAGGTATTTCACCAGTCATGTCTTGTTTCTTGTTTTGGGTTCACTCAAGTGTTTCTTTGTTACTTTGTGTTTAGATTTTGGACTTTGTTAATTTAGCATTTAGACTTTTTCATGATCTTTGTTTTCCTTTGTTTTTGGAATTAAATATTATTATTTTGAGATTCCCGCACTCCTGCCTTGCCTCCCTGCTTCCTTGCAATTGGGTCCACCATGTTCTTGCCTTGCGTTCCTCGCCGTCGCCCTAACCATGTTCATGACACACAAAGCAATTGTGTACAAAGGAAATGTAGAATACTTGTGATGGACAAATGAGGGTAAAGGAACATTACAACACCTAAAATATATTGTAAAAATGCACACACTACTGTATAGTATTCCCTATGCTTTGCGAATATATTTAAGTAGCTAACATGATGTTCTCAAAAGTATGAGCGATGAATATGGAGAATGGCGGTGTCAATAGTATATATGACCCACTCCGAGCAAAAAACAAAAAAACAAACTTTCTTATGTGTACTGTGAGTTGTAAGTGCCACCCACTTCACAGTTTGCTTTATTCAAAGGTAAACAGTGAATTAAAACACCAGTGACAAAAATAATTTTAACAATTTTGATATGAAAAAAAATCATTTGATAAAGTTACACATTCACATCAACTAGGAGCTAAGCAAGAACAAGAACTTTTTTTCAATAATTAGTGCACAAAAGAGGCATTCAATGTTTTCTGTGTGTTTGTATACTGTTTGTGTGCAATCCTGACTAGTTCACCATCCAGTGAATGCTGACTATTTGAATATATTTACATATGTATCCACCGTATATTTGTGTACTTATGTTTTTACTCTGCATGACTCCTTAAGACCTGAACAAAAGGACAGAAACTACTGAGGTAGGTAACCATAATGCATACCAGAGCGAGACCCTGTGACGCCACACAACCTAGAACTGTGGAGAGATTAATGTTGTCTCATGAAGACCATGAGGCCCTGATATGAGTGTTTAGAGAAGACAGAAGGGCACCGATGATAGTTTCGAGAAGAATTTAAAGGTAGGCTAACATGATCAACAACTCTCACGTGTCGTCAGCGCCTTCATTTCAATGTGATTTTTTCCAAGGAGTTGGAGTAGCTTACTGAGACCAAAGATTCAATGATACTGAATAATTCAGAATTTGGGGGAAATGTTTCCGCTTTCTTGTGAACGTTAGAGGTTGGCGACTTTTTAGTTTGTTTTGGATGTAAAAGGCCATCGATAAAACCATAGCCCAACATTTTACACATTTCTCTAATGAGCGAATTACTTCAGTCTTCAAAAAGAATAATCGGAAGGATATAGTGCTTCTGATAAATGCTGAGTCAAATGGATGAAAAAATGTATTGCTAGTGGAAGTATCCTCTTTGAGGCTATAGAAAGACATTTCACTTCAACTTAAAATTTGCATATCTGGACTAGTTTGTCATGTACCACAAGTTAGGATCACTGCCTATAGTTGTGAATGTGAGTGAGAAAGGTTGTTTGTCTATGTGCAACATGCGATCCTGCGGTTGACTGCCTACGGATCCTGGGCGTAGCCTGCCCCTTGACCGAGGTCAGCTGGGATAAGCTCCAGTTCACCCTCGACCCTGGTGAAGAGGAGTGGCATTGGAAATAGATGGATGGATGTCGTCATGTACTAGGTTTAACAGACAACCTAGTATCGTAAAAAGAACACAATTTATTTTGCTATTCCCTTCCCAGGATTTATTTGGGGAACCAAAAGAGGTGACAGAAATTTTAACTATTAAGAGCAATGCAAGTCCTAGTACAGTATGTCTTGCTGCATTGAAACTAGCACCTACTCCTCTTCACAATCTAATTTAAAAAATGGCATTGACCTTCTCATCTTACTCTCAGCAAGTGACTCAGTAAATGACTGACACAAATATTGAACTATGCTAGCAAAAGTGTAAAATGTCTTGGCAGTTTAATCAGATTTGTGCTCGTGTTTTAATTAACACAAATTCAGACTTGCACATAAGCAACATCTACACGCACACGCACACAGTCATACCACTAATTTGCGTCATTTTGCGGTTGTCTAATTGAGCATTAAATATCACATTTAGCAGTAAATTGTCTGGAAAATGTTAGGTTCATTGCTGAGTGTTTTGTTCTACTGATGTAACGATTTACAAAAAAAATGTAAAATAAAAATAATAGTAAAATGAAAACTTTAAAAATGGAACAGCATGGCTAAAACAATGTAATCCATAGCACATTACAATATATTGCATGTGGTACTGAATGACCTTCTTTCTATAGACACCAAATTCTTCAAACAGAGGAGGTAAGCAATTTTCATTTTGCAATAAACAGACAAAGATCAACTACAACAGTGACAACATTGACAATGTTATTTTGAGGTAGAACATTAACTTCAGCATTTGGAAGTGCTTTATGTTGGATACTCGTTTTTCATTTGCTTTAACAAGCACAAAGAGGAGGGACGATTCTTGACATCTGAGGTAGTGCGGCACCTGATCTTGTAATTCTGACCCATCAGTTCATCTGTATGTACAGTTAGTGTGAACACAGGGGAAGATAAAGTCCCTAAAGGCTTCCCACAACACATTCATTCCGGCTGAGGTAGGTTTTTGTTGAATAAAAGGTTCACACATGCCCAGAGCTTGTAGGATGGCCCAGAATTCACAATGGGCGGGGGGAAAAAAAAGTCCTGAGACAGTACTGACTGAGTCCCTGGAAGAAGGGTGAGGTCTTCTGTGAGCAACAAGATGGAATCGTTGGTATGTTTGAGCAGGCAGAAGGCATCTTTGACATCCACAGAGAAGTAGCGATAAGACCAGTATATCCACTTTGACATAGAGATGCTAAAGATACAGTATATGTATGTAAATATATATTTAAAAACTTAAAAAATGAAATCATCTTTGTATAACAAGGACATTTGGGGCTTCTCTTCTGTGTGCTGCGGAACACCAGAAAATAAACTAATGACCAGACAGTGAGCGTAAAGAACACTTAACTGGTAAGCCTGTCGAAAAACAACTTGCCCAAAACCAGTTCTAGGCTCTCTAGAACTTCTTAACTTACCAATAAAAATCTCGACACAAAATGCCACCTACTAAAAGGAAAACCTGAGTCAGAGAGAATCTGAGTAGACATTTCATACATTGATTAGCATTGGTTCCGTTGAGCTGTTCGTGTTGCAGAAGACTCTTGGAAATGTGTTTCTGTGTTCCGCTCGACAGTGAACTCGTCCAGTGGTATTGTGGACAGCTGCGTGTCATTTGGGGAGTAGGTCAAGAGGGTTCTGTCAGCCTGAAAGCCCATGTACAGAAAGAAAGACAGAAAAACTGTTAATTTCCATCATCAACTTGCTTTGACACTAACAGTCAATTCTATTGACGATTTTATTCATCTCAGGCAACTTTATTTTACATGTCATTGTTTTGTTGAACTGAAACTCCTCATTTGAGTAAAAGAAGTTACTCAAGTGTGAGTTTTTGGCCTCCCAGTCGCGCCCTTCTAGGGCCCACTTTCATCGCCCACATGAGCATTGAAGTCCCCCAGCTGAACGAGGGAGTCCCCACCAGGGTCCCTCTCTTCACCCCCTCCAAGGACTCCAAAAAGGGTGGGTACTTTGCTGTTTGGTGCATAGGCACAAACAACGGTCAGTACACATCTGGCCACTCGAAGGCGGTCAGAGGCGGTGTGCCAGAGTGGAATAGTCCAACCCCTCTCGAGAGGACTAGTACCAGAGCCCAAGCTGTGTGTTGGGGTGACGAAAGTATAAATTGAAACTACATTTTTTCACAAAATGAACTTAAAGTATAGCTGAGATAAGAATTAACACAAATGTGCAAAAAATATAACATTTCTAAAGGATTTAATCAATTATGTTTGTGGCTGTAGGACATAAAGGCTTACGGCATTATGTCTCCACATGCTGGTTCTCTGAGCTGTCCGACATGAGATTTAACCCAAAAATGTTTGGTATCTTACTGTGGTGCCCTCTGCCTCTTTCAAATGACACCCACTCTATATGCTCCAACTTGAGGACAGTTTGTGACGATACATTTGTTTCCAGCAAATTTCAGACAGATTACTGCTATCACACACCAAGAAATACAGTTGACCCTTGGAACTCAAATGAACTCAACTTAGAATTTGACCTAAAATGGCCCCAAAAACAAAAACAAAAACCAACAAAAAAAAGTTGAACGAGAACCAAGGAATGGATCAAGCGAGGGATGGTGATATGACACTATGGGCTCCATATTCGTAGACTGCGCAACGTGCGGCAGAGTGTAAATGGTGCGTGTCTTGATTTTTGTGCAAGCACAAGGCTCGCCGGCATTTTTTCCAATTTGGCAGACTGGTCTGCACCAGGCTGGGCATATACCGACGTAACAAGGCTGTGTCATTTGGCATCCACCCGGCGCATGTGACAATTTGTTGACCAAGGGATCTATTTTATTTTCGTGTGAGCGCAAGACTCTGCACATTGGCAGACCCGCCTCCCCCATGCTGGGTGGTGATGGCGTGAAGTTAAGGTGTCAGAAAGTCCGTCTAAACTTACACCTTCTCATACGATACCATACAAGTTTTGGCATGGGGATCTAACGCGATTTTGGTAAATCTGATCGGTGCAGAAGCAGGCAGACAGACACTCAAGTTCCTTGGACATGTGTGGTGGATGACAGATTTATTTAAACAGTGGGCACTCAACCCTCTTAATCACTGTAGAAATCAATTCATTGACTTAAAGCAGACATTATGGGAACATGCTGTTTATATGCTGAAAGTGCTATATTTTGTCACAAAACTATATTTCTTCATAGATACTAGCTACTACTATAAATGACTAGTACAAAGGTGGCATGAAGGCAGTGGAAATACTAGATATGCATAATCTTTTAAAAGAAATATAAAGCCAGAGAAGTTCCGATTACGATAAAAAAAATCAAATGTAACCTTAAGATACTGAATAGCGCTAAATAAATAGAACCCAATGAAATAAGATGGAACAGCAAGTTTTAGTTGAATAGTCCCATACTATAGGGTTTCAGTGGTTTAGATTGTGGCACAGTTTTTCCAGAAAGTTGAAATATTTTTATTTTTAATTTACTTTTTTAATGATTTCAATCGACCACTTTATAAATTGCAATAGCCTCTCCGTCGAGGTAGCAGTTGAGAAGAGAGCTACATACGGCATAATAGATATATACACCTCACCACAATAATTAGATTTGGGTGTGGAATAATTGTAATATACATTCCTTCAGGGAACACATACAGTACATAATTACTAGTCTGCTGTCCTAAGCTAATTATGAGGGGTGGTCTAAGCCACAAATGCCATGGCCGATTATTATTATTCTTTTTTAATCCCAGTCCACCCCTGCTATGTTCTAGGAGGTGGGTTTACAAATGCAAATCGTGTCATCAGCCCAGCAGCAGCATTGCTGTAAGGACTCACCATGCGTGGGTCTTGTGTGTTGGACTGAGGGAAGAATCTCTCCAGCTCTTTGCTGTCAACCACTTTGTTTCCTCCTGCGCTGCAATTGACCATCATCTCTCTTCTGGTGGCTGTGTTCAGCCCATAGCCCTCCTGGGAAGAAGAGGACTCCAGTGCTGTGCTGTGTGCTGCCTGGGGGGTGGCCTGAACTTCCTTACACATCATCAATCTGAGGATCACCAGAACCTCACTTTAAAACACAAGTCAGCTGCACATGACATACCAACATTAATGCCTAACATTGGTTATCATCAGGTTGTTATCGTGAACACACCTGCCACGGTAGCTGAAGACGAGGAAGAGAATGCAGAAGATGATACAGGTGACTCCAATGTGAATGCCAATTATGATGCCTGTGGTGGAGGTTTTGCTCTGTTCATCTTGCACACAGTCACAGGAGGCATCCAGAACTGGCGAGACACGACATGTCATGTTCAAACAATGCAGGGATATAAAGCTTTAATCACAGAAAAGGTAAGTTTGAGGCTGTGTGTGTGCAAAGCAATCACCAGATTTCTCCAATGCCTCTCGAAGTGAGACAAAACGCATTGTGGCATTGCCATCACCGTGTTGGTTGTATGCCAGCAGATTGATCTCATAAACCAGTGAAGGGTCTGGATAGAAGATACACATATTCACACCATGAGTCAAATTACAAACTCATTGTACAATTAGAAACTCTTATTTTTTGGGTGTCGAACAACTTTCTTTTTTCTTTTTTTTAACACCAAAGTAAATTGAACAAAACCAGAGCAAGATAATATGAGGACTTGGCAAGAGCCGGTCTCTTCCTTTTTAACTTCCAACAATGTACTTAGTAAGTGTTTTTTGCCTTCTTTGAGCAGTCTGGTCCTTCAGAATGGTCTCAGAGAATATCAGTGAATAAGGAAAATAGTAAAGATGAAGAAAAATAAGGAAAATGAACTCGAAATCACAACAAATTAAAGGTCAGTCTTGTTGCACAAGACTGTGCTTGACCTCTGAGGGTCCACTGTAGCACATTTTCTTTAGTGAAAACCTTAACTTATCACCCATATTATGAATATGTTGAAGGAGTAATCTGTTAGGTCCCGAACGTCATGAAAGATCTCACCCAGCTGAGTAATGTTGTACTGAGTAGCGTTGCGTGGTAAGAAAATGGGACCAGTGAACACTGCTGTGTGGGCTCTTCTGTAATATAGTCGGAAGCCTTGGTGTTGACCCATCTTGGTGGAAGCTTCCCACATTGCTTGCACCACGCTGCTGTTCACAACTTTGGCGAAGAGGGAGGGAGGTGCTGGAACTGCAACACAATACAAAAAGAAAATCATCAAACATGTTGAAATAGCAGATATGTTTGCCATTGCCATCTTTTTTAAAATCATACTTTCAAAGTGTGTTGATTTAGGGCATTTTTTTTTTTTTTGCCAAATTCTTTTGCCTGAGAAAGAACTACAAAATGCTAGAAGATTCCAAATAATGTGTCTACAGTATAGACAAGTTTCTATGCCTCATACACTAAATAGCAGCTCAGTTTGTAAGGACAGTGTCCAAAATTCAAATCCTACTAATAGAAAAAAATATGATAACTGGGACTTGGCAGTTGGGAGATACTAGTCCGCAATCGGAGAGCTGCAAGGCACTGAAGCCCCAGAAACTCAGCTCAGGGGTGCAATACTGTCCCACTCACGTTCCAATCATCATCATCATCATCGTTTTCCCTTGCCTGTATGTGTGCATCTGTGTGATCTGGGTCTGGATCCACAGACACAAAATATTATTCCTTTGCATAATACAAGAAGAAACATTCTCTGCTGTGTATTTCAGTGCTTCTGTTACTGGTGCAACAGATTCTGTGTATTCTGTGTGAGAGCATGTTTAGTTCTGTGCTCTCACCTTCCCCATGAGTGCTCTCTGTGGCACTGTCTGATGGTTTGCTGGCCCCACGGGACGTGTAGGCTTTGACGTAGAAGGTGTAACTCGTGGAAGGCTCGAGATCTCGGATGATCTGCTGCAGCATCACCTTACTGACTGCCTCCTCATACTCCATTTCCACTGGGTCTGATTGCGAGCGATGGAGAGAAATGCGGTCAAAGAAGATGAAGTCACAGAGAAATAAGGGTGAAATTAGATTCTGATTTTGCATTCATGTTATATTGAAAAAAGATCAAGAGAGGTATATACATGGGTTTCTATCATCGATTAACAGTTGTTGCCTATTCACTGGTTTTGCTGGCTCTTAATGAATAGCTAATCTAGTTTGGCCTTGATGGTCTGAGGAATTGTGGCCAAAGTTAGAGAAGGGGGCGTTAAAGGGGGCGTGTTATTGCATTTCATTGCTCTTAATCCAGAGATACCCGTCCATAACGGCCAATCTACCTCAGGCCATGCCATCCTGGAAGTGTAATTGCTGCAACCTGATTGGCTCATGACTCTGGCCTTTAATTACACATGAGGGAGATGAACTGAGGAGAAGAGCAGGTGGGACTAAGCAATATATAACGTATGACTCTTCTAATAGTTAGTATATGTGCAGCCAAATGCTTTGATCATAAATATGTTCAGATGAAATATTATTATATTGTATCTTTATGAACTCTCCATCTTCTACTGCAGTTTGAATTTTCAGCAACTACCTTGAATTGACCCTTAATTTGACAAGGCAGGAGTCATGCACTAACATCCGTACAAGTCATTTGCATTTTGCACTCTGGCTTTTGATTGCATCCTCACCTGGGGTCTTGCGTATGTGGAGCACATAACCGATGATGTCTTGTGTGTTCTGATCGGGCTCCCTCCAGGACACCTGGATGGTGGTGGGTGAGAGGGCCTTAGCTTGCACGTTGGTGGGCACACCAGGGAGTCCGTCGGCCCAGAGCACTGTGAGGCGCGCACTGGCCTGCGTGGAGCCGGCGCTGTTCTCAGCAATGCACTGGTAGATGGCCTCGTCGTCCTGGCTGATGCTGTATATCGTCAGTGTGCTGTGAGAGGCAGAGAGAAAATGAGCTTGATGTCGGAACAGGAACCCATACGAGCTCACAGATGTGTCGTCACATAAATGTTGTGTGCTTGTCTCCGAACTACCTCTCCAACAAAAATCAAGTCTCTATTTTCCAGGAATTGTGCTAGTCAAGTGACAAAGAACATTACTACACAAAGGATACACTATTTGAAGGAGGCAGCATGCATGATTTTTGGCTGCATAAATCAAATGCATTGTGTGTCTAATTTCGAAAAAAAAACAACAACAAAAAAAAACATTTGAATGGGTCTGATTGACCAATATGTTCTCACAATCTTTCTTAATCTTTTTTCAGAGAAACCTTCTCCATACAAGCCCGTCAACACAAACACATTTTTCCTGTCACATGTGTTTTGGAATTGCAAACTTGTCCATGCATATATATTGTCCTTAAACACAGCTTAACACAATCGTTTGTGACCAGCTTTTGACCCCCGGACGAATGAGGGGATAAGGTGCAGACTGACCAGCAATAATTGCATCCTTTCATCCGCAACAGTCTTGTGCCCTCAAAAAGGTATTGGTGAGAGCTGTGGATTGCATTTGAAGGTCAATCTGTGGATTGTGTTTGGCCTTGGAGCTTCCACAGTACACGTAATTTAAAGGTCCCCTTCCATCAATGTTTTTATTTTATTTTTTTATAGTCTTTGATGTCCTTTTATCGGGTTTGCAAGAATTTGGGGTTGGAAATGCCCATGATGCCATTTTTCAAGGTATTCTTATTGGTCTTTTCTGCCTGGCATCTGAGACGGCCAGATTTCTCATGAATACTTGATATGTAAACAAACTTTGCTTTAATTAGATCTCTGTTATTCCTATTTAAATATGGGAAACAGCTTTGCTCTGATTGGTCCTCGGCAATATCACCAGTTTAGTGACTTGTGGCGGCCAAGCGTAAGCGTTCTTAGCAATGTCGTGTTAGGATCTTTCAAAGTCTTGCTATCATTGTGAAGCAGAATTCACCAAGGGTTGGATTGTTGGCCCACTAATAGGGAACGTGATCTCACCCCTTCGATTCACTTGAAGATTATGTACATCGCTCGAGCACATTCTGGCAATAGTGACCGCAAACTTGACTATTTAATCCAATATGTTACATCATAAATTATGAAGATAGTTTTTGTTGTAAAACGTAGTAGCTGAGTTGAGTGGGTGGGTACCAACCACCAAGTGAGCAGGTAATTGAATATTCCATCCATCCATCCTCTGAACCACTTATCATCCTCACCAGGGTCGTGAGGAACCCATCCCAGCTGACTTTGGACGAGAGGCAGGTACTGTACATCCCGAACTGGCAGGGCACATATAAAAAAACTTCCATTCACAGTCACATTCACACCTACGGGCAATTTAGAGAGTTTCACTAACCTACCATGCATGTTTTTGGAATGTGGGAGGAAACCGTAGTACCCGGAGAACACCAACGTAGGCACAGGGAGAACATGCAAACTCCACACAGGCGAGGCCGGATTTGAACCCGGGACCTAAGAACTGTGAGGCGGATGTTCTCCCCGTGCCTGCATGGGTGTTCTTCGGGTACTTCGGTTACCTCCCACATTCCAAAAACATGCATGTTAGGTTGATTGAATACTCTAAATTGCCCCTAGGTGTGAATGGGAGTGTGAATGGTTGCTTGTTTCTATGTGCCCTGCGATTGGCTGGCGACCAATTCAGGGTGTACCCCGCCTCTCGCCCAAAGATAGCTGGGATAGGCTCCAGCACGCCCACGATCCTAGTGAGGATAAGCGGTACGGAAAATTAATGAATAATTTATTAAGATATTTCATTTCAACTAGAGTGGCAAAATCCTGCGGCCTTCGGTTTTCTTATCTGTGGAAATTAGTTTCACGACACCAATTTCGTGAGCGCAAAAACAGGAGCTTTCGTCAGAGTGCATAATACGTCACTTGCAATCTTGTGGATCTATTTGATTGGACATATAAAAAGTGGTATTTCAGGACAACAGGCATTGCTGACCTGCAAGCAGCTTCACTTTTGTTTGTCAGGATACATTTGTGGAAAGAAGGGAGTGCTCTTTTTGGTCAGCAGGCCAAGATGGAGAGGTGAATCATTCCATTTGCTTTTCAAAATACATACGTACAATTACAGTCATACTGTTATAAGGGTCAGGATAAACTGTGCGTTGGAGGCATAATTATACTCTTCTGTCCTCCAAGTGGATTCAATCTGGAAAATTATCAGGTCAAAGAGGCCTTTTGTATTAACGCCCTCTCTAAGCGAATCTCACCTCTGACCCCAGAGGTGGCCGCAGTCGCCAGCCAGCCACTCACTACTCAGCCATCACATTTCTGACAGCCTTTCATTTCAGCAACAGATGGAGTGTTTGCAGACAGGCAACTTCACCAGGCGCCATAGATGAGAGAGGGGCCGCTGGGGAAGCCTGACCTGATGCCGTTAAGAAAATACTTGGCGAGTGTGAGGGGAATTCAGAGGAAACCTATCAATATGCTAATTGTTTTTGGCAGGTACAGTTGCGCCCAACCGTGTTTTTGCACAAACATGCACACACACAATGATACTGCCGATGTGTATGCTTATGAAATTCCACATCAGTTGGCAAAAGGTCTGTCTGACATTCAGAATGCCGTTTTCCGTCTTCTCCCCATTTGAAAAGCAAGGGGGAAAAGATGATAGAAATGTCTTTCTTGTTGCAGTGTTGGGTGTGTGTTGTTGTATTTATTTTTAAAACACTCACTAGTTACAACAATACATTCACAAGCTGAATTAGACCCAATACAATAGTCGTGTTAAACATTGCTCTTATGATGATAATAAAATCACGTAAACTCATACTGTCAGAGAGCTATTAATTCAGTATTTCTAAGAATTTGCAGCACAAAATATTGACCCATCTCAGTAAGATCAAGTGTCCTTTGTGAAAGTGGATTTTATTTAATTTTTTTGTTCGATGCTTAAATATGGAGCTAAATATTTGATGGCAATTTAAATTGGCTTTTCTACTAGATGTTGGCATCTTGTTTGGGCTAACTGGGTGTTTTTTTTTTGTTTTTGTTTTTTACACTTTGTAAAGATCAGTGGTAGCTGATGGGTGTGGTGATTATTTCCCCCCAAAGTGCTTCTGTTTGAAGTAGGTGTTAGTTAGTCATGCTGCAGCTGTAAATGTAAACCACATTCCTTCCTACAAGGAAAAAAATACAAGAGGGATGAATGGGATCGGGCGAGCTTATAGCTAAATCCCTATTGTGTCACAAATATCACATGAAACAGCAATTGACTTTTTATAAAAGGTGATAGTCTGATCTTGATTGTAAGTTTCTTAGCTATAAAGTATCCCAAGATGCAAATAAACTGATGGAAAGAGTGAAAGACAAAGTGTTTGGGGATTTGGGGAATGGGGGAAGGGAGATGTTTGCTTGGCTTGCATGAGCGCCAAAGCCAGCCTGTCCTCTTCTGACAGGATGACACCATCATTTACCCATCAGTTCAAGGTCGTTTTACGGATTGATGCATAAGGCCAGTGTGTCTGACAGTGGGGCCTTGGGTCTGTTGTTCCATCTCTGAGGGCGTGTTTGCTCGCCATTGTCTCGGAGCAGCACCCCATCAAAAAAACAAAAAGCAAAAAAAAAAAAACAGCACGGCCATTCTGAATGCAGCACGAGGGAAAGGGACAAAGAGATGAAGAGGATGAAAAGGTGGGGGAAAGTGGAGGGGAGACGGTCAATGAGCTGTCTGTGGCCTGAGAGGAGGGAAGGGCCTGATGGTATGACTGATTACAGGCAAGGTCAGAGGTCAAGGCCAAAGCCCTGGCCCTAGCTCTCTATGATTCATGCAGGGTCAGCTGTAGGGTGCAGTGTGGCTGCAAGAAACAAGAAAACAACTGCTCTTGGTGAAAGAAAGTGAACTAAAAAGAATGAAGACGAAAAGAAAGACCCTTTAAGAGTATTTTCTAGAAAAATGTGCAGTTTGCAAAGAAGCCTACTACCTTTACTTCCAAAACACTCTTTAACCGTTTTCCCTTCTTTCCCATTATCAAGCCTTCATACACAATTCCACAAGGATCAATAGAATTTCAGTTGCAAAGTTGGTCATACAACCACAGTGCAGTTGTCTAACTCTCAAAAAGCAATGCAATAATGGTTATAATGAAAAAGTCAAAAAACATACTTGAAACAAGTCTGTCTTCATTAGTGCTAGGCGATATATCGTGAAGCTCAATTTGATCGATATTTTATTAATGCTCGACATGGAAAAAGAGGACCATAGATTTTATTTTCTCTACTTTTCAATACCTCGCGAGATTTCGATGCCCCATGAAACTTCCGTGGCAGCTATTGTTGCGTGGAGACAATATGGAAGAGAAGACACTAACGACTCGTGAGCCAGAATTGTCCGAAAAAAGGGCACGTAACGTCTATCATTTGGAAACAACTGTCGTCTGTGTATGAAAGATGCTGACAGGCATATCCGTGTAAAAATCACCGGAAGATAAAGCAGGTTATCAAGTGTGACGCATCTATCACGCTAAAGAGAGCTGCGACTCTATGTGCCGTTCCTGTAACCTCGGCAAAACAACGGTGTGGGCCATCGTTGTGGCAGTTAAAGCGCATGTGTTTTTGTGTTCACTCCGTGAACGGGGTAGGAGGATAAGATAAGATAGTAGTTTGCCGATCAGGGACAAGATAGAAAGTGCTTCACCGGTTGTTTATCTTAGCATGAGCAACTAGCTTCATTGCTGGTGCAATCACGAAATAGTTTCACAGTGGGCCGGCCGTCGCTGTCTGAACTACCTGTTCCGGACAGTCGGATTTGGTTCATGGGGTTTTCTCAAGAATCGGTCTTGTATTTCATTTTTTAATGACTTTCTTTACAGATCACCGCACAGTATTCATTTGACATGACGTCACGCTTCTTCTTCGTCTCTTCTTCTTCTTGATTTCCGGCAGACTAGACATGTTTAAGTGCATTGCTGTCACCTAAGGGTTAAGCGATGAACACCTATAACTGAGCCAAACTATAGAGTGGTGCTACAGGTTATGTTCTTGGTTATACAGCTCCATGTCCCAACACTGTCTTTAATGAAAACCCACTACCACTGCTATTTTTAAAATAGCATGCAACAGACGACATCTGGCAGCAAATGTGTCCGCCATTACAAGGTTGATGCAATAAGTAGATGAAAGTAACAAATATTGAAGCGATAATTTATTTACGATTATAGAGTAATGATAATGTTGTGCAACTGCAGAATTATTTTTATCTTATTACATAATATACTGTCACTGATGGTGTAGTGGTACACTTGCCTGACTTTGGTGCGGGCAGCGTGGGTTCAGTTCCCACTCAGTGACGGCGTGAATGTGAGTGCGAATGGTTGTCCGTGTCTATATGTGCCCTGCGACTGACTGGCGACCAGTTCGGGGTGTAGTCTGCCTTTCACCCAGAGTCAGCTGGGATAGGCTCCAGCGCCCTGCAACCCTAACCAGGAAAAGCGGTGTTGGAAATGGATGGATGGATTACATAATATACTGCAATAACTCTCCGTCTGTAATGTTCTTGACATAATTTTAAAAAATATGGAAATTCAGACAAATTGTTGAATTTCTACAGGCTGGCAGCTCCGCAGTCATAGGCCTAAATGGAATTATACTAACAATCGACTTAATAATTTCTACCGGTGTTTCTGTTTTTGGCCTTGGGTTTCCCATTTTATTTTTTTTATTTTTTTGTTTTGGTCAAGAATTTTCATTTCAGTACATCACTAATTTTGAGATGATTATATTTTGAAATACCTGCAGGGAAAAATAATTAATTTCTTTGTGATGTTCATAATTGTTAGATAAACCTTCTACTTTATAATGTAAATCAATTTGTTGTGGTCCGGTTTTATACATTTAGAAACTTCAATACAATATACAGTATATCGAATATCAACATTAGGGGGAAAAAAAATGGTGGTAACAAATTTAGGCCATATCGCCCAGAACTAGTCTTCATCTCAGGTGTATGTGTATGTACAGGTATGTGTGTGTTTTAACATCCTTCAAGATGTAAGAACAATGTCCATGTCCATTTACATACAGGTAAGCAGCTAACCAAGTCTGAGCTGACATCACAGCCAGCATTTACCTCCAATGAAAAGTGCAAAGGGCATCACATCTGTGAATTTTTATGTTTAGGTATGTGCAAAATGAATAATGGCACTGCTGAGCTATTTGTGTACATACATGCTCTCTCGCTTTATGATTAATCTGCGTGCGTGCGTGCATGTATCCATGTGTGTACGTGTTTGTTCGTGTGTGCGTGTGCGCGTGAATGAAATATACAATCGATTCCCCTTCCTATCCTTGTCCAATTTCCTCTTGAAGGTCATGAGAGATGGGGGGGCTGAAGGGTGTAACATTGTATTGTTGCACAAACACACACTCCCATACGAACCATACATTAATTGAAATGAGTCTGTTGCACTCACAGTATATTCAGGTTTACCTGTCATAACACCAAAATACTCTATATATGAGAACAGAGGCATCGTCCTGCCCGGAGCAGTTGAATACAATTTACACATGATTACTTTTGTTTTGGCTCGGTTCAGGAGGTAAAATGACAAGCGCCATGATTTCCCATCTACTCTGCAACTCTGCGACACAGCAATAAAAGCAATCCACGTAACACAGGCTGTTTGAGCTTCAGGTAAAACTCCCAGTGAGCTGAAAGGAACACGCTGTTGTAATCTGAAATCACTGGCCATCCAAAAATGTATCATCAGACCAGAGAATCTTATTTCTCACCATCTTGGAGTCATTCAGGTGTTTTTTAGTAAACTCCATGCTGGCTTTCATGTGTCTTGCACTGAGGAGAGGCCTCTGCCATAAAGCCCCGACTGGTGGAGGCCTGCAGTGACGGTTAACTTTCTAGAACTTTCGCCATCTCCCGACTGCGTCTCTGGAGCTCAGCCACAGTGATCTTTGGGTTCTTCTTTACCGCTCTCACCAAGGCTCTTCTCCCCCAATTGCTCAGTTTGGCCGGACGGCCAGCTCTCGGAAGGGTTCTGATCGTCCCAAACGTCTTCCATTTCAGGATGATGGAGGCCACTGTGCTCTTAGGAACCTTAAGTGGAGCAGAATTTTTTTTTGTAACCTTGGCCAGATTTGTGCCTTGCCACAATTCTGTCTCTGAGCTCTTCAGGCAGTTCCTTTGACCTCATGATTCTCATTTGCTCTGACGTGCACTGTGAACTGTAAGGTCTTATATAGACAGGGGTGTGGCTTTCCTAAACAAGTCCAATCAGCATAATCAAACACAGCTGGACTCCAATGAATGTGTAGAACCATTTTAAGGATGATCAGAAGAAATGGACAGCACCTGAGTTAAATATATGAGTGTCACAACAAAGGGTCTGAATACTTATGGCTGTGTGATATTTCAGTTTTTCTTCAGCTAAATCAGCAAACATTTCAACAATTATGTTTTTTTTCTATCAATATGGGGTGCTGTGTGTACATTAATGAGGGAAAAATGAACTTAAATGATTTTAACAAATGGCTGCAATATAACAAAGAGTGAAAAACTTTCCGTACCCACTGTATATTGCAATGTGTTTTTGAATGCAACAATTGCTCATTACAACAAAATCATGATGATATATTTTTTGGAAAAGACATGAAACTTTCATTATCCTGCTTACATTATTGCCATTTGTGATTTAAGTTGTGTTTTGCTTTTTGGGGGGGGAGGGGACATTTCGTTGTGCCTATGCAGCCCCCTGCATGTATTACCCCTGTCACAAAAAACTTACAAAATATAGTGGGCAGGATACGCAGAAAATGTAGAATAAGCAGAATACGAGTACAGAGTTTATATATAGTTTAATTCATTTGAATAAAGTAGAAAACAGAATGCAACTTTACCTCTGCCATTCCTAAACACGCCTGAGTTGTTGTGATCATTAAATCCTTTGTGATACCATTTCTCTCCAGTTTTGCGGGTGGGGGTAATGGGCATTAAAAAGTGTGTACTGACACACACAAAGCTTTTTCTCACTGTAGCACACTCACAAATCAAATATTTACTCTGTATAGCCTCGAGATAAAAATATTTATTTTGAAATTCTCTCCAATGACCCATAAGAACTTGACATTTCCTGGATGGTAAAACCATTTTGTTATCATTATTTTAACATTCTCATTACCCAAGTTACAATGCCTATTTGTACCACAACAACACACTGGAAATTTTAAAGGAGCAAATTTACTCTGAATGGCAGAAAGCTTTTCATGGTCGACTAGCAGAGTTTATGAGCTAATTAGCTAATGGCAGATTACAAAATGAAGCTTGGTCCCCTCAGCAATCAAAGAATAGTTTGTGAAGCGTGACACCCACATTATCGCAGGTCATACATACACTAATACTGTAGTGGCAAGTGGAAACACTTCGGTGTTCTGACTATGCCCACTTCATCTTTTAATTTGCTCACTTTGCTTTTCTATGACCGCACACACACACACACACACAATAAAGCACGGTCTCTCATTTGTTTTCTCCCTCTCCTCTTTTTCTTCTCCCTAACTAATAAAGTATAGGATGGAGGAGGCAAGTGGGAGTGGATCAGTGCATGTGAGTAATGGTGGTGTCTGCTCAATGTATTTGCCACACTACAACTGCAGCTATTGATCTTTTTTATCCATATGCAATACACTTACTTCCTACTTCTTACTTCTGAATAATAAAGCGAGGAGTAGTGGTTGGTTCCTGCATGCTCCAACAGGAAAATTTTAATTCATGTGTTACAGAATGTACAGAAAAGCACATGGTAGATCTATGAAACATTGAGCGATGTTGACAACAGTTATGTTTTCGTTTGTAGTACACAAAAACCTTTGTCACAGTCTATAATTAATTACTTTTATTTATCCATCCATCCATCCATTTTCTGAGCCGCTTATTCTCACAAGGGTCGCGGGAGTGCTGGAGCCTATCCCAGCTTTCTTCGGGCAGGAGGCGGGGTACACAACTGAACTGGTTGCCAGCCAATCGCAGGGCACACATAAACAAACAACCATTCGCACTCACATTCATACCTAAGGGCAATTTAGAGTCGTCAATTAACCTAGCATGCATGTTTTTGGGATCTGGGAAGAAACCGGAGTGCCCGCAGAAAACCCACACAGGCACGGGGAGAACATGCAAACTCCACACAGGCAGGGCCGGGGATTGAACCCCGGTCCTCAGAACTGTGAGGCAGACACTCTAACCAGTCGTCCACCGTGCCGCCTACTTTGATTTATATTATATATATTATATATTATATATTAAGTTCCACTTTGAGTGAAGTCAATCTTACGGCTCATGCGCTCATTGATTTTGTACAGCATATCCTGCTCTGGGTTGTGGGTGAGCTGGGCCCTATCCCAGCCGACTTCGGGTAAGAGGTTGATCACTGGTAGCACATACAGACAAATAACCATTCAGACTCAGATTCACATCGAAAGGCAATTTAGAGCCTTCACTTAACATTTGGATTTTGGTAGGAAGCCGTACGTTTATGATATAACGGGCAAGCACACAACAAACAAACTCCCCAAGAAGTGATGCGAACCAGAACATCTCTGCCACTAATTGTTAACCACATGCTCTACCATGCAGTTAATACAAATACATTATAATTAAAGGCAGGTGGGTACAAGTTGGTACAATGTGCAATTAATCATCCAAATTATCTTTGAGATGCATTTGAAATGCCATATCCCGTAAGCCACTAAAACAGTCACTGCAGCATGTGGACTTTATTGTGTGAAAACATGGTTCTACACCACTCATTGCACTCAAGGGGACCACCATGGGAAAGCATCCAACATTTAGCCAATACGGTTTACGCACACAAAGACAAGCATTAAATCAGGCAGTGTAAAAACCACCAAACCGATGGAGAAATGCCACCCACAGGGATTTATCACAAGCAGGCAATGCCAAATAGGATTCTTTAATGTCCCAAACATTACATAGCTTTATTAAGCTATGCACCCGTAAAAGAAGTGTTATTTAAGCCTCTATCCTGTGCAAGATGATAAAATATATACAATACTATGTACATACACAATAGATACAATACTATACATAATAAATACATTATAGTTTGTATAGGCTACTAGTTTGGCGAGTTTATTGTATTTATTGAGTTTGGAGATGGCTCAGACAGTGGACAGAGCGAGCAAGTGTAACAGATTATAGCTTGCAATGTGCCAGAGGTCACTCAGTGGTCACGTGTGTTCGAACCTCAGGCAGGACCGCGCAGGATAATTATCATTACTTCAGACGTATTAATTAGGTTTGTTTATCAAGAACTGTATTTTCCACCGTTACCATCCATCCATCCATCCATTTTCTGAGCCGCTTATCCTCACAAGGGTCGCGGGAGCGCTGGAGCCTAACGCGGCTATCATCGGGCAGGAGGCGGGGTACACCCTGAACCGGTTGCCAGCCAATCGCAGTTTCCACTGTTTCTTATTTTATTATTGTGTTCCAAGGAAGTCGAGTAAAAATTAATGTCCCCCAATGTATATAATCCTCTTCTTGAATGAGTCACATAAAACAAAAAAAACTGTTGAGAAACCGTTGTTTCTGAATTAAAAGAAATTATCAACTCTCCCGTTCAATACGTCACTCTCCAAGGTACACAAGCAAACGCAGTGCCTTCATCCTGGTTCCAGAAGCACTTTTACAGTCCTCTGTCTGCTTAAAGCGACAGAAAAAACATTATAACCTGACATATCGTAGGATACTACCATTTTTGGTAACATTTTACGCTCACGGAATACATTAAAAAATTAGTTATTTTACACTTTATGTCAAGAAATTATTTGGTCAAACATTATTTTGTAGTACATTGTCATTGACCAGAGCCAAAACACTCAAAAATGCAATGCATCACACATTATGTGGTTAAGATACAGCTGCCTGTGATTATACATTATTATTATGGCCAGCAGGTGGTTTATGTGCATTTGAAACGTCAAGAAATGAACCATGACTCGAACCAATTGGCTGAAGTGTTACGACGCCTGACGAAGCTTCATCTTGCCATCACTAGTGCTCAGCAAGTTAGCCTTCCAGGTGAAAATGTAGCGATTTAAATCGTTTTAAAAGGTAATCGATCGATTGTATCGATACTAGGAAATCCATTGGATTTACACATGGCAGACTTTATATGTATTTCCAAGAAAAACGCATGTAATTCGTTTTACTTTGCTTTATTTTTCAGTTAGCACACAGCAGTTACCACTTTTGCTACTTTCTTGTTTGTCTCTTGCTTGTTTCCTTTTCCGCGCTCCACATAGTCACTCCTTTCCATAATCTCCCTATTCGTTCGACGAGACACCACAGTGTGTGTGTGTGTGTGTGTGTGTGTGTGTGGGCGCGCGCGCGTGCATGCGTGTGTTGTTTTTATTGACATTTAAGACGTTGGTCCGTCTGTTGGATGGCAGATGAGAAGACGGCAAGCGTGAAATTATTAACAAGGATGCGTGTGTTTGACCCGTGGCACTCCCCGTCACTTTGAAACCTTTCAAGCTCACTTGCTTAGCTTAGCTCTCTCGCCGCTAACACAATAGAGATTGTATTTATATACTAAAACAATTTTTGTCGGGTTCTCAAATGAGTACCAGAAGTTGTTGCTTGGTGCTCATTTTTAATAATCCAGTGAGCAAATTTTCACGTTATTTATTTGTAATCTATGGGGGAGGACGGTTGTTGTGCCAGCCCACACTGCCAGTAGGAATGGGTGGAGGTTGGGGGGTTGCCAACGAGCGCGCTATTCAATCTAGCACCGCCCCTTAAGTATGGGACCGTGCGATCTGCTGATTTGGCACAGTTCTCTAGGGCAGCAGTTTCCCAGTTTTTTTGGCACCACTGTCTGGTTTCACATAAAGACATTTTGACAGACCATTGTAGCTGCTGTAGCTGAAGCTGCAGCAAGACAGAGACGCCAAAAAGCCCGCTAGGCCTGCGTGCACTCAATCACCGTCGCCGTCTGTGAGTGGCGCCATTTGCAGGGAACGCTCTTGCTCACAGTTGAGCTCAACTAAACTAAGAAAAGAATGAATCAGGTCATTAAGTGATTCTTACTCCAACTGCCCCCCATCATTCCATCCATCCATTTTCTGTACCGCTTGTCCTCATTAGGGTTGCGGGCCTGCTGGAGCCTATCCCAGCTATCTTCGGGCGAGAGGTGGGGTACACCCTGAACTGGTCGCCAGCCAATCGAAGGTCACATAAAAAGGCCAGATTTCAACCTGGGTCCTGAGAACTGTGAGGCAGAGGCGTTCCCAGGCCAGCGGGAACTGGCCTTTCGGCTTAACTCCTTCTTAACCACAACTGACCGATACAAAGTCTGCATCACTGCAGACGGGGCACCGATCCGCCTGTCGATCTCTCGTTCCATTCTTCCCTCACTCGTGAACAAGACCCCAAGGTACTTGAACACCTCCACTTGGTTCTTGAATTAGCAGGTACTGTTGTCACAAGGAAAACTGAGTAATGCACGGAGTGGAAGAACTGAAACTCAAGGTCCAAAGAAGAAAGAAGCCCACGGAACCTTCAAGATTTGCTTGTGTGGGGGAATGGGCCAAAATCACACCAGAGCAATGCATGCGACTAGTTTTTCCATACAGGAGGTGTCTTGAAGCTGTCATTGCAAACAAAGGCTTTTGTACATTGTATTAAATAAATACCAGTTGGCGTGTTCAATACTTTTTCCCTGTGTCATTTCACATTATTACCCACAACTTAATTTCTGATCTTATTTGTTGCACTTCCTTTGTATATATGGATTACTTGGGTTGTTCCAAACATCTGGTGAAATTTTCATGTGAATAGCACCTTTGGAAATATATTAAGTGAGAGAAATGGTGACGTGTTAAATATTTATTTCAGCTGCTGTGTGTGTGTGTATGTAAATATATGTATACATCCCGTACACACGGTTGTGGTGCCCTTGAGCAAGACACCGATACCCCGGGCGCTTAAGTAGCCCCCTGCTCAAGTGTGTGCCCCTAACAAGTGTGTGTGTTTGCTATGTCCACTGATGTAATTGGTCATATGCAGAGGAACAATTTTGGGTGCATGTGTTCACGACAAATAAAGATGATGATTCTGATTCTGTCAATTGCATGACACATAAAGAAATAGAAAAAATTTACGTACATTAGCAGTCACGCTGTTAAGGAGTGGGAACTGAACCCACATTGCCAGCTAGGAAGTCAGGCGACTGAACCACTACACTGATGGTGACCTCTAAGGATTGTTTTTGTACATAAACAAAATGAATTATAAACTCATCAGGGAAAAATGATACAGTGTAAGGATCTGAACATGAGCCAGAAGTGTTTTTTTTTCTTCTAAAAGGCCCCCAAATCTCTGGTTTCAAACTAGCATATGTCACATCTGCTGGAATCAGAAAAAAAAAAAAAAAAAAAAACAAGACAAAACAAAACAGAAAAACAGAAATGTGTTTTTTTTTTAAACTTTTTACTTTTTGGGTTGTAATTATCAATGACCCATTTTATGACATTGTTAACATATGGACTATTGCCAAAGTAGTTATTCATGGTAGAATACCTGCCCAGGAGATAGCACACAAACAAACCCAAACAGATGAAATCCAATCTCCCGGGGAGAGGTAACACACCGAAAACGCTACATTAAACTGCAAGGCCCCGTTATTTGTCTTTATTCAACACATGCATGAGCATTTTGTTCCATGAAATAGGAAAACAGTGTATTTATTTATTTTTACTTCACCTGTTGTTGCTTCTGAGTTTGACGTGGCCACCAGGCTCCAGGATCTGGCCGTTCTTCAGCCAAGTGAGCTGGGGCTCAGGCTCACCCTGGGCTTGGCAGGTGAACATAGCCGTGGTCCCCACAGGTCGAGCAATAGACTGCGGAGGTTGAATAAACTCTGCAGGAGCTGAAAACATGACACATTTTCCTTTATTAATGTGACCTATAACCTGTACATTTTGATTGAATTTTTGTTGTAATCTTTTTTGGAGTCAGTAAAACTAAACCACTGAAATAATTGGGTTGCACAAGTGTTGTAACTAGGATGTGTTTAAAAATAACCAATCACATTCAAACTCGTGTTAAATAGGAGTCAGCACACACTTGCCACAATTTAAAGTGCTTCTGATTAACCCCAAATAATTTTCTGATGTTTTAGTAGTCTTTTCCTGACATCGTTTTTCTTCCGAGCAGAAGCCTGAAGGTTTTATGCCAACACTGACTGCCATTTCGAGTTGTTCATAATTCTCTGCACCAAGACTAAGGCCCCAGTTACAGTTGAAAAAATAGCTCGAAAACATGCGATGTAATGATGGCCACAACGTTCAACCTTGGATTTATCAGGCCATAGCACATTTTCCCACATATGTTTGGAAGATTTTGCTATGGTTTAATGAAACCAAGCTTGAACTTTTTGGCTGTAATTCCAAATAGTATGTTTGGTGCAACACAATACTGCTCGCCACCAGAAGAGCACCATGTCTACATTGAAGCATGTTGGCAATATTATGTTTTGGGGCTGTTTTTTTTTCCCAGCTGAACCTCAGGCCTTAGACACGGTGGAAGGAATTAACTGTTCAAAATTGCATTAAACATGAGTATGAAGGTGATTGGTAATTCTGGACACACATCCCAGTTATAAGATGTTGTGCACACATGTGCAACCACGTTATTTGTATAATAATTTTTATTTCGCCTATGTAAAATATATATTGTTTTGAATTGAATTATACAGGTTTTTGGCCATATTTATGGTTGAAAAGCTTTTGATATGATTGATCTTGGTTTTATTTTTTTTACCACAAAAAATATTTGAACAGGGGTGTGTAGACTTTAAGGAATTAGTGCGCAAACACCAAAGAGGTGTGAATCATTGAATTCTGAGGCTAGCTGTAAACCATGGAGTTTTCCTGAGACTAGTGAATGTCATTGAAATCCATGAGGAAAAATACAGGTCACTTTAAATATGAATATACACTGTTGTCTTGAGTTACCAGTTTATTTTGTTCTATGACCACGCTCATATCTCAAATCATCTTTTCCCATTGAAATGAATGGAAATGGGATTAAACCGTTCGAGCCTTCCCCCCCCCCAAAAAAACAGCAAATATGGCCATATCGTATTTTAATGATGAAAAATAGCACTCCATAATAAAGTTCCTCATAAAAAGCATAGTGTAATGACATAATTAAATAGAATTAAAAATAATTAAACAGTTTTTGTCACCTCAACTGAATGGCCATTAACCAGCCCAGCTCAAGTAGTGCAGCACTCTTTGCATACCTCTTTCAATCTGAATCTCTCCTTGCATAGCTGCATGTGTGTGATCTGATCTGTGTGACGTGCAACACAAACTACACTTGGGAGTGTGAGTTGAATTTCCCCTTGAGTGACACCAACAAGAATAATACATCCATCCATCCATCCATTTTCTGAGCCGCTTCTCCTCACTAGGGTCGCGGGCGTGCTGGAGCCTATCCCAGCTGTCATCGGGCAGGAGGCGGGGTACACCCTGAACTGGTTGCCAGCCAATCGCAGGGCACATAGGAACAAACAACCATTCGCACTCACAGTCATGCCTACGGGCAATTTAGAGTCTCCAATTAATGCATGTTTTTGGGATGTAGGAGGAAACCGGAGTGCCCGGAGAAAACCCACGCAGGCACGGGGAGAACATGCAAACTCCACACAGGCGGGGCCAGGGATTGAACCCAGGTCCTCAGAACTGTGAGGCTGACGCTCTAACCAGTCGGCCACCGTGCCGCCAAGAATAATACATTTAAAGACAAAAAAAATGAAGGCTCTGCAACATAGATGCTATTTAGCATCAACCTTAATCTAACGGATTGAAAGGCTAAACTATGTGGTTGTTTTAAATACACCAGTTGTAACTGTCTTTTGTTTTATGTTTAGTTTGACAGTAAACTTCAACTGGGAGTGGCAATAAACAGATTGAAGGTTCTTTTTTTGTGTACCTGTTCACTAATTGTGTCTGCCAAACTGCTGCTTGTTGTGAAGTAGGTTCAGTCACTGCTACTGTGGAGTGCTCTTATCTCAAGTTGCCCCCACAAGTCAAAGCAAAAAAGTGGTTGAATGACGGCTCGTACCTCCAAAAACTTGTAAGTCCAGTCACTCATATCTCAAGGCATCACAGTATTTAAAGTGTGGTCGGCCAGTCAAGAACATGCACACTGCTCAAACTAACACTTTGAAGGAGTGCATGTTTTTATTCTAAAGGAAATAAATCCAATAGAAGTAATATAATTAGAATACTGTGCTTACTGTATGACTGAATGCATTATTGGGGTGCTGTGCTTGCCGTTCTATAGATCAGCGGTGCACAACCTTTCTTGCGTTAGAGAACAGGGGAGTCACTTTATCACATAGACATTTTGACGACCGGCACAGAAACAAATAAAAACAACTGGTAAAATATCTTACTCACAATTGCGTCATTACAATGACAGTAGTTGGACTCAGGAGAGTCCTGTGCTTCCCAAAACCTCAGAAGCCTTGTCTTATAATGCTGGCTGCCGGCACGTTTAAAGCGGAATCGCTCTTTGCAGTTGCAGGTGGAAGAAAAGGCCGCTATTCATCGGCAATAAACACTGTAGTTACTGACTCACAACGCCTCTTTGGTCAACTTAATAAAATATTTTTGGTTCACTCTCTTACATACATTTGATAGATTTCTGGAAGCCACAACATGTGGCGACACATGTTGTAAGTAAATCCAAACTTCAAGTATTGCCAAAGGCATATTGCTTGACATGATGTCTGCCAGCCAAAGGCTGACCTGCACTGTATTTATTTAACTTGTGGCTAGGGAACAAGGAAGTAACATTTCTTGTCACTTTCCGACTATGTTCCATGATGGCACATATAACAGTCTTTTAACATATATAACATATATTTTCTTGACTAAAATCAAATAACAAAAATACAGACCGTGGCACATAATTAACATCTGCTTTCCCCCTGTAAGGATAAGATGCTCTTCTTTGACTTGACAGGAAGATAAAATGAAGTATTGACCAGGATCAATACTGCTAAGGCAAAGTGTGGTCCAGTTTAATCAATGTACATAAGAACAGAGTGAATGAAAGATGTTTCCTGCATGGAGACATGTCATGCACATCTGTCCTCATCTTACTGGCCGAAATCAAATTTATGTCTAACCTTGTCAGCATCTCAACTTCCTGGATCAAATGAGAATGGCGAGTTGAGAAAATGAAGAATTGCAGTGTATTATGTGTCCAGGATTAATTATTAATACTACTGCAAAAGTCTAATGAGATCACTCATACATGTGTCTTGGTGTCTCACAGTTTTTTCAATAGCACAGCCACCAACAATAGTTACACACTTTGGTTCCCCTGCACTCAACAATATGTTGTAAATATACCTTAAAATAGGTTCTGAATCACTTAGATGGTACACTGGCTTGTACTAAGGACATTAACGTCTCTGTAATTGGCATTCAAGACTTATTATCTGTTAAAAGACCTCTTACGTTGTGTCAGTTCTCATTTTTAAGTTCAGTTAAATAAAGTACTGTATATTTACAAATGTGGAGAATTACATACTAAACATAAGTACAGTGTTTTTCTGTTCTTGAGGCAGACAAGAGTGATACATAGACAACATGCATGAATTTTGAGAATGGGACATTGAAATTCACCAGAACTTACCTTGAACGACTAGACGTCCCTGAGCAGTCCTACGAACACGGGTCCCTGGTTTGTTAGCAGCACACACATAAATTCCTGAGTGCTGCACGCCAACATTGGAAATCATCAAGTTTCCAGTGCCAAGTACTTGGATACCCTCCACACCAATGGGACGTCCATCTAAAGAGAGAATAGGAGAGCAGGCAGCCAGTTGAGAAGACTTGCACGCATAGCAAGTCTCTTATCCTCATCCAATATTTGTGAGCTTATCCTCACAAATATTGTGAGGATAAGCGGCTCAGATAATGGAAGGATGGATGGATATCTTTATCTGGTCTTTTCGATGGATGGATGGATGGATGGATGGATTGAGAAAACACACAGTTGTGCTCATATGTTTGATTACCTGGGGAGAATTTGTAAGGTGGGTACAATTTAAAGAAAACCTGAAGGTTCAGGCGAAACAAATTTGTATTTTTATTTTAATGGGATTCAAATTAAACTGTCAAGCATTTCAGAAAAGCATTCTAATCAAACAAAACATAACCATAAAGAAATTAATGATGGTTGCTGTTCAGTCATCAGTCATATTTAAAAGAAAACAATATTTCATAAATTCTGCCAGGGTATGTAAACTTATGAGCACAACTGTACATATTATGCAGTCATATGTACCCCTGGCATATTGGAATGAAAGTGTAGGCTACACCTTTTTCATAACCACTAGGTGGCCAAGGCATATTAGAATGAAAGTGTATACCTTTCTCATAACCTCGAGGTGGTGGTGGCATATTGAAATGAACGTGTACCGTTTTTTCACAACCTCTTGATGGCGGCATACATTTGTAAAATGGGAACTTTTTTTTTCATTTTCCCCTATACCTATGTATAATGCGAACCAGTGATTTTTGACATTGGGGTGGGGGGCGGGGGGCTGCGGAAATGCGCAGTATATACGAGAGATTACAGTAATTGAAAACTCCAAATTGCTCAGAGGTGTGAAAGTTTGTTTGTCTGTATGTGCCCTGTGATTGATGGATCACCCAAATGATGATTGGAGATAAGAGAAAGTGGATGGCTAAGTATTAACCTTACAAAACCAACCAACCAACAAATCAACCTACCTTTAAATATGAGCAGAAAAATGAAATGGTAATGTTGATCATCTCAGTTTTTAAAGAAAAAGGATTAAATGCCAGTGTTTTGAGAGGTTTGGCATTGTAGAAGTGGGCGCAAAATCAAATCATAAGACGAAGAAAAACTCAGCTCACTTCAACAGTGATATTAGCTCTGGAAGAAATACTTCACTGCTTTACTCTCAGTGCTTGGCATTATAGTATGTTTATTGTATGTTGCCATCATCATCAACTACCCGCTGGACTGAAAAGTAGCATTCCAGATTCATCTGAACAACAGCACTTTTGTTCTTTTACTGCTATACAGTATTTATTCCTCTCAGATTCTCTCAGGCAGGAACTAATTAACTTAATGTCAGAAAAGAAAGAGCTAGAACTTGCAGGGTGTGGGGCAGCTAAATGAAAAGCAGCAAACAAACTCCAGCATTAAGCAATGAGTAATGAGTGAACCTATTAGATTCATTATGCAGTTTATCCTAGCCTCCTCGATGTAATTTAAGAAGTACAAATCCCATTGTGGTAGCATTTTCATTCTACAGACATTGTGTTAAAGTGAACGTTCAATGTGATTATGCTTCAACCGTTGAAGGGAGGGGCACCAGTTTATATTTGGAGGAGCAAATCAGTTTTGATAATAGGTAAGGAAAACAGATGTCACATTGACAAATTGATCAAGACAAATTTGAGTTATAGTCAACATTTTAAATGTGCACCGAGGTAGGAGGAAAGTTAATTGCATGACTCTCCCCCCTACAAAGCAATTATTCTTCTGTTTCCACTGAGCTTTGTAAGATGAGGCATGTAGTTATCAACACAACTGTTATGTACTGTACATTCCTTAAGTCTTACGTCGTCCCATTGTATCACACGTACACGACACATGCCGTACGAAAACAAAGATACCCATTGCATGTATGAAAATACATCAGACATTACAAGACAAATTAAAGGTGTGTGGCTGTGAGCATACAAATATGGATACTGGGAACGGAACGTTTTTTTAAAATCATCAAAACGGTTCAGTTTGACTGTTTCAGTCCGCATGTGTCCCATTTGGTTCATCAACTTTTTTTCCCCCATTTACTAAAATGCAAAGCAATGAACAGTTGCGTAACAGTGGTAATGCAAGCCAAAATGGCGGCGCATATATGTATAATGTGCGTTCGGAAATTCAATCTAACGCCCCAACGCTAATCTGAGAGAAGGGCTGTCATGATCAAATCTTTTTGGAATTGATTATTCTATAGATATATCATTGAGTAATCGAGTACATTTGTTTTACTGCTAACATGCATATTATTTTAGCTGGACGTCAATCATTAAACTGCATATGTTGGTACTGAGTGTACAATACCAACTCTGTACAGAATTTGAGACAACAAAATCATTTTTTGTGATTAGCATGCTAGCGATTATCATTTTAAGCAAAAACAAAATATCCCTCTTACTACCATTCAGCTCACTCATACATCATGTTATATGAATACATTACACATCGAATAGTGTCTTAAAAATCAATTACAGACATAAGTCTCTGTCATATTTGGCAGTAGTTTTGCATTGGCCCAACAGTGCATCCTTCTGCCATAAATGTCCGTGCAGTAAACACGGACAGTAGCCAAATGTTTCCGGGTGGTGCAAATTGGTTCCGGGTGGCGTAAATATGCTTTGATTAATACGTTTTATTGCCTCTGGGCAGAAATTTTTGCATTGACCAATTTCTATGGTCGACTTAGATGATTTTTTTTTTCACAGCCCTATCTGTGAGTGTACATTGCAGCGCGCTTAGTTTCCAAACGGTTTGGAGCGTAGCAGAGCGCGCACGTAGAATATTTTCGAACGCACTTTAGAATGTGCTGGAGCAATTGTGGAATTCTGGGTAATGGTCACGATGGCCTTTAGTGGGGCTGTCAATGGGTTGTGATCTTACATAGAAAACTCATTTCCCAACTCCTTTAAATTAATCCCATAAACATTAGTTTTTAACGTTTACTGTACTTCAGCATCCCGAGGATACGCGATGCTAACATGCAGCCAGCTAGCCCCCATAAAAAGTAGCACACGTTAAAGTAGTAGATATACACGGACTGCTATAATTCCTACACCGTTTACCGGATGTGGATGTACTGTAAATTCCCTTAAATTAAAGCTGAAAGTCAGCAGTTAAAGCACATCTTGCTCATTTTAATTTTAATCCATTGTAAAGATGAGAATAGTGTCCATGTTACATGAATAAAGAGAAGAAAGGTTATGGAGTAAACTGTATGCATGAGTTCATTCACGTATATTTTTCATTAGATTGATAACATAATCACTCCTCTACCCCAATTTGATATGAACGCCTATGTTATATACTGTAACAATGACTTGAGTTTTTATGTAGGAGATTTGTAGCAGATTTTACACTAGATAAACCTCATTGTAAACCACCAAACAAAAATATCACAAAAAGAATCAAAGTTTTTTAACCGAACACAAAACTGATATATTTGCAGAAAGCCATGACCTCTTCTGTTATATGAATGGCAACAGCTAGATACATGGCTTTATTGTAACTTTTGCCATCCAATGGAAAAGCATTAATTTAATGGTTCACCCAGTCACTATATACCGCTGACATAGCTAGAACAGCAAATATATATTTCTAATTAATAAAAAATAATATAATAATACAATAATAATAATGGTGTGAAGACATACTTTCAGTATATAAAAAAAAAAAAAATCAATGTAAAAATAAATGTATACAAGAATAATTGATTTTCCCATCAACATGTACCGAACCAAACGAAAAACCGTGACCACAAAACCGAGATACAATCCGAACCGTGGGTTTGGTGAACCGTTCCACCCCTAGTGGATACATCACTCTTATGATGATATCCCAAGCTTGACTGGACAGTTTGATAGGGCGTGCACTTGTGTGACACACAATACCACAGATGACAACAACAAAATCAGACAAATGGAAAACAAACAATCAAACAATAGAGACCTTTCATTTACTGTATCTCAACTCAATTGATAGTTGAGTTGAGATACTCAACTGTATCTCAATTTTTTACATTACCTAGTCTGCTCCAAGACACAATGGGGCGGGGGTATCCTGTAGCAACACACTCCAAAATGGCAGTTTGGTGAACAGTGAGGGTGAGATTTTCCGGACCAACTAGGATCATTGGTTCTTTGTAAACAGATGACTGTGAGCCTGGAAAAAGAAGGGTATTTAAGATGAGAAGGACAATGATGGATGGAAACCTTTAATTGGATTTCTCTAGAGCACTTCAGACCAATATACTGTATCTCTAAGATCCGACAGATAAACAATAGGTTTGAAAATTCTTGGGAATATACTGGAATAGTGACATGCACAACAAAAGACCAGGACCCAGAAGGTATAATATACAGTCGACTTTACACCGATTTATCAGCCTTATCGGTATCGGCCGATGATTAGCATTTTATGCTGATCGGCTAATCGGCTTTAATGTCATAATTCGCCAATCCGATTAATAACGTCATTGATCGGCTACGCAAATGACATTTAGTCCGCGTCGCCATCGTGCACATTATATTTGAATCCAAAAGCTAGTTCATTTTTAGCCTTGTCGCGTGTCTTTTGGCATAGTCCTGTAAATATCTGACGGCCAATAAAGTTATTTAAAAAAAAAAAAACATGTCGGCAGTGTGGAACAGACATCGCGTCTGAGACAGACAACATGTAATGCCCGGATCAGACTACAAGACAAATGTGCTCATTCAAGATTGCACTATGTCAGACTACTGCAATAAAATCTTGTATTCCGATACCACCACATCCCGTTTTTTACAATCATTGGGCTTTATCTTGTCAACTCAAATGCGACCGGATACACTCGTTACCGTGGCGACGACAATAAGAGTGGAGCGAGCCGACTGTATTATGAAAACAAAATGGGGAAAAACGTGTTGGTGGTCGCTGGTGCTCAGGTCAGGAGAGGACGTTCATTTAAGGCTTGCTTGAGGTATGTTCACGAACTTTTAATACGATTCGGCTAGCAAGCAGGCAACAAAAACGTTATGTAGCCTAGCAAGCGAGTGGTAGCACGAACGGTTGGACGTAAACATGCCGCCGTTCTGTCGACTCATGCTCAAAAGTTTTGGTGTGGGTGAAGTCATTTAATTAAAAATAAAGTAATTTAATTACAGTAAGTTAGCACCCATTATTTCTGTCATGTAATGTTGGTTTGACCTGACTGATTAGAATACATAATCTGACTAGAGTAATGATTTCCAAACTTTATGGAGCCAAGGAACATATTTTACAATAGAAAAATCTCACGGGACACCAACAAACAAAATTGTCACAAAAAGTGGATACATTAATTACTGTATTTACTTCCTGCCATCTAATAGAAGACCATTAATTTGTTCTATGTACTATGCCTCACAGGCATAAATAGAGGAACAAAGATACATTATTTATTGTAAATATAATTTTTTGAGCAATTAAGTACACAAGTATATACAGTAAATAAACAGGTCATTTAAATAGACACATTCCTCCATCTTGTGATCGGATCGATGATGGGTTATCGTTTTTTTTAAACTCGCTGATCGGTGATCGGCCCCAAAAATCCTGATCGTCTAATGCCTAATATACACTAAAGCTAGTAGTGAGGAGTGTGTTCCACATGGAGAGTGAGAATGCGCATGGTATCTGGATGTTAAAGTTGTGAAATGTAACAACCTGAAACAGAAAGGAGGGCCTCAGCACTGTGTTTCACTCCTGCACTGTTATGAGCCACACAGCAGAACTTTCCACTGTCCTCCTCACGCACTCCTGTAATCTGCAGAACACCTGTAGGCAAGAGAGTGTACCTACAAGAGAAAATAAAATGCAAATTATTACTCACAATAGACTATAAGACTTATAACCAAATTTCTAGGTCAGCAAAATTCTCTAAAGTGCCCAATTTAGTGGCCTAGGGTCTCATTTCTGCTCTCATTTACAGATGGTGTGATCTTGAGTGTTCATGTGATTGGGAGTTAGGTTCTTCATGTGGAGAGATTTAGGTGTCTTAGGGTGTTGTTCACGCAGACAGCAAAATGCAAATTGACAGAAGGATTGGTATTGGACCTGTCGTAAAGAGAGGGTCTCTCGGTAGTGACTCAAAGGATGTGGTTATAGATACAAGTAGTGGACCTCACCCCCAGAGATACTGTACGGTGAGGATCTTCGACACCCAGGAGGGAGTCAGAGGAGAGCCACTATTCCTCCATGTCAAGAGGAGCCACTTCAGGTGGCTCCAGTATGTGTTACGGATGATTCCTGGACACCTCCCTGGTGAGGTGTTCCAGGCATGTCCATCCCAGAGGGAGCCTCAGGGCAGACCTTATAAACACTTTAGGGACTATGATAAGTCAGAGTTGGCCTGGGAATGTCTCACGGAAACTGAAGGAGGAGGCAGACGACGGAAAGCCTAATATGTGACTCCATAATTTTTTTAAATTACTTTAGTAAACTCGAAAGTAACAATAAGGTGATACCATAGCTAACGTGTCTTGATGTATGGAAATTTAGACCTCTTGTCCTTGGTGTCGACAGGACGCCCATCTTTTTCCCAGCTGATAACAGGCTCTGGCAAGCCATGGATTTGGCATTGGAATCTGGCCACCCCAGACTCTTCAGCATGCACTGGCTCTGGTTGGACATGGAAGTCGGCCATGGCTATGGGAAGGAAAGAAGGGAGGGGGGTGTTTACAGTATATTTCGTTAATCATTTAATAACATACAGTGGAAAGAAAGGTAAGCTCATTCACCGGTAACTACAACCCCAATTCCAATGAAGTTGGGACGTTGTGTTAAACAGAAATAAAAACAGAATACAATGATTTGCAAATCATGTTAAACTTATATTTAATTGAATACACTAGAAATGTGTGTATGAGAAAAGAAGCGGTAAAAGAAAACGGATGGATGTAATGAAAATTTGTTTAATGTAATTTCTATCTATCTATCTATCTATCTAAAGTAAGAAGTAGCCTTCTGGGACAGTTTGAAAACAGCTTTCCCTGATGCAACTCAGTAATTGTTTCAAATGTCCTTGAATCCATCTCTCAGATTGAGGGCAGGACTCAAATTCAGTCAAGTTCATCCATGCCAAAATTCTTTCATCAATGTCTTTATGGACCTTGCTTTGTGCACCGGTGCACAGATATGTTGGAACAGGATGGGGTAATCCCCAAACTATTTGACTGTCCAAAATCTCATCGTATGCTGTTGTCATGAACGGAACAGAGGATAGGACCCAAAAATGCACGACTCCAAAACAAATGGACGGTTTCCAAAAAGAGAGGTTTAATATACGGGCATAGGTCGGTACACAGGCAGGCAATCCAAAAAAGGCAACAGTATCCAAAAACATGAGACAAAAAGGCGAGGTCGATAATGGGAGCAGGGTCAAGTCTTACTGTGAGTCTGTGACGTGGAAACAAGGAATGCTGGAACGCGACGACAAGGCACAACGAACTGGCGACGAGAGAGAATGAGACACGAGGTTAAATACAAGGGGTAATTAGGGTGAACGAGGCACAGGTGTTGAAGATGCTCTCAGGAGCAGGTGTGTGTGAAACAGGGGGAAGACAAAAAACGGAACACACACCCATGACAGCTGTAGCATTCAGAGTTCCTTTCACTGGAGCGCAGGGGCTAATATTTTGGACATTTCCAACTTTATGGGAACAGTTTGTAGATGGTTCCTTCCTGTTCCAACATGTCAGTGCATCAGTGCACAAAGCAAGGTTCATAAAGACACGGACGGATGAGAGAATTTGACACGGATGAACTTGACTGGTCTGCACAGAATCCTGACCTCAACCCTTCAGAACACTTTTGGGTGAAGTAGAGCGGAGACTGAGAGCCAGGCCTTCTCGTCCAACATCAGTGTGTAGCCTCACAAATGCACTTCTGGAAAAATGGTCATAAAGTTCCATAAACACACTCCTAATCCTTGTGGAAAACCTTCCCAGCGGAGTTTAAGCTGTAATAACTGCAGAGGGTGAACAAATGTCATTAAACACTGTGGATTAAGAATGCACTGCCACTTAAATTCATATCAGAGTCAGGGCAGGTGAGCGTGTACCTTTGGTAATATTATTATAATTAATAATAATATAATAATAAATATAAATATATATACCTGTATGTGTAACTAGTTTACCCGGAAGGCAATAGCCTGTGGCACAGCCTTGCCAAAATCAAAACAGACATATACAGGCAAATACAGTATGGATAAATGGCTGAAACGTCCAGTTGCTCTCAATTCAGGAGAGGGTTCATATAACACTCGGTAAATATTACAAGAATGATATATAACAAAGGCAGGTTTATTATTTATTTTGATTTCATATTTTTTTGTATTTATATTATTTATTTATTTTCAAGGCAAGATACAGTATTATTATGTTTAATTTGAGTTAAAAAGAATTAAATGTTCCAATTAAGGAGATGCAATAAAATAATTTTCACTCAGAAAACAGTTGCGTTAAGTTCTACCGGTACTTTTGGAGAATCATCAACGTGTATGAGTGAGGGGGTACTCAGGGTATGTCAAAAATGTTCGGGGGTACACATGACAAAACAGTTTGGGAAGCACTGCTTTGGTGGATTGGTGTATGACCAGCGGATATAAAACTGGACCGGCTTCAATCCTCTCCAATCAAAGCGGGTTACAGCACATCCTTTAAAAGCGACACAAATGGTGACGTCATACAATATATGCAGAAGAGGTTTTGGCGATTGAAATGTGTCTGCGGACCTCATTGATTTACAGTATATCCCCGCCGACGTTTGTTCGTTTCCACCACCCAAACCCCATAGCGTGCCAGCCAGTAACTGGATGGAAAAAATCTAATAATGATAATACAAATAATAATGCGTTCAATAAATTATTTTTTTTTTCAATGATAAACAAGTTTGGATGCCCACTTTTGAAATATGTCATCCACCACACACATCCGAGGACCGTTTAGATTTTGACAATAAGTTCCTTGTCCAGAACTTGTCCTACCCTTTCTCAACACAAACATATCCAATATTATAAATCTATAATTGATTAGAATGCCTTAGAACAGAGGGATCAAACATACAGCACCTGCGCCAAAACAAGCCCATTCGGGGGTTAAATCAGGGCCGCAGGATGAATTTGAAAGTGAACAGAAAATACTGTCGTGACTCCACACTTAAGTGTTGTTTTAAGAGTTCTATAATTTATGACTGTCTGTGAGGTTGTGGGTAGGCTGAGTCCTGACTTGTAATTGGATGACAAAGCCAAGGGCGGCAGGTACATATGGAAGACAGCAGAAGGTTGAGCAGATAGCTAAATTCTTCGTTTTTATTTTGGAATTGTTACATGACACATCCTGCGTGCATTAAAGATATTAGTGATGGACCACCTCCTTGTCATCCTTTCGTCTGCCCAGTGGTCTATGATCGTTTATAATTCACACATGTAGATGATAAACTGAACCAAATTGCACATTTTTCTTTAAAAATCTGAGGTTGTTTCATAATGGTTTGTCAAAGGATGGTTAATTAAATATAACGATTCTTGTAATATACTTGTATTAATTTGCATTATAACAAAGGGGAGAGCACTACCTTGTTATTCATATTAATTATGCCATGACTTTACTGGTCTGACCCACAAGACAACAAATTAGGTTGTATGTGGCCCCTGAACTACACCGCTGCATCTAAATTATACTCACCAGGACCATTTAGAATGGTTTCCTCAAAAATGTCTGATAAGGGATTATTATATATTCAAGAATATATATTTTTAAAACCCAATGAAAATGGAAAATATTTGTTAATAGTACTTCTTCTGAACCCCGGTCCCCAGAACTGTGAGGCAGACGGTAACCAGTCATCCACCGTGCCGCCCAACTCACAACCTTCCAGAAATAAAAATTTTTTTTTTGTCTACTTCCCCGCTCAGAAAAAAACAATGAAACATTACATATGTCAGCAGTATTTAATCCGCTAATTACTGTATCACACTTTCTAAACATCTTGTTTCACGTTCTTCTTTTAATCACTGGTTTCCTATTGTGTTTTTCCCCCCCACACATTGGGCGACACAATTAATTGAATTTTAATCGTGATTTTGGCTGCCACAATTAATTGAGCCTAATTGTCTGCGATTTCTTTTCATTTTAAAATGCAGGCACCGCTGCATATGGAGCACTTTGTCAACCTAGTCAGCCAGCCACCAAGGGGCGAATGCACGGATAAGGTTCCATTAAGCTACGCAAAGAACAAGCGAGCGACGCCCAGTCATCAGTCATCTCGATGGGATTACGAGTTATACATGCCGAGAGAAGCAAGTACAGAAAAAATTGGAGGTATCGCCTCAGAAAGAGATCAAATCCGTTCTCTGGACGTGTTTTGATTCAAGGCAAGTGACGTAAAACAAGCAGAATGCAGCAGAGTTGTCTGCCCCGCAAGGTAACACAACTAATCTGTTTGGCCAGCTAAAAAAATGACAAAAACACTGGACAAGAAACATGGGAGAAAGAAATACATTGTATGAACAATGACTGCAGTCAGGACAGCTTGCAGTTGAAAAGTGTCAGTCAAGCCAGCCCCCACAACGGTTTTTCATACTATGAACAATATACTATTATGGTAACACGCCGGCATCACGCTCCGTGAACAACTTCAAACAAAATTAAAGCCTAAACAGACATTGATGGCCAATGCATTAATATGTGAGGCTTTTATTTTGAAGTTGGCACCACAGCGTAATGCATAGCATGAACAATCGGCTGCATTGACTTCAACTTTTCGACTGGCCTGACCCCAATGAAAAAACGCGGCGGGTATAAAGAGAGGGAAATCACAACTGTCGAGTTCTTTGCAGTGTTTGACTGTGCACGACTGACCAATGGTTAAGCAGAACAACGGAGACGTATCCATCTTTCACAATACTGTCGGGAATTTTCAAATGAAAAGTCGGTGCTTGAGGCCAAATGATACTGCCTTTCATGCATGAACTGTATTTGCTTACATTGATTTGCACTTCATGATAGCGCTCTGTAATGACATTTATTCAGTTAGGCCTTGGTAAATTTGAGTTTCTTGATTTCCTTTTTGTATTATCTATCCTTTTATCTAGTTAAAAGACTCATTTTGCACTGAAAACTTATAAAAGCTTATATTGTTGATAAGTAGTGTAATAAAAATAGATGTTTCCCGAACATGAGGAATAATCGTGATTAATAATCGTGATTACAATATTGATCAAAATAATTGTGATAATTATTTTTGCCAAAATCGTGCAGCCCGACCCACACATACGTAGTAGTATTACTTGGAATTGTACTTCCTGCAATTTTGTTTTATTACGGTTGTGAAATCAATGCAAACCTCTGACTGATAAGAATATTTTCCTGTTTATCATTTCTAATGTGTGAAAGGGAACAAAAGCCCATACAGTATGTAATGTACTGTATTGCTGTAAAATGCAAGTGCACAGCAGCATTGAATTAAAGCCCCAAAGGTATTACTGCTGCCGATGCAGAGGTTAGGTGAAGTGAAAATCTTTCCGAACACATTCACATAAATGAGAAGGTCAGAGTTATAGTTCCTCAACTTAAGACACTCAAAAACATCCACTTTGTTCATGTGAAACCAAATAATAAGATGACAAATGCATACAGCGTTTACTGAGCTGGCGTGTTGCTCTTGCTGACTTTACTGGACCTCAGCCCGTCATACATAAAACATGAGCCCCTCCCCTGCCACTACTGACACACATGTCACAACCGTAATTCAATACTCACAATAAGGTTTTCATGCAAATGGAGACAGAGTGAAGTGTCTGCAATTGCTTTGGTTGTGGAAAAGTACATACAGTACATTGTTAATTTACACTGCATCATACTGAGTGGCGTTTACAATATTTGATTGTTGTTATTTAGTTACATGAGGAAAAAATATTGCAAACACCTATCATTATATTGCAGTGAGAACGGGGGTCATCTTAGAAAGAGCTGGGAAGTATGATTAAAGCCCATATAACACCAGCATGACACAACAAACTTAAATGGAACAAGTCTAACTATTGCAGTAAAGATAATAGGTGGGGTACATTGCAGTAAGGACGGAATCCCCGTTAAATTCATTAAACATTTCTGGTCAATACTAGCGCCTCTATTTTTCAGAACAGCCAAGGAGATAAACGATAAAGGTCAAATTACAAACCCAATTCCAATGAAGTTGGTACGTTGTGTTAAACATAAATAAAAACAGAATACAATAATTTGCAAATCATGTTCAACCTATATTTAATTGAATACACTACAATGACAAGTTATGTAATGTTCAAACTGAAAAACTTTATTGTTTTTAGCAAATAATCAATAACTTAGAATTTTATGGCTGGAACACGTTCCAAAAAAGCTGTGACAGGTGGCAAAAAAGACTGAGAAAGTTGAGGAATGCTCATCAAACACCTGTTTGGAACATCCCACAGGTGAACAGGCTAATTGGGAACAGGTGGGTGTCATGATTGGGTATAAAAGGAGCTTCCCTGAATTGCTCAGTCATTCACAAGCAAAGATGGGGAAAGGTTCACCTCTTTGTGCAAAAGTGCGTGAGAAAATAGTCGAACAGTTTAAGCACAATGTTCCTCAACGTAGAATTGCAAGGAATTTAGGGATTTCATCATCTACGGTCCATAATATCATCAAAAGGCATGTTCTCCCCGTGCCTGCGTGGGTTTTCTCCGGGTACTCCGGTTTGCTCCCACATCCCAAAGGCATGCATGGTAGGTTAATTGACAACTCTAAATTGCCCGTAGGTGTGAATGTGAGTGCAAATGGTTGTTTGTTTGTATGTGCCCTGTGATTGGCTGGCAACCCGTTCAGTGTGTCCCCCGCCTCCTGCCCGATGATAGCTGGGATAGGCTCCAGCACGCCCACGACCCTAGTGAGGAGAAGCGGCTCAGAAAATGGATGGATGGAGGGTTCAGAGAATCTGGAGAAATCACTGCATGTAAGCGGCAAGGCCGAAAACCAACATTGAATGCCCATGACCTTCGATCCCTCAGGCAGCACTGCATCAAAAACCAACATCAATGTGTAAAGGATATTACCACATGGGCTCAGGAACACTTCAGAAAACCAATGTCAGTAAATACAGTTTGGCGCTACATCCCTAAGTGCAACTTGATACTCTACTATGCAAAGCAAAAGCCATTTATCAACAACACCCAGAAACGCCGCCAGCTTCTCTGGGCCCGAGCTCATCTAAAATGGACTGATGCAAAGTGGAATAGTGTTCTGTGGTCCGACAAGTCCACATTTCAAATTGTTTTGGGAAATTGTGGGCGTCGTGTTCTCCAGGCCAAAGAGGAACATCCGGAGAAACATCCGGACTGTTATCGACGCAAAGTTAAAAAGCCAGCATCTGTGATGGTATGTGGCTGTGTTAGTGCCAATGGCATGGGTAACTTACACATCTGTGAAGACACCATTAATGCTGAAAGGTACATACAGGTTTTGGAGAAACATATGCTGCAATCCAAGCAACGTCTTTTTCATGGACGCCCCTGCTTATTTCAGCAAGACAATGCCAAACCACATTCTGCACGTGTTACAACAGCGTGGCTTTGTAGTAAAAGAGTGCGGGTACTAGACTGGCCTGGCTGCAGTCCAGACTTGTCTCCCATTATGAAGCGTAAAATACGACAACGGAGACCCCAGACTGTTGAACAGCTAAAGCTGTACATCAAGCAAGAATTTGAAAGAATTCTGCCTACAACGCTTCAACAATTAGTGTCCTCAATTCCCAAACGTTTATTGAATGTTGTTAAAAGAAAAGGTGATGTAACACAGTGGTAAACATGACCCTGCCCCAGCTTTTTAGGAACGTGTTGCAGCCATAAAATTCCAAGTTAATGATTATTTGCTAAAAACAATAAAGTCTATCAGTTTGAACATTAAATATCATCTTTGTAGTGTATTCAATTAAATATAGGTTGAACATGATTTGCAAATCATTGTATTCTGTTTTTATTTATGTTTAACACAACATCCCTTCATTGGAATTTGGTTTGTAGTATGAACACAGCTTCAATTAAATTAACACTAAAGTCAGGTAAAGACCCCACTCTCCTGGCCCTTATCACTGATGAATGTAGATATCAAGGTTATCTCGAAAGCTCTCGCAGCGAGACTTGAAAAGGTACTCCCGTCGATAATCCACTATGACCAGACAGGCTTCATTAAAGGTAGAAGTTCCACATAAAATGTCAGATGTCTGTTAAATTTAATAAGCATGTCACAGTGTAAAAATCTAAATGCAATCATCATGTCACTTGACGCAGAGAAAACTTTTGATAAATTTAAACGGACTTTCCTATTTGCAGTACTTCGCAAATTTGGCCTTGGAGATTCATTTATACATTGGATAGCAACATTATACAACTGACCGAAAGCGACAGTCACCACAAATAAGATTACTTCACCAAGTTTCACATAGAGGAACTAGACAAGGAAGTCCACTCTCACCAATGCTATTCGAAATATTCATCAAACCTCTTGCTGCCGCTATACGTCAGAATGCTAATATTAAAGGTATCTGCTCACTAGTGACAGAACACAAAATCAATCTGTATGCTGATGGTATTCTTCTTTATTTACAGTAGCCCAAGTATTCTCTTCAGGCAGTCTTCAATCTCATTAAAACATTTTCACAAATATCAGATTACTCTATCAACTGGACAAAATCAACAATACTCCCAATAATAGCAAACTCATGGACTCCTGCAGATCAAATCCCAGATTACCCTATTCCTATAGGAAACATTAAGTATTTAGGTATTAATATTTTGTCAAAACTCACAGAGCTAACCAATCTAAATTATACACCACTTCTGGAAAAAATCTCATCTGATTTAAGACGCTGGAGTAACTTGCCTATATCACGACTGGGAAGTATAGCCACAATAAAAATGAAAACCTTACCTCAAATAAATTATTTATTCGCAATGATTCCATTTAAACCCACATTTAAATGGTTTCAAACATTAGATTCTGATGGAATACATTATTATTCAAAAAATAGAATTAGTCTAGCCAGTCTTCAGAAAAGTAAACAGGAGGGAGGCCTAAATGCTCCCAACTTTAAACACTATTTTTAAGATAACCAATTACAGTACCTCATCAAAAGGTTGCACCACAGTGAGGAGTATTAGTCTTGGCTAGAATTGGAACAAATAGACTGCAACATCAGCAAACTCCCAAAACTCCCACTTAAGTCTTAAACGCCATAAATGCTTCAAGAACACAATAATCGCTTCCATCTTAATGATTTGGTGGCAACGTTTAGAATCTACAGGGTCTCAATTAGCTCCCAGTATGCTCTCCCCAATCTGTCATAATCCAGATTTCGAAATTAATAATATACGCCTTCATTTTAGCACATGGGAACCACATGGAATTGACTACCTAAAACAACTATTTTACGATAATGTTTTTAGGACCCGTGATGAACTGTTCCAAGAATTCCAAATAACAGGCGGAAACTTCCTTCAATACAATAAATGAAAAGCAGCAATAAAGCGTAGGTTTACTTTTAGTAATTATTGGATTTGAGAGCCAAGGTCACGGTAAAAGCACTGTCAATACTGCTAATTTTCTCTATCCATCAACTTCACACCATTGCTTCGTAAGTAGAGAAAGTTGGAATAGTGTACCCACTCATTTTATTCTTATGGACAACTCAAATTTATGTAATGAAGAAATCAAATAGCGGCGACCTGTCTGTGAATTATTGTTTTTTCATATGGCGCCAATGATAATGATGATTTAAATCGTCCTGACGCTCCAAAACCTTATTTATTTATTTAAAGCCAGTGTGTTTTGGATTTGGTGGTTGTCTTGGTTTAGAACCTTAGTGCGCTTCAGCTTGCGGTCACTAAATGATGGCCGAACATTCTTCTTCACAAATTTTTGGTAAAGAGCAGAATTCATGGTCCCATCAATCACAGCAAGTTCTCCAAGTCCTTAAGTATGAAAGCAGCCCCAGACCACCACACTACCGCCAATATGTTTGACTGTTGGTATGATGTTCTTTTATTAAAATGCTGTGTTACATGTATGCCAGATATTCTCCCAAAAGTCTTAGGAATCATTCAGATGTTATTTTATTTATTTATTTTTACAAAAGTAAGACAAGCCTTTATGTTCTTCTTGGTCAGCAGTGGTTTTTGCCTTGGAACTCTGCCATGGATCCCATTTTGCCCAGTCTCTTCTTTATTGTTGAGTCATAAACACTGACCTTAACTGAGGCAAGGGAGGCCTGCAGTTCTTTAGAAGTTGTCCTGAGTTCCTTTGTGGCCTCCTGAATGAGTCATTGTTGTTCTCTCGGGGTAATCTTTGTAGGCTACCCATCCCTAGGAAGGTTCACCACTGTTCCATGTCTTCTCCGTTTGTGGATAATGGCTCTCACCATGGTTCACTGGAGTCCTAAAGCTTTAGAAATGGCTTTGGAACCCTTTTCAGACTGATATATGTGAATTACTTTAGTTCTCATCTATTCTTGAATTTCTTGGGTTTTGAGATCTTCTGGCCGGCTTCATTTTGTCAGACAAATTCTATTAAAATGGTTTCTTGATTGAACAGGTAATCAGACTTGGGTGTGGTCAGTGAAAATGACCTCAGCTTTCCCAAATATGTGATTAGCCACAATTAATTCCTGATTTAACAAGGCCGGTAATTACTTTTTCACACAAGGCTAGGTAGCTTTGAATAGTTTATTTTTTATTAATACATAAAATCACTCTTTAAAAACTGCGTTTTATGTTTACTTGGGTTATCTTTGTCTCATATTTATATTTGTTCAATAATCTTAAAGTAGGGAAATATGAATTTGAAGAGAACAAATACTTTTTCATGGGAGTATATTATTTTGCATACATCACAAAGACCACGTCAGACAATCTGAAAATATTGTAATCTCTGTCCAAATCAAATGAATAGCTTGTACTGTTGCTACATGAGATGTCAGCATACCAACCAAGAAGGCAGCCTACCTCTGCATCAAATAATCCATTTTGGGTATTTGTTTTCTTTTTCATTTGCTTTTTTTGGGTGAGACTGAGCATACCTAACGACTGCTCTGTTCAGACGGCAGCAAACGATTAACTCAATGTGTTTTGGTCTTTTCTGTTTTTTTTATTTTTTTATTTTTTTTTAATCCCATCAACCTAAACAAGGGTTTTTAAAAAAAATAATTCACCACAGGTAAGAAAACTCATTCTAAGCAGTAAACTTCACCATACGTGTCTTTACTTATAATCTAAAATAACAAATTAATAATATCCAAAATAAAGATACATGTATAGTTATTTAATTATTTTCATGCGTTACTGTGTTTACTGATTTTTACACTTGTACCAGAAGTAAGTAAGATTTTTGTGCGTATGTGTGAAGATCATTTGTGAAGTCATTGCTACATATATTTTTTAGAAGCTATGATCACATGTGGATGCTACAGAATTAATGATGACATCTGATACAATACAGCACTAATCCCAACCTGAAGCTCCACAATAAATCTTCAGCCAATTATTGAACGTTATAATGTCCTCACCCTACCTAACATAGTCATTCATCCCCCCCACGCCAAGACCATCACCATCATTTTAACCGTTTGTATGCCCCACCCCCACGAGTCCGCTCAAGCCTGTGATATCATTAAGTGCATGTTGTTTCAGACAGTAGCAGGGATGACTGCTCTACCCTCCCTGTCCCCTATCTTGGTAAGACAGTAAAACAGAGATGAAGCTAGTAAATAATGGAGATGTTTCACCATGCTCTTCTGGTGCAGGACGCTCACACTTCAAAAGCTTTTGAATGGGGGTCCCAGAAATAGCAGGATCTGTGGTAGAGATGGCATTTTAATGCAGAGGTGATATTTTGTCTCTGGGCCGTACTAGCCCCTCCGCCCCCTACCCTGCCCTCATGCAGCATTTGAGCCTGGCTGATCAAGCTGCAGTTTCTTAGTGTGTGATCCTTATCACCTATGATAACAGATAAGAGCAGAACGTGTGGTCTGTGTCTTTTTGTGACACACACTCATTCCCTCCTTTAACAATATACCATATCAATACCGTCCAGAGACGGTACTTGAATTGCAAAAGAGTATCAGGTGATCTGCACAGGTGTAACTTTGACCCTGATGGCAGATACCTAGATGTACATCAGAACAATGGGGCTAAAGTAAAATCCCTGTTGAAAATGTACTCAGACTTTTCAAGTCTTGCACGGTGGCTGACTGGTTAGAGCGTCAGCCTCACAGTTCTGAGGACCCGGGATCAATCCCCGGCCCCGCCTGTGTGGAGTTTGCATGTTCTCCCCGTTCCTGCGTGGGTTTTCTCCGGACACTCCGGTTTCCTCCCACATCCCAAAAACATGCATTAATTGGAGACTCTAAATTGCCCGTAGGCATGACTGTGAGTGCGAGTGGTTGTTTGTTTCTGTGTGCCCTGCGATTGGCTGGCGGCCAGTTCAGGCTGTGCCCCGCCTCCTGCCCGATGACAGCTGGGATGGGCTCCGGCACGCCCGCGACCCTAGTGAGGAGAAGCGGCTCAGAAAATGGATGGATGGATGTTGTAGCTGTGCAAAACAAAGACGTTATCCATCCAATCATTTTCTATACCAATTATCCTCAGTAGGGTCACGGCTGAGCTGGAGCCTATACCAAATGACTTGGTGAAAGGGCACATAACCATTCACACCAAGGTTAATTTAGTCTTCATTTAACCTAACATGCATGTTTTTGTAATGTGGGAGGGATTGATGGATGCTATTAAGGTTCTCTTCAGGAGGTGAAAGGGTTGGCAGCAGAGTTATCAGTCAAAAAACCTTAACCTTTTTTTATCCTTTATTCCACAAAACAAGTCAATGAAAGGCTGGGCCCTTTCATTTCATTCAGGATTCATGTTCAGTTTTTACTGAGCATGAATCCTTTTGTTCCTACCCTCACCTCTAGTCACGAGCTGTGGGTTGTGACCGAAAGAACAAGATCCCGGATACAAGCGGCCGAAATGAGTTTCCTCCGCAGGGTGCCCGGGCTCTCCCATAGAGATAGGGTGAGAAGTTCGGTCATCCGGGAGGATCTCAGAGTAGAGCCGCTGCTCCTCCACATCGAAAGGAGCCAGATGAGGTGGCTGGGGCATCTGATTTGGATGCCTCCCGGGCGCTGCCCCGGTGAGGTGTTCCGGGCACGTCCCACCGGGAGGAGACCCTGGTGACGACCCAGGACACGCTGGAGAGACTACAACTCTCGGCTGCCCTGGGAACGCCTCGGGATCCCCTCGGAAGAGGTGGAGGAAGTGGCTGGGGAGAGGGAAGACTGGGCGTCCCTGCTATTTCTACTGCCCCCGCGACCTGACCTCGGATAAGCGGTAGAAAATGGATGGATGGAATCCTTTTGCGTGCTAATTTATTTGCCGACAGTTGAAAGTGATGTTTCTGAGGTTGGGGGTTTGAATCCAGGTTCCGGCCTTCCTGTAGGGAGTTTGCAGGCTCTCCTCATGCTTGCATTGTTTTTTTCTGGGTACTCTGGCTCCCTCCCACATTACAAAAACATGCATGATAGGTTAAATTAAGACTAAATTAACCTTGGTGTGAATGGTTATGTGCCCTTTCACCCAGTCATTTGGTATAGGCTCCAGCTCAGCCGTGACCCTACTGAGGACAATTGGTATAGAAAATGATTGGATGGATAACGTCTGTGTTTTGCACAGCTACAACATCCATCCATCCATTTTCTGAGCCGCTTCTCCTCACTAGGGTCGCGGGCCAGCTACAACACAATGTCGTTAAAGATTTAGGGGATTTTTTTGGAATGTCCAAATTGGTCAATTTAATATTTTTTGGAGGGAGTCAGTCCCCACGTGGGTCGGTTATTTTTACAAACTATTGACCTATCTAAAGTGTTGAAAATGACTTGCTCTCGTTGACGATGCAACTTCAGTGGCTCAACAAGCATGACATTTTTGGGATTCCTGAAAAGTGATGGTTTTGGAGATGGGAGGATTTCACCCAACACCAGTGAAATGTTGAAACAGCTGTCAAAAATGGCATTGTGTGCTGTTCATTAAGAAATTCAAATACTGTTTATGTAATCAAACAATTTATTTTAATGATGAATGGAAACCATGTTATGAATGAATGATGATTCTTACAATATCTGAGCCATCTGATGGAAGCAGGAACAATGTATTGATAAATCTGATCCTCTGATATGATACAAGTACCACAGCAGATGATCGCTCTCGGGATATGCCCTGATGAATGTGCATGCAACCTCCAACCTGCTGGTACAAGATAACTGCAAATAACTCTGCAGCATACCTTGTTGTTCTCTGTGTTTTTGTCAAAGATACCCAGAGCTTATCATTGCTGCTTTTTCATATTAGCGAAGACAACATTTAATGTCCAATTCTCGAAATGTATTGCTGTGCAGGCACCCTGTTGTATCACATTAATTACAGCACACCTTAGAAAAGCCAAAACTATCTTCTGGTGACAGCAGATGAGCAGGATTGCATTCACCTTTCCATATACGTCACCTTCAGACAGCAATATAATTTTCTGCAGAGGATTGCTTTTTCTATTTGATGACCTAATGTCATGCTGCCCCATTGTGTGTGGCACAGCTGTGAGCGATGTGATACTCTGTGAATGTTTTTCTCAACCGCTATACCTTTTATTCACCTTCACAATGCCCCTTTGAACAGTCTAAAAATGTCAGTCTGCAAACTAAATAGAGATTTGCTTGGAAAACATCAAACAGTTGCTGGCCATGATGACAGTTGTTGCATGTTGGACATGACGTCACTCCATTGATAAAAAGCTAGATTAACAAATACAACCATGAATATATTACGCAACAAACTTAAGAACGTGAAACAAGATAAGGAAATACTGTCGAGAATACGATAAATTAGATTTCTTGCAGAAAATTCAATAGACCCAAATGTTAATGTCTGCTGTTTTTCTGACAACTGTCACGAACGGAACAAAGGACAGGACCCAAAATGCACGACTCCAATTCAAATGGACAGTTTCAAAAAGACAGGTCAGAGGTCGGTACACAGGCAGGCAATCCGAAAAGGCAACAGTATCCAAAAAACGTGAGGCAAAAAGGCAAGGTCAATAATCGGAACAGGGTCTAGGCTTACTATGAGTCGGTGACGTGGAAACAAGGAATGCTGGAACGTGACAACAAGGTACAACGAACTGGCGACCAGAAAGAATGAGACACGAGGTTAAATGCAAGGGGTAATTAGGCTGAACGAGGCACAGGTGGAGAAGATGCTCTCAGGAGCAGGTGTGTAGGAGACAGGGGGAAGACACCAACCATAACACACACCCATGACAAGAACATATAAACAAACAGCCATTCGCACACACATTCATACCTACGGACAATTTAGAGTCTTCAATCAACCTACCATGCATGTTTTTGGGATGTGGGAGGAAACCGGAGTGCCCGGAGAAAACCCAGAGGGAGAGGGAGAACATGCAAACTCCACACAGGCGAGGCCGGATTTAAATCCGGGTCCTCAGAACTGTGAGGCAAACGTGCTAACCAGTCGGCCACTGTGCTGCCACTGAATGAAATCTCTTCATGAATTTGTTCATTTCTCAGTTCTGTTGAGCTCAGCTGCAAGCGGTGGCCTCAGGAGAAAATCCCACGTACACGGCACCACTCGCAGGGTGGCGACGGTGGCAAGTGAGCTTCGTGGGCGTTTAGGTCTCACTGCGCAGCGGCTACGACGGTCCTTTAAAGTATGCCTTTATGTGAAACCAGTCTGTGGTGCAAAAAGACAGAGGACAACTGCGCCAAATCAGCTGATTGCGTGGTCCCATAGTGTCAGTCTTTATAAGTTCATCCATTAAGTTTGGTGGGTCAGGAAAAAAATGAGCACCAAGCAACAACCTCGGGTGCTCCTTTGAGAACCATACCAAAATTGTCAAATTCTCCACTAATTTCCCTTCTCACCACAGCAGTGAAAAAATAGGAATGCAAAAGTTGTCATCTGATGTCAGCCTTTTAGTCTTGTTGAGCGCAGCATGGTCTTCACTGCACGCTCTACATGTATTGATTGGTTTTCATTTTATAACTGTCCAGTTTACAGTCACTGCGGATGACAAATGGTCTTCGCGTCTCTGCCACCAGCCTCTTCCAGAGGGGCGTCAACCTTTTGAAATGGCAGGATTTAAAACAAAAAATATTATTCACAAATTCAACATCAACACAGCTTGGACATCTGCCATTGTGTCGTCATTTTTTTAAGGGAGGTGATCTGCCACAGCAAAACAAAAAGGTATTACCTGCCAGGAAGGCTGAAATGGAAGAAACACTCAAGCAGCATAATTACACAGTGTGGATTATATCCGTTGACAGATGAAGCCAGCCAGCATGAATTAGTAGCAAAGTAATTGAAGGAAGCAAATGAAAGCTATTATGTTTACACAAGGATGGGAAAGGTACAGTTTAGTCACCCTGCTCACCACCCTGCCACATCTCCATCCCAGGGACAAAGACCGGGCCTCCCCTGTGCCTCCATCACACCCCTTTCTCCAGGACCTCCTCAAGCCCCCTCCAATACACACCGCACCCCATTGTCCATCCGGCCGCTGCTCCTCCCACTGCAGCACCCCTAGCCCTGCACCCTGCCCTGCCATGGTAGCCCCAAATCTCTCCACTAAGCCTCCTCCACTTACTGCAGCTTGCAGGCCTAATTAAAGAGAGAAGCATTAAAGCATAACAGATGCTGAAAATTAAGGGATTATTTAAATGATTCCCAGTCACAACTTCGGTAAGATTAGAGACGAGCAAGACGGGCTCTGTGTGCGTGCCTGTGTGTGTGTGCCTGTGTGTGTTCACTGATATTAAAAAAAAAAAAAAGCTTTTAGTTTGAATTATCAGACAGTTTTAGTCATTGTTGGTGTCAATTTTGTCGATTTTCTTGGTGGTGGGGGGGAATAGAAAAAAGGTTTTCTCACATGCAGGGAACAAAGGGAATTTGATTTGTTGGACGAGAACAATAAAGAGAGGATCTTTTGTATCATTAAAGGACTAACCGAGTTTAAAACAGTATTATTATTATACAACTTCAAATATGCTCCCATGATAGCCAGAGAAATGGCTCAAACGGAGACACATCTATCTATCTATCTATCTATCTATCTATCTATCTATCTATCTATCTATCTATCTATCTATCTATCTATCTATCTATCTATCTATCTATCTATCTATCTATCTATCTATCTATCTATCTATCTATCTATCTATCTATCTATCTATCTATCTATCTATCTATCTATCTATCTATCTATCTATCTATCTATCTGTCTCCTGCAACTCAAGTGAGCCACAAACCCTGTCAAATGTTTTGTGTGCTGTTGAACAAAGACACTCCCTGCTTCAAAATGCAGCGGGCGAAAGCCTTTTTCTGTCTGTGCTCAGCATCAGTGAGCATCTTATGGGGCTTCTGAGGCATATCCTCTGTGGACACACCCACAGGCGCTGCAACAATAACAATAACATTGAGTCAATTCTTATCAAGATTCTCCATGCTTAACACTGGAAAATCGCCATGCAGAAAAACTACTCGTTGGCAAGGACAAACGTGAGTGCCGCTTTGAAAATAATGTTTTCATTGTTGGATGTTAAGAACACATACAGTATCTTAAGATAGTTTTCAATTTCTGGCACTCTTTTCAGTGTTCCCTCCATTCTGGATGTGAAAGCGCATGAAACAAGCGGATTTGGAGATAAAGACAGCTCAGTGCATACTCTCCTATTAGTGAAGCCTGGAATCCTCTACTTGAAAGAATTTGATCTCATCTTAACTCACCCCCTACTTAGTTTGTCCCTCTGCCAAATTACCGTCTTAAGATGCTACATGTGTGCCATAGACTGCCATGTTCCTTTTTTGAAGCTGTATAAAATCTTGTGGAGAGGAAGCGGTTGTTGAGTCACAAGCTACAATTTTCATTTACTAGTGTCATTAAGACTAGCAAGTTATTGTCAAATATGAATTACATTTTTTTGTCTTCATAATTCCCTTTGTATTTTTAAAGTGTGATGATAAAAAAGAAATAACTGCATTTCTCACATGAGTATAGCTGGAAAGATGTAAAATCTTCACAACGCCATTAACTACAATTCGAATAGGCCACATAACTATAACGTTGTAATTAATATTGCCAATACCTCAGCATTGCAACTGCCTGCTTTAGAATTCAAATGAGATGGCACTTCCATCATCCTACCTGCATACTCTATATGAGCTCTTATCCACATAAATTACATGCATGCCTTTTATTTAGCTCACTGACTGAACATTCCCTACAAAAAAAAAAAATAATAATAATAATAAAAATGCTTTATCCCATTCCTGTTGTGACTCGAGGGGCTTGCAATATTTGAAAACGTTCAGAGACTCTTGGATTAAATATTGCTGGTATTTAAATAAAAATGCCATAACATTCTTCTTTTCATTGACAACGGCTCTTGTTTTGTGAAGTCAGGAATAAGTGAGGTCTGCAGATGGTCGCGGTTGTGAATAACAACCTGGAAACACATTCGGCATCACAATTCTCCTTGGTATAACACTGATTACTTCCCCCTCATTAGAGGACAACTGTTGGGTTGTAAGGCAGTTCTGATGGGGGCAGAATAGATCTCACTTGAAGAGTCTTTCCTTTTGGGTCACTGTTTCTTTTGTCATTTTGGGCAAACAGAAGGTACATTTTATCCAATACAAATTTGGAAAAATGCACCTGATAAAATGTGTGGGTTTCATTTTTTTATTGTGCGCATCATCCGGAGTTTGAAAGAGGCTGAAAGAATGATCCCACATCTGGCACTCCCATGGGATATGTAAACGACGCAGGGCGGGACGGACCCGTACGCTCCACTGCGTCTTACAGAACGCTGAAAACAGGCCCCCACAAATGCCTGAAACGGCTGTGTAAATCTCAGCCTTTCTGCATCTCAGCCCCCCTCATCTGCCCCTGGTAATTGTCAAAGGATGGAGGTCCACTGTTCCTCAGCTGTGTGGTTCCCTATGGGAATTGATCTGTATGTCGGGGTCCTTGAGTGCTCCCAAATTCGCTCTGATTTTTTGATTATTTTTTTTAATGCAGTTGTGCAAAAATGTAAGATCTTAGAATTCATCAGATTGTTACTGAATATGCAATAGTAACGTTATTCAGTCTTAAGCTTGCAGGCTCCAAGAAAGGCTGACTCAGATGAGGTGGTGAACCTAAACTCTGTAGATTATACGAAGCATGTGTGCCAACTGAGGAGATGGACAGAAAACCAGCTGGTGCCCCTAACCATCAACAGAGTGAATTGACTGTCACAACTGGAGATGGAGAGATTCCAAAAAGGGTCAGACACAAATACAACACAGCGACAGTCTGCATGGTATGCAGATACATGAGAGTTGACTGCAACCAGCTGAAACAACGATGCCAATCACGACAGCTGAAGCAGCTGAAATGCAAATCATATCATACATACAGTATATGTCACATACACTCACTGGCCAAAATATTAGATATACTCTCACAGTTTAATGAGATCCGATACAAGAGGTGTATCAAAAAAATGTGTCCTTGTGAAAATAAAAATTTTCAATTTTGACTGGTACACCACCCTAAATGGGTCAGGTGACAAATTTCGGATGTGTTATGGCAGCGTAAGGAGGAAAAAAAAGGGAAGAAATTGAATATCCTCAGATTGAAGAAAAGCCTCTTCAAAACGTGCAGAAAAATCTGATGAATCAATCATAAATTCGAGACTGACATCACTGAAATACACTGATTCATGACGTATACAAACCGAAACAAAACAAAAACACATTTAAAAACATATACTGTAAATCGGAATATATATTAGATATACTGTATGTTGATCAATGAATAAGGAAAATCATTTCAGACAGCGGCCAGTGCAGAAATGTGGAGGTTATCCTCGTTTAACCCTTCCGTTACCTTCAAATGTATTAACATCTTTTGAACCCAGCAATCTAAAGTGTATCATCGCCATTTCAACAGGCAGTCTTTTTACTCGACTGAACCTGTTATTTGAGTATCGAGAAATATGCAGAACACCACAGGTACGCACAAAAATGATCAAATTAAGAAGCGGTCTCGCATCGCAGTTTGCGGGTCTAAATTCGCATTTTGCAGATCAAAAACACATTGAAAAGCAAAGCTCCACATCAGTTTTACCACAGAGACGGTCACGAAGATGGAAGCAGGCAAGGGCTTATATGACACAAGGCGCTTACATCACCGATGTGTGGATGCGGAAGTGAAGCTTTTCGGTTGAGGAGCAGGAACACAACAGTTGCAAAACGCGATCCCGAATTGAGAAGAGAAAAAAGACAAATGGCGAAAGTGTGGTAGCATTTCATAGTGAAATGGAAGGCGAGCACCCGTTTGTTGTAACGCAGACCTTTCTCTCCGCCGAGAATGGCGCCACGTCGCAGGACTCTAGAGACAGCGGTAAGGTTAACGTAGCGCAAATCAGTGAGCTGAACGTTAGTCTACTTTACGAACATAACGTTAGCCCGGCGGGCTGCGAAGTGTCTCTTTTAGTTATGAGTACCGTCAAATGTGTGGCTTGTTTTTTTTTTTAACCCGTGACAAGGACAGTATTATGCAACCATAGCGGTACAGACTGTCACTGTGTGACATATGGCCAATCTGATGATCTGTAAGTGAGAGAGAGAGAGAGAGAGAGTTGAGTTAAAGACGGAGAAAGATGAGAAAATGACCGACAATGACCGGGGGGCAAGTTAACGAGCCCGTCCAGCAGATGAGCCAACCAGGGGGATGCCACCGACCACCCAGGACCCAGGGAGGTCCCGAGCCTGACTGAAGCACCGACCATTCCCAAGGGGAGGGGCACGGACACCGGACCACCGCCCGCACGCCTTTACATCGGCATCTAGTATAGAGGAGGTGGAGAGTTGTATTCCCTCTTATTGCACATGTTGTGTGAAGCTGTTAGTAGATGAGAGAAAGGAGCAACACTGAAGTCTCCGGCAACCAGTATGACGGCGCCGGGATTATAGACCTATGCAGCAAGACAAGACAAGCAATTGTCCATAAATTGCAAACACACATGTAAAGATAGCACATAGTCATAAAGCATCTTGGATAACTCAGATTATCAATTAAAAACGGTTGTCTGTGTAAGTGTATCAGACAATCAGGCAAGTGTATTTGTTTCAGACAGATTTTCTTCATTACGAGGCCCGCGACGCACTGTCACTTTTTGAATCAACCCAGAACACATGGACAGACTTATTCACACCTGATGGCAAAGGTGGACGGACATGCACAAAAATGAGTTTCTCTCCTCCTTGCATGCATGCACACACATTCAATCACTCATACCCGCCCTGCTCCATCAGCTCAACTGACAGCAGTAATGAGTTTCGTCTCTGAGTAAGCCAACTGGCAACCACTCAAGGGAATTTTTCAGGCTGAATAGCGGCCATTAATCACAATCCCAGGCAACGCTGTGACATCACGTGTGGGGCAAACAGAGATGCGTTCATTGGTAGGGATGAGGGTGGGGGATTACCCCATAGTAAAAAGAGGGACCTATTGAGGGATCTAGTGTCGAGGACAGAGAGTGTGCAATGATGAAGAATGTAACTGCTACTAATATTATTGCATGCAAAAAAAAATAATCTTATTATACCTCTGCTTGTTGTACTTGCTTGTGGTAATTCAGAGCTTTGCAATTAAATTGCAAATTCTATGTAAATTCTATGTTCTTAGCACAAACACAAAATGGTCAAACATCTCAGATTATGTTGCTCTGATCATCATTATGAATAAAGGCTAGCCTTCTATTGTAACTTCTGTTGTATCATACTCAGTGTCCCTAGGTTGGGTTATTTGCCAGGCATCTGTGATTAATATGGCAGGCTGTTATGTATTAATCTGCTTTATAGTAATCATTGACTTTCTTTCTTTTGTACTTTGGCTAAGCAAAAAAAAAACAAAAAAAACAACAACAACAACATTTATCAGCACCCTACTGATTAAGTATGAACATAGGATAAAATAAGCAAAAAACAAAATCACACTGTCAAATAGTTCTGTCACAGAGAAAGGAATAACTGGATTTGGAAGGAATTTGTACCAAACGGGAATTGGTATCACCTTGTTTTGTAACATCAGTATATTGCCTGTATATTAGTCTCCATTTAATGTATTTTCTTATCAGTGCTTTCCATTTATCCATCCCTCCTCTCCAGCAGACTGCAGTCCCCGGGTTATTACTGCCCCTCAGTGATCCCATGGCCCATGCACCCCACCCCTCGCAAAATTGCCTAATCCCGATGAACTCGTGTTAATATGCAGTCAGTAACCCCCCTGACTCTTTGTGTGCTCGTGTGACTCTCGGCCATGCCCACCACACATACTCTTGGTCACACCAGTGCACAAAGGAAAATAAGCAGCCACGAAGAAGAGCAAAGGAGAAGAGAAGCAAACGTAGTTCCTGTCATAATTACTTAGTGTTACATGACAGCAGGTGATAAATGAGTCTTTTGTCTTTCCCTACCTACAGTGTGTGTGCAAGCATTGACTGTGCATTTGTTAGGAAGGCGTATCTGTTCAATCAGACAATATTATACAAAGAGATGCTGTGGATTTGCATAAATTGAGCACAACCTCAGCATCGAAAAAAATATAGCAGTGTATGTTCAAATCCATGCCATTATTTCGCAGCGATCCATTTTATTGTGATACTAAATGTGTTATTAGGTCGTGTATTGCAGGTGGGCTAAGGTTGGCTGTCAAGCAGTTGAACAATTATTGATTTTCCTGAAGAATCTGAAAGGAGGATGAAACTCCAGTTGCTGCTGGTGCAGCAGAAGTATTTTGAAGATAATTACTAATAGATGATTATTGTACTATCCTTTTTAAATATGCAGGTGCATTTAGGCTAATATTTTGTCATATGAAAAATATAACTCTTTTCTCTCAGTAATTCATGAGCAATCGTCAAAATAAAAACTAATTATTCTCCTGTTTTTGAGGAGATGTACTGCAGGTACGTGGACAATCAAAAGCTATCAAAATATTTGCCTCTACACAGATGTTCAGTTTTCACACCGTCTGTCTTTCAGTTTGTTGTTCTGGATGTCGAAGGAATTGGACTGCACCAAACTGAAAGCTGTTTCTAATATGTTGCCCTGCTCCTGTTGAAGAAAATATTTTGGAATCACATCTCAGTATGAAGCAGTGCTATTCAATGCCCCTGCAAATAACAACCACAATATTAAACATATTGTTATTGTTCTATAAAAAGTGAACATAGTTATCTTGGTAAAGACAGTAATTTTGATCCAGCTCTTGTATTGAATACAATTTGATAGCGCAGGTCTTGCGTAACACTCCTGTGAACTGTTGTACATTAACGCATATTATTACCTCTTTCCATCTGCCTTCTGAACTACCTGTTCACTCACAAATAACACCTTCTTTTGTCAAACCAAATCGTGCTATATGAGCATAATTTTTCTTCTTTTCACGGCAAGGCAATGAAATGGTTCAGCAATGTATGGCTTACCAACGCATGACAAGAAGACCTGTTCATAAAAAAGACTGAAGTCTCCAGTTTGATGAATGACACCAATCCTATATTTGATTATTAAATAAGCATTTTTTTCAGGTTCCCTTTAACCCTCAAATCTGCTACTAGATCACTTGCACAGGGATTTCAGTGTTTAAACTGTGTGTTCACCGATAGACTCCACATGTCATCGTTGTTTATGAACTCCCACTGACCATAAGGCATTGTCACTATTACATTTGAACACCCTGTCTACAGTACATCAATGCTTTTAAATGAAGATAAGCATATGCGGTGTTACGAAGACAATTTCCAAGCATTGGGTCAGGGGAGCAGTTTTTCAACATGCTCTAATAGCCGAAGCGTGCTTCCTCAAGCAAGCCCACCACGGTTGCTTCGCATCGGGCTACCTGTCGTAAGCTGCCCTTGAAACAAAGCTGCAGGGGTCAGGAGGTCACCGCAAAGCGCTGGAATGGAATGTTCCATCCTGGTTCAAGGTCCAGCCTCCAGAACCAGAGGGGCCCAGAGTTCATTCGAGACCATCCGCACATGCCTCATCTATTTTGCTTCACTTTCATCGAGGCCGGCCAGCTTTATAGTTGGCAGCTCATTTGGCACTGGGCTGCTCGCTTGTAAGTCTCATCATCAAATGGCTGGTGCTGTTTAACCACCACATCATGATTAGTGTACGAATTGCAATTAGCCATCCTGTCAAAACAAGGTCTTGGCACACAGTATCTGGTAACCAAAGTGATTAGCGGTGGAACCACATGTCAAATCATTGTTTTCTGTACAGATCAAGGTTTTCATTCTGATGGGAAGGCTGTGTGAAAGAAGGCCATATTTTCCTCCTGAAGCCTCAAACATCAGCACTGATAAAATTACATGGTAATGAAATTGGTGCGTGCATTTACCTTCACTGAGGAGAGAAACAGGAAGTTGTAGTGATTACAAAGTAAACTTGGTTTCATGATCTGTGTTTGTTTATCTTGTGGTTTAACACAACATTGGTTCAGGTCATTTTAATTTCCTTGGTGGTGATTTAGTTTTGGTTTGGTTTCCTGTCATCCATGTCTGCTGGTATCTTTGTCTCCACCAGGTCTCGTCTGCGCTGCACCCCATGTGTCAACCAATCAGCTCTCTCCAGCCGCTCATGTCGTATTCAGGGGTGCCTCGTTGTCTCTCGTCAGCCTGTTTGTATTTAGTTGCTTATTTTCCATCCCCTCTTCCTTTGACCATTGTCGTACGTCATGTGTCCAATGTCGCATGTCCTATCATCTGTGATGGTGGTGGTGGTGAGTCTGTTCCCCGTGTTTACTTGTTACTTTGTGTACCAGTTGTCACCACCACTTGTTTTGTCCTTTGTATGATAGTTTTGTTTTTTTTAAATCCCTGCTACCTCATATCTTTGTTTTGTTTTTGTATTACATTTTTTACATATTGTAAAGGTTCATTCAAATAAATGATGACTGCACACCACCACCACGAACCCGCCAAACGTGATGCTTGGCATTTGTAAAAAAAAAAGAGGTCTGCTTTACTGCTACTTGTAATTTGGGATTTACATCTCAATTTTTACAAATAGCATCGAGGTGCCATTAAAAGAGGGAGTTATGCTACAATTGAACAACTAATTATCATCATATTTAAACTTATGGGAAATGGACGAAAACTTACTCCAAACACCATACATAGAACATAAGGAAAAGAACGATATTAGAAGAAATCTCTGGCTGGACTGAGATAGAAACAGAAAATACTGTATGTTTGAGTGTAAAGTAAATATTTCTCTTAAGAGAGTGGATGTGATCTGATTTGCTTCTTCTAAGCCTATTTGAGTCAGGATTGAAGTTGCACTATTGTGGCAGGTTGGGCCACCTTTATTCACTGCCAATGCCAAGGTCATTGTCACTGCCCAAGAGCCATCAGGGAACAGAGTGGGCCTCCACTGGGGAATGAGGAGGAGGCTGAGTGATGGAGGAGGGGAGAACTAATGGGTAAAAAAAGGAGGGGGGGGGGGGGAAGTGCACACACAAAGGTCACCATTTCCCAGCTACACTCCCCCTCTCCATCAACCAGTACCCCTCAAAACCTTTGACCCTTCCATTTCTAAGTCAATGCAGAAACAGAGGGCGAAGGAGAGGGGGCAAGGGTGCAAGGGGAAACACACCCACCCAGAGTCAGTGATAACAAAAGGGGGCCTCAGTCTCAGAGAGCTGATTTGGTCTAGAGAACAAACGCTCAGGCCATCTTCACATAGCAGCCACCACGGACTGCCTCTGCCTGTTCCCAGCCACTCAGCTGCCCCATAGTTCACCAGCAACAATAGGTGCTTCTCTGCTCCCAGAGGTAACAACACACACAAACACAGATTGGAGAGAGTGGCAGCTGAGGCACAGAGAGGAGTGGCTGCTTAAATGATCGCTCCTTTAACAATACACACAACTGGACTCACAACCCCACACATTTCAACAAAACAGCAAGTTTAAAATTGGGAACAGACCGTAATCAGCACATCTGAGGCAACATTAATAAGCGGGGGCACAAATCTAATGGCTTGTGAGGTTTTCCTCTTTTTCAATGACAGAGCACGTATAGTTTGCAATGGCATATTTCTCTAGTCATGTGTTTTCTATGATTTGCCTCCAGAGTGCCTGTTTATGAAGAATGTCAGCATCCTCACACTCGCTAGAAATTATTAATCAGAGTGCACCATGGAACATGCTAAATGTTTCTTGCCATTAAAAAAAAGGGATTACAGGTCAAGTAATTTCTAAAGGGGATTTGTGGGACATTAACTCTTTTTCTGTCTCATCTTCTCTTGTGCGTTATTGCAAAAAGATTGCAGCAAAACTATAAAAATGGAAGTGGTACGAATATATGTAAATCTATAGAAAAATATAAATACATACAAAATATATGTATATCGATGTAGCATTGTCGCATATGTTTATGATTAAGATTATCATTGTTTCTGAGGATGTTTTAATATTTAAATAGATTAATATTTAAATAGTTTAAATGTGGAGCTCTATATATTAAATATGACTTCAGACCACACTTCCCATCTGTCTTACGCTTTTATACATTTTAACAATCCAACCAAAAATCCTACCAAAGAAAAAGATGTGTGTTTTGTTTTATTGGTGGATGGTGCTGGCTGAGTAAAGGCTTTTAACTGCATTATTTGCCCGTAAAGGTTGTGTTTAGTGTACTGGACTGAAGCAAAAGAGACACACATTCTCATGACTTTCTCAGCGCATTGACTCAATCGCAACTGGACTGTTCTGTTTGGCTTAGAAGACGTTTCGCCTCTCAACCGAGCAGGCTTAATCAGTTCATGCAACAAGGCTTTGTTAGAATGGAGTTTCCACACAAACATTGGCTCATGCGTCCTAACTAAGCCTTGTTGCATAAACTGATGGAGCCTGCTCGGAGGAGAGGCGAAACGTCTTCTATGACAAACAGAACAGTCCAGTTGCGATCGTTTCCATGCCCTGAGAATTCAATGACCTGGATGAATGAGAATATTCACAGACATTCTCCTGACTTGTGTGTTTAATTAAAGTTGTATCCTGTTGACTGACGACAACCCTCATGTGTTTCTTCTTAATTCTGAATCTACATAAACGTTGAGACCATACCATGTAAAGGAAAGGATTATTGCAATGGTGTCACATACTAACATGTAGACAAACCACCTATCACTCAGGTGAAGACAAAATATTGGAACAGACAAACAGACTTAAACCCAGTCGTTGACCATAGACTGCTTTTGCAGATGTAAAGTGAGACTCCAGCATTTGCTCAGCCCTGTGCACCCAACGACTTGGCCTCTGCTCTTCCTTCTTTCACCTTTGCACTCTAATATTGAAGAGCTCCTCCCATGAGCCTTAAAAGCAGACCAAAGGAATTTTAGGCCTCCTTTTCATTTGTTTGTTTGAGAATAGCAAGGGTGGTCCAGAGGGGCGAGCAGACCAAACCACATTTTATTTACAAAGTCCCTCTTTCAGACAATGGTCCAATGCCAACATTGAACTTGAATTTCAACTTTTAATTTCAAAACAGAGCTTACTGAAGAAGGACATTGTGTCAATGATTGATTTTATTTCATTGACTTGATGCATTTTCAACTTTTTTACATACATGCATATATATATATATATATATATATACATATATATACATATATATATACATATACATATATATATATGTATATACATATATATATATATATATGTATATACATATACATATATGTATATATATATATATATATATATATATATATACATACATATATATACATATATATACATACATACATATATATATATATATATATATATATATATATATATATATATATATATATATATATATATACATGTGTATATATATATATATATATATATATATATATAGGGTCGCGGCAACATGATGGCAACGTGCAAAACTCATGAACCGGATGATGCCGCTCACTCTGAAGATGAATCCATCGAAACAAGTGACACCGAAGACTCTCATGTGGTTGGTGAAGACGAGCAGCCCAGTGCCAAAACTGTTTTACAGTTTGCTGTTAAGTTTGCGTATATCAGTCATATTGAGCTATGGTAGCTTATAGTCACTTTTTTACAATTGTGGCAATGGCAATTTTATTGAATTTCCTCTTTAAAATTAATAAAGTATTTCATTTTGTCTTTATTTTTGTCTTCTCTATCTAGGTTTGGAGACATACTGTAGATATGACTAGGACACTCTGTGTTGTAAACACAATGCAACTCGTGGTGAACATGATCCAGAAAGATGCAAGTGTCAACCAACTGCTGAGCAAAGTTAGAATGCTTGTCAAGCTCTTCTGCAAGTCATCGGTGGCAACTGAGCGACTGCTGTAGTTGTGTCAACTAACTCTGGTCAAACACATAGCTGATGATATCACGGCTTCTCCAAATCACGGACACGGTAGTTGAGGGTGCAGATGGGATGAGTTGGGACTATCTACTGCCAAGGGACTGGGAGAGGCTGACTGTTCTAAGAGGTTTACTCGTCCGCTTCGCTGAGCATACCCAGATGCCCCAGAGTGATACACAGTCTTTGTCCCTGGTAGTGCCTTCACGCCTGTCTGAGTTTCCCCATGCCCAGGGTTCTGGCGTCAAGGACGTATGTTCACTGGCAAAGAAAATGAAGGCAAACATGGACAAACGGTTGAGCTGCTTTCTTGATTACAGTGAATCTAAGTTTCACCCGTCACTGCAGCTGCACTCCTTGAAATTGATGATGAGCAAGCTGAGGCACTTTTGGGAAAAGCAGTAGATTATATTGCTCAATCTGTGCCACAAGTAGTACAGGAGCTGGAGGCTGAAGATGAGGAGCCAGAGGGTGGAGGAGAAGAATCCAAAGAGGAGCCACAGAGAAAGCCGCCGAGATTCAAAGTCCAGTCAAATGCGGGTCGGCCATCCAAGTCCTGCCTCTTAAAGATGTGTGTCAAGAAGGACATTTAGAGATTCAAGGGGCAGCTGTCACAGCCTACAAACCATGAGACTGCCCTTGAATTTTGGGATGCACGGGGTGAGTCTCTTTACCCAAGCCTGAAACCCATTGTCTTAGATCTTCTGGCTATGCCTGCATCTCAAGCATTCCCAAAGGGAGTCTTTAGTGTAACAGGTGACCTGAGTCATGGCCAGCGAAATACAGAGAGTATTAGAGAGAAGCGCCCTTCTAAAATTGAATTGAGGCTGGTAGACTACTTTTGTAGTCAGTACAGTTGTACTCACAATGTTACTATTATTAGTACTACAAATAGACATGTTACTGTTACATTGTGATTGTACTTGTTGTGACACACTAGAAGCACCCCTCTGATTGTTTTATTATCGTGAGACTGCACTTGAAGTAGGAGCCCCACTCTAATCCATGTTGTTAAACGTTATTGTTTTTACTTTTTAAATGTGTCTTAAAGATCCAAAACAGTGTTTACAGTATTCAACGGTTGTCTTATTCATTTAATATATGTTTTAGTTTGTTTCATAGTTTAAAATATAACTTCATTGTACCTCTGAAATTTGTATTTATTGTATTACTTAGTGGTAGTATATTTGCACGTCAAAGACAGACAGGGCATGTGTATGGTCATTGCACTTTTGCACATATTATCAGGAATAAAGCAACAAAGTAAGAATGTTTTTGTTCTTGTTTTTTGGAGTAATAATGAACACTGATTCCATCCACTGTAACCACTATCATTGTGTAATGCATTGACCTTATTAGATCAGACATTATTTGCTGTTGGGTGGAAGCCTTGTATGCCTAAAACCATTCCTCCATTATTGTAATTATTGGTGAAAATAGCCAGTCTACAATCTTACAATGTCTTGAACTTGTAGGTGGTCTATTTTCACAATATTTGTGTGGCACACTTGTATGATGAATTAGGGCATCCATTAATGAAAAAATATATAAATTGAACTATGTTGACCCAAGATTTCTGCCCAGCAGCAATGAAGTGCAAAATGGCAGTATTGCATCACCATCAATGGCAAAGTCTAGGCTGGAATTATCAATCTGGTAAAGAATCTGGTTAATATGCAAAAGGGTTATGATTCACTTTTTATGAACTGCAATACTTGATACAATAAGTCAACCTCCATCCCAATGTCTAATACTTATTGACCGAATTAATTTGTAAAAAAGACAACTTAAAAAAAAAAAAAAAAACTAAAACTATTACATATAGAAATGACTTAAATGTGACTAAAACTAATACACATTTTCGTCCAAAAAGACTCGGACTAAAACTAAATCTAAAATGGCTGCCAAAAACAACACTTGTGGCTTGATTTGCCGAGTGATTTGTGTGGGCACCAGTGGATATTTTTAGAGTCCCATGGGTTCCCATTCTGTTCCACATAAAGTAGCTCACCCTTGAAGTTAGCACCATGCAAACTAAAAATTGTTGTGGCCTTCCACGTGCGCATGTGTCCCATGCATGGCTGAAGACCTGTCAGCAGTTCTCAAGATGAAAGCACCCTGACAACATTGTGCCAAATATTGTTGGATTTGCTGTTATTTCTTGACATCAGGAACAATTCTCATCCCTTTGCAAAGCTAATAGGCATAATATATATATTTTTTCATCACAGTGTCTCTACAGCATTCTCAATACCATTATATTTGAAAAGAAAAATTATCAATCACATTTTAAGGGGCTAAAACTGTCTTACCTGTATCGGAAATGTAGTTTTAGTGGTGAGAAGTACTTTTTAATATAATTTTGCCCTTCTCTATAAAGGCTTAAAATATGCTACAGTAAGCCAATCAGGTATTGAATGATGTTGGCGTAAAAATAGTTTAAGAATGTTAATGAGAGTACATTAGTGATTGCAACAGAATTACTAGGAAATGAATACAATAAGAATACAGCTGTTCGTAAGAGCCGTTGGCCATTGAGTTTCATTGTACTTTGCAGGTAAAAAGAAAAAAACAAAAGCACTATCTGTATGGGCGTTGGAGGAAGACATTCAGGCTTGGAATGTTACGCCTCTATTGCACCTCACTACTCTGGGTTAACTGAACACACACGGAAAAAAACGAAAGGATGTTGTCACATTCAATGGTAGTAGGCTATAAGTGCTGTTGTTTGTCTTTGTACTTGTAAATGGGACATGCAATTTGGCGAAGCGGCTCATTTATATTACCGACAACGTTGAACATACCTCAGTTCCAGAACGATGGCTCCCTTAACATACTTGTGTTGGCATTTTGCTGCCATGACTAAGTTCTGTGTAAACAAGTGAAGGAACATAAGGTGGGTTCACTTGTTCCTGTCTTTTGTGGGGAAAAAAGGCTACCATGAGGGCATAAATTAGAGCTATATTTGCTCTCACTCTTGTTTGTATAAAAGTAGGCCTACTCAGCGCAAGAGTTGAAATCTATACAGTAATTTTAATCTGTTTTAAAACAAATTCATAGTAATTTCAGTTGAGGTTGCAGTTGCACTATTACTAGAGTTGTTGGTATAAAGTACTGTACAGGCTTAGAAGAAGCAAATAAGCTCACATTCACTCTCTTAGAGAAACATTTACTTTACACTAATTTTTACGATAAAATGCGTATGGTAACAAACTACCATAAAATTACAATATGTAATAAATGTACATATGCAGTGTTTTTACTAACTTGCACACAAGAATCATCATGATGTTATAACACAGATGAGTTTTCTTACTATATCCGTAAGATGTATTATCACATGTAAAAAAGGACTTCTCATATGTGTAATTCATAACATTACTTTTGGAACGCAATTGGGATTTTAAAAAGCCCACCAGCATTTTTTTAAAATAAATAAATTAAAAAGCTGCTGCACAGTTTCCACCCCCCTTCATAAGTGGTTGTGTCACCATATAAATATCATGTTTACACACCCATTTCCCACATTCTTCAAATCACATCTCCCTCCCAGCCATTCATTAATTACCTGGAAACGTGTGTAATTACACAGACGAGGTCAGAGCTCCTGGGTACAGAACTCCCATGTTTTCTAACTCCTTCTGACCCAATGACATACAATGGGGGAGGTGCTGCCCTCAAAGTAGGAGGGAATACGGCTTTAACATCAGCTCACATGTCAGCCACAAAAAAGCTTGTCACATCCCAGCTCTGAACTGAATGTGAATATGAGAATTGCCAAAAAAAAAAAAAAAAATGGCTGAAGGGAGAGCGTTCAAATCCCCCTTTAATTCGGTCACATATGCATAGTCATATACATAAAATGTTCAAATTCAATGAGCATGAAATCTTATATACAGTAGATCCTGGCCAGCGGATGAGGCTAATATTTCAACTGATTTGGGATGATTTGTAAGGATTAGCAAAAAACACGTCTTGTTGAAATGTCAAAACAAGCTTATGTGGCATTTGGCTGGCTAATCTATATGGCGGAGCTGCGAGTTGCTTCATGGCGAGTTATCAGAAAGAAGCGTTGGTAGAAAGGGGGTGCGGTGAGGGCGGGGCTTGGCTCAAAGAACAAAGGGAGCTGTAAGGAGAGGTAGGGACGGCGCTTTGCCATTCAGCCCAGCAGGAAGCCATGAAAGGGGTTGGAACAGGAAGGTCGAAGGGTAATGGCCAGCAACCAATTGACACTTAAGATGCACGTACACATGCACATGTATGCATGAGCATTCCATAAATCAGCCTCACTACCTGCAGTGTGGTGGAAGCTGCTCCTTCCACCGTGTAGTATGATGAAACATTTCATCTTCCACTCAAGCTGCTCACATTGCTCCAATAAAGTCTGCCGAACGTTTATTCACACGACGTGAGAAGTTTTATTTTCAACAAGCAGGGCCAGGAGTACAAACAGAGACAATTTTACGATCAGCCTCTCGCTTCTCCCATTTCATCCTTTATTGCCTTCTCTTTTTCATCAAGGTCTCACTCAGAAGTCTAGAGTTACAGCTGTTGTAAAACACACATTTTGGAATTTAAGGATAGCAGTTATTATCATGAATGAAGTTGGAACACCACTGGCTGTGGGCTTTTGAGGAATATCATATGTAATACATTGATATGAAAGATGTTCTTGTTCGAGATTTACCCACTGTTCATGACACTTCACATTATGGTTTATTCTGTTTACTGTTTAACTGAGCACAGCTGTTCCCTCCTTAGAAAAAAAAAATGAATGCCCTGAAAAAATGTTGACTCTTTCCAATTAATTTCAGGAAAATACACAAAAGAAAGTCATTTCAATTGATCCTAAAGGCTATTTGGTAACAGGGGGCCTTTTGTGGTGTGTTGCCTGGTGACGCTGGTGGGCAGTGGGGGAGGGGGGCAGAGGCCCTGGCTAAGTCCACTGTACCAAGCTTGTCATTCACTGTAATAATGAAAAGCTTCCAGAGTCGAAGCTCATGTGTAAGGACGTATAATTTGAGGCTAAAATTAGAGAGGCTGGCAAGAGAAGTTGACCATCAAAGAGACGACATTTAGGGAAAATATGTTTCCTGAGCAATATGATGATTTAGAGGAGCAACGGGGAGTTCGTCCTACACAAGTCCCTGACTGTGAGCTCACACAAATGGCTGTCAAGCTAATAAAAAGTAAAATTTATGGAGGGAGGTAGTGTCGAGAGTAAGACGGACGTTTTATCCACCGGGAGGGCTATAAAGAGGCTTCACACAACCCGTTGCATCGCAGTGGTACAAGTTAGAGCTCTGTTGTATGAAGGAGTGTAACACAGCAAATTACCTCAGAACCACAAAGAGAACATCGGCCTTAACAAACACTTGGAGGAGAAAAAGAAACAAACACTAGTTAGCGATCTTTGTCAGGTAATCACTTATTCAAACTCTAGTGTCTAAAAGATTGAGCCACATGTTAAAGACCTAAAACAAAACTAGTACGACAGAGGAGCCATTGAGCAAGGCATAGAACTTCCTCCATTGCTCCTTAAAATAGGGACCGAAATAAAAAATAATATGTTACATTTTTAGCTTCGCCCGCTTCTCGACCAAAGTCGACCATTTCATTTCATGAGGCTTCTGGTGTGGGGGATGAGACGAATTTTTGATCTCTAAGTGTGTGGTGTTCTTTGTCGGTCATTTCGTAATGCACCATTCACTATGGGCCACGGTGACTAAACTTCCGTTTGTCGGCTTCATGCCAGACTCGTGCTCTGCAGGGAGCAACCCTAAAATGTGGGTGTTCCCTGTCAAATCTGGCATGCTGCGATCTAAGCACTCTTCCTTTTCAGAGGCTGTAGAAAGTCAAGTGACCCAGGAAGGTGAAATATCATATTGCACTTGACATTTGGATGCATTACAATATATACCACACATAGTAATAATATTGTAAAATAGATTTTCAGAGTGATCAAATGTATTTAAACTACCACTGTCACTGTCATTTTCTTTCATCTTTTCGTTCTTTTTGTCTCTTTTGTATTCAAAATCTTTAACCAAGCAACAATATAGTTTATCCAAATAATCGATTGTTTGATAGAAATTTCAGTAAGATACTCGAGTACTAAAATATTCGTTAACTGCAGCATTACATTTAACTCCCCCAATACGTTGTCATATTTTTATTGTTACATAAAATCTTTGGAATTTGTCTCCGGTAATAGATAGATAGGTAGCTAGAGTAACAATAAAAACCTGCGCTATAGCAGGACCGCTAAGTAAGAATCGTGATATAGCAGAGGATTACTGTATCTGTATTCTGTGGTGATAAGGGACTCATTGTTCCAGGACTGGACTTATTGTTTCCATGACATGCGGATCCCAGGATTCACATAGTCTCAAGTGTAAAATGATTTATGTATTATGACTTAGGATAAAAATTATTCTGCATACTGTTCAATTGCACAACATAACCATTACTGGGGTTGGGCATCGAGAATCGAGAGCCGATTGGAACCAGGACTACCATTCCGGGCTCGTTCAAATAAAAAATAAATAAATAAATAAATTTAAAATATAAATAAATGTTCCCAGTTTCGATGCCTACAGTCCGCCGACCCCAAATAAGAACGTGGCGAAAACCAATGAAGAAGCGGCTAAAACCATTGAAGAAGAACGCACACGAAGCCGTGCTTCTGCCCAACGGCAGCGGCGAACAAAAGTGTTAACTATGTTAAAATAAATGACCAGTCACCTCAGTGCAACACTTGGATTCAGATTATATTGTGCGAAGGAGGCTTTCGCATTGTGTAGAAGTCTGACGCGTTCCCTCCCGCTCCGAGCCTCAGCCTATACAGCGTGGAACTCAAGTCAAGTAAGTCAATTGGGTGAGTGAAGCAATAAAATACGTCTGCGCCAACATTGAGGCAGCTAACAAGATAAACGCTGGGTTACACTCTTGCACTGACGGTTTTTAGCATTTTAGTCTTCAAACCAACGTGAGAGCTGATGACAGACACAAAAATAAATTACCATACTGGAAAGAAAGTAGAAACAAGCATAACATTGAGCTAAAACTTCACCAAAGGTCAAAGGAGCAACTTTACATCACAATGAATTGGGACAAAATTCACAAAAACGTTGTCTCACACTATCACAAACACTAACCTAGTGTCTCATCTGTGCGTAGGTAAAGGAATCAACGTTTTATAGCCTTTGGTTCCTTTACTTTCATTGTCAAAAGTCACCAGTGTCTTGTGAAGTTACTTTTCGTGCCACAATGCTGAGTTCCGGTGCGTACCCTTCAAAATAAAAGGCTACATGCTTAAAACTGGAAGTCAAGTTAAAACTTGCACATATAAACCATTTGACATGATAAAACAGTCACAAATTACTATTTTAACAATGCTGTATTTAACTTGTTGCTGAAACAACATTAGAATAATTAGTCAATTGGGTTAGTTCCACACAGGCGGGCTGTGGATTGAACCCTGGTCCTCAGAAGTGTGAGGCAGACGCGCTAACCAGTGACCCACCGTGCCTGCTCTCTTACATGCTATGTATATTATATGTACATTTCATATATCTAAATGGCAAATTTCCCCATTATGGGACTTCTTACATTACAAATATTTATTATGCACCGTGGCATCCCAAGGATGCGTCCTCTCTCTCCTGCTCTTCTCTCTCTAAACAAACGACCGCACCTCAACACACCCAGCTGTCAAACTCCTGAAGCTTGCAGACGACACCACAGTCTTCGGCCTCATCAAAGACGATGACGAATCGGCGTATCGACAGAAAGTGGAGCTGTGGTGCGGCCGACACAACCTGAAGCTGAACACGCTCAAGACTGTAGAGATGATCTACCATGCCGCTCAGCTTCTTCCCTCTTGCCATTAACTTTACACACATTACTGGTAATCTCTGATTGCTCAGTGACTGTGTTTTTATGTTTTTATGTCTCAAAAGTATTCACTGTGAATTGACTGTCTATTGTCATACTAGAGCAGCTCGAACTACCAGAGACAAATTCCTTGTGTGTTTTGGATTCTGATAAAAATAATATACTTTGTTTAGTTCTTTATTACTTTATTTATTCAGGACCCGTGTTCAAATCCGGCCTCGCCTGTGTGGAGTTTGCATGCTCTCCCCGTGCCTGCGTGGGTTTTCTCCAGGTTCTCTGGTTTCCTTGCAGGGTAGGTTACTTGAAGACTCAAAATTGCCCATAGGTGTGAACGTGAGTGCGTATGGTTGTTTATATGTGCCCCGCAATTGGCTGGCGACCCGTTCGGGTGTACCCCCGCCTCTCGCCGAAATATAGCTGGGATAGGCTCTAGCACGCCCGCAACCCTAGTGAGGTTCAGCAGTACAGAAAATGAATGAATATACTTTTAACCTGCCCACATTCTGAAGTGACATGTCCAGTGACCTACTAATTTATTTCCGGTTCAGACGGCGTCTTGTGTGTCTATGAATTATTTTACATTTATATATCCACGCATATTAATTTACCTGTTATTTGGTTGTCCAGACTTGGTTAATCAAGTCAGCGTTCAGTGGTTTCCGTAACAAAATACGGACATTCCGTAACATTTGACAGCTCTGCCACCCCTAAGTGAGACTCCATCAAGGAGCAGGAGTGTATGTCGTTACAGTCAAACCCTTTCAAATGACTTTTTAACAGTCATCGTCTGCGGTGAAAATGTGAGACTTCAGGTCATCAAAGGTGTTTGTTTTTTTTTATTTTATACAAGTGTAAGAGGAAAACCAGGAAAAGATCTGGAGCAAGACAGGATCATTTGACCATGACTGATGTAGAACCTGACCTATTACTATTAGGAGATGTGTTTATTCACTGAACACAGATGACTTCTTACAAACCTAACATTCTAATGCTACTTGAACATCATCTCGCAAGCTAACTTTACACAAAATTCCAAGTACAGTATTATTCAAAATAAGATTCACGACGCTTGCATGGCATTAGGGGGGAAAAAATTAAATTAATGGGTTAGAAAATGACCATCCAAATCAAAATCCCCCTATGTTTGTACATTTCAACATTGATCAACATTTTGTAGATAAATTTGCCTCTAATATCGCAAAGAAACCTTAGTTCAAATAACTGTCAGGTATGACATTATGCAGGACAGCCATTAAATCTTTTCTGCATCAATGAACTGAACTTTTTTTTTTTTTGTTTAAATTAATTCCCATATATATTCTGAAAGATGGACCGCTGTCATGCAATGTCAAGACACCGCCATATCCTGCAAAACCTTAGCATACCATAGCATTTTTTACAAGTTGCCTGGCAATATTTTCAAACCAATTCACGTAAATCAAATGAGAGGGTTATTGATAATATTATACCTTTGCAGAAATGTGCTAGAATGACGCCTTGAAAGTGAAATTTGATGTTAAAAGTTAGTCTTAAGAGGCCAATGCAATGGTGTAGAGGTATTTAATGCTGCCTCTCACGCAGACGGCAACCAGTGCCCCATTACCCAGCCAAGGCTGAATGGGTTACGTGAGAAAGAGCATCCGGAGCAATAATGTTCCAGAAGAACCATGTGAGTGACCCGCTGTGGTGACACCTGATGGGACAAGCTGAAAATCTCAACAAGCAAGTCTTAGAGGCCTTCAAAGGTTGCATGTGTTTTCCACGAGGCAGGAGGACCTTGACCACTGAGAAGTCCACCCTAATGTCGCCGTCGCATTGAGTATAAAAGCCGGTTTGGTCACAACAGCACAGCGGTGTGCTGTCGACACAGAGCTTGCGAATCAGTAGGCTTCTCTAAGCCTTTGTCCATCTCTCTAGTCTAGGACATAGAAAACAAGTGTGTTCACAGAGCCTCAGCTCAGCAAGGCTGGAAGAATACAGTGTCACTAAATCTGCTCTTAGTTCTCAGCATGAATGTACATGAATGCAGGAAGGTATAATATACTGTACTAGTGGGGTGAAACCCGGACTTCATAGGTGGCAAAGGAACAATGCATGTTGTATGAACATTTTAAATAAAGAGATGTAAAGGTATGTTTGTGTGTGTGTGTGTGCGTGCGTGCGTGTGTGTGCGTGTGTTTTAAATCGTGCGCGTGTGTGCGTGTGTTTTAAATGCCCCAACTACCAGTGAGTGAGTGAGTGGGCTGCAGGGTTGCTTCAAGCTCATTGCACTTACAAAACCACGAAGACACTTGGCATGAGCGCTTGTTAAACCTAAACTCAAAGACCTTAAGTAGCAGCATTGATACTGTAGCTCATTATACCCCTATTAAAATATGCAAATCACTCTGCAGTCTAGCCCAAAGTCTGGAATTAAACGAGGTAACATTTCAGTTTTATTGAATTGACTTGTCAGGAATATAGAGCTCTCAATCAAACCAAACTTAATGATTGTGATTTTTTTTGACACTCTTAATACTAGCATATCAGGCATAAACTTTATCCCACTAATGATTACAGAAACAGAAATATGACTAGTATCCATCCATTTTCTGAGCCGCTTCTCCTCACCAGGGTCGAGGGCGTGCTGGAGCCTATCCCAGCTATCAGGCGGGGTGAACCCTGAACTGGTTGCCAGCCAATCGCAGAGCACATACAAACAAACAACCATTTACACTCACAGTCACACCTACGGGCAATTTAGAGTCGTCAATTAACCTAGCATGCATGTTTTTGGGATGTGGGAGGAAACCGGAGTGTCCGGAGAAAACCCACGCAGGCACAGGGAGAACATGCAAACTCCACATAGGCGGGGTCGGGGATTGAACCCCGCACCTCAGAACTGTGAGGCTGACGCTCTAACCAGTCGGCCACCGTGCCGCATATGACTATTAATATTACATTATTAATATTATTATCATAGATCATTTTACAACTGAGCCGATGCGAGTCCTGGGATGCACATGTCATGGAAACAATGAGTCCTAGCCCCGGAACAATAAGTCCCTGCAATTTAGCATCAGGGAATACAGATATAGTAATCCTCCGCTACAACACAGTTCTTACTTCACGGTTCCGCTATATTGCAGATTACAGCTGTTAATCTTTTATATGGTTTGTACAATATTTTTGTGTTATCCATTGTTCTTGCTCTCTTTCAATATATTATGCGTTTAGGCCTGCCATGTTAGCAAATATTTTTAGAACAATGTATTTTCCCCAAAACTTTCAAGATAAATGATAGTATCGTTGACGTTTTTTTTTTATGCCACTGAGATAATGATAGTAGAGCATAATAAAGACTTACACACATTTTACAAATTCTGCCCTGGTAATCAAACATATGAGCACAACTGTGTAATGTTCTCTCATTTACCAAATTAAAGTAGGGTTGGATTTCACAATAAGAGTTAAAGCAAATAAAAAGAGAAAATTATACATGTTCAAATAAAGTACTGAATTTAAGAAAAATAAAGTATGAGTTTTCCCTTTCCTGTTTGGCATCTTGACACAACTGAATTCTCAAACAATTGTACATATTTTAATTTAACAAATCCTAACTGAACCGTTTTAGAGGTTATGTTTGTTGAAAACCTTTGTTTTGATTCATAAAGGTGTTTCACATATTACAGTATATGCACTTTTAATAAGAGCTCTCAGTGGGAACTTCCCACTTAGCGTTTGTGCATCTTAGCATTTTGTGGCGTATTAATACATTAGGTTAATGGCTGTGCATTTATGAGCTTAGACCAGCTGACTAGGAATAAGAAAAATATTCATTGTACTACTACACATTTTGGAAGTGTTCAATTTGTTCAAATTAAAATGAAAAAACCTCAAGAGAGAAAAATATTTCCTTCATTTCCCTTCATCAAACTCCTCCTCTGTTTGGGTACATGTTCCATTTTACTCTCATTCCTCTCTGGCCATGTTTTCAATGTTTTTCACCGCCTTGACTCAAAGTTTTGCTACTTACAGATCATCAGATTGGCCGTATGTCACACAGTGACTACACTGAGCAAAAAGCACACTTTATGTACCGTTATGTTTGCGTTACTGTCCTTGTCACGGTAATTAAAACAAAACAAAAAAAGCCACACATTCGATGGTACTCGTCATTGAAAGAGACACTGCAGCCTGCAGCGCTAACGTTATGTTAGTAAAGTGGACTAAGGTTAAGCTTTTCCTTCATCTCTGGGGTCCGTGACGCGGCGTCATACTTGGTGGACAGAAAGGTCCGTGTTACGACGAACGGGTGCTCACCTTGCACTTCACCATGAAATGCGACCACAGTTTTGTCTTTCTTCTCTCTCTTCTGCAACTGCTGTCTTGGCGCTTCTGAGTCGAACGCTTCACTTATCCCGTCCACGCATTGGTGACATAAGCGTGTTGTGTCATATACGGCATCTTCCGTCTTGACGACCGTCGCCGCGGTAAACCTAATTTGCAGTTTTACTTTTAAATGTTTTTTTTTTATGCGCAAAATGCAGATTTTGACACGGAAACTGCAATGCGAGACCGCTTAATTCAACCCTTGCACATGTTGCAATGTTGCACATCAGTGGACGCAAATTCACAAAGCTTTTTGCGTCCCCCATACTTTTTCTTTCGTCAGGGATGCGGGACGCACATCAACGCAGATCCCTGTATCCATCGAACCGCTTATCCTCACTAGGGTCGTGGGCCTATCCCAGCTATCTTTGGGGCCAATCGCAGGGCGCAAATAAACAAACAACCATTCGCACTCACATTCACACCTACTGGCAATTTAGAGTCTTCAATTCACCTACCATGCATGTTTTTGGGATGTGGGATGAAACTGGAGTACCCGGAGAAAACCCACGCAGGGATTGGAACCCCGGCCCCGCCTGTGTGGAGTTTGCATGTTCTCCCCGTTTGCATGTTCTCCCCGTGCCTGCGTGCGTTTTCTCCAGGCACTCCGATGTCCTCCCACATCCCAAAAAACATGCATTAATTGGAGACTCTAAATTCCCCGTAGGTGTGTATGTGAGTGCGAATGGTTGTTTGTTTGTATGTGCCCTGCGATTGGCTGGCAACCAGTTCAGGGTGTTCAGGAGAAGCGGCTCAGAAAATGGATGGATGGATGGACTTATGTACTGTATACTGAGTATCTTCAAAAATATTCTCTAGTCAGGTCATGTATTCTAATCAGTTAGGCCAACCCAACATTACAACATGACAGAAATAATGGGTGCTAACTTACTGTAATTAAATTACTTTATTGAAATTAAATTACTTCACACACACCGAAACTTTAGAACTTTTTAGCATAACGCCAGCATGTTTACGTACAACTGTTAGTGCTAGCACTAGCTTGCTAGGCTACACAACGTTTTGTTGGCTGCTTGTGAGCCGTATCGTGTTAAAAGTACGTGAACATACCTCAAGCAATCCTTGAACGAGTGTCTTCTCCCAAGCGCCAGTGATCACCACCACCACACGTTTTTTCCCCCATTTTGTTCTTGACCGACACAATACACGCACGATCAATTGTTGTGGTCGTGGTAACGAGTGTATTCAGTCGGGTTTGATTTGACAAAGCCCAGTGATCGTAAATGACGTCAAAAGACACATGACAAGGCTAAAAATAAAATAGCTTTGAGATTCACATATACTGTATACAACAGAGACGCGGAGTAAATGTCTTTTGCAGAGCTGATCATTGACGTCATTGATCAAATTGGGGAATTATGACATTAAAGCCGGTCAGCATAAAATGCTAATTATCGGTCGATACCGATCAACTCGATCAGATCGGTGTAAAGTCTAAATAATATTAATGTACTTTTAAATTCATAGGACCATTTTTTTGTGTGACGTAGCGGCGGCGACGTACTAATTCATTTCCGGTTTCCGGTCCCTGTGTAGCTGTCTATTATTTTGTATTTCTGTATTTTAATTTTGCTCTTCCAAGTTGGCTAATCACCACTATAACACGGTTCCAACCAGACCAATGTGACAAGTGTACTGTACCACCCAATGACTTATATAGGTCTTTTGCGACTTCATGTGAAAGCTTAGCAAATACTAGCGTCCCCCATCTAATCCTCCCCCCGTCCTTCGTCATACGCTAACTGTATTTTTTTGACTGTCATGGAGACAATGATTAGTGAATTTGCATTTGCTGCATTGATAATGGGCGCGAAGTGCACATTCGCCTCCGTGGCTCAGCATCGTTATTTAGCTGTACCTCGTAGTTAGCCGGGGCGGTGCAAAATAGCATGCAACGAGCATTCCCCTTTGTACTTGAACAGCGGAAAGCAGCAAGGTTGGGCGACCATGCTAGTAGCTGCTAGCATGATGACGTAAATCCCACGCAGTTCCCATAATTCATTGCGACATGCACATTTGAATTATTACAGTAAAAAAGACGTTCATCTTTGTTGTTAATGTGTGTTTATGTTACCAGTAGTTTGTTCGCTGCGCGTGTTATTTAACATTTATGCTTATTTTACATTCATGGTTGATTTATGGCACTATGTCATTATCAAACCGTCAGTGTAGGCTTTGTGTAATAAAGTGACCTCCCCGTCAGTTAGACTGCATGTTCAGCAAAGCTCTATAGGGCTTTGTGTGGTCATATTAAATCATTAATTATTGTGAGGTTAACACCCTCACGTGTGCCATGTTGTTTATGTTATTAGTTTTATTACGGTGCTAAAAGTCTTTCGGTACAAAAATTCACTTTTTGGCTATTTTTGACTGAAACGTTTTGGTGGCCCAAACTGAAGAGATTCATTCTATTTCCATGTTTTGTTTTTTGATTGATAAAAATGCTGTAGAGTTCAGTGGACCAGTCCTCTGTATATGATGGCTGCAGTACAAGGAAATAAGAATAAGACAAAAGACTTACTGGCTGCTTGGATGCGTGCCTTTCGGCTGACCACCAGCCCAAAAGAATTCTGGGCCATACACTCATAGTCCCCTTCATCCGACGAGTTGTCAGATTTGGTCTTGAGGAAGTGGCCAATGAGGAGAGAGCCATTGATGAAGGTGGTGTGATACTTGTCCTGAGTTAAAAGCATGCTGTTGTGCCTCCATTGTGTTGTGATCGGGGGGATACCATCCACCTGGCAATGGAGCATAAGGGGTTGCTCCTGCACTGCGATGATGTCACTTGGCTCCAGGGTGAAGGAAAGCTCAGCATCACACGACACACCTGGAAGAACACACCCAAAGATCACAATGCACCCTTTTCAGTTACCTGAGCAGAAAGAGAGAGGGATCAGAGTCCAGTAGGTCAACGTAAGTGGACACTGATACTTTTTCAGTGAGTTCATTTGATGAATTCCTGACTTTCTTCACAACCCACTGCAAACAGAAACAGGGGACGAATTAAAGACTCTGCCTTAGATGCGTGACGCAGATCTAATTAGACCATACAGGTGTGCATGATGTCTGTGAAAGCTATGAAATGATATGTTCATGATATCTGGTCAATCTGCTTTATCTTATGGGTTGATCATCCATATCCACAATGGGAGTCATCCTGGCTTACCAAACAATTACTGCTACGACTGCAGTTGTTTCCCTTGGAATCCTTTTCATATCAACCTTTGGATGCAAACAAACAGGAAGTATGCCCGTGTTGCATATCACTTATGAGGGCTCACCATGCACCTCACGAATGAAATGCTTTGAGTGTGCTACATTACCGCCAGGCAGAAGGGAATGCATAGTTTATAGAATGAATAGACACGATTGCTTGAATACACATGTAATACGCACATTCAACATGTGCTAAAACAGATGACTGGTGGCTACTACCTATTCATTGAGGGATCTTGCATTTTCTTTTCCATTAAAACAAACCAAATCCGTGAAATGTGTTTGCACTTTGCCAAAGGGATTTCCTTCCTATACTGTATGAGCGCCTCCAATGTTCAATAATTGTGCTATCTGTTTGGCCTCGGTAGAGAAGGCGGGGGGGGCGGGGGGGGAGACAACAATAAATAGAGGATGTAAACAGCCTAACCTGACTTGGCCCTGTAAAAGAGGAGCTTAGCAGGCTCGCTAGGTATCATGTTTCAGCTTCTGATGGACTAAGCACTACCAGTCTCTGTCCCCAAGTCCAGGAATCTGGTGGTAGGGGAGGGGGCTAGTGAAGGGCAGCAGAGGGGGTTGGGATGAGGGCACAAAGGTCAAAACAGAGAGGCTTCATCGATGAAATTTCAGCCGAGAAATGCTTCAGGGTTTGGTTCAGAGAAGGAATTGGCTGAGCACGGTGATCACATCAAGACCCCTGTGGCCCCCTCTTTTTTACTCTGAACGAGCAATGTAAGTAAAAGGGCCATGGGACCAGAGAGACATTGGTGCTGCCACACTTGTGAAAAACAAGGGGGTGGTAGTAGAAATATTTAACCCTTAGCTGGCAGATGCCGATTCGGCTTTGCTTTTCCAAATAATGCACAAGACACCTTACTATCTCTCTCTCTCTCTCTCTCTCTCTCTCTCTCTCTCTCTCTCACACACACACACACACATACACACGCACATGACTTCCATGTTTTCAGACAGCAGCCAGCGGGACCATCCTAAATGTGAGCATCATGCAGCCCGACCGGCATGTATAAACAAGTCATTTATAAATGATTTACTATGATATACTAAAATGATGACGGACAAACTGAAGACACTGAAACAGTATGTTGATTTCTTTGGAAAACATAATGTTGTCCCGCAATAAATAAACTCAGGCATTCAAGTTGATAGTGCACTCATACTGTCTATACTTCTTTTTAAAATAATAAAATCACAGTCGAATCCGTTGGCCTGCAGAATGCAATGTTAACTTGTTAATGACTGTGGCATGTTGCCAGAGAGACTGGCTAATGCAATCCTGACCTCTGAATGGTAACAAGGCAAGAGGCAGTGCGAAAAGGTCAGAAGAAATGATTTTGAAGACAACACCGAGTCATCCAACATATCCAGAATGTTATGAAGTTGTCATCAACAAGTTAAGGTCATTGGTGTAGGCAGAACTTTGAGCTACAGAAAAAATGAGTAAAACACATGCCTACATGATGCCGCTGATTTTTTTTTTTTTTTTACAGACTGAAGGTTGCAGACTTGAATGTTCCCAACTTTAGACAGGGAGGGACATCCTAGTTCATTTTCCATGCATATAGATGAGACATTTGTATTTTGTAAGACCAAAGACAAGTTGTGGCAAAGTGTGGCTCAGGCACTGGCTTACTTATGACAGATTTATGTGACTGACTGGCAAAAATATTGACTGAGGTGAAACCATTTACACAACCACAGACAGACACAACTTGACAGAACATGTAGTATTGGGCCACGAGCGCCACTGACAGCAGCAAGTCATATCAGGACACAAAACAGCCCACTTTTCCCTCAAAAGCCCACCGTCATGGATGCCAATCGTGGATCGAATCATATAATAAAAGTTAAGATGATTCATTGCTTTTCTTATGTTTCTTCCGTTCTATTTCAGCAGCCATGCTGTGAGCCAGTCAGTACATTATTGTGTACCATTGAGAAGAAATAGCAAAAGAAATTTGATAAATGGTAGGGCAGTGTGTAGCGATGTACATATCTACACCACAGTCCCAAGGTTATAGATTCACATCTCACTTAAAGACAGCTGGGACAGGCTTCATAACCTTAATGAGGACAAGCACTACTGAGAATGAATAGATGTTTCAAAAAATGTTTCGGGAAGTACGCTTTTTTCCTTCCTATCAGTTGGTTCTCCCTGTGCTTCTCTTGGTTTCCCCAATAGGTTCATAACGTGCAGTGCAGGCGGTGCAGGGAGGAGTTCAGCAGTAAAGTCCTACGACCACAACAGAAAGGTGCTGGATCATTCCTCGGTCCCAAGTTGTTTGCTGTATGCATTCTGATTAGCTTTCATGTGGATATTTTCTGTGCTCTGGGTTTTTGTTGTTGTTGTTGTTGTTGTTTTCTAGTGATACTCCCTGGTTTATTCCGTTCTCGTTGGTCAAAGTTGATTTGTACTTTGTAATTTAACATACTTACTCGTACTCCCACCCACCCGCCCCCGTTTTCGCTTCTTGTTGGTGTAATGGACAGGTGTTGTAATTATTTTGTCAATATGTTTGTGCATGGATCAACAACTACTTTACGAAAGCTACTCCACTACTATGCTAATAAATGACGTAAATAGATACTGAGGAGAGCTCGTGCGGAACAATTTCTTTCTCATACAACTTTTGGTGCTGCATAAACAGCATTGTTTTCTCCTTCCTGGTAATAATATTTTTTTTAAAAGTGCATGCAGTGCTGATAGCTCCTCCTGTAAGATTATGCTCTGTAATTTACAAATCAATACTATTCTTTTCTGGCTACATACAGTACAGTGCTGTGAAAAAGTACTGGCCCCATTCTCAAATTCTTATTTTTGCATAGATTCCCCACTTTAATGTTTAAGATAATCAAACAAATGTAAATATCAGACACATATAATAACCCAGGTGAACTTAAATGCTTAACTTAAATTTTTTTATTCATTTATTAAGGGGAAAAAAATATTCAGTAACCTGGCCCTGTGTGAAAAAGCAATTACCCCGCTTGTTAAATCATGAATTAATTGTGGCTAATCACAACTTTTGGTTAATTTTCACTGATCACACCCAAGCCTGATTACCTCCAGACCTGTTCAATCAAGAAATCACTTAAACAGAATCTGTCCCAACATAATCAAACTGGACAAAAGATCTAAAAAAGCTGCAAACAAAATGACATGATCCAAACCAATTCAAGAATAGTCAGGAAATAAAGTAATTGACATCTATCAGTCTGGAAAGGGTTACAATGCAATTTTCTAAAGGTTTAGGATTCCAGCGAGGCATGGGGAGAGCCATCATCTTCACATGGAGAAAACATGGAACAGTAATGAACCTTCCAGAGAGTGCCTGGCCTATAAAGATTACCCCAATAGAACAGCAATGACTCATCCAGGAGGCCACAAAGGAACTCAGGATGACTTCTCAAGAACTGGGCAAAAGTGGCATCCATGGCAGAGTTCCAGGGCGAAAACCACTGCTGACCCAAAAGAACATAAAGGCTAGTCTTATTTTTTTTGCAAAAAAACAAAAACAAAAAAAAAAACACCTGAATGACTCCCAAGACTTTTGAGATAATATTATATGGACTGACGAGATGAAAGTTGTGCTTTCTGGAAGGTGTGTGTCTCGTTACATCTGGTGTAAATGTATTTCACAGTATTTCAGAAAAAGAACATCATATGAAAACCAGCATTTTAAGTCAACTTGGGTTATATTTGTCTGATATTAACATTTGTTCGATGATCTTAAACATTGAAGTGGAGAAACTGTGCAAAAATCTAAGAATAATTTTTCACGGCACTATATATACACCGTAGTTGTGACTGTGCAGTTTAAAGTACTCTGACATCCACACAGTGACGTGTAATTGCAAGGTAAAGTTGATGTGAAAATGCTAAAACTGTAATCCCGTGTAGTTATCCTCTTTTATTTTTAGCATAGATTTTCAGTCTAAAATCTGTTGAATAATGTGTTGCTGCAACTTAAACCACAAGAGCAACATAAGAGCCCCCGAAGTAAGCTATATTGTTAATCTTATCCCAAGATCCTCTGAATGATGAGCTCTCGCAGTGCTATCCACAGACGTAACTTTGATTATTTAATTGCTTCTTCTCAACTCGATTGAAATGTCCTCAACGGTGCCTTCATCTCAATTGAATTGAATCCAATCGACAGAGAGGCACTTGAAAGAGCTACATTTCTTTAACTTATTACATACATTTGAATTACAACAAGAACTGAGCCGTGACTCTGTTTCCCAATTCCCTGAAAAAGCATGTTATGAACCTATTGATTCCAGCCCGACCTTTGTGAGTCCCTGTGTGGGAAATATTCACTATCCTTCATTGTCTTTGAATTTGGGGGCCCTCACATAGACAGAAACTGTCACAGTGAACAAAAGGAACACACACCCAAAAAAAAAAAGAAAAAAAAAAGGGGGGAATTGGATAAGGAGGAGTGAAACAGACTTCACATTTAATTTGTACAAATAATCTCCCCAGCATGTCCACATATCTAAGTAGACTGAGCAGTCCAATACTTTTCATGCACACCCCGCGACATTGAATAAAAATCTCCATCCATAAATCTTCACATTTAACCGTAATAGAAAGTCATATTCTAATCTGAAATTGAAAGAAAGTCGCCATAATTGGCAACCCAGCACCCTTCGTGGCCATATGGCTCAGCCCAATAATGACCCATTAACTTGATCACTACATGATGTAATTCATGAGTTTGCTGCTTCTTTTCCTTTGAGAGCTCAATATGTGATATTGCCAGTGAGTGGCAAATAATTAGTTGGGAAACAGCAGTTGAGACAGCAACGGCTTTTGCAATGTGTAAAAAAAAAAAAAAAAAAAAAAAAAAAAAACACACTGTGCAACGCGTTCACGTCAAAACAATCGGCAAACTTTGCTTCACAACGCCGCACGTGGTCAAAGTGCAACGACGCGCCAGCAATCGGCAAAAGGGGACTCTGCACAAGTGACACAAGTTCAACTTCTACTATGCAAGGCACTGGTTTGCATTTATTGCTGGAATGAGCCCCCGACGGCGCACAAAGCTCCTCCAAAGTGCCACCCGCAACAGACCGCAGACGCTCTGCGGCCATGGTCCAAGTTCACGGTTACCGGTCATCATCGCGCTCATCCCGGTTTGCAAGCATGCATCCACCCCCCGCAGGAGATGAGACCGCGCACTGCGACCGTGTAGAGAATTGATCCCACTTACCCATGCAAGCATTTAGCAGGATACCCAAAAAGCACGGCGCAAGGCGGCAGCGCCTCTTGGATGCCATTTAAAACGCTCAATGAATCCAGCACTTGCAGAAGGCGAAGTTAATCGATGCGCTTCGGACATATATCCGACTACATATTCCCACCTACGGGGCTCGCTGAAGTCCGACAAGCTGTCGCCATTGCAACTCGATAGCAGTAATCTGTCAGCATCCCTCTCCTCATCCTTCTCTTCTTCATCCCATTCACTCCACTGGAACCCACTACGCTCTCTCTCTCTCTCTCTCTCTCCCTCCCTCCCTCAACGCACACGCAACTGCACGTGTGTGCTCTTGGAACAAAAGAGTCGAGTTCATCTTAAAAACGCTTCGTGAACGCCAACAAATAATCACTTCAGACCAACAATGCGACGAAAACGAAAGCATTGCAATGCCATTCGCAATGGTAATCAATAAGAAAGGCCTTTATCACATCGGCCGCGGACATTGGAGTAATATAACGCAGTTGACATGGATCACATCTTTATTTATCTGATGAGTTCGAATCTTTTTTTCCGCAGAAACCAAGCGCAATATGGGCTATACAAACAATTCAGCATAACAACAATTAAAGAGCTTAATATTCAATACGATTCTTAGTACAAGACCAAATGGGAGCCCGGTAACATTTTATAAAGGAAATCAACGGCAAAATATTCCCTATAAATGTGGGTGGGTTTTGTTTCAAGCGAAGCGGTTCGCCATGAGCGAATCTCAGATAAACAAGGAACTCTTCCACACGCTGGGAACAAAGCAGCGCTCTTAACCAATACTGTATTGCCCTCTAGCGGCTCGTACAATACATGCACGACCGCCTTTAGAAAAGAGACTGCGATACTATATTTAGTTTTGACAGTCATTTTCATTTAACAGCATGTTCATTATTGTTGTTGTCGTTTGAAGTATTGTAGAAATGCAGTGCATCGCAGTGAGAGGTGTTTCGAATACTTTTGTTTCCACAAGCATGGTACACGCATTCAGTGAGCAATTTTCCCTCCCATCCATCCATCCATCCATCCATTCATCCATCCATCCATGCATTTTCCATCCCGCTTGCCCTCACAAGGGTTGCGGGCGTGCTGGAGCCTATCCCAGCTGACTGTGGGTGAGAGGTAGGGTACTCCCTGAACTGGTCGCCAGCCAATCGCAGCATTTCCTGTCCCTTGCGATCAAAGTCAGCAAAGGCCTGATTATTGGATGTCTCTAAAAGATGATCCTTACCGATGTGTTGTGGTCCTGGACTGAAGGGCACCCTGTGCATTTCAGAAACAGCCCCTGACCATATAGTAGAAAATGATTGCTTTAAATGTTTTTTTTTTTTCATGGCCTAAAACACAATACAGTACAAAATGACTGGAAATAAATGTCAAAAAGCTTGAAAATGTTTGAAAGTTTATCCAAACGTACCTCCTCCAGCCGGGATTATTATACCAATACGCTCTTTGTGCTCACTCGTACAGTAATTCAGCACACTAGTAGAATGACGAGGGCTCGCTAGTAGAATGACCGTGTCTTTCTAGTAATGTTTTGAGTTCACTGCTAATGCCACTTTTGGCCTATTAGTATGCAAATAAACCTTAATGGTAAACTAGTGTGCTGCACAAGTACCACTAGACCTACTAGGCCCAACTAGTAGGCATGTGTCACACACCAGTAGCTGCCTAGGCCCTACTAGGAGTCCAACTACTATGCAGAAATGTCATAGGCTATTGTAGTGGAAGGCAGTAAAAGGAAAAAAAATGGTACCAGTAAGACAGTCGTTCCCTAGTGTACCCAAAAGTGTACTAGTACATGGGCCTTACGGTGGTTGTCAAAGATATTGAATAAATATAAACAGCTTTCCTTAGTGGTCAAAAAACTTTAGCCTCGCTACAAACTCGGTGATTGTGATGTGACATGTAACAACAACCAATTCGGAAGCGACCTATGGCTTGCAGTATTGCGATATAGCGGAGCAACTGGTTGTGTTCAATGTTTGTGTTATGGTTCTCCCACGTCATTCATCACGATTAAAATGACAAGGGAAGGCTTCTTCCATTTCTTCTTCTACTACTACTCCCCCCCCCCCCGCGCCCCCATCACTCTGCTCAACACACACTACAGCCTGGACTTGGAGTCGCCGTTTTTGAAATCTAAGTCATTCTACTCGCCGTGCGAGTTTGCTTCATTCACACTCGCCGGTTTTTACATGTCCCCCGCAGGCTAACATGGACGCCGCACTGCAAACGCTGGCTGACCAAGTAGAAGAACTTGAAAAAAAAGCACTCAGATCCAGACCTCATTAATCTTGGGGACTTTAACAAAGCTAAACTCAACCAAGAATAACAAATATATCAGAGCAATATATCCCAAGTGAACTTCAAATGCTGCTTTTAAATGGCGATTTCATTTCTTATTTCATTTGGTGCGGCCGACACAACCCGAAGCTGAACACGCTCAAGACTGTAGAGATGATCGTGAACTTCGGGAGGCATCCTTCGCCACAGCTGCCCCTCACGCTGTCCAACTGCCCGGTGTCAACCTTCGAGACCTTCAAGTTCCTGGGAATTACAGTCTCTCAGGACCTGAAGTGGGAGTTCAACATCAACTCCATCCTCAAAAAGGCCCAGCAGAGGATGTACTTCCTGCGGCTTCTGAGGAAGCACGGCCTGCCACGGGAGCTGTTGAGGCAGTTCTACACAGCGGTCATTGAATCGGTTCTGTGTTCATCCATCACAGACTGGTTTGGTGCCGCCACAAAGAAGGACAAAGTCAGACTGCAACGTACAGTCAAAGCTGCTGAAAATACTTATCATTACCCTCCCTTGAGGACTTCCACTCTGCCAGGACCAAAACAAGGGCATGTAAAATCCTCTTGGACCCTCCACATCGTGGTCACCACCTCTTCCATCTCCCTTTGTCATAGTGGCTGTTTGTTGTCATAGTAGAGTGGCTCCAACTACCGGAGACAAATTCCTTGTGTGTCTTGTAACATACTTGACCAAAAAAGCTGATTCTGACGATGAACATTTTAGTTTGAAATTTCACCCGAAAGCCGAATATCCCTAACCTTGTGTGAGAAATATACATATACTGGGGTTGGAGTTATGAATTGCATTAAACAAATGTTTGTTCCTATTTTGCTGTTTTGTAATATAAGTTCCAATTGTTTTCCAACTTATATTGGAATCATTTAGTTTCCTTCGCTTCACCACTTCGAGTTAATTTAAATAATTCAATTTCATTATTGTTCGTCTCCGGCAATGAACTTAAAATACTCTAAAACTGGCTATGTTTGGCCTCTGAGGATCAAACTAATTCACTGTGAAAATAATTGGAATGCCAAAGCTATTTAGACCACGTGTGCATGTCAACTATACAGTAGATCTTGAACCCTTTCCCCTTTGCCAGTGGTTTTCATGTATCCTTGCATATCACTTGACAATGTTGTGCCATTATTATCTGCTAGACCTCTTCCTAGCAGAATTTCCTTTTTAGTTTTAAAGAGGAAACCAATGGTAGACAAGCTATTCTCCATTGGCACCCTGTTTTTTATTTTTTTTACTTTACAAGATACACTTCATAGGTTTTGGGTTAAAATTTTGCTTCATGATTGTTTGGGGTTTTCTTTCCGGTTTTCTCCCACATTGCAAACAGGTTTGTAAGGTTAATTGTAGACTCAAAAGCTGAAACACCTCGGACAGACTCCAGCTCCCTTGTGAGCTTGAACTGTATATAAAATGGATAGATGGATATTTAAACAAAGTTTACACAGTTTACATTTTCAATTGAAGAAGCCTTTTGGATTAACGGTAAAAGTCTTCATCAAACAAACCAAAACAAATCCAGTTGCCTCAATTCACCTTTTGCGAATCACGGTGGCGGCGGGTTAAAAGCAAACGATATTTCACTGCATGTGGTTAGCCCTGGTGCAATACAAAGATTTGTTTCTTACTATACTGCTACTTTAATTTGCCATACCTTTTTCGGTCCATGATGACACACTACACAATGCCATGCTGTGAAAGATTGTCAAAACCCCTGTGCATGTACACTAGTTCTGTTCCCAACACATTTTGGGACATCTGCTTGTATTAACGATAAGCATGTTTAACGAAGAGCACTGTAGAAAATGTACAAGACATTGTGTTAAAGAAGTGTTAATCTAACAGCACGTTTATTACAGTATAGTTTGAATTTTTATGAGCGGTGTTTGTAATACTTTGGTTATTTTGCTGGTGAGCTCAATCCTAGGTTGGGTAAACCCTGAACTGGTCACCAACCATTCACAGTCATATTTACACTCACAGTTACACCTACAGATGATTTTGAGTCGGGATGTATAGTTCAATACCACTTTTTTTTTTCAGTGTTCACTGTTCACTATTCACTGTTGAGTACTTACTGATCGCACTAGTACATTTGATACATCAAATTTCAATGAACACTGTGGCAGATAGTTGTGAACAAAGACATTTCGTTCTTTGTGACGATTCGTCGATGTGTCAAACAGTGTAGGGCCAACTGCTGGTAAGGATTTTTTTGCCTTAAGTATCGGTGGCTGGTATCTGTAGCCTTTACAAGTACCCGATACCTAAATAAGGTCGGTGAAGGCCTGATACCGATACCTGGCATCGGTACTCGCCAGTCCCTAATTTTGAGTGTTCAATTTACCTCCCGTGCACGTTTTTCGAATGTGAGAGGAAGCCAGAGTCCTGGGATAAAAACCCGTGCAAACATTGGGAGAACATCCATATTCCACACAAGATGATCCATCCATCCATTTTCTGTAGCACTGAATTGACCTGGTTAGAGTTACAGTTGACATTGGGTGAGAGGCACGGTACGCCTAAATATTACTCTTTGCAAGAGCATTTGTTTCATGCAGCCAATGAAGTGCACTTAAAATTGTGGATGGTGGGTGTGTCGTTTAGACCAGAAAATATGATTGCACTGCTTATGTGAACCACAAGGTATCGTTGTTGTGTACAAATAACGCTCGTGCTTCCAAAAGTACTACCCTGTCTCGGGAGATTTTATTATTATTTTTTTTTTAAACTTGTGTTCCAGCCACTTTAGATTTAGTTTCGCCAGCTCCTGCCTGACATTGACTCTTATAATTATTATTTTTTTTCTGTCAGACGTTCATAACATTACGCCTTCCTAAACAGGCCCCTCCCCATTGAGCCGATGGAAAGCCTGTCGCCACTCCCCTTTTAGGAGTACCTTCACGACTCGGGCAGCGAGCAGGGATCACTTCCATCGGGCTTCTTTCCAAACGTACAAAAAGATGCTCCCCCCTTTCTTGTATTGACGGTTCGTGTGTGTGTGTGTGTGTGTGTAGACGGCGGAGGCTTGCTGTTAGCCGACAGTGCCACAGTGGCATCACCGGTCCGTGCCTCTCCGCCCCAGTCCGCCAGCCCCCACTGACTGATCACACGGTTGGCCGCAATGAGAAGAATAACGGGCAAGGCGAGGGATGAAACTTTGATCGAGCTGCAGAGCACCGGAGACTCTCACACCGGAGGTAGGCCCATTTCTTTCTTTTTTATTTATTCATTTTTTTCCTTCATTGATTTATGTCAAGAAAGTATCTTCCCGCACCGCTTGCAAGTGATTTACTCACTACACATCTTTTAAGGAAACCACTTTCCAATAAGAAACAACATAAGGTTGTTTTAAACTTCCATTTCAGTGCAAACAGGGTCGTCCCCGTCTACTTTATGCTTTCTCTGAACAGAGGCTACCCTTGAGAACATTTTGCAAAGTAAGACTATAATATACACTGGTTCTCTTTTTCTATTTTTATTGTGAGCTCAATGTGTGTCATTTCAAAACAAGCAGTGGGGTCACCCTGCGAGCTGTTTCCAAAACTAAAACAAGAGTTTTAGGTAGAGTTAAAAGATTTACATTGCTCAAATAATAAGATGTATGAAATAAGGTGCAATGTCATTCAGACTACAGAAAACATAATTTGTATTTTTACTATCCATATATGCAAGGGGTGTCAAAAAAACCATATAAATGTTTCATCCATGTTTAATCACCTCATTATATTGTTACAAATTCACAACAAATTGATGGATAACTTTTGTTTTTGTTTTTTTGGTTTAATATCAGGTTAAAAGGATAATAGTTTGTCAAGGTACTGTAACAAGGGGTTTGGTAACCAAAAAATGCTTGCAATATCTCAACATTATTTATTCCATATGACAATTTGTAATTTTGGTATTTTAGCAAGAATGATGGTAGTTGACACACAAGATTTGCTTTCGCGGGCCACATCAAATGACGTCGTGGGCCACTTCTGGCCCCCAGGCCTTGAGTTTGACACCTATGATATACGGGATTTCTTCTTCAGTGATGGTCAGCAGTCAATGAGTCCTTGCTCAACCCCAAACCACTTTCAGTGTGGTTTGAAACAATAACCAGCATTGTCCATTAGGGACATTTTACCCAGCAGTAGATATGCTTTGAGTTGTTAGCTTGATGAAAACTAATTGTTTTCCCATTATTTTTCCCCATCGGCACCTTGTAAAATGAGTGCAGATGAGTAGTTTTCACTTCACGAAGCTTCTAGGTAGTGTTTTAGCTTCATTATGTCTCTTACACTTATTGTAGGATTACCTTCTAAACATCCCAAAAATAGTAAAACATTTAACACTCTGTTCACATTCAACTGATATCACCCGTGAAGATCAGTAATTTGCACTAGAGAATAGTTGTTTATTACTTAAAACATGATGTTATATTGACTAACACAATGTCACTTAACATAGTATGAAAGACAGAAATCATGCAGGTGCACTCTTCTGTTCTTACGATGATTTTGGTCAATGAAGTTGTTGTGAGAGGCCTTAAAACCAAGTGGTGATGCAAGAAAAGTTCTATCTTGAATTATCTTGAAATATCTTGAATGACACAGGACAAAGCCAATAACCAGTTGAATTGTGAAAGGATGCGTGTGATGTGAGCAGTAGTTTAACAAGCTGCAAGGACAGGAATGGTTGTTCTGCCGTGTGCTCCTTTCAGTCCATATGCCCAGTGTTTATCGTCTAATGAATGTGGACAATTCAAAAAGAAGGAACCTGATAAACATGAATAACGTTTTACCTGTATGGTGGCAATTACATGCTGATCGGCTCAGCTTTTAAAATGATGCATGTCTCAATTATATCAGGAACCAAAACGTCCAATAGGATTTCATTTTGTATCATCTTGTTGGATCAATTGGGTGTAATTATTAGTAGGTATGCTTCTCTCTAGAAACAGTAGAATGATGCATGGTAGATTGTTTTAAAATCCATCCATCCATCCATTTTCTGAGCCGCTTCTCCTCACTAGGGTCGCGGGCGTGCTGGCGCCTATCCCAGCTATCATCGGGGCAGGAGGCAGGGTACACCCTGAACTGGTTGCCAGCCAATCGCAGGGCACATACAAACAAACAACCGTTTGCACTCACATTCACACCTACGGGCAATTTAGAGTCTCCAATTCATGCATGTTTTTGGAATGTGGGAACAAACCGGAGTGCCCGGAGAAAACCCGCGCAGGCACGGGGAGAACATGCAAACTCCACACAGGCGGGGCCGGGCATTGAACCCGGGTCCTCAGGACTGTGAGGCTGACGCTCTAACCAGTCGTCCACCGTGCCTTTTGTTTTAAAATAAAAAAAGAAAATAAATCACATACACCATACTTTAATATTAAGCTTACGTGTTAGTCAACAAACCATTTTATATTCAGGTTTGTATTTAGTTTTTCACAAATCACAGCGCTGAGTATAGTTGAAGGGATTCTGGCACTTTTTTTGGCCTACCAAGCCAACTGCATTTTATGATCTTGTGATCTTGTTCAACACTGAAGAGGTATTTTTGGCTGTAATGGTTTGACCTCGTGATTGAATTTCTTTCATATTGTGAACAATTTTATCCAGACTGGCAGTGGGAACAAATAGCAGTCTGGCTCTTGCAAAATTTACTGATTGATCTGCAATAAATGGAGACCTGAGCTTGTTCTCATGCAACACTGAATTGTACTTAAAGATAAGTGTTTACTAAAGAGCGGTCTGTTTAGCTGTGTTCTGCAGTGGGTTGATAGACTGCGCTTGTTGTGCTTTGGCTTTGTTGAAGCTCTTATCAGAGCAGACCTTCAGGAACATGTGTAAGGGGAGGAAGAACCCTGTCCTCGCTTTCCTCTGTCTCTGTTTCGGCTATAGTACCTTGTTCACAGCTGCCCAAACATCAATTTATAGACTCGTTGACAGACTAATGTGGTACAGTAACACTTTTAATGTTGAACACAATCCATTCTATGATGCTAACCCGGAATCTGCTGAGAAAGACAAGCTGACGAGAACCAATTTGTCTCTTTGGAAATAATGCAAATTTAAACAATCCGTTCCAAGGTCTTACGTCTGCATAATAAAACCTATATTAACTGCATGCAATATTTTAAGTTTTCTTGTTATTTGTGCTCTGTGCCAACACTGGTATCTATCTGTAGTGGAATCACAATAAAACACGAAAAAGCAAAACACAAAGGAGTTTGTCTTTTTTTTTTTACATGCAGCATGTTTAAAGCGGAAAAGGTCCCCGCAGGTCAAAAAAGTCAACTGGCACCGATATTTTTCATCAATCAATATGATACAATACAGTAGGTCAACGTTCAGCTGTTGGTGTAATGTGGTAGAGACACATTGGGCCGTTGGGCAGTTGGGCAGTTGGTGAGTGTAGGTGAGCTTCATGGGCAAGGTTTGTCTTGCACCGTCAGCATGAGTCAGCCGTCACTGGGCCATCTTTGGGCTTACTGGGATAACTGAATCATGAATCCTAATGATATTTCACCCTCACGGGGCGCTGCACTTACTACAGCCTCTGGAGTGTGGAAGAGGAAAAATGCTTAAGTCCACCATACATACAAATAAGTCGCCTTTTGGCGAAATTCGCCCTTTTGAACAAAAAATAGGCCATTTACGTGAATCGTATAGATCTGATTAGTTTTTCCAGGGGGGGTCGTCATAGGCTATTTCGTACTCCTTGAACGCTGGCAGCTAGATCCATTCCACACATCCACCATCCACGCACAGATGTAATTTCAGAATTTTACTCCGCGGCGGACTAATATGCGGGCGCATTAGACTGACGTTCCGTCTGTACGCTCGGGAGCTACTTTTTGGATAAGTCAAAGGTGTTGACGAGACCAGAAAAAACACTTCCACCACTTCTGCTGTAAAGAAGTAACTGTACTTTTACTCCGTTAAAATGATCTAAATGTCGCTCGCTACTTTTATTTATCAAATATTGCTTATTTATCAACTATTTTGTGCGCGAGACTAAAACTTCAACTTGCGCATTGGGCGCTGTTTGCGCCAATCCAATTTAAGAGCGAGTGACGTTTAAGTCTAGTTCACCAATCAAACAACACAAGAAAGTCACATGACCTCACACAACGTCTTCTATTGGGCTTCCCGGGCATACAGTAGGTAATAACACGAGGTAAGCCATCCCGGCTGATCATCGTGCCTACGTGGCCACCATGTTGGGAAGGTCGTCATTATGGTGAAGGCAGCGGCGCGCTACTCGTGTTTACATTTAGATAAACACAAGCAAAAGCTTTCGTGTATTGTAGCATTTGTCTGGCACTGTCTGCCCAAACGTGGATATTTCTGCCCATTTGTAACTTGAGAAAACACCTTGCAGTAAATTGCAGATGTTGTAGTTTTGGCTGTGCATACACACACACGCACGCACACACGCACACACACAGTATTATCAGAATTAGCACATCCACATTTTATTTTGTTAGTTTTATTTTATTGATGTTCATGCTGTGGTTAAAACAATCTGAAGTTACTCACTATTTACTCAGGACTTGAGTAATTATGTGTACTTTTTACTCTTATTCAAGTAATTTTTTGGAGGATTTCTTTTTACTTTTAATTGAGTCACATTATTGTCAAGCAACAGTACTCTTATTTGAGTACAATATTTGGCTACTCTACCCACCTCTGGAGCGGACATCATCTATTGTTACTCTTACGTTTAAACAACATTTTTGCTCATCAGATCAGCCAGTGTCATATTTGTTGCACTGGTCTTGTGGATTTTCGCGTTGCGGTACTGCGGGTCGTGGCCCTGGTTGTGAATCCACCGGCAGATGGGAGGCGAGATGCTGAGATGGAGAAGCTTGGAGGAGAGGAGTTCAGGGATGATGGTGTTGAACGCGAGCTGTGATGACGTACCAGTGTGCCCATTGGTTCTACATACCATCTACATCGCCGCCTTCTCGATCGATTTTGCAGCATAATTAAACGTATCCTCTGGTCATCGAGGTCCATTTGTTCTGTTGCGGTCACCATTGTTGTTGCTTTGTTCCTTGTTACTGAAAGGAAAGTAAAAACGGCTGCCGGAAATGGCAAAAAAATAAATAAATGCGGAGGAAACTCCACCCTGTGATGTCCTATCCAATACCAGCCGTAGCGACACCCCCGACTTGGAGGAGAACTGCAGGACACTTTCAAAACAGCGCGTGTGGGTTGCGCTTTAGTATAAAGGCAAACTACGCGAGGGACAGCCACAGTGACGTTAACCCGGTCGCCGTCCGTGCGAGTTTAAAGAAGCTTTAAAGCGGCCACGCCAGCCCGTAGCTCTGGTCAACACGCCGTCTGTGATCTTGGACTTAAAAACAAAATAAAAAATTCCCTCCTCACTCTTCCGCCTTTCTCTGAGTGATTTGCGGACACTCACGGCCGAACACGAGAAGCTCTAAAGCGGCCATGCGCGTGGAGTATCTGAAGAGAAAATGCATTTTCAGGGTGTAGGCATAGCTAGCTAGCTAACTGTACATCACAATTGTGCCGGATTACCGCTGATGTGAGCAAAGGCTTCTTTGTTCTTATATAGTTGAAGAAGGGCGACTAATGCATGTTTTAGCCACGCCCCCCAAATTAGGAAAACTGAAACAGTGGAAAGTTTATCAATCAAATAAACTTTATTTGTACAATATTTTTCATTCATACAATGCAACTCAAAGTGCTTTTCATGAATTAAAATCAACCACCCCACGCCCACCCCCACCACTTTTCCACAAGGACAAGGTCCTTGGGGCTACCGGGTGCCCGTGGGCACCATGTTGGTGACCCCTGACTTATGAGATCCTTACATCTGAATTCTCTATGCTGTATATGCGATTTGAACCCTGAGTATTTGTGTGAGGTGTATTTGGTGGAAATCCGGATTGTACAACGGCAGGTGTTTGGCAGGTTCCATTCGACAGAACACTTGTAGCGCCCTGGGTGGGATTTTATGTGCCATCCCCCCCATCGGCAATTCACTGTACACAAAATGGTTTTGACTTGGGCGGCACGGTGGACGACTGGTTAGGACATCTGCCTCACAGTTCTGAGGATCCGGCCTCAAATCCGGCCTCCCCTGTGTGGAGTTTGCATTTTTTTCCCCGTGCTTGTGTGGGCTTTTTCCGGCTACTCTGGTTTCCTCCCACATCCCCAAAACATGCATGGTAGGTAAATTGTCCATAGGTGTGAATGTGAGTGTGAAAGGTTGTTTGTTTATATGTGCCCTGCGATTGGCTGGCGACCAGTTCAGGGTGTACCCCGCCACTTGCCCAAAGATAGCTGGGATAGGCTCCAGCACACCCGCGACCCTAGTGCGGCTAAGCGGTACAGAAAATGAATGAATGAATGAGGACTAATTGTTTTTTACTGTTGTCTTTAATTTATAAGATAACATTTCAGCTAATTTAAAATAATATAAGATGAATGAATGAATGCATATTAGACACAACTTTATTGTCATTACAGTGAATTGTTGAGTAGAAGATGCAAAGAAGTAGCAAATCACATGGAAAGTAAGAACGGCATCTTATTATTGTTATTATTATTGTAACGAATATCGCCAACTCCCCAAAATGGACAGAAATCCAAACCTTCCTTGAAAGTACAAATGGCTGCCCAACCCAGCCGTCAGTAATACTATCACGCCTCATCCTCCCTACTCAAGACAAAGTATCTCAACCATCCAAAGCCCCACACAAACTGTTGATGCAAAGCTTAAACTCGTGTTTTGTTGTGTTTTCTCATATTGCAGATGACAAAATGTGATTTTATTAAATTCATGAACAGGAGTAGCTCTCAACCCGCCTCTGAGGAAGCTCTAGTCCTGCTGTGGTTCCTGACCTCTCTGGGTGCTAGGTTTCGACCTAGTCAGCTCCTCCCGGAGCTGGCTTAGTCCAACTTTTTTTTTTCTTTCCATTTTTTGGGTCCGTGCCGCTGGCTGGCGTTACGTTTCGTCGTCACCGAATGATTTTTGGCCGTAAAGACCAAAGTGTAACCAAAGCAAAAACCACTGGCGACCCACATGGCGAGATCTTTCAGCAGAGCAGCCGCTTGCTCCCAAACAGATCCACGGAGGTGTGACCCGCCTAGCCAGCCATAACTTGTCACAATTGGTCCCAGAAAATGGATTTTCGGCAAAGCTGATCTGTCTTCTTCCTTCAAGTCGCCACTCAGGGCGAAGCATCCTTGGCCGCGGCTTTAAACTGTCAGTCAAACTTTGCTATTCATCAAATTAAGTACAAATTGGGCAGTATGGTGGACAACTGGTTAGCACATCTGACACACAGTTCTGACGACCCGGGTTCAAATCCGGCCTCGCCTGTGTGGAGTTTGCATGTTCTCTCCGTCCCTGCGTGGGTTTTCTCCAGGTACTCCGGTTTCCTCCCACATTCCCAAAACATGCGTGGTAGGTTGATTGAAGACTCTAAATTACCCATAGATGTGAATGCTTGTTTGTTTATATGTGCCCTGCGATTGGCTGACGACCGGTTCAGGGTGTACCGTGCCTCCCGCCCGAAAATAGCTGGGATAGGCTCCAGCAGCCTGCAACCCTAGTGAGGATAAGCGGTAAAGAAAATGGATGGATGGATTATTGGTGTGAAAATCTCACGAATCTCAACCTTGGCCCATGAAAGTACTTAATAACGGTTAACCTTAGGCCGTTCACCCTATGTCATTCCTAACTATTTGCCTCATCTTTGTGCTTCTTGAATCAAAGGTTTGAATCTCTAAAGTCGGAGAAGTATCCAAATTACATTCGTGTAGCAACCCTTTCTCATTGCTAGGACCTGTTCATAACGAACAACGCAAAGTGGTGCACCTTTTAACGATAAAGATTGTATACTAGGTAATATCAACACTTAGTTTCACTTTATCTGACTCGTGGTCGCGGGAGGTATTGGCGGTCCCTTTTGTGAGCTTACAACAAATTCAAGTCAATTTATTGAATAACATATTCACGCTACACTATTATTATTATTGTTGTTATTATTATTATTATTACATCATTATTATCCTTAGTATTTATATTATTAACAATAATTATCATTGTTATTAACAATACTACTACTATTACTACTACTAATAATAATAATTATAATATATTTGGTATTTATTTGGTATTATCATTTGTAGTAACTATAATTGGGCTTTGTTGTGCATATGAATCTGTTATAATTATATTTGAATAACCTTTTTCTATTATTATTGAAGTTGAATTTTTTCCTGATTTTATGTCGCCCCTTCGAGGCAGCGCAGGTGTTTGCTTGTATTGTTTAATGGACGAGCTAGCTCCGTGTGTAGGCCTAAACACCCTCTCCAATAAAACAACCCAGCATCTCTTGGGAAAAGTTGTCCTTTAATCATGACACGTAAGTCTTATGAAATGTCTTCCCTTTTCAATGGTTCGTCATAGCTATTATTGATTCTTTTGTGTGTATGTGTGTGTGTGTGTGTGTGTGTGTGTGTGTGTGTGCTTCCTTCGAAGTTGATCTCATGCTAGCCATCAGACCTTCTCTTTTTCCTATATGCATCCAGATGACATCATCTCTCAGCGGGAGCAGAAACAGAGCCAAAGAGTTGCCATGGAAACTGACCCTGGAATTGTTTTATCCCTGTAATGGAGCCACAATACTAAATAACACATAAAAACACTCTTTTCAGTCTCAGTTTTGTTTTGTGTGATGATCAAAATATCATATATTTTAGATATAACATGCTCTTAAGTTAAACCGTGTTCTTTGCAGTATACCACAGGTGTCAAACTCATGGACTGGAGGCTAAAAGCAAAGCATGTGCGTCAACCTCACGTCTCTTGCTAAAATACCAAAACTGCAGATTGAGATTGCAAGCATGTCTTTGCTTAAAATAAATTGAAAACAATTATTGTTTAAGTTTCACACCCCTGCTGTATATTTTTATGGGCCTCGGCCTACATGCCTTCAGGTGCATAAAACCTAGAAAACGAACTAATACCCAGCCACCAAATGTTATTTAATGAATAACTTTTACCTTCGTCGGAAAGCAACATCATTGGAGAAAGACTTCCTAATGTGATTATAATGGAACCTAATCTGTGTGTGCCAGTGTTCCTTGGAAACAGCTGTAGACCTCACACACATCACGTCCTCAACCATGATTGACATGCTATTTCAGCGGTTGTCGTTTGTGTCTCAGAAAGATAAGACTGTGTCTTCTCTTTCTTGAACATGACTTCTTGGATTAGCAATGTTTGCACTTGTCAAGGAAATGGCTGACTGATTCAAGAACATTTTACTGTATCCCTTATAAAAATGCTTTTTGAGCAGTGTGAGTGCATTTTCTAGTTAATCATCTTGTTTTTTAGGTGTACATTGATATTTCACGTTTAATTTAAGTTTCTTTACAGATTAAAAGGGAAATGCTGCAATTAAAACTTGGGGTTTAATAGCTATTTATTTAAAAAGCTTAACTACACTAAAGTTTGGATCAATGCTATTATTTCATTGCTCATTCATGCGATTCATTTAAACTGCTGTACTAACATTATCACACATGCTATAATGTAACATTTGAAATTTTTTGCACATCTGTCATCTCTGTCTCTGACTAAGAAGGAAGTTAAATCTTTTCTAAATCAGTGTTACTTCCCCTGTTTTGTTATGACACAATGCCAAGCTGTGGTTATTCAAGTGTGAGACATAGCAACCCCTGTCTAAATTTAAAAAATGAAATGATTCCTGAGTGGGGGAAAAAAATGAAGCAGTTGTGAAGGAGCTACATGAGCTGTTATTGGTGCTTATGTTGTAAAATTACAGACTCCCACTGAACCTCCAAAGTTGAATGTTCTCAAGGTTATACAATGTATAATTCAACTAAAATGGGGAAAAAATATTCCTCTCAGTCACTGAAAAACAGGGAACCGTCATTTTGTGACATTACTTGAGTTTTTAAGTTGTTAGGTGAGTTGTTATGACAGTCAGGACTATTTCAATGTAACTTAAAACATTGCCTGTACAAACTGGGGGTTGACCAACATCATGGAATGGATTGTGTTATACTGAGGAGAGTTTACTGTACTGAGTTATGTTTAGTCTTGGGCTGTTTCATTTTCAAGATGAATTGTTTCAGTTATCTACTACAGTCCTGATGTGATTCCCAGAGGGGATAAAACACTTTGCTGAACATTCTGACTGTTTTTCTTCTTTTAATTTGTCCAAGCTTACCTGAGGCACTATTACAAGTGAGACCCAGTATTGATGTCCACCAGCATTTAAAAACAGGCTTGTTTACTTCTTACTGACAACATAATACCGCTTTCTAATGTTTATATATGCTCCCTTAAGATGGTCCTGCCGTGCTGACTGCTTTCAGGATCAACCTGCACACAGGTACGGGCAGATCCGAGGCTTAATGTGATGCCTGTCTGTCCATCCTTTCATTACTTTCCTCTTCTTATCTCATTTCATATACTTGTTCCCATGACGCCAAGCTGTGCTCAGTAGTTTAGCATAAGTCTGCTTCTATTTGCCTGTTAATTCTCCCCTGGTATGTGTGCTGATCACACCCAGGAGTGTCTTTGCCCGTTTGCTGTTTTAGCCTCCCATGTTGGCCCTCAACTACAGGTTGTACAGTGTGCTGTGCTCATGGCTAAGGTGTCTCATCTGCACTGATGCATGTACACATGTTGTTGTCAGGCATGTTAACATGAATAATGAGGCAAATTGTTCAACCATCGGAGAATTAGTTGGTTTTGATGCTAACAAATGTAGTCATGCTCCCTTTAAAGTTCTCTCCTCCATTTCCAGCATTTGTTAACAAGCTGACCATGGTAACCTTATTTTTTCCACACTGAAGTAAATGGAAGCAACCTCACCTGAATACAATCCAGTGACTGAGGGTGTTAATACCTTATTATAATACCCATTATAACACCATTTAAAAACTATTCTATATTATAACACTGTGGGCTCTATTTTTGTAGACAGTGCATCTTCGGTGGGGCTTCTGATTTTTGTGTAAGCTCAAGGCTTGCTGCACGTGTTTGCCAATTTGGCAGACCGGTCTGCACCAAACTGGGTGTTCCGGTAGAGCGAGGGTGTGCCCTTGGATAATTTGGTGGCAAAAAGTTAGTCTAAACTTGAGCCTCCTCTGACCACGTCTAAATCTTGGCGCAAGGTAGACCGCTGGTGTAATGCTATTTTGGTGAATTTTATCAGGGCACAGGCAGACAGACCCTGAGGTCCGTGGACATACAGTATTTAAGTCGACAGCATTTATCACCATCTCATTCTGTATTGAATTAGGGTACCCGCTCACATTGTCTGTTGCCACACCAGCCAATAGCAGTGACAATGCTTCACTGACACACGAATCACTGCGATTACGTCTAGTCCTCTTCCGCGCAGAAATATCTCCTTTAAGACTGTCGTTGCGCCACATTTAAAGGGCATGAATGGAGCTGATTTTATTATTTATTATTGGCTCTAAAGTTGTTGGCTCTAAACACACGCACAGTGGCACAGCCCACCCACTTTCGGATTTGCCAAGCTCGGCTGGTCTACAAAATTACCAGCGTCAGTCTAACCTGCCCCTGGCACACAATTGCGCCGGATTTACGCCGGACGTGAAAATAAGGCCACATCTCAAAAAGTAAGCGATGGCTATCATATAAATTGTGGAGCAAAAGTACAAACACTGTGCGAAATTGTTAACGGTCTCTTGGGTGGCCCTACTAATATAGATCACTGAAGTAGGTAATTCTTGGTCACCATGGGACTAGCGGTGCTTTATAAATATGTACTGAATGTAAACTGAAGCTGTTATTTAAGGTGAAATTATTACTTACTGTTGCTGTTGCAATCCTGACCGGCTTTTTGAAAATGCAACCCCAATTCCAATGAAGTTGGGACGTTGTGTTAAACATAAATAAAAACAGAATACAATGATTTGCAAATCATGTTCAACCTATATTTAATTGAAAAGACCACAAAGACACGATATTTAATGTTCAAACTGATAAACTTGATTGTTTTGAGCAAATAATCAATAACTTTGAATTTTATGGTTGCAACACGTTCCAAAAAATAGGATAGGTGGCAAAAAAGACTGAGAAAGTTGGGGAATGCTCATCAAACTCCTGTTTGGAACATCCCACAGGTGAACAGGCTAATTGGGAACAGGTGGGTGCCATGATTGGGTAAAAAAGGCGCTTCACTGAATTGCTCAGTCATTCACAAGCAAAGATGAGGGGAGGTTCACCTCTTTGTGAACAAGTGCTTGACAAAATAGTCGAACAGTTGAAGGACAATGTTCCTCAACGTACAATTGCAAGGAATTTAGGGATTTCATCATCTACGGTCCATAATATCATCAAAAGGTTCAGAGAATCTGGAGAAAACGCTGCATGTAAGCGGCAAGGCCGAAAACCAACATTGAATGCCCGTGACCTTCGATCCCTCAGGCGGCACTGCATCAAAGACTGACATCAATGTGTAAAGGATATCACCACATGGGCTCAGGAACACTACAGAAAACCAATGTCAGTAAGTACAGTTTGGTGCTACATCCGTAAGTGCAACTTGAAACTCTACTATGCAAAGCAAAAGCCATTCATCAACAACACCCAGAAACGCCGCCGGCTTCTCTGGGTCCGAGCTCATCTAAGATGGACTGATGCAAAGTGGAAAAGTGTTCTGTGGTCCGACGAGTCCACATTTCAAATTGTTTTTGGAAATTGTGGGCGTCGTGTCCTCCGGGCCAAAGAGGAAAAGAACCATACGTACTGTTATGGACGCAAAGTTCAAAAGCCAGCATCTGTGATGGTATGGGGCTGTGTTAGTGCCAATGGCATGGGTAACTTACACATCTGTGAAGGGACCATTAATACTGAAAGGTACACACAAGATATACTGCCATCTAAGCAACGTCTTTTTCATGGACGCCCCTGCTTATTTCAGCAAGGCAATGCCAAACCACATGCTGCACGTGTTACAACAGCGTGGCTTTGTCACTAGAGCACTAGACTGGCCTGCCTGCAGTCCAGACCTGTCTCCCATTGAAAAGGTGTGGCGCATTATGAAACATAAAATGCGACAACGGAGACCCCCGGACTGTTGAACGGCTGAAGTTGTACATCAAGCAAGAATGGGAAAGAATTCCACCTACAAAGCTTCAACAATTAGTGTCCTCAGTTCCCAAACGTTTATTGGATGTTGTTAAAAGATAAGGTGATGTAACACTGGTAAACATGACCCTTTTTTGGAATGTGTTGCAGCCATAAAATTGTAATTTAATTTAAATGTAAAAAGTTAATAATTATTTGCTAAAAACAATAAAGTTTATCCGTTTGAACATTAAATATCTTGTCTTTGTAGTGTATTCAATTAAATTTAGGTTGAACATGATTTGCAAATCACTGTATTCCGTTTTTATTTATGTTTAACACAAACTCCCAACTTCATTGGAATTGGGGTTGTACACCGAAAACAATTACTTGTAAATTTGCATCATCATACTGTACATGTGAATGCCACAACATACATATATTGTAATTGCATTAACTATGATGAGATAGTCTATATACACTGCTCACCCCAGTGTTAATTTTCCATTCAAAAAATTATTAGTCTTGTTATGTTGACAATATTAGATTCTGGTCTTTGCAAGAATAGAAAAATGTGAAGCAGTGGGGTATTGACTTCCCAATGGTACAGAATCTTGTACAGGTATTGGATTTCCCAGCCAGAGGCAAGCAGCATACAAATGAAACTTTAATCAGGCTATGTTATTTTTGTTTTGTTTTGTTTGATTCAGGTAAAATGCTTGAAAGAGGGAGACAATGCACAGTCGTTGTCTTCTCCAACCTCAACGATTGGTAAATGCCTGTGGGCATGCGGAATATTGGCCTTGCTGTGTTTCTTCTTTCGGTGGTATATTGAATTTGTTGAAGCATCACGTCCTAGGAGATGCCGTCTCGGCCCAAGGTCTGATATTGATTGGTTCTGGCGAGTGGTGTTTCTAGACCCTTTAAATAAAGCTCTGATTTATATCTCAGCAACAGTGGTTAAATAATTTACTATTACTTACTTCTGACAAATTCTGTTCAATTGCATGGTTTGGTTTTCAAGACAATAAAGTGTACATTTCTGGAATAGTACGTTTGATGTGTGAATAGTCTGTCCATGATAACAGTACTGTGAAGACACAACAATATACACTTTAATATGCTGCTTTTCCTAGAAAAGGAAACAAAAAAGGACAAAGGATCCGTGAGGCTCTTCTGCTCAAGAGTCTACATCTTACATCTACAGAGAGTAGAATAGCATAAGCTTTTTCTAGTCCTGCAATGGGGAGATTACAGGTTTTACAGCAGCAAATTGGATAGTAGCAGCACTCAAGCACATCAATATCAAAGACGTGCATATACAGTGGGTACAGAAAGTATTCAGACCCCCTTAAATTTTTCACTCTTTGTTATATTGCAGGCGGCACGGTGCACGACTGGTTAGCACATCTGCCTCACAATTCTGCATTCCGGGTTTCAAATCCCGGCCCCGCCTGTGTGGAGTTTGCATGTTCTCCCCGTGCCTGCGTGGGTTTTCTCCGGGTACTCCGGGTTTCTCCCACATCCCAAAAACATGCAGGGTAGTTTAATTGAAGACTCTAAATTGCCCGTAGGTGTGAATGTGAGTGCGAGTGGTTGTTTGTTTCTATGTGCCCTGCGATTGGCTGGTGACCAGTTCAGGGTGTACCCCGCCTCTCGCCCGAAGATAGCTGGGATAGGCTCCAGCACTCCCGTGACACTAGTGGAGGCAGCAGTTCATACAGTACACTCCATAAACCTGTCGATTAGTGTGCAGATTGGTGAATGTGGTGCATGCAGCAGACATCAAACAAAAATACCCTCCTGTCCCTACGTCAACAACTTAGCTGCAAATTGGAGTATGTTATCAGAAGCTAATGTAGATAACAGTGTAAGCTAATGCTAATATTTGCTAACACTTTGCTAACAACCTACCACCAAAAACATGCGTGGTAGGTTAATTGAAGACTCTAAATTGCCCGTAGGTGTGAATCTGAGTGCAAATGGTTGTTTGCTTATACAGTATGTGCCGTGTGATTAGCTGTTGAGGGTGTATCCCGCCTCTTGCCTGAAATCAGCTGAGATAAGCCCCAGCACACACCCAGGACCCTAGTGATAATAAGCGGTACGGAAAATGGATGGATGGATGTTACTTCACAAAATTCATAACGGTTCGCTTGCAGACATATTTTCAGAAATAAGCAGACAATACAATATTTACTTAGTGATTAATTTCATACTTGAAGGGTGTTTAGACACTCCAGACACACAACTATTTGTATACAAGTCATTAAAAAGTTAATTTCCTATATGCCTCTCTCAAGATGAAAGATTGCTTGGCCACGGACTCACCATAACACCAATTTAGGAATTTCTCACTGAGAGCAAGTCCAATTGATTTATGTTTGGCTAACCAATTATCAATACAGTATTGTCTGAGGTAAAATTAGGTTGCTTGGCTTTAATTATTTTCATTTATTTGTACTATTCATAAACATGAAGATTTATATTGATAATTTACTCTAGCCTCCTGTAAGGTTGCAATGTCATCATTAGCTGTCACGAGCCACCTAGTAGCTGTGACACACTGCTGGCCCTTTGCTTCTATTTGCTCAACCCAGATAACTGTCTGTGTACATGTCACGTGTACTTGAAAAGGACAAAAAAAACATTGCAGTCCAAAGTAAGACTTCAGTTGCTGAGCTGACACTTCTTGCCACAATCCCAGTGATGTTTTATTGTTTGTCCTTAGAGATTTTATTGATGACACATTTCCATTCCTCTATAGTACAGTAAGTGTCCTCATAGAGCATACACATGAAGACCCAATAGACCCTCTTCTATTGGCCCCTAAAAGCTGTCTGAGATCTTTGTGCCCAATCAGAGGCTGCTGCCTAAATAAGCCTGAGGATTGTCCTTTGTGGGCTGAGTCCACGTGGGACTTCTGGCACTGCGGAGATGCATACGCTGTTTCCATGCGCGTTCCAACCTCCCCCACAGGAAGTGCTGCGTTCCCACCATTCAGGAATAAAAGAGAGGCAGGCAGCAAGCAGCGTCTGCCACGCTGCCCTGCTGGAATGCAGTGTGTCATTGTGTTACAGAAAGGCTGGAGCATGTGTGACACTGATTTCCTCTCGATCACAATTTCTTTCATTTTCAGGACTATCAAAATGACTGAGTGTCACTACACTGCAAATCTCCTTCTTACCAGAATAATGACAGACATTTATTATGACCTTATTAGGTTGTTAGCGAGACACATGCAGCCATATTGACCAGGTGGTAACTCTTAAAGTAGATTCCACCTTAGGAGAGAGCAGCAGTTGCTTTAAATAGAGTAGAAAGACAGTCAGAGAGCACATACTTCCATCAAGTCTAAGAATATGCAAATTAGAGTTGAAACCAAAACAATCTCTTTCCTTAGAAAATGTCGATTTGCTCAGATTTTGAATCAGTTTTCTCCTTAAGAAAAAAATAGAAATAGTAACAGTGAACCCCCATTTATTGTGGTGAGGGATACAGACACTACATAAAAAACACACTTTAGAATATTCCTTAGTAGTATTAGTAGTAATATAATAGTACTACTGAAAATTCCGGGCTAATGCCCCAGTACCCAGCCACTGCAGTCCCATTAAAAGAAAATGAGGTGTCAGCAGGGGCATCTGCCAGGCATAAGGAAACTGCCAAACAAATAATGCGAGTGACTCGCTATGGTGACCCCTGATAGGACAAGCCGAAAGTCACAATCAATGTATTTAAAGGAGGTTCAGACTTCTTCAAGCTGTTTATTTATTATTCCTAGTTGAAGCTTACTGTAAAATGAACACATACAACTAAAGAAAATTCAACATTGTATATTTAAACACCAAAATGTACTATAACAAAAGTCTGCTACCTTAATGCTAACATGCCAGACAAGGGCAATCAAAAATGAGCATAGATATTATGGTACCGTAATTTCTCGTGTATAATGCGCATTTTCCCCCCTAAAAATTGTCAAAAGTCAAGAGTGTACATTATACATAGGTATAGGGGGAAATGGAAAGAACTAAATGTATGCCGCCATCTAGAGGTTATGAAAAAGCTGTACACTTTCATTCCAATATGCCACCGCCACCTACAGGTTATGAAAATGGTGTAGCCTACACTTTCATTCCAATATGACAGGGGTACATGTGACTGCCTATAGGTACAGTTGTGCTCATAAGTTTACATACACTGGCAGAGTTTGTGAAATATTGTTTTTTTAAATACGACTGATGGCTGAACAACAACCATCATTCATTTCTTTATGATTATGTTTTGTATAATGATAATGCTTTTCTGAAATTCTTTATTGAATTTGAATCCCATTACAATAAAATGAAATGTTCTTAGTAACATTTTGGTATTTTTGACTGCTGTGTAAGTGAAAAAAAACTGTTGGTTGTAGTAAATCTTAAAAGGATCCCCTGTGAAAGCGTATATTTACTGATGGAAAAAAAATCCTTAGAAAAAGAAGAAATTAGCAGTGACTCCTGTCTCTATTGTGACACTAAAACAGGATAAATGGTATAGGAAATGGCTGGCTGGATGGATGGGCCTCTGGACTGAAACAGGACTGGCTATTATTGTAAATTAACTGAAAATTGCTGCTAAGGTACTGCTCTTGAACATCATGAGACATGGCATTGTCATAGTCATGCCTTGCTTCTTTACACGCCACATGGATTAAGTTTTATTACTATCTACACTACAGTATCTATTTGGCAGGTGTAGAGGTGTAACCTTGGTGAAACATTATCTGCCTGAAACAATGACTCAATAAGCGAATAGCCTAATTGTGAGTGTGGCAAACACGCAACATAATCTCATTCTGTTCTTGTAAGAGATGCAATTAGACTTGATAGTTAGTGGATTAAGGGTGGTGTTTTTAACTGCGACATTGTGTGTTTTTAATTCTAAAATGTAATAGTTGTATAGTCTGAACCTCCTTTAAATGCATCATCAATATGTTTGTGCCACATACAGTAAGTACCCCCAACTGGTACACTTTCTTTAGTTGCTCAAACAAAGTGTAAAAATATCCCTTAGAATGATTCAAGGATTCCTAACATATTTGACTGAAGTAACTGTGTTTTTCTTCTACACATTTGTTTTAAGACCTAACATTTGTCGTTTTCAGACAAGCACCCTCTGTATTTATTTTTAAAACATGCCTCAAAAACCATTTTTATTCCTTGGTTTTTAACCCAGCTTGATACTCAGCCCTTGTTTTAGTGTCTTATTTATTTTAGTTGTTTCAATCTTTTGTTAGCATTGTATTGTTTCTGAAATTATGTTACGTGTCAGTCTGACTCACAGTCAGACATTTTGACTAAGAATCTTCGATCAGGATTTTCAGAATCAGAATCATCTTTATTTTGCCAAGTATGTCCAAAAAAAACACACAACAAATTTGTCTCCGGTAATTGGAGCTGCACTAGTACGACAACAGACAGTCAATTGACAGAGAATACTTTTGAGCCATAAAGACATTGAGAAAAACAGTCCTTGAGCAATAAAAGGTTGCTCGTAATCTGGTAATGCCGGTAATTATTATTATTTTTTTAATTATTATTTTTTTTTTTTTTACCATTGTGCAAAAAGTATGTGAGTTTCCATTTTTTTCCCTGTGTTGTGTCCACTTACTTTCTCATACATTGCAAAAACATGCATGGTAGTTTATTTGATGATTCTACTATAGGTGTGAATGATTGTGTCTATATGTGCTGTGCAATTGACTGGCGACCAGTCCAGGGTGTGCCCCAGCTCTCGCTTAAAGTCAGCTGGGATAGGCTCCTGCTCACCCATGACCCTGAACAGAGTCAATGGCAGAAAATGGATGGATGGACAACGGTGTTATTTAACATAAGTGCAACGATCTAATTAACTTTGCAATGAAAGAGTGAATTGAAATAAAACTATTCTTTGCTCGTAGCTTTATTTCTCTTAAATTTTCCATTTGTGAATACGTTGTCAGGTAGTATTCTTGTTGGCGTTTCCAGTGGGTGCATGAAAACTATGATGGATCCAAAAAAGGCAACCATTTAGTATTATGATGTTGCCATTGAAAAAGGCTGACTTTTGATTGTGAGGCCATGAGGACGGTTGTGAAATGCACAGTTTTGGCTGGTGTTACACAAAGACTCAAGCTACCAATTTTATCTTGCAGATGAAAATGGTGGAAATGGTATTAATTCATTATCTGAGAGAGCTACCTTGCCGGGACACACTGAGGTAAGATACAGTACATTTCCACAGTCTCACAAGTAAATTATTGTAGTTGTGTGAATTCAGTGAGAGTGTTAACAGAAGGTTTTTGTTTTTTTTTGAGTCATCCCATTGATCTGTCATCAATTATAATGGGGAAAGGTGATCTGTTTTATTCCCAACTTTAATCTTTTATGTAAGAAGATACAGACAAAACAGTGCTGGTACAAACATCTTACGGCAGCACCTGAACATCACAATGCATAAGAAGAATTAAATCATATTGCTCTTCCTCTACACAGCTTGCAGTTACTACCAGGCATATTTTCAGGGAACCTGGAGATTTCACCAATACAGGGATCTTTAAAGGGTCTTAAACAGGTGGCTCACAGCCAGGATCTGGACCCAGATATGGACACTGACATACGCCTTATGTATTATCTTGTAGTTTAAGCAGTGCAATGTTTTGAGGATTAATGGTAATTTTAACCTATGCAGGTTTCCGGCAGCCTCCTATCCATTAAAATACCCTCAAATTGGGACTATAAACTTCTATTCCCCCCCCCCCAGATTTAACCCCATGCAACTTTTTTGTAAGATTTTCTGGATCCTAGGAGGATCATGTTTTTGTCTATTCTAAGCTTCTCTTTAACTCACCGAAATCATGTTTGCTGTACTTAATGCCATGGGTGTTAGGATATAAATGAAAGTGTAATTGCGATTAAGTAGAGGACCACGTCCCCTTGTACTTTTATAGTGGAAGAATAGACAGAATAGCCTTAATGTCACTGTGAGGGGTTTACTTTGTTTCAGCAGATTGTTTATGTGCTTGTGCAGCATATGCTTAGATGGCCTTTTACTGACACGTCGCTCTCATTGCTCTATCACAAGACCTCAGTTATTCAAAGAGTTCTTGTCATTCTCCAACAAGAGGACTCACACAAACTGTTGATACTCAGGCGGGAGCCAGTTGAGAATTATTCATCTTCACTGAAGAGCCTGGTTATTTGACTTCAGCCCTCTAATGAAACATTTCGTCAGTGCTACAATGCAGAATCTTTAATGCTCAAGCGCTATATCACATAAATTTCCACTTGTAACGTAATATCGCTTTTACCAGCAGGTGTGTTAGCGGATGTGGTGCGCTGATCAACAAGCTGGGCGGAGTTTTTAACACTACCTTCACAGTTGTTCCTCCAGTCATGATACAGCAATGACTCGTTTATCGCGGCGGTAAGGTTCAGGACCACCCCCGCAATAGGTGAAATCTGCAAAGTAGCAACCACATTTTTTTAATCAAATTATTTATACATATTTTAAAGCTGTATGAACCTTCCCAGATTTTTATTAAGCTTCCCCACACTCCAATTAACCCCTGCCATACTCTTACATGTTACGGGTTGATAAAATGAATTTAGGACCCCAAATCAGACTGAACACAATTAAGCACTGGTACGAGTTTTTAATAACAAAAGGGGCACGTAACACATGAGAGTACACTGTAAAAGTACAAACAAAACAGCACAATACACGTGAGTATAATGATAAAAGGTACAACTGAGGAGAACGTCAACAGAAGGCTGACGTGAAAACAACTATCTACAGTTACAAGGACAACACCTGGATAAAAACAAAAATCTAATCTAATCTACAAGAGAGAGAAAAAAAAGACAAGGGCAAGCAACTCCACAAAATGTACTTAGAAAGGAACCGGGTAAAATGAAGTAAGCGCAACAAAAGTAGTACACGAAGAAGTCAGGTATACAACAGACCATGGAAGCGAGCAGTGCACTATAATCCGACTTAGTCCTTCTGTTTCTGCTCCAACTCAATACCTAGCTGATTGTCATAGCCATCAGGTGTGCATCAGGGGGCTGAGGAGACTGCAAACCAACAAGAAAAAATACAGCAGACAGGTCAAGAACAGGAACATGACATTAGAAACACTTTCTATACTCTTAAACACCTTTCAAACTCATAAAAATACAGTAATGCACAGTAATAATGTACACTATGTACATTGTATTCCTTGAAATATCTTTTAATGAGTTTTTCTTTTTTTCTTTTATTTGTGTCAATGTTTTAGGCTAGGAAGCATTCATTTTACCCTGTATAAACTCTGTATATGGCCTTTTACTTTGCTTTTTCAGTTTCCTCCAGTCATACATTTGGTATAATAATATGTTCAGCACTGCACTGCGATATATTTAGGACTCTTTCATGTGGTTGTTATACGACATGAACCGTTTGGTTTGGTGTGCAAAAAGCTTTTCACTGATACTACTGCTAACAGAAACAGTACTGCAACATGAAATGAAAATTGCAAAGTACTTAAAACCAAACCAAAATACCAAAGGAAACAATTATTTTTTACAATACATAGTACAGTATTACATTGCATAATATATCAGCAGCACAGAGAATGACATCATGCTGTATCACCATTTGTGTCCTGGCCGGTCCACCAATATTATAGACCACTCAAGGAGGATATCGGGGGTAAGACAGATCCACCGTGCTATCTAAATGACTCTTACGCCAAGATCACACTACAGGATTTTAATGGCCCGATTAGCTATCGCGCCCAATTTCCCGGATCGGACCCGACATATTTTGTCGGGAACGATAAAACTTCTTGTAGTGTGACGTAATCCACGACCCGCGATTTGACCCTACGATAGCTCTATGACACCAAAATGAAAAGTGTAGCATGTTTTTTTTTTTTTTTTTTTTTTTTTTTTTTTTTTTTCATATCTTCCATGTAGTGGCAAATGCAGCCCTATGGGGGGCACAAGTCAGTGCAAACTGTAGGCCGGTCCCAAGCCCGGATAAATGCAGAGGGTTGCGTCAGGAAGGGCATCCGGCTTAAAACCTTGCCAAACAAATATGAGCGTTCATCCAAAGAATTCCATACCGGATCGGTCGTGGCCCGGGTTAACAACGTTAACTGCAGGGCGCTGTTGGAAATCCAGCTACTGTGGGTCGAAGTCAAAGTCAAAGAAGAAGAAGAAGAAGAGGTGGAAAGCGGGTTCTTCGGCAGAAAGAGAAGAGGAAAACACAGAGCCTAGAACTGAATGTGGGGACTTTGAATGTTGGGACTATGACAGGAAAATCTCGGGAGTTGGTTGACATGATGATTAGGAGAAAGGTTGATATATTGTGTGTCCAGGAGACCAGGTGGAAAGGCAGTAAGGCTAGAAGTTTAGGGGCAGGGTTTAAATTATTTTACCATGGTGTAGATGGGAAGAGAAATGGAGTCGGGGTTATTTTAAAAGAAGAGTTGGCTAAGAATGTCTTGGAGGTGAAAAGAGTATCAGATCGAGTGATGAGGCTGAAATTTGAAATTGAGGGTGTTATGTGTAATGTGATTAGTGGCTATGCCCCACAGGTAGGATGTGACCTAGAGGTGAAAGAGAAATTCTGGAAGGAGCTAGATGATGTAGTTCTGAGCATCCCAGACAGAGAGAGAGTCGTAATTGGTGCAGATTGTAATGGACATGTTGGTGAAGGTAATAAGGGTGATGAAGAAGTGATGGGTAAGTACGGTATCCAGGAAAGGAACTTGGAGGGACAGATGGTGGTAGACTTTGCAACAAGGATGCAAATGGCTGTAGTGAACACTTTTTTCCAGAAGAGGCACGAACATAGGGTGACCTACAAGAGCGGAGGTAGAAGCACACAGGTGGCTTACATCTTGTGCAGACGATGTAATCTGAAGGAGGTTACCAACTGTAAGGTAGTGGTAGGGGAGAGTGTGGCTAGACAGCATAGGATGGTGGTGTGTAAGATGACTCTGGTGGTGGGGAGGAAAATTAGGAAGACAAAGGCAGAGAAGAGAACCATGTGGTGGAAGCTGAGACAGGACGAGTCTTGTGCAGCTTTTCGGGAAGAGGTGATACAGGCTCTCGGTGGACGGGAAGAGCTTCCAGAAGACTGGACCACTGCAGCCAAGGTGATCAGAGAAGCAGGCAGGAGAGTACTTGGTGTATCTTCTGGCAGGAAAGGAGAGAAGGAGACTTGGTGGTGGAACCTCACAGTACAGGAAATCATACAAGGAAAACGGTTAGCTAAGAAGAAGTGGGACACTGAGAGGACCGAGGAGAGGCGAAAGGAATACATTGAGATGCGACACAGGGCAAAGGTAGAGGTGGCAAAGGCAAAACAAGAGGCATATGATGACATGTATGGCAGGTTGGACACTAAAGGAGAAAAGGATCTATACAGGCTGGCCAGACAGAGGGATAGAGATGGGAAGGATGTGCAGCAGGTTAGGGTGATTAAGGATAGAGATGGAAATATGTTGACTGGTGCCAGCAGTGTGCTAGGTAGATGGAAAGAATACTTCGAGGAGTTGATGAATGAGGAAAATGATAGAGAAGGGAGAGTAGAAGAGGCAAGTGTGGTGGACCAGGAAGTGGCAATGATTAGTAAGGGGGAAGTTAGAAAGGCATTAAAGAGAATGAAAAATGGAAAGGCAGTTGGTCCTGATGACATTCCTGTGGAGGTATGGAAGCATCTAGGAGAGGTGGCTGTGGAGTTTTTGACCAGCTTGTTCAATAGAATTCTAGTGCGTGAGAAGATGCCTGAGGAATGGAGGAAAAGTGTACTGGTGCCCATTTTTAAGAACAAAGGTGATGTGCAGAGCTGTGGCAACTATAGAGGAATAAAGTTGATGAGCCACACAATGAAGTTATGGGAAAGAGTAGTGGAGGCTAGACTCAGGACAGAAGTGAGTATTTGCGAGCAACAGTATGGTTTCATGCCTAGAAAGAGTACCACAGATGCATTATTTGCCTTGAGGATGTTGATGGAAAAGTACAGAGAAGGTCAGAAGGAGCTACATTGTGTCTTTGTAGATCTAGAGAAAGCCTATGACAGAGTACCCAGAGAGGAACTGTGGTACTGCATGCGGAAGTCTGGAGTGGCAGAGAAGTATGTTAGAATAATACAGGACATGTACGAGGGCAGCAGAACAGCGGTGAGGTGTGCTGTCGGTGTGACAGAAGAATTTAAGGTGGACGTGGGACTGCATCAGGGATCAGCCCTGAGCCCCTTCCTTTTTGCAGTGGTGATGGATAGGCTGACAGATGAGGTTAGACTGGAATCCCCGTGGACCATGATGTTTGCAGATGACATTGTGATCTGCAGTGAAAGCAGGGAGCAGCTGGAGGAACAGTTAGAAAGATGGAGGCATGCACTGGAAAGAAGAGGAATGAAGATTAGCCGAAGTAAAACAGAATATATGTGCATGAATGAGAGGGGTGGTGGGGGAAGAATGAGGCTACAGGGAGAAGAGATGGCAAGGGTAGAGGACTTTAAATACTTGGGGTCAACCGTCCAGAGCAATGGTGAGTGTGGTCAGGAAGTGAAGAAACGGGTCCAAGCAGTTTGGAACGGGTGGAGGAAGGTGTCAGGTGTGTTATGTGACAGAAGAGTCTCTGCTAGGATGAAGGGCAAAGTTTATAAAACAGTGGTGAGGCCAGCCATGATGTACGGATTAGAGACAGTGGCACTGAAGAGAAAACAGGAAGCAGAGCTGGAGGTGGCGGAAATGAAGATGTTGAGGTTCGCTCTCGGAGTGACCAGGTTGGATAAAATTAGAAATGAGCTCATCAGAGGGACAGCCAAGGTTCGATGTTTTGGAGACAAAGTTAGAGAGAGCAGACTTCAATGGTTTGGACACGTCCAGAGGAGAGAGAGTGAGTATATTGGTAGAAGGATGATGAGGATGGAGCTGCCAGGCAAGAGAGCTAGAGGAAGACCAAAGAGAAGGTTGATGGATGTCGTGAGGGAAGACATGATGGCAGTTGGTGTTCGAGAGGAGGATGCAGGAGATAGGCTCTCATGGAAAAGGATGACACGCTGTGGCGACCCCTAACGGGACAAGCCGAAAGGAAAAGAAGAAGATCTTCCATGTAGTGGCACATATTAACAACAGCTATGACGTCGACCAATAGGAATGCGTTACATACTTGGGCTTCATTGTCAACATTTATTCATGAACCAATGTTTACTGATGCTTTAGAGCGTAATTGGACACAACACCGGTATGTTTATGTACAAATGTGAGTGCTAGCACTAGCTTGCTAGGCTACGTAACATTATGTTGCCTGCTTGCGAGCCGTATCGTATTAAAAATATGTGAACATACCTCAAGGTCTTCTTGAACGGACAGCCCACTCCGAGCACCGGTGACGACATGTTTTTCCTCTTTTTGTTCTTCTTCCCCCAAACACAATACAATACCTTGGGGTCATCCATTGTTGACTGGGGACACGTATTCTGGTCCCGCCACCCCCGACAGTGTTTGATTTGACAAGATAAAGCCCAGTAATCGCAAAAGACGGGATACAGCAGTATCGTAATAAATGTCGTGTAGGGTTGCCAGTGGTTTTCCAAGATATATAGGTATATGACCTTCTATGAATAAAGCCTATATTTAATTTTCTTCATAATATACATTTGAGTAAGTATTCTTCTTCATTAGTTCCAGGCCAGTGGAAACGCTAACCGAGATTTCCTTTTCCCGTTGTTTATCTCATAGACAGAGAAACTGCAACCAAACAAAGACACAGTCTTCTTCAGGGATGGTGTGCGAAGGATCGACTTTGTGTTGTCTTACGTGGATGACAAAGATGGAGAGAAGAAACAGGTAATAGAGCCCAATTTCATACTGCACTCCTTCTCAATTGGCACTTCAGAGGCGTAGCAGTAGTCTGGATTTATTCACCTGTGCCTTTCATACAGAACTCACAGACAAGTGCCATTGCCAGGTCGGAAGTGCGACTATTCACATAGTTGATGCAGCTTTCCCTATTAACATAATTAGATACAGTATGCGAGCATGTTAGTGGGACAGTGACAACAGTTTTCAGCACAAAGGGCCGTAGACAGTGAATTTCAGGTGGTAAACTTTACACTGGCGGTGGTCTGCCTCTGTTATATGCCTCTGCGCCAGAAACCGGCAAATTCGACCTCACCCCATCCCACATCAGTACCTTTCATACAGGTCAGCGAACCGGGAAAGGCTTTGAAAATGCTGCCTTGGATGGCCAGCGTGAAAGGGGCTAGGAAAGGGACAAGCTGCCATCAGTTGACTACTCATCATTTGACTGTGACAAAGTGTGCTACTTTCAGTTTTATTACACAATCCAGAAGAGGAATACTTGACACCACAAATAGGAAGTGATGATAGTAAGCTTTTTTACATTGATGTGAAACTTAAAACTATTATGAAAAATTAGTTATACTCTCAATTGTGCATGGTATGGCTCTTTAATAGGTAATTGTTTAAAACCCATAAAAAGAAATCAGTCACATGCCTACACAACTAGCACCGATTATTGGAAAAGAGAGCATTTCACAAAATCAGCACCAATGTAATAATTCTTCTTGTCACATTTCTTTTATACAGACATGAAGTTGGAGAAATGCTTCCAGGAAATGTTGCAAAGTTGTTTTGCAAAGAATCACGAAAGCTACTTTTCGACAAGTTCTAATTTAGACTGCGCTTCCAGCAACTGGGGCCGATTAATACTCAGTTTGGCTATTAGCAAAAACTTTTTTTTACCTTTCCAGTTGCTGCTTGAGGGCCTGCGCCCAACAAATGTGTTGTTTGCCTTTGCACCACCCCCAACCTTGTGCTCAGAGTGCCGTGGCGTGTAGATTACTGAAGTGGGCTCTGGCACGTCCACACTCTGTGAGCCTCAACCGATTATTTAAAACAAGAGCTGTAAATATTACATTGAAATGTTCAGTGTTGGACGATAATGGACAACTGCTTTCTTTCCTGCAACTATACTTTTCTCCCCTTCTTGATTTTTGTGGTCGCTGAGAAAGAGACAGCTGTTTAATGTGAAGGTTTTCATAATGTCTTACCAAACAGAAGACCACGGTGAAGATGCAGTTTTGTGATAACTTTCACCAGGTGGACAGAAGTACAACCCCAAATGAATAATAATGTTGCTCAATAACTGCTGGATTTGAAACTAAGGAAATTGTAACCTTGCATGGTCATCAGTATCAGCCATGTTACCTCTCAACTTGTTTGTACTGCCCCCCAGTGGAGTAAATGTTAATCATTGCTTTTTTGTGACCAGTTTCAATCACTATCAGTACTATCTTTTGTTGTTGCTAATTTTGTTGACCTTTGTCACCATCGTAAGGCTGCCTCATTCGTTCCTTCCTTTCTTTATTAAGTACGATTGCAAAAGTTGGAAATACCTGACTGGAAAGAACTACAACCAAAGCTGAATGACAAAGGAGAAAAGAAAGATGTGTTTAGGCAAGACTGGAGCTTGTTCTGCTTTCATACTTGTGATTTTTGTGTGTGTGTTTTTGTCCTTAGGAGAGGAGGAGGGAGTTTGAGGCCAACCTTGAGAAAGCTGGATTGGAGCTGGAGACAGAAGATAAAGCTGTAAGAAACCTTAACACAGAGCACTTGCACCATCTAGAGGAGAATTTGAAGTGACACAAGATATTAGTGGAAAAGGTCTTAAAGGGGAGGAGGCGCCATAAAACACATAATAGCACCAAACTGATGGATTAGCCACTGATTTGTTTGTGGTTTGCTGAACAAACGCACAAAAATATGCTCTGTATCTCCTCCCTCATCTATTCTTACATCAGGACTCCAAAGACCAGAAGACATACTTCCTGAAGATCCACGCTCCATGGGATGTTCTGGCCACTTACGCAGACGTCTTGAAGATAAAGGTTCCCTTCAAAGCCAGCGATATCCCCCACGGCCAGGACGTTCCTCTGGAGTGGCTCTCACAACCTTTCCGCTTGCCAGAGCACATTATGCACCCTCAACCTGATTATTTTACTTACCCCTTTGACAAAGGCAAGACTGACTTCTTCCTCATTAATGATAAGGATACTTTCTTCCCGCCATCCACTAGAAACAGAATTGTGAGTGTTCCTAGCTTTGAAGTTTATTTTATATGTTTTTTTTACTTGTAAAACGAGTTGACTAATTTTACGCATTTACTTTATTTGTGGAAAACATAGTTTGAATCTTTTCATTTCACAGGTGTTCTACATCTTAGCTCGATGTCCGTATTACAAAGATGGACGACAAGACAAAGACAAGACAGGAATCAAGCGATTGCTCAGCAACGGGACATACACAGCAGCATTCCCACTTCATGATGTAAGTTACGACGATATGTAAAAACTGACATGAACAGACGAGAAGGAAAACATTATTTTTTTTAAGAACACAATATTAACTTTCCGCATTCTTCCTTTTCCTTATAAAAAAGCATGCCTCTGTTCCTTTCAGTGCTGTTACTGGAAGAGGGCAAGAAATGCCGAATGTGAGAGTGAGCGCTACAATTTGTACACGCACTGGGCCAGGTTTCTCTGCTTTTACAAAGAGCAGCCGCTTAACCTCATCAGGTATGAGAAGAGAAGAAGATACATTTTCAGTTTCTTTACACTTGAATTAGAAAGTTCCCCTTGAAGTCAGACAAGTTGTTGAAATGAAACTGTGCTCCCAGGAAATACTACGGGGAAAAGATCGGGATTTACTTTGCATGGCTGGGATTCTACACGGAGATGTTATTCTTTGCCGCTGTCATGGGCTTTATATGTTTCACCTACGGAGTGCTTAGCTATGACGACAACATATCCAGGTTGGTAGGCGAAAAGAAAGTGCACTCTCATTGCTCCCAAATTGTGATCTTGTTGAATCTATCGTTGTGTGTGGTGGCTACTGGATTTCGTACAACACATTACATTACATTTGTTTGTTCCGCCCCCAAACTGTTTACTACTCACAGCTAAATCCAAATCACATAGTAAATACTGACACTTGGTTGTTAAATTTCTTTGACTTTCTCCTTTCTCTTCCATTAGCAAAGAAATTTGTGATGCTAATATTGGGGGCAGAATTGTGATGTGTCCATTGTGTGACAAAAAGTGCTCTTTCTGGAAGCTCAACTCGACGTGTCTCTCATCTTGGGTAACGTAATCCTACTTTGACACTTCCTTTTCCATGATAATTTACAGTCTGTGAGGAATTAAACATACCTGCTGAGTCAGCGACATGACACTGTGTCCAAGTTCATTGTGTCGCTTCCTGTATTGCTCTAATGAATTGCTCTCATTTGATGTTTTCTCTCCCAGCAATCCCATCTGTTTGACAATGAGGGAACTGTGTTCTTTGCCATATTCATGGGGATTTGGGGTGAGTAACACACAATGCTGTTTTCGTTGTGAATAACCTCAGTCTGACCCCATCCCTCCCACCTGGAGGACAGATTTTCACTGTGTAGTCTTTCATACTTAAGCATCAGACAAACCATGTGCTTCTTGAGGCCAGATCAACTTGCCAGTAAGATTATGTTACACTGTCGGGTTTCATGTCTAACCGAGCACAGTGCAGGGTTTTGTCATTCTCTGAGGGCTCTGACCAACACCTTGCAACGGGTTTTCTTATGATGATTTTTGGAAGAACAATGCTGTACGTCACAGCATTAGACTTACCAAGTAAATCTGAATTCACTACACACTCAAAAAGACAAAAGAAAAAAGGGGTTTTCGATTTACCGGTGAAACTTCAGGATGATTAACTATAGCCTTTAGAGGTGAGCTTAATTTGTTCAGTGTTTCAACACTTTTTGCTGGCTGTTCTCCAACAAGGACCTGAATGGCAAAATTTGCAAGATGTGTTTGATCCATGAATGGTATAATCAATGTCTTAGTTAACCAACCACGCATGTTTTTCGGATGTTGGAGAAAACCGGAGTACCCACCGAAAACCCACGCAGACACGCTGAGAACATGCAAACTCCACACAGGGGAGGCCGGATTTGAACCCGGGTCCTCAAAAGGCCATCCATCTATCCATCCATTTTCTGAGCCGCTTCTCCTCACTCGGGTTGCAGGCGTGCTGGAGCCTATACCAGCTATCTTCGGGTGGGAGGCGAGGTACACCCCAAAGCGGTCGCCAGCCAATCGCAGGGCACATAGAAACAAACAACCATTCACACTCACATACACACCTACGGACAATTTAGAGTCTTCAATCAACCTACCACGCATGTTTTTGGGATGTGGGAGGAAACCGGAGTGCCCGGAGAAAACCCACGCGGGCACGCTGAGAACATGCAAACTCCACACAGGGGAGGCCGGATTTGAACCCAGGTCCTCAAAAGGCCATGCATGCAAATCATTCGCCTTTGGGGAGCGACTTATATTCCGGAGCGATTTACATGTGAAATTATTAACACATTATTATATAATTTCACATGTTATTTTCACACTGGCAAGTACATACAGTATAACATGATAAGCATTAGTGAGCTGAATGGTAGTTAGCGTTCTTGAGCTAAAATGGTAATTACTAGTCTGCTAACGCTAATCGCGATTGCTAACTGTTGAGCATTTTGCTGTCTCAAATTCTGTACACCAAATTTATACCATATAATCAGCACCAACATATGTAGTTTAAGGACTGAAGTCCATCCCTCATAAATGAGAATAAAATGCATGTTAGTCGTTAAAAAATTTAAAAAAAAAATTTGTTTGGAGGGCGGCACGGTGAAATACTGGTTAGCACATCTGCCTCACAGTTCTGAGGACCGGGGTTCAAATCCCAGCCAAGCCTGTGTGGAGTTGGCATGTTCTCCCCATGGGTAGAACATGGGTACTCCAGTTTCCTCCCACATCCCAAAATCATGAATGGTATATATATATATATATATATATATATATATATACATATACATATATATATATATACACCCGCTGGATATATCTAGGCTTCTCACGATCATAAGAACTTTACAATCAAAGAAAAACTATCAATGTGCCATCGTGCGGCTTGTGTATGCAAGTTCTTGTGTTGTAAACGTAAACTGAACGCACCCTGTGTATTGTGCAGCAATCATGTAACATACTGTATTTTCTTCTACCCTCCCTGAGCGTACTTTAAGATGTTAAATGACACACCCCAGTTGGAGTTTACTGTAAAACTAAAGGCACAACAACAAAAATTAAACACATTATATATTTAAATAGGGCGGCACGGTGGCCGACTGGTTAGAGCGTCAGCCTCACAGTTCTGAGGACCCGGGTTCCATCCCCGGCCCCGCCTGTGTGGAGTTTGCATGTTCTTCCTTTGCCTGCGTGGGTTTTCTCCGGGCACTCCGGTTTCCTCCCACATCCCAAAAACATGCATTAATTGGAGACTCTAAATTGCCCGTAGGCATGACTGTGAGTGCGAATGGTTGTTTGTTTCTATGTGCCCTGCGATTGGCTGGCAACCAGTTCAGGGTGTACCGCGCCTCCTGCCCGATGACAGCTGGGATAGGCTCCAGCACGCCCTTGACCCTAGTGAGGAGAAGCGGCTCAGAAAATGGATGGTAAAATACAAGTCACACATCGTTTGACAGGCTAACTAAAATTAGCATTCGATCACGGGAGGGGTTTTCCTTCAAATAACGAATATTCACACACAAACGCTGTAGTAACACATACAGACATATAATATATATTCCTAATCTGTGAATCTAATTAGTTTAATTAATATAGTATAATATTGTGACTTTCTTCCTCTTCTTGCTTTTTTTTTTTTTTTTTTTAAGCATACAGTAAATGTGTAGCTCCGTGCATGCACCACACTGCCCCTAAGAGGCCAAGGCAAACCTCCAGTCGCAGTTTCTGGCAGGGCGGATTTTTGCGTAAAACCCCGGAAAATTCCATGCGCTGTTTCCCAGAATTCCTCGCTCTAGTTAAAATTACTATATCATGTTTTGACTGCATTTAATGCATGTTTAATGTGTTATTTTGTACAGACAGGGTTTAATAGTTAACATAGTGTCATTTTTAGTAGTGTTTAGTTAAATTGGTGTAGTTTAGTTTAGCAATCTGTCACACTTATTCAGAATGGCCTCTTCATACCTCTTGCAGGCCATGCGTTTTTAGAATGTTAGGTGGGCCATGGGTTGTGTAAGTCACAAAACGTGTGATTACATCATAGTTCCCTACAAGAATTGATAAGAGAACTGACTTGGAAATTTGGGGAACAATTCTGTTAACTTTAGAACCGGTTCTCAACAGGAACCGTTCTTGGATTCCCATCCCTAGTAATCAGTCCAGGGTGTAACACAAAACAGTACATTGTTGTTTTTGTGAAGAAAACAATTTTTACTTTGAGGTGACTGAAATTCAAAACATCAATGTACTTTTCAGTTACTCTCTTTTTGGAGTTCTGGAAGCGGCGTCAGGCACGGCTGGAGTATGAGTGGGATTTGGTGGACTTTGAAGAGGAACAGCAACAGCTTCAAATTCGGCCTGAGTTTGAAATTAGATGTACAAACAGGAGACTCAACAAGATCACTCAGGTGCACCAGTACCCTCTTTTGACCCATGACAACAGTTATACACAAACCAATTACATCAATATACAGTATACATATGAATTAACTCAAAATCATCACCCAGGAAATGGAGCCATATCTTCCTGTCACCAGCAAGTGTGCTCGCTTCTGCCTCTCCGGAACCACAGTCATCTTATGGGTATTTGGATGCTTGATGTCAACAGTTTCACAATGGGCCATGCCACATCACACACCCCTGATAGCAGACTGTGTTTGTGTGTTCTCCACAGATTTCTCTGATCCTGGCCTGTATTATTGGGGTCATAGTGTACAGGCTTGCTGTGTACGCTGCCTTTGCAAGTATTATTAAAGACCCCATGAGGAAGATCCAGGTGGTGGGCAGGTTCATCACACCACAATTGGCTACCTCTGCGACCGCCTCCTGCATCAACTTTGTCATCATCATGATCCTCAACTTCTTCTATGAGAGAGTGGCTGTCTGGATTACTGATATGGGTACATTTTACCTTATGATACTGCCTAAACATTTGATATTTATTTGATTTATCATCTATTCTCCAACCGTGTGCTTCTACCAGAGATCCCAAAGACCCATCTGGAGTATGAGAACAGGCTCACCATGAAGATGTTTCTCTTCCAGTTTGTCAACTATTACTCCTCTTGCTTCTATGTGGCTTTCTTTAAGGGCAAATTTGTGGGTTTTCCTGGTAAATACTCATACATGTTTGGGAAGTGGAGCAAATTGAGGAACGAAGAGGTGTGCATCACTAGCTTTGAAAACCAAATGTATTTTTCTTTAATAAAACTGTTCCATTTGTTTTTAAATGTCATGCTCTACAAGTTTACAGCAGCCAGTTGGAAATCAGATTCATCTATGCAAACTTCTTGCTATTCTAGTGTGACCCTGGAGGCTGTCTTATAGAGCTGACTACACAATTGGTGATTGTCATGGCTGGAAAACAACTGTGGGGGAACATCCAGGAAGCCCTGCTGCCGTGAGTCCATTAAATTTTAATTCTCTAATTTATTTTCATGTTGCATTACAGTGGACCCCCGCTGTTCACAGGGAATAGGGACCGGGCCCTACTGTGAATAGCAAAAAGCCGTAAATAATTGACGGATATTATAATTGCATTAATCCATCCATCCATTTTCTGTACCGGTAATCCTCACAAGGGTTGCGGGCACGCGGGAGCCGATCCCAGCTATCTTCGGGTGAGAGGCGGGGTACACCTTGAACTGGTCGCCAGCCAATCGCAGGGCACATATGAACAAACAACCATTCACACTCACATTCACACCTAGGGGCAATTTAGAGACCTCAATTAACCTACCATGCATGTTTTTGGGATGTGGGAGGAAACCGGAGTGCCCGGAGATAACCCACGCAGGCACGGGGAGAACATGCAAACTCCACACAGGCGGGGCGGGGCCGGGTATTGAACCCCAGTCCTCAGAACTGTGATGCAGACGCTCTAACCAGTCATCCACCATGCCACCGATTTGATTATTACACATTTTTAATCAAGAAACTGATGTTGATCTTGGTTTTAAAAAGGAAAAATGTGGTCACACCCCATGCCATAACTTGTTTTGTCCCAGATGAGCTGTCAGAGCATCTGCTGCGTATATTTTATTTCCAGGCTCCAAAGTGAGTTTGACACCAATGCATTAGGGGGACAGCACACTGTATGCAGAGCTGTCAAACGTTACGGAACATTCGTATTTTGTTCCGGAAATCACTGACCGTTGACTTGTTGCGGCCGTAACAGATTGTTCCGGATATTGGGAAAAACATTTCAGTGTCCGACATTACTGCTGCATCCCCAACAGCTGCTTGGTGCACGCTATTTTTAAAGATCTCTTTGTGTCCGGTGTCAACGCATTGTAAGTCACTGATCATCGCCTCCATGGTTGCGAATAAGCTACACTTCTTACAATGCTTCTTACAAAAGTTTCACAAAGGGAGGAGGGGGAGTGGCTAGGCGAAGACGATGTCAAAGCCATGCTAGTTGCTAAGATATCGTTACATGCAGTCGCAAAACGTCGAGATAAGTGATTTGGTGATACAGTACAATTATCACATAGGTTTGGCTGGAACCACATTTTCGCAGAGATTAAATAACTTTGAACAACAAAATAACAGGCCAATTAATATGTGTTAAGAGATATAAATGTAAAATAATACACGTCCACACAGGAGACAGCGTCTGAACCGGAAATTAATTAGTACGTCACTGCATACGTCACTTCACAACGTGGGCAGGTTAAAAGTATATTATTATTATTAATAAAAAATTGTGTAAGACATCCTTTATTCGTATCATACTGGGGAAATTTGCATAATTTTAGCAGCAATTGTGGATAGAGGAAATAGAAATATCTAATATACAGTGGGTACGGAAAGTATTCAGACCCCCTTAAATTTTTCACTCTTTCTTATATAGCAGCCATTTGCTAAAATCATTTAAGTTATTTTTTTTCCCTCATTAATGTACACACAGCACTCCATATTGACAGAAATAACGGAATTGTTGAAATCTTTGCAGATTTATTAAAAAAAGAAAACTGAAATACCATAAGTATTCAGACCCTTTGCACAGTATTTACGAGATGCACCGTTTTGCTGGAACCACATTTTCGCAGAGATTAAATAACTTTGAACAACAAAATAACAGGCCAATTAATATGTGTTAAGAGATATAAATGTAAAATAATACACGTCCACACAGGAGACAGCGTCTGAACCGGAAATTAATTAGTACGTCACTGATTTATTAAAAAAAGAAAACTGAAATACCATAAGTATTCAGACCCTTTGCACAGTATTTACGAGATGCACCGTTTTGAGCTAATACAGCCATGATTCTTTTTATGAATGATGCAACAAGTTTTTCACACCTGGATTTGGGGATCCTCTGCCATTCCTCCTTGCACATCCTCTCCAGTGGATGGTGAACGTTGGTGGGCAGCCATTTTCAGGTCTCTCCAGAGATGTTCAACTGGGTTTAAGTCAGGGCTCTGGCTGGGCCACTCAAGAACAGTCACAGAGTTTTTCTGAAGCCACTCCTTCGGTATTTTAGCTGCGTGCTTAGGCTCATTGTCTTTTTTGAAGGTGAACCTTCGGCCCAGTCTGAGGTTCTGAGCACTCTGGAGAAGGTTTTTGTCCAGGATATCCCTGTACTTGGCCGCATTCATCGTTTCTTAGATTGCAACAAGTGTCCCTGTTCCTGCAGCTGAAAAACACCCCCACAGCATGATGCTGCCACCACCATGCTTCACTGTTGGGACTGTATTGGACAGGTGATGAGCAGTGCCTGATTTTCTCCACACACACCGCTTAGAATTCAGGCCAACATTTTCTCTGTTGGTCTCATCAGACCAGAGAGTCTTATTTCTCACCATCTTGGACTCCTTGAGGTGTTTTTTAGCAAACTCCATGCGGGCTTTCATGCGTCCTGCACTGAGGATCGGCTTCCGTCGGGCCACTCTGCCATAAAGCCCCGACTGGTGGAGGGCTGCAGTGATGGTTGACTTTCTAGAACTTTCTCCCATCTCCCGACTGCATCTCTGGAGCTCAGCCACAGTGATCTTTGGGTTCTTCTTTACCTCTCTCACCAAGGCTCTTCTCCCCCGATTGCTCAGTTTGGCCAGACGGCCAGCTCTAGGAAGGGTTCTGATCGTCCCAAACATCTTCCATTTCAGGATTATGGAGGCCACTGTGCTCTTAGGAACCTTAAGTGCAGCAGAATTTTTTTTATAACCTTGGCCGCTCAACAGAATTTTTTTTCTCGTAACTTTGGCCAGATCTGTGCCTTGCCACAATTCTGTCTCTGAGCTCTTCAGGCAGTTCCTTTGACCTCATGATTCTCATTTGCTCTGACATGCACTGTGTGAGCTGTAAGGTCTTATACAGACTGGTGTGTGGCTTTCCTAATCAAGTCCAATCAGTATAATCAAACACAGCTGTACTCCAATGAAGATGTAGAACCATCTCAAGGATGATCAGAAGAAATGGACAGCACCTGAGTTAAATATATGAGTGTCACAGCAAAGGGTCTGAATACTTATGGCTGTTTGATATTTCAGTTTTTCTTTTTTAATAAATGAGCAAAAAAAAAAATCTGAATCAGTATCAGAATCATCTTTATTTGCCAAGTATGTCCAAAAACACACAAGGAATTTGTCTCCGGTCGTTGGAGCCGCTCTAGTACGACCACAGACAGTCAATTGACAGAGAACACTTTTGAGACATAAAGGCGTTGACAAAAAAAAACAAAAAACAGTCACTGAGCAGTAAAGGGTTGCTAGTTATCTGGTAATGCCGGTACGTTTTTCTTTTTTTTTTTTTGACAATTGTGCAAAAAGATGCAGAGCATCTAGCACTTAGAGCAGTTCGAATGACTAATATTGCAATAGTCCGGTGCAATGACCATTGTGCAAAGGGCGCCGAGACTTCAAGGAGTGTATGCGGTTTAAAGTGACGAGTAGTGCGATCAAATCTGTCAATATTGGGTGCTGTGTGTACATTAATCAGGAAAAAATTAACTTACATGATTTCAACAAATGGCTGCAATATAATAAAGAGTGAAACATTTAAGGGGGTTTGAAAACCTTACCTACCCACTGGAAGTAGCATGCAAGAAAAGACATGTAAAAGAAGTATCCATCCATCCATCCATCCATCCATTTTCTGAGCCGCTTCTCCTCACTAGGGTCAAGGGCGTGCTGGAGCCTATCCCAGCTGTCATCGGGCAGGAGGCGGGGTACACCCTGAACTGGTTGCCAGCCAATCGCAGGGCACATAGAAACAAACAACCATTCGCACTCACAGTCACTGCCTACGGGCAATTTAGAGTCTCCAATTAATGCATGTTTTTTTTTTGGGATGTGGGAGGAAACCGGAGTGCCCGGAGAAAACCCACGCAGGCACGGGGAGAACATGCAAACTCCACACAGGCGGGGACAGGGATTGAACCCCGCACCTCAGAACTGTGAGGCTGACGCTTTAACCAGTCGGCCACCGTGCCGCCGTAAAAGAAGTACATTGCACAAAATAGAAACCCAAACTATCGTCCGTACATAAAGTATCCAATTCAATCTAACAGCAATTTTATTTGTTTGTTTGGAAAATAGAGTACTGAGTTTTAGTTTTGACATTTGAGATCTGATTAATCTGCTTTAACAGACTTTCTTTTTTTTTGTTACCAGGTTTGAAATCCAAATTGGCTAAAGCAAATGAATCCATAGACGCAGATATTTTTGATGATGGCACGTCAAAATCTCACATACTAGAACTTTGATTCAGTCTGTAACTCTATCTGCAATTACAAGGTTGATGTAATAAAACCATTAAAATGACAAATATTGAAGCCATATTTTTTAAATAGTTCTAATGATGACTGTCCCACAGTTATCTTCCTGACAAAATTGTGAAAATATGGAAATTCAGACAAATTGTTGTGGAAGTCATTTTTGTATAGGTTGGAAGCTCTGTGTATGTCATCCTCAACGTTATCCGAGATTAACCCATAATCTGTGCACACGGCCTAATGTCTTGTTTTCACAAATAATATATAAACACACTGAACAGTGAGCTATCTTTTTTTTCACTGTTTCCCTGGTAACAAAATATTATAACCCACTGTTAGTATAATGCAGTGCAGTTGTATACCAATGAAAATCCGCCATAATGAACATATTGTATTACCTCTCTGACAGTGGTTGTATGAGTGTCAATTTTTGATTGTGTCACAAAGGCGTGGATCCTCTCACTTCAAAATTTCTCACATTTTCGTTGTCTTCTGGGCAGGTTGATGCGTAACTGGTGGAGTAGCAGAAAAGGGAGGCACCATCCTGAAAACCATTACAGCCGCTGGGAGCAAGACCACGTCCTGCAGAATTTCAGCCAGCTGGGATTATTTTATGAATACCTAGAGATGGGTAATTTAATCAGTCATTTTTATTCCTGTTTAATTGAATGAACAAATATGAAATGAATGTTTAGTATGCCCTTCAATTTGATATTGTAAAGAATCATGCTGTCCATTACTGCTCGAGCTACTGTATATCTTAAAATATTGCTTTCTGTGTTGTTCTTCTTTCCTCTTCAGTGGTCCAGTTTGGTTTCATCACTCTGTTTGTTGCGTCTTTTCCTTTGGCTCCCCTTCTGGCTCTGTTCAACAACATTCTGGAAATCCGGGTGGATGCCTGGAAGTTCACCACGCAGTTCAGACGACCTATGGCATCCAAGGCCAGAAACATTGGAGCTTGGCAGGAGATTCTTAATGCGGTTGCCATATTGTCTGTTGTTACCAATGTGAGGGAGTTTGTGTCTTGCACTTAATTTGTTACTTTGTTTCACTTCATGAGAGGTGCGTTAAATGCCATTTCTAATTAGTGGATTATGCACACCTCTCTGTCTATTTTGCACAGTGGCTTTTGCAAACATTTCTTGATAGCCTCTTGTGCTCACATTGATTTCAGGCCTTCATCATGGCGTTCACCTCAGACATGATTCCCCGTATGGTCTACCTCTATGCGTACGGTCAAGGGACCTCCATGAGGGGTTACGTGAACAACAGCTTGTCAGTATACAACATCTCACAGATACCCTACCGCAACATGCCAGAAGAACAGGACTACTGGTTTGATAATTCCACATCCACCTGCAGGTATTATGCATATTTCATGAAGTCAAGAGGCCTGGGCTACACGCTCGTAGTCGTTAGCACAGCAGCCTCAGAGCTCTATTTTTGTGACTGGCGTAAATCCGGCCCTGCGCTTGGCGTAACTCTGCGAGGAGGCAGGTTAGACCCGATGTTGGTAATTTCATGAAGCGGCGTAGGCCAGCTCATTTAAAAGTGGGACGTCTGCGCCGGTGTGGGAGTCATCGCAGGCAACTTCAAACCTGTCAAATCGAAGCAGCTCCTCTTCTCTGTCGACCTCCCGCTTCATTCTTTGCTCACTCGTGAACAAGACCCCAGGAAACTTGAACTCCTCCACTTGGGGCAGGATCTCACCCTGAGAGGGCACTCCACCCTTATATGCCAGAGGTCCACGGCCTCAGATTTGGAGGTGCTGATTCTCATCCCAGTGGTTGTACATGGTGAATCCGTTTTTTATAGTTTTAAATTGATGATTCTAAATTGTCCATGGGCGTGAATGTGAGTGTGAATGATTATTTGACTATATGTACCCTGCAAATGACGGGCACAAGGCCCACCTCTCACCCAAAGTCAGTTTGGATAGTCTTCAGCTCACTTGTGATCATAATGAGGAAAAGCACGAAAAAACATGGATAGATAAATGCAAGATTTGGAAACTATATCTCTATGTCTTTGTCCCTTTAGCAATATACTTGTACAGTAAATAACTTGTGTGCCTCACAGTCCTTCCTGGATGGCGTTTGCATATTCTGGCTGTGTTTTTATGGTTTTTCCTTGGGTGCCCACATTCCCAAGGTTAGGTTGATGGAAGACTCTAAATCGTCAATAGGTGTGAATGTGATGGTGAATGCTTATTTGTCTGTACCATATGTACCCTGTGATTGGCTGGCGTCTTGTCCAGTCCTCTCCCTCAAAGTCAGCTGGGATAGGTTTCAGCTCACCTGCGACCGTAATGACGACAAGTGGCGAAGCAAATCCATGGATGGACAAACATCAGCAGAAGCAGGCAATATTGTAGAGTAGTGGTTAGCACGTCTGGCTCTCAGTGGAGAGGTTCTGGAAATGAATGGATGGATGGATGGATGGATGGATGGATGGAAAAATACACACAAAAGACAAACCATATATGGAATGTAAAGCTGATTTTTATAATTGTCACCACAAACAACTTTCTCTCGAGTTACTGTTTTACCATGTCAAATGGCTGTTGTCAAGAAAGCCAGTGGTGACTGATGAATTTGGCATCATGGGAGTCTCCTTGTTGGGTTTTACAGATACAGAGATTACCGCTACCCTCCAGGCCACCACAGGGAGTACACGCAGACCATGCAGTTCTGGCATATCCTGGCAGCCAAAATGGCCTTCATTATCACCATGGAGGCAAGATATTGACTCTTTCCTTCATTCAAATACAGTAATTGTGAATGAAGGCACAGGGTTGTGATTGAGCTTCAATTGTCCGGTTCTCACTCCCTCCTCTGCAGCATGTGGTCTTTGTGGTGAAGTTCTTTGTGGCGTGGATGATTCCAGATGTGCCCTCAGATGTGAAGGCGCGATTTAAACGGGAACGCTACCTGATTCAAGAGTACCTCCATAACTATGAGGTGGAGAGACTCAAACTCCAGCTGAGTGCCAGCTTCATCACCGAGCCCCTCTTAGATGTGCCAGACGAGCACGAAGTGCTCTCTGAGTGCATCTAGCTGCCATTTTCACAGAGGCCAAACCAAGAATGGACATTTATTTACCTGCTGTTGACATCCTTATTATGCAAGGGCTTTTGTGTTTCGGCGAAAACAATGGTGGCCTTGTTTATTGGGCGTAATCACCTGCTATCATGGATTCCTATATTAGGATCTGAGCAGGCACAGACATAGAGAAAAATATCATTGCGATCAATATTTTGCATCTACTTCTCGAGTGCATGTAGTGTATCTGTGCCATAGAAAATACAGTATGAAGTGGTTGATGTCAAATTAACAGCAATGAGTAAAACGATGCAACGTGCAATTCTCCATGCAATGCCTTCTTCCTTTTCATAGCTCACAGCTAAGAAAAAGCTATTGTATTTATGTATGTGCTGATGAAGCGTATGCCGTTGTAATACCCCTTTATATCATTTAAATTGTAATGTATTTATGCCAGCATGTGTTACATGTAAAGAGGGTACAAGATAAAAGACTGAATTTGTCAGAAAAGATGTATGTTGAATTGTTTGTATAGTAGTAACGGTCAAAAGAAGTTTTATCATTGTAAAAATGTTGTGTGTTACATTTATGTCTGTCTTACAACCATGGGGAAAAAAAAGAATAGAATCACATTGATCCAAAAAAAAGATGTGACATAATAAAGTTCCACTTATCTTTAGCTGGGCTATAAGACGCTAGATTATGTTGGTATTACTTGAGTGTTTTCATGAAGTAAAAAACAAAAACAAAACTATCTTCCATTAATGGTACTGGAACAATCAATGTTGTTTTTTTTTGTTGTTCTTTGTTTTATTTTACTTTGCCCCACTTAAGTTGAAAGCTGCAAGTATGACTTCCACAGTGATGGAGAATTGCAATTGTTTTTCCAGGTTGTTTTGGGGCCAACTGTAATATTATCTCAATCGAAAGCAGACTGTGATTAGAAGATGAAATGTTTTCTTTTCTTCTTACAATCCAAACTTGTGATGCAAGTTTATTCATTGTGTTATCTGCACAGATAATAAAAGTACTGTTTCTTTTGTCTCTACATAATTTCTTTGTTATTCCCCCCCCCCCCCCCCCCCCCACCCCCCCTAAATTATTCAATAGATCATATAAACAACTCTGAATTTGAAGATACTAGTACAGTGACCTGATGCAGCAAATGTGCTAATCACAGGACTGAACTGGTAGACTCTAGACGGGAGGAAAAAAAGTAATTTGTACATCGGTTGCACATGATTAAAACGTGTTAAACTAACATACATTATTTGATTATTTTCAAAGAGGGTACAATTACGTAGGTTCACCACATTATGTGAAACCGGAAATTAACAATTCCAATGAAGTTGGGACGTTAAACAAATAAAAACAATACAATGATTTTCAAATCATGTTCAACCTATATTTTATTGAATACACTACAAAGATAAGATATTTAATGTTCAAACTGATAAACTTTATTGTTTTTAGCAAATAATCATTAACTTAGAATTTTATGACTGCAACACATTCCGAAAAAGCTGGGACAGGTGGCAAAAAAGACTGAGAAAGTTGAGGACTGCTCATCAAACACCTGTTTGGAACATCCCACAGGTGAACATGCTAATTTGGAACAGGTGGGTGCCATGCTTGGGGATAAAAGGAGCTTCCCTGAATTGCTCAGTCATTCACAAGCAAAGATGGGGCAATGTTCACCTCTTTGTGAACAAGTGCGTGAGAAAATAGTCGAACAGTTTATGGACAATGTTCCTCAACGCACAATTGCAAGGGATTTAGGGATTTCATCATCTACGGTCCATAATATCATCAAAAGGTTCAGAGAATCTGGAGAAATCACTGCATGTAAGCCGCAAGGCCGAAAACCAACATTGAGTGCCCGTGACCTTCGATCCCTCAGGCGGCACGGCCTCAAAGACTGACATCAATGTGTAAAGGATATCACCACATGGGCTCAGGAACACTTCAGAAAACCAATGTCAGTAAATACAGTTTTCCACGACATCCGTAAGTGCAACTTGAAACGCTACTCGGCAAAGCAAAAGCCATTTATCAACAACACCGAGAAACGCCGCCGGCTTCTCTGGGCCCGAGCTCATCTAAGATGGACTGATGCAAAGTGGAAAAGTGTTCTGTGGTCGAACGAGTCCATATTTCAAATTGTTTTTGGAAATTGTGGACGTCGTGTCCTCCGGGCCAAAGAGGAAAAGAACCATCCGGACTGTTATGGACGCAAAGTTCAAAAGCCAGGATCTGTGATGCTATGGGGCTGTGTTAGCGCAATGGCATGGGTAAGTTACACATCTGTGAAGGTACCATTAATGCTGAATGTAATGTTTATTGTAATGTTGTTAAAAGAAAAGGTGATGTAACACAGAGGTAAACATGACCCTGTCCCAGCTTTGCAGCCATAATGTTCTAAGTTCATGATTATTTACACACACAAAAAAATCAAGTTTATCAGTTTGAACATGAAATATCTTGTCTTTGTAGTGTATTCAATTAATTATAGGTCGAACATGTTTTGCAAATCATTGTATTCTGTTTTTATTTATTTTTAACACAACGTCCCAACTTCATTGGAATTTGGGTTGTACTTAATTTTTCAGCGTGAGGATGTTGAGTGTTGTCGTTTTTATGACCACCAGATGGTAGTCTTTGCCCATAAATGAAAGACTGCTAATTTCCCACGTGGCTCCTCGAACGGCATTGTCTCTAACAATATTGTTTTGCCCATATTATATTTATTAGTATTATTATTAGTAGTAGTAGTAATAGTAATAACACTAATAGTAATAGCAGTAATAATAGTAGTCGTAGTATTCAGTTGTTTTATTCCCAAGTCATGATATCTATGCAAAAAAAAAAAAACTGTTGTTGTTGTTGTTTTTTTAAATCCCAAAACGTGTGCATGTATCCGTGGGAAGCTCTGGTTGTCTAGGAGATAAACATGTGGAGAGACGCATCCATTATTGATGGATTCCTTTGCGGAGCAGAGGAGGTTGTTGGAGAGAAAATCCACTCCTGCTCATTTGGTTTCCATAGCACCACCCTTGGGGGGCTGCAGCTCTCAAATAGGGGATTTCTACCCTTGTATGTTTGTTAATTCGTTGTGCAATTTGGTGTGTGTGTTTCTCCAGTCAAAAATCATCCTGATAAAATTGCACCATCTAGGAAGCTGTATCGAAAACGGGTAATATTATTTGGAATGTATACTCTTTAATGATCGCTATGGCATCAACACATGAATGACAGGGGGGGGGGGGGGGGGTGAAGACTATTGCAAAGGCACCATTTCGCTGTTAGGTTGGGTTTTGGTGTCGTTAGTTGCTGCACATGTGTCCAGATGTTGAGGCTGTCGCTGACCTCGCTTCTGAACGCGGCGTCAGATCAACCTGCGCTCAGCACAGGAGACACCGGAGCCTCACTCCCCCTTTGGTTTTTACACACGCAACTTCAAACCGCTTTCATCTCCTCGAATAGAAACTTTGTGGCTTTTCCCCCCCCCCTCTTTTCCCCACTCTGGCTGCGTCTCATCGTTCCCCGTCTAAGGCGTCGCGCGTCCACTCATTTTGCGCCAGTTGCGCCTCGCGTGCTCACCAGGCAGCTCGCCATCCAGGAGATGATGAATGAAGGCGCTCGCGTCGTCTGATCCCTTTCACTAGACGAAGGAGGTGTTTTCCTTTCGGGGGATTCATCGACAAGGAAAAGCCATCATCTGGACGGGATCGTCGCCTGTCTGAACGGGTTCGCCCTCACAACTTGGCTCGTCATTTACAGTGAGTCGGCTCTCCCGCTATCAGGAACATGACGGCCGAGCAGTAAAGACCAGACTGCAACGACGACGACAGCGCAAGGCCTGCACCTAGACACTGGATATGGAGTCCATGAAGACCAGGGCCACGGCGGGGATGAAGGAGTTGGCGGGGAAGACCCTGGGCCACATGCACAGGTGAGGACGCGATGGCTTCTATAGGGAGACCTAGGAATGTCATGATGTCACATTTTCATTCGGAATGCGAGATTTACACACCTGCAGGCCACTGACAAGGCATTTACAACCACGCCTCTAGAAGTCAGAAGAATTATGCAATCGAGTGCGTGTGTATGCGCGCGCACGCACTTGATGGCATTGGCAGGGGTCAGTCCATTGATACAGGGCCACGGTGTGAATGTGCGATTTCACTGGAGCTCACGTTACCTGAATGGGTTTGCACGGTTTTTCGATTTTGAAAAACAAAACCAAAAAAAAACACACAAAAAAAAAAGATCCAGCTATATTTAGGCAACCCCCACATGCATGCTACGCATCTTCTCATTTTCATGGCTTTGCGGGTCGGAATACTTCCCACGACACTCGTTTCATTAAAATACGCACTTAATGATAACCAAGTGGCACGTGCTTTTCTCTTTTGTTGAATAATGCAATCCAATTCAATACTATTTCTCTTTCTTGCTCAGTCGTCTTTTAATCGTTCAAATACATTGAAATAGAGTATCCTAAAATTGCACTGAAAAGAGAATGCTGTGCAAGTGTGTGTGTGCGCGCGCGTGTGTGTGTAAGACATTCGAGGGAAGCCCACAGATGTGCGTGGGGAACTGAACAGTCCACTGAATGCCAATGAGCATAAAAGTAATGCTGCAATGCGGTACAAGGACATATTTACATTTTTTGCCCCCCGCCCCCGCTCTACTTGAGAATGGTGGACTTGGTGAAATTTAATCATCTCGTTTAAATAAAAAAAAAATCAATCAATAACAATTCAATTTGGAGTCATGTGTGTCCTGGGAGAGACTCGCGAGGCCTTAATTACCTCCCCCATTCCATATTTATGGATGCCATATGAAAACAAAACGAAACATGGCCCTGCGTTCCGATGTCGGTAAAACCGGAGGCTGCGTGTTTGCACGTGGTGCCCACGTTGGTGCGCTCTGCCCCCAAGTGCTGTCCTGGCTGGGATCTTTGCAGGGTGATGGAGAAGAGACAAAAAGGCGGCGAGGTGATCGAGCTGACCGAGGACGGGCGGCCGCGCGAGGCCGCGGAGAAGAAGCCCCCCTTGTGCGACTGCAAGTGCTTCGGCCTGCCGCGCCGCTACATCATCGCCATCATGAGCGGCCTGGGATTCTGCATCTCCTTCGGCATCCGGTGCAACCTGGGCGTGGCCATCGTGGGCATGGTCAACAACAGCACCATCCACCAGAACGGCAAGATCATCATTAAAGAGGTGTGTCTAAAGCCAGGATAGACACTACAGCTCAGCAGTGGGAAATAGGATAGGAAGAAAAGAAGAAAAAAGGAGAACATTGACACACAGCAACGCCCTTGCCTCCAAATGCGTAAAAAAAAAAAAATATTTCGGAAAACCATATAGACAAAATTAGAACATCTGATTTAAAAATCATCCAATATGTCTTTAATCTGGATAAACATGCAAAAATGGCAACATACTGCTTGAATATTTTACATGAGATAAAAGGCCCATTTTTAAAGGCCCAGTTTTCTTTGTTCAATGTTTTTTTTTTTTTTATCCATTAATCCCCCGCCCCCCTACCCCAATTTTCATACAAGTATCAAGCCGTATAATAAGATGTAATGTTATTTGCATTAATGCACGTTATATATATATATATATATATATATATATAAATATAATTATAAAAATGTCTCAGGTGAGTGTTTTTTGTTGTTGTTGTTGTTGTTTTTTATGATACAAAGGTATAAAGCCGAGCTATTTGGTAGCTCAGCGGCATCAAATGCAAACCAAACATTGCATTTCTTATTGGCAATTGCAGCCTCCGTGCCTTTAAATCACAACACATCAAAACCATGAGTGATTTAAAAAAAAAAAACATAATAATCACTAGTCGCTAAATGTAATGCAAAGGTTTATTCTTTCAATGACAAAAAAGAAATCTGCAAATTGTCATCATAGTATTTTTTCCCCCCCCCTCTTTCCCCGATTGACCAGAAAGCCAAATTCAACTGGGACCCAGAGACAGTGGGAATGATTCACGGATCCTTCTTCTGGGGCTACATCGTGACTCAAATCCCGGGAGGATACATCTCCTCCAGGCTGGCTGCAAACAGGTACGCGCCACATCTTTTCACACAAGCCGAAAGTGCAGTGGTTTCAAAATAATAAAATACAAATACAAATAAAAAAAAAAAAGACTTGAAAGCTATTCATATTTTTTGTTGTGTCGTTCGCCTTAGTGGTTACTCTTAAATAGTGGGGAAGAAAAATATACTCATGCTTTTTTTGAGTTGACATGAAATGCTCGTCAGGCTTTTTGAATGCAATGAATAATGCGTCATAACGGATACAGGCGAGTGTATGGGCGGATGATGCGGGGTGATTTGCGGCGGCAGGGGTCCGCCAGGCTGCGGGCAGGGCCACCCCACCCCAGCCCAGCCCAGCCCACCCCCGGGGGCCGTGTGCCACCTGTTAATGAGCTCCCTGGGGGCCGCGGGCTCTAATCTGCAGACCCTGAATGTGTTGGCGCTAAAAGGCCTTTATTCACATGCCAATTCAATGTCATTCGCTTATATTTCATGACAAGATTTCACGGATAAACATTTGGATTTGATTTGATGATTAAGCCAACATATAGATAAAAATAAAGCAATTTATTCCTATTTACGGGAGATGGAATAAAATGTTTCAACCAACGGGTGACTATATATATATTTTTGGTTTTCAAATTCAATATTCCAATATTTTGCAGTTTTGTCCAATATTGTCTCGTGCGTGCCGCAATGCACGCGGATGTAATTGCCGCCATGTTGGTGCCGTGCCTGACACGTGGGTCGACCGGATTAGTGCCCCCCCCCCCCCCCCCCCCCGCGAATGAGGAAGGCGGCGCATGTGACAGAAATGAGAAATCGCTCAGTCTATTTGTGGGCGTGCGTGCGTATGAAGCCTTTTGCCAATTTTCCCTTCCCTCACATCTCACATATCGTTCCCTCATTTAATTTGGTATGAAAACACACAGAGAGACACGCGCGCGCGCACACACACACACACACACACACACACACTCCCAAATCCATGGATGTTTTGAAACACATTTTTGAAACGTTATTTTCTGGGGGAGCAATTTCTCAGCAGCAGCTCCGACTTCGGTTGCTAAGCGACACTATTGCGATGGGACGTGTCTGTGTTAAATATTTATCTTGGTGACGTCTGCTATGCTGTTGAGACATTGGCGGAAAACTAATGCCTATCTCATGGAATTACAAATGAATCGGCATGAATGGTATCAGCACGTATGAATAATAAAGCATTTCTTTAAAAATGTAGAACTCTTGTTAAGGGCAGAAAATGCTACACATATGTGAAAATATTTGAAAGACTTCATATGAGTTGTGTTTCTAAAATGCATTTGATCTTTTTAGGGTGTTTGGTGCGGCCATTGTCCTAACGTCAATACTCAACATGTTCATTCCCTCGGCTGCTCGAGTCCATTATGGTTGTGTGATTTTCGTGAGGATATTGCAAGGACTGGTGGAGGTAAGCGGCCTTAAATTCAATGCCATTTCCATTTATATGATGCTTCTCGCTACCAATAGCAATGGTGTACAGATATAAAGACATAGATAGGCCTGTTTGAATTTGATACAATGGAAAAGCAAAGGAGTGTAAAGTGCACCTGATATTAGAATTATTTCTTGGTGTTCATTTTGACATGTTGACATTTTGGATTATGTGCGAAAAAAAGAATGTCACCTGATGAAAACATGACACACACGCCCGCAAAAAAAATAAATAAATCCAGATTTGCAGATTGTGTCTGCCAAATTATGTCAAATGCTATGAGTGTGAGGATTTTTTTTGGACACAGTGCATCCTCCTTTTTACATAAACAAATACAGTACATCATAAACTGCAACAATTCTTTGTCCTGTATGTTGAATATATATATTATGTCGGTACAGTTCGTTCAAATTAGCATTTGATGAACATTTAATGGCTGCACGGTTGCTTTGCTCATCAAACACGTTCATTAGGCATCATTTGTTCAGGCTAATTACATGGGTGAAAATGTTAACGGTTCATAGAAAATGGCATGCATTAAATACTTCACAATAGTAGCGCCTATCAACTTGTAATGTCGCTTTTGTTTTTAGGGAGTCACCTACCCAGCCTGTCATGGTATATGGAGTAAATGGGCTCCTCCGCTTGAAAGGAGTCGCCTGGCCACCATCTCTTTCTGTGGTAACTATGAAGGAGATTGTCTACGGGAGCACGTTTTGTTCAGAATGGCCTTACACTAACATCTATATTTTGTCTTGCTTCTTTTCAGGCTCCTATGCTGGCGCTGTGATTGCAATGCCTCTGGCTGGGATACTGGTCCAGTACTCAGGATGGTTTTCAGTGTTTTATGTCTACGGTACAGTTAATCACGCCATTGAATACATCTAATACAATAGTATTTCTCTATGGATACAGTCATAGTGGCCATAGCTTGGTTATGTTTAAATTATATATCCATCCATCCATCCATTTTCTGAGCCGCTTCTCCTCACTAGGGTCGCGGGCGTGCTGGAGCCTATCCCAGCTGTCATCGGGCAGGAGGCGGGGTACACCCTGAACTGGTTGCCAGCCAATCGCAGGGCACATAGGAACAAACAACCATTCGCACTCACAGTCATGCCTACGGGCAATTTAGAGTCTCCAATTAATGCATGTTTTTGGGATGTGGGAGGAAACCGGAGTACCCGGAGAAAACCCACGCAGGCACGGGGAGAACATGCAAACTCCACACAGGCGGGGCCGGGGATTGAACCCAGGTCCTCAGAACTGTGAGGCTGACGCTCTAACCAGTCGGCCACCGTGCCGCCTAAATTATATATATATATATATATATATATATATATATATATATATATATGTATGTGGGCAAGCTTCAAAAAGATTGATCATCACTGGATCCGGTGAAAGTCAAATGGATTTTTACCCAGGCAGACCAAGTATGGATTTTTTTGCTGCTGTGCTAATAACTGGCCCACCATCTTTGGTTCTGTACCGGAAACAGATACAGTAGCTGTACCGCCTGTGCCTTATCCCCTCAGGCATTTTGGAAAGTCTGTCAAACAATGTGTGTAGGCACAGTTAAGAGACAAAAAGACATCTGCAACGATCTTAATGTTTTTTTGTCTTTGATGTGTAGGATGCGTCGGTATCTTTTGGTACATGTTCTGGATATTAGTGTCTTATGAGAGCCCTGCCGAACATCCGACCATCACTGATGAGGAGCGCTGCTACATCGAGGAGAGCATCGGAGAGAGTGCCATGTTAATGGGCCCCGCTGAGGTGAACGACAAAGCCAACAGCATTACCAGTGAACTGTAATTACAGTATCAGTCGATACTTTGGCTAGGGTCCACTTGTATTTATTGAAGCATACAGTTCTCTTCTACATGTCCACTTAGTGAAATAAAATGCCGAAAAATAATCTCTTGCAGAAATTCAAGACACCCTGGAGGAAGTTCTTCACCTCAATGCCTGTCTATGCAATCATTGTGGCCAACTTCTGCAGGAGCTGGACATTTTACTTGCTACTTATCAGCCAACCTGCATACTTTGAGGAAGTGTTTGGCTTCGAGATCAGCAAGGTAAGTCTTTATCTACATAGCGTGCTTTGATATATTCAAACGTTGAATATGTGTGAAATAACCACCATAGACGCAAGTGTTTCGGAGTATGGCACACTTTGCTCTTGGAATAAATTGACGAAATCAATGACACTCTCGCTTATGAACTGCATGCATTGCATAACAAGGCCACGGCAGTTCACAAATGATGACAACAAGCCAAATAACAAGCTTGGAAAATCGGTAATGATGGATTCACCTACAACATATTCTAATTAGTCACACTTTGTTGGTGTGTGGCAGTAAGGCAGTAAACTGAAAACGTTGGTTTTTCAGGCCTCAAAGGCTTAACACAACTGAAGTAAGAAGTAAACGTTTGCTTCGTGCTGAATAAGAGAGGATAAATGCAATCAAGACTTAAAAGAAACATCGAGATGAGACGCAACAGCATCTCCCACACATATTCAGTGCTGTAGTCTGGAAAACGAATCAGTGGCAAAACCTAATGGGGATGACTGGGTTGCATTACTTCCCGTGGTTGTAGGTTGGCATACTGTCTGCGCTGCCCCATTTGGTGATGACCATTATTGTGCCCTTTGGCGGCCAGCTGGCCGACTACCTGCGCAGCAAGAACATCCTGTCAACAACCACAGTCAGAAAAATCATGAACTGCGGAGGTGAGAATTCTCGACAGAGGACGAAGTATCAATTTTCGCACCTCTTTCTGCACAGCTAAAGGGTGTTATTGTCACACCGTCGGGTACACGCTGTTCATTTTTGCTCCAGTCTCAACTGCTCGGTGATCAGTGCGATGTTCAATATTTGTACTCACACTGTATGTGACGGTCATTGCACATTGATTTCATTTCTGCCCCTCATTTAATTGAGAGAAAATGGTCACGCTCGTTTAATTCAATTGGCATTGTGTTGGGCAACAGCCGGTGGGCTTTGTGGGATTTTGTGTGCTCGTGTATGAGACCTGCTGTCCCTCTCTGTTAGGATTTGGCATGGAGGCTACGCTACTGCTAGTGGTAGGATATTCCCACAGCAAAGGGGTGGCCATTTCCTTCCTGGTGCTGGCAGTTGGCTTCAGTGGATTTGCTATATCAGGTTAGTAGGTGTGAATCTACGAGGGGCGGTCAAAAAGTAATGAGCCCAATTGAACGTAACCTACTAAAAATTGATTTTGTTTTTCAGAAATGTTGATAGAATTACTGACATCCTCAATGAATCAAACTTTTGACATCCATTTATTTATATCCAAATGTGTGTTTGTCGCAATTGCAAACGAATGCTGAATTTACATCCACAGCAGCTTATAATATCACGCCTCTATCTTTATTTGGGTACAACTGACGGATGGCTTTTATTTATTTCACATTTTATTGTTGTTGCAAAATCAGCGCATTACATTAGCTCGAGCGCAATGCAACGTTTTTGACTGTGTGCAAAATGTGACTGCCTGTTGTTCTTGAGCTTTCTCCTGTAATGTTAAATAATTCAGAGCCAATGGTCTCAAGAGATTTGTCAGGCAGACAGAATGGAGCAGCCAGTCAGAGTGGGGGGAGCGGTTAGAAACACGGCGAGTTACAGTATTGCCTGTTTTTCCTGCAAGATGGACACTATTTGTGCTCCTTTCCTCCACCACTGTGACTTGATGCATTACGATAGCTCCCTCTATTTGGCCTGTAAATCTGGTCTCAAAGACACTTCATTATTGAGATATAAATCCACCTCATTGTTTCCTTCCTATTTTATTTTCAGGCTTTAATGTCAACCACTTGGATATCGCGCCCCGTTATGCCAGTATCCTCATGGGCATCTCTAACGGAGTGGGTACCCTGTCTGGAATGGTGTGTCCTCTTATTGTTGGTGCTATGACAAAGAACAAGGTAAATGAGTCATCCAAGAAAATAATGCATCCTGTTGATTGATTTCTACAATGATTCAGAGGGTGTTGATGCTCGCTGTTCACATATTTGAATGGAATATGTCTGACTTCCACTTCACATGTCCGTGGTGCTTGCGTATCTGTCTGCCTGTGCCCCAATCAAATTCAGCAAAAAAGCGTTAGACCAGCAGTTTAACTACTGCGCCGGACTTTGATGTGGTCTCAGCATACTGTTAAGTGTACGCCGACTTTCAGCCACCAAATTGTCACACGAGCACATGTCAAAGGACACAGCCTCGTTGCGCCGGTGCGCCCAGCTTGTCACAGACCGGTCTGCCAAATAGACAAAGCGAGCACAAAAATCAATATACGCCAGTTTTTACTCATAGCGAGTTTCACGTGCTTTTGGTTATGCTTTACTGATATCCACTGTCACTGTCGTCTCAATTCATCTCTTAATACCACCGCTATCATGTCGTAATTGTATAAGCAGTCAACGCTTGACGGAAAGGCAGTATAACGGCTACAAAATCACCCCACTGATATATTGTGTGTTTCTCACTGTCAGATTTCTACTTGTTACAAATTCCACATAAACATTGTTCGCTCCTCCTTGGCCCTATTTAGACCAGAGAAGAGTGGCAGTATGTGTTCCTCATTGCCTCCATGGTGCACTACGGGGGCGTGGTATTCTATGGGCTCTTCGCATCGGGAGAAAAGCAACCGTGGGCCGACCCCGAGCTCACCAGCGAGGAGAAGTGCGGCTTCATTGACGAGGACGAGCTGGCAGAGGAGACGGGCGACATCACACAGAGCTACGGCGCTTATGGCGGGCCCGCCAAGTCGTACGGCGCCACCACGCAGGTGAACGGAGGCTGGGCCGCCAGCTGGGAGAAGACAGAGGAGTATGTGCAAGAAGAGTCTCAGGGAGGAGGCTATAGGTATGGCCAGGAGGAGGGATATTCTTAGACCAAACAGACAATGATACGTCGAGACCTCTTGAGTGTGTGTCAATGTAGTCATCAATAATGTCATCCAATTAGAAAGATTCACACACGAAAAAAAGAAATCCCATTCCATTGTTGTTGTTTGCACAAGAAGTATCAGCTTAATGTATACAGTAAATGAAAAGCTACTAAATGGTATTTGATTCAAAAGATATGTAACACATATCAAATTGGCAACCTGTAAATGTATTATTATGCATATGGATAATAGATATACTTATTTGGAGTGAAATTGTGCTTTGATGTAAAAAAACTAATTCTCATCCCATCAGCAAAGGCTTCCTTAAAAAAAAAACACACAAAAAAACCCAACAACAACAAAAAGAAAGACCCCACAGAAGCCCGAAGAAGGAAAGCCCTCCCTCATAATTCATATGACCTGCTTCTGGTTAGTATACCACATATTGCAAGACAGACATACAGTCTATAAACTTTGTCACCGCACAGCTTTGTAAAGAGAAACTGACCACCGTCAATATTGATTGTACCGTCCCACTCCTAAGAGCACATTTTTTGTTGTTGTTCTCGTGCAGACATTTGACATAGTGGCTTGTGTTTGGTAACACTGCATTAAGGTAACCATGTTTCTTTGCGTGTTCCATTTTGTAACATGGTACCATTGCGGTAAAGAGTGTGGCGTTCGTAATCTCAGCAATGTGGTGCAAGCGTCAAGTGTCCTTTTACTATTACAAAGGTTGGTTGTCAAATAAGCACATAGAAATATGACACGTTGTAGTGAAAAGGTGGTTATAGTATAATTATTATTATTTTTTTAGTCCAAAAGATTCAATGTGAAAAGACCTATTGAAGGGTCTGTGTAATGCAGCGACAAATGAACCTGTCACTATCAGAATATTAGAGCAGCACAATATTATTGAAAAATACCGAAACTCAAAAATGCACATAATTGAAGCACATTTTTAGCTGATAGGAAGAATGTTATATAATACAGGAGGAAATGAGAATTCCCCAAAGTTTATGGATGGTTACATTTCATTATATTTAGAATAAAGTTTCTAAATGAAATACCAGGAATATAATGATTTTCCAATCTGGGCCATTTGTTAAGACATTTTATTATTTGGTCTATAACATATGCAAATACACATATTCTTAATAGCAAAGATAACAAAGAATAAGCCAACACATTCCACCTTTGAATCTCTCAAGGGGCCAAAGTTCACTCTCTATGATGGCCATTCATCAGCACTTCACAATATAAATGTGCGTGAATGAGTAATTATGCATGAATCTTTGTGGTGCAACTTTTCTTTTGTTCATTTTCCCCCCTTTCAAATGAATGTTTTTGTCTCAGAAACTGTTACCGATGTTTCCATTTCTTTGCACAATGAACCAAAGGGGAAGCGCAAAAATGGGTTTTAGACGAAAGTTACATTTTCTAAGCGAGCAAAGACCATCAGCAACAAAGTTGCAGTCTAAACCACCAGTGTGCAAGTGGCACCAAACATCTCTCTGTACTGTACAAAGCAATAAATCCATTGTAACAGTTCTGGTCCAATTCTGCACATCACTCTTAAGCAACAGTTTGTATGCATTTGTTCTACATTTGTGTTTTTTTGTGATAATAAATGTAGGAAATGCACAAAAAATCTATACTGTATATATATAAAAAAAGAATGCTATAATAATCATATTCATCATATTTTGTCCGCCACAACATCTTTGACAAGGTCAAAAAACGAAGAGTTTGTGATGGGGCCGCTCACCAGATGAGAATGAAGAAAGTGACTCCGTGTACAACAGGTGCTCTTTTTCTTCATGTTGTTCTCCTGTTTTTGTTCTGGATGGTATGCTTTTGTTTCCCTTCCACCCCCCCCCCCCCCCCCCCCCCCTCTCTCTCTCTTTCTGTGTCACGCTCAGTTTTTAGTTTTATCAATGTTGCTCATCAAGTGGCTGGACCCCTGTTTCCCTTCTGTACCCCTATGTACAATTTCCATCCTTTTCCCTTGTGTATTACCTGATTTCAATGTCCAAACAGTCAATGACGTTCACAGACAATACAGTAACAGATTCTGTATTTTCCAAAAAGATGATTGTGCAACATAAAGTAGTTCCAGTTTCCTGTTTTTGTGCCTCTGAAGTTCAAGTGTAATTCTCTGCCTTCTGTTGCTGTGTAAACTGAGGTTTGTCAATGTCAAAAGAAATCCTCTACAACATTTTTAAAAAACGAACAAAGCAAAAAACATTCTCCGTGTCCTATATTTGTTTTGAGTACCATATGAACTGATATGTAATTACATATTTGCAAAGATTGTGCAAATATGCAATTTTGTCCACTTTGCAATTTGCCAGCATTGCGATATGGAATACTCCAATATGACCTTATGATATGACTAAAAATAAACACAATGTTCTTCCACAAACATAAAACAAATATTCCCTCCAAAATTGAAGGCACTATCGATTATAACTTGCACAGATGTGGCAAAAAAAACCTTGATTGATGCCGTGGTTGGGCTTAAATATTCTTAACAGGGAATTACATTGGATCAGTTGTTTGCAGTGACACCTCATAGAAAAACGTTTCCAGGTTAAACTCTTGTCTACGCCACTGTGGGTGTGTTTACAGTCCACGTCATTGGGGCCAATCAAAACGGCTCCTCTCATTCCCTTTAAATATGGCGCAATGACAGTCTCGACGGAGACATCTCTGTGCGGAAGAGGACGATGCGTAATCGCAGCAATTCGCATACGTAAAATCCCCATCATATTCATGACACGTGCGTACTGGCCAATTTTCTTCGCACAACTGTGCGTATGTGAGTGGGTCAGAATTCATTTTAAATGATGAGCTCATCAGCCCTATAAAAGGAGCTTTAATTCACAAGAGATGGCTGATCCAAAACTATAATAACTTTCTTTTCAAAAAGTTGGTATCATCGGGAAGCTTGCTAAACGCAGAACCCAACAACATATAATAAGCATGTGAATCATTTTTAATGAATTCTGAAGTGAAATTAGAGGGTAGCAAAAAACACATACACAAAAAACAATCTAAGCGCTGAGCATGAACAAACACTGCATATGCTGTTAAAATACATAGTGAGGACAACAAAGCGGCATTTTTAGTTGATAAAGTTCATGAAATTAGCGTTGGAAGTGACAGAAAATATATGAGCAATATATCCATCGGAGCATGTCATAATTCAACCACCCCAGCGGCGGTGTGTGAGCAAATCGATCAGTTTACACCACATTTGCACATGCAGAATAAATATATAAAAAATACATAAATCTGATATTCATAGGGATTGGAAAGAATACTGAAGCTTTGCAAATATGTGAGCTGTCCGATCGTATTTCCTGCTCGTTGAGTGACGTCGTAAGCTACTGCGCACTGACAGCTGCAATGGGAGACACACACACACACACACACACAGCCTCCAGGCACATACTGTACAAGCAGTTGTACAGTATGTGCCTGTAGGCTGTGTTAAAAGTGATGAGTAATGTCCTTTTCAGATGTGGTCGGAGCAGACGTAGGTTCAGACCGACTTTTTGCCACCAGATTTTCACTCCTCCGGCCGCATCTCCAAGGCCACACCCTCGCTGCACCGGAACGCCGAGCTTGTCGCAGACCGGTCCGCCAAATTGGCAAACACTCACATCGGGCCTTGCGCTTGCATTGAAATCAGGATCCACCGGCATTTGAAGCCCGCCGTAGATGCGCCGTCTACGAAAATAGCGCATGTCTGTCCTGATTGCCTTTTGATCAGTCCATGGTGTACCACGCCGCTCAACCAAAGTCAGCTGGGAAAGGCTCTTATGAGAAATGTAAAATATGCAATATGAGTTTGTGTATTATTTAAAAAAAAAAAAAAAAAAAAAAAAAGAAGAAATCACTTTGAATTCTGAGAAGACAAATTCTCGACATAATATATGCCCGTGTTTATTTTGAAGATTAAGTTGACGTGGAGGTGCGGCCTGCCTTATTCACATCAAAGCAATGGACAAGAGTTTTAAAGCAGGTTTCAGCTGGCGCACTCCAGCTCCACCTCGAAGACCACAGGGCGTGCTCAGCTAATGGCCACCCTTCTTGCCTTCTGGCGGTGAAATCAATAGTGTCGTTCACCAGTGGTCGGCAGGACCTATTGACAGCCCTAACCTCTTAATGGAGATGAGAGGGAGGGAGAGTGCTTATTGAGCTATCTGGGAGTGTTATTTCGATTTAGGAGACCTGTACCAACAAACTCTCAGTTTCAGAAAAGAGAACGCCAAAGAGTGTACCTGTTTAGGAATACATGAGTTCAATTTGTCATTTAGAACATTTTGAAAAGCAGTAAGATGTTGGAATTTAGTAAGACCTTCAGCACCAGAATTTACTTACTGCCTCGGTTGAAATAGAAATGAGCAGACATTTATAAATTGTCGAGCACTGATAAGCAACTTCAATGTACACAAATTCAGCAAACATTTATCCAACACACCAATAACAAGGAAAAGAACTGTGAGTTGTTCTAATGGAAAATCGTGCCAGGGAGGGACACTCGCCCAGGATCACGTGAATCAGAGAAAATTTTCGGATATAGTAATAAGAGCTATATAAGCGCAATTGTTTCATGTCCATTTCAAGAATACAAGAATATGTAAAAGTGTTATTTTTTTCAAGGGTCCAGAATCTGCAACAAACATCCCACCTCTGTCTTCATCATTTTCATATTCTATATTTCTATATTTAAATTGGAGCTCTGCCCATCAACAGACATCATTTTGAACAGAGATGGTAAAAAAGAGGGAGCAGCCTTTTTAGAGCAGAGGGCCCATAATTTCAAGATGGATTAAAATTGAGATAACAACCAATGAGATGTCTTAACCACTTTTACAAGACTTTTGCATGCATCTCATCCGTGTGTGTTTCACCAAATTACAATTGAGGCATCTGTTAAAACGTGATACGAAAACATAGCGTAACAATAATGCGTAGATTGACATCGAGCTCTATGGTGGGTAATTGTCGACTTTTGAAAAAGGTGACATTAAAAACATGCTCCGTGTGTGTGTGTGTGTGTGCGCACCATATCCCCAGTTGACTGGTTTTGTTAATTTGACAAGCTCCATAGACGTGTCACCAGCCACACCAAATGTTATTTTCTCAGAGTCAACCAACCAGAACTGACATCCTGTCGCAGTGCAAGTGAGGGAGGTGACCCATAACCTTGTGTGACCATCAATCCCCTTATTACATAAAACATGCCACTCTCCCCTCTGCCCCATTGACCACCCCAACCATCTGATACGGATAAAGGTTAAAAAGAAAAAAAGAAAAAACAGAAGTGTGCAGCTTTGTGGTTCGTGCGTTGATGCACACCTCTGTGTGAAAAGACGTCACAGAGAAGTTTGCAGACGTCACCGATTCTTTAACTGTTCACTTGACATTTCAATGATTTCATTTGCACAAATACACAAATAGAGCGCGTGGGCGTGGCAGCGTGGATTCTAAATTGGATGCTGGTGTGCACATATGCTCAGCATCTTAAATGGCTGCTCAATGTGGACGGAGGCAGGTGTTGCCATAGCCTCCAGGGACCTTAGCTGTACGTGTCTGAGTGTGTGTGTGTGTGTGTGTATGTATGTGAGGAAAAGTAGATGCCAAAATCACTCTTTAATGACTGCAGGGCTGTGCTCATGTCGTGTGACGGCCCCTGAGAGCCTACGTGGCTCATAAATAAGCTCCTGATTTGCACACTGTGCCTCCAGCACCAATTTGCTGGATGATGAGAAAGTCTGGCTTGAGAGAGGATATTGATTCAGACGTAGTCCAAGAAGATGGGCCACGAATAAAAGAATGTATTCTGTCATTCCAGTTCAAAACATTGAAAGAAATCTCATCTCGTGTTTCACTTTTTTTCAAATAATTCAACCAGAGAACAGTCGGAGTGAGGTTCTGTTTTAACTTCTGATGCCTCTGCACGTGTTCTATACATGGACGTGCTCACAGGGGGAAATGCGTCGCATATATATGCACACACACACACACACACACACACACACAAAAGAGATTGAATACAACAGGACATCAGAGTATTAAGTATTGCAGTTCTATGTGTTCCATTACTATGCGCCGGTTGGTTAATGCTGAGAAAAGAGGGTGTGGCTCATCAGTGATTGGCTCTGAAAGTGAAGACGTGATCCTTCTCCTGCACGAGTCAGGAAGCATGATTGGATGCACATGCCGGGCTTCAGCCGTAACACCAGAGCTGATAAATTTAGCTGCCCCCACATCGTCCTCCTCCAACCACCTTGTCAGGAAGTGCGTCATAGGCTCGTCAGCAAGGAGCCTCTGGGGTGAGGTACTCTAAAATTAGGAAGTCAGAAGCTCTCCTTTATCAGACCATCGCCACACAAACACACGTGCGCGCCGACAACAATGCCATGCACGATTTTGCGCGCTTTTGTTCACGCAGTGCTGACGCTGACTTTGAAGGGGCTGAATCATGAGCACTCCGTCGCTGGGAACACTTCTTGCATTGAAACATATTGCAGATCCTGGCTTTCCTCAGACACTGGAACGTGATAATATAATGTAATGTTGTATGTATTTTATACAGCCAACAGCGATTCATTTTTTTCCCGAGACTTTCACAAAGGAGGTTATGTTTTCATCAATATGGTTACACTTACACTTTTTTTATTTTTTTATTCAGCCATTCAATTTGTACTGGGAATCCAGACACTAATTACATCGTAGAAATTTGTAGACATTAATATATATATATATATTTTGGCAGAAGACCAAAAAGGAAAAATAATATATAAAATGTTCTGTATGTGCAGGTTGCTTCATTTTGCCAGCATCATATGCCTTTGACAGCAAAGTAAAAAAGAACCTCATTTAATACATTATAACGCTTACGCCTCTGTAAAAGGCCATTGGATCTCAGCAAAAAGAGCAAATGTTTCATTGAAATTATATTAGAATTGTAAAAGAAGAAAACGTAGTATGAAAGGCAGAGTCGATTAATACAGCTCTTAAGTGTCAATTTTGTTGGATACATTGCATATACTGTACTTGCTTCAGCTCATGACAAGATGCTGAATGAAGGATTGCCTCTTAATGCCATGTCACCAGATGGGAGTGTGTGCGTGTGCGTGTGCGTGTGTGCGTGTGTAAGGGAGGGGGGCTCATACCAAACACACAAGCACCAAGCCTCCTTTTGTCCTCTTGCCACTGATGGCCTCACAGTGGGGTGACGCACACACGTGCACACGCAGAGACAATGATGCGCGCGCACACACACACGCACCTTCCAAATCTCATTAAAAGTGAGAGGGTGAGAAGCTTTCATGTCTAATGGAACAGGAGGGAACATAAGTCTACCTTGCTCGAAGTAAAGCTTTCGCAATTTTGCATTTAATGCAGCAAATCTATTACGTTACTGAGGGCTCATCCTTTGGGTGAAACGGAATGAATGCCAAAATAATCAGCAGAAAAATAAATTCAATTCCAAAAATGTGATATATTTATTGAGGTCCCCTTTGTTTTTGTATTGTATTGTATTGCAAAAAGTGATCCAAAGCAGCATAAGTGTCTGTGTTTTGCTGCTCGGTGCACATGACTCCCTGCGCACTGCCGAACCAAATTAAAGCAATTTTCTTTGAATGCCGGTTGTATTAGATAATGGCAACCATGGTTCTTCTCTAAAAACTGTTATATTGAGCATTTACCATAACTGCTGGTATGAATGAAAGCACTCCAAGCCCCCATTCATCCTCTGCAATTTACCCATTTGGGTTAGAAATTGCTTTCCAATTAAAGGCAATAGCACTTGAAAAAGAAGATGCAGATGGTTTTCATTGTGGACTAACTGCTCTTCCACTTTTGATGAGACCTTAATAACACACATGCAGTCAAATAGATTTTTGATTTGCGTTATTGTGGTGATAAACTATTGATGAACTGTGCCTTTAAGAGCACACTTTGGGACAGAGTGTGGGGAAAAGTCACAGAATATAAACGGTGTAAAATGTAATGCTCATGCAGTCTCATCAAGGCTGGAGATGAATATTTACGATTTGTGCTATGTATTCATTCGAAGATTCAAGAAATCAATGACAAATAAAATGACTTTCATCCAGCAGAAGGTTGCCAACGTGGTTTCCTTGAAGCGTGATAATCAATAACGCTATCGCTATTAAATAAAGCCCATTGTGAATGCGACGACAGGATAAGATCACGCGCGCTTTCCTCACATCAGCCGCATCCTTTGTTATCAGCTCCTCTCGTCGGCTTCGCTCCCTCCCTGGTGCTGCCCCTCGCAGGGCGGCCGACTGCTGCATGGTGACTCACACACTGCGGAGATGCTCCATCTCAACGATGGAGCGCATGAGTCACACGCTGTCCCGTTTTCGAAACTTTCTTATTCTTTTTCTCAGCTTTGGAGCTGCTCCTATGACTCTCCACAGCTTTTGTTGTCCACTCCGAACGAAGCAAACAGGACTGTTTCTCGGGTCCGAGGCTTCAGGGTGCCCGGATTCATATCCCGAAATGGGCTAGAAACGCGGATGCCAGTCACAAAGCAATTCTGTAGCACCTCGGCTTTAATGTGATCACGTGTACATGACACAACAAGTAACTTCTTTCAATCCAAGTCAAACAGAGGACAGGGGTACTGTCTCACCACCTAACCACCTCGTTTCGCATAGCTATAAAAAAAAATAATAATATGTCAGCTGACTCCTAGCTAACAACATAAACAGCGGTCTATGATTAAATACTGGTATTGGTCTTGAATGGTTAAAGTTAAGAAAGGTGCCACATATCCTGGTTTGATTTAGGCCATATCACTGGAAGACAGCATATTGCTCCGCGGAGCTACAGCGCTCAGACCAGCAGACCAGTTTTGAGGCAATGGAGATAGGTGGGGGGGGGGGGGGGGGGGGGGGGGGGGTTGCTGTATTTTTGTTGTCCAAAAATTATCTTTCAACCAAGTACTGTTTTTTTTTTTACACTTTCTAGGCTATTTAAAAACAAAATACAGTTAAAAAAAGAGCTCTCAAATTCTAGGGGCTCTGGGATTAATTCCAGGGGTGCCCCAAAATAAAACGCCCTTCCCACAGGCTTGACCATTGCACAGTGCACCTGCTGCGCGCAAGTTCGAGAATGTTGCTCATCCCCTCATTTTCAATGTCGACCTGTCAGTTAGTTTCTGCCTGCTGCCTGTATCATAAGTTCTTTGCAACGCAAACACACACACCTCTTTCATTGCACCTCATCTGCAGATCAAATTCTGGCGACGAGGTGAGGAGAAAAAACACCCCAGACACATATAAATAGGAAATAATAGTCTTTGGCATGTGACAAGGGAAAGGTCAGGGCAATATAAAAGTGTGAGAAATCTTGTCTTTCTCACCTTGGACACGCTTGAATAATTAAAAGTGTGATGGCAGACAGCTGACGTAAAAGGCAGCTTTATTTTTAGAGGATATGTAAGTGGACACGGAACAAATTACTCAAACTCGTGTATAAAAAGGGCAGATCCTTTACTATTTTTCCCCCCTCTCGTTTCTTTTGTCTGTTATTCTGAAACATCCATGAGTTGCTATGGAGACTGATGCTGGGAGGAAGTAAAAGAGAAAACTGTGGTTCTCAGGAGACAACATGAGGTTCAAGGTTCAGCTTTTTTTTTTTTTTTGTCACTGCACCGCTATCATTGCAATATTCAAGGTTTAACACGCGCAAGACGATCACAAATCTGACTGATAGCGGAGACGCATTTGTTCAGTGGCACGCCCTTGTCTGTTGGAGCTTTTACAATAACGGCCGCCATGAAGGCTTCTCATCATTGGGGAGGGAGGTTGTGATCCTCCACGTGCTGACAGGGGTTAAGCGACTGGACGGTGATAACACAGACGTCTGAGGCACTCTATCACTTGATAATTACATTACACTGGTACTCCATCGCTTTCACTCGCTCATGGTAATCTTGTTAAAATCATAGTGATTGGAATCACAGTGACAGAGACAAATGGCCCACGCAGCCAAGCCAGCTCCTCATCTGACCGACTGAAGGTTTCAAGTGCATCGAGCTTTTGTCGGGTTGCCATGGAGCCGCTGAAGCATACAGGTACTGAAATGCACCTTAAAATGCAGGTATGCCCTTGAGTTGCCATTAAAGGGATACGCCAGCTGTCATTTGCATACATTTAGACGTGTAGGATTTTAATGTAGGCGGCTTTCCTTTTGTGTTGTATCTCTGAGGCCAGATGAATAAGATGACTACACAATGGCGCTACCCACTCCATGAAAAGTAAAGACAGCTCCTCTTCCGAGCCTACTTTTTTTCGGATGGGGGGTGACACACGCGTAAGTAGCTGTGCTGCTCTCTGGTGGACAAAAATCGACACTGCAAACGCAAACAATTACGCAATATGATTTTTTCCCCCCTGCATTTTATTTTATTTTTTTGCAGGAGAAAAAGAATGCAAAAACAAACATGTTATCTCTGCAAGACAGCGGCATTAAATGTAGCGTGCACATGGCTCTTGGTTTGTTCTAGTGCAACATTCAGGTCCTCCACGTGGCAGGTACCTTAATTAAAGAAAAAGGTCCAGCCTGCAGCTACTGACTCCTGCGACGGTCAGCCCGAGCCGAGGGAACCAGCATCCATTAGTCACTAGTAGAAGTCGCTGACATATTATTAGCTGGTCTTTGCTATGAACGCCTCGCAGCCAGCACACGCCCACTGGCAGCAGATTTAATAATCTGCAGGAATGATCAATGGTAATTAAAATGACGCAAAAGACAGGAGTTCCTCGGAGGGGAAGCGTGGCAAACTATTTAAGTATTTTCTGATAACACGCAGTATTACAGTCACTTTGTAATGAAGAATGCACATCATGACATGGACGTAGCACTGAGCAATTCAATATCATTGTGTATTGAAATCAAGAAAGTAAAAAGTTTTGTGGAGAGGGTTGCATATTGTAATTTATGACAAACATACTTTTCCTGGTAATAGCCAAAATCTATTTCCAATACAGTGGTAGGAATTACATTTGTTCAACTACCACGCTTGTAACTCAAATTCCTTGTATCTTAAATCAACTTTCCTCATTAAAATGATTAAAAATGGCATTCTCAAAAAATCTCAACCCCCCCAACAAACCTCCCCCCCTCAAAAATTGCAACATTTAAAAAAAAAAAAAAACAGCACTCTTCATTATTGTACTGAATACAACCATACAGTGATAACACATTTAAATAAAATGTAAAAGAAGAAAAGATTTTGCATCATGCTTCAATTCAATGCACATTGTGCCACTCCTTCTGGTGAGTGCGCCCTGGCCACCAGGGGGAAGTATAATACAAAACAGACATGCTACATGTAGATTTGAAGATGAAACCAGAATAAGACTGTTGTAAGTAATTGCAGTAATTTTTGTCATTTTTTTTCGCAGCACAATATGAAAATATGTGCCTGTGAATATTGGTATATACTCTTGTCTGCATGTGTTGCTTCACCGTTTGTGTTTAAATATCAGCTGTTTAAAGGTTTATAACTACCGCGACATTTATGCTAGTTTGTTAGGTCGTCTATGGCGTTTGTCGTTTAGTGTTATCATTAAGCTAGCAGAGATCCGGAAAACAAATTTCTGTGGTTTGGTTAAATACACAACTTGCAGATTTGTTTAATGATTAGTTTTACAATAAAATTAAACTGGGAGTGGCCATGAACATTTTTACACTTTCCCACTGTTCGCTGCCACTATCTATAGAAGTGGAGTGCCTGAAGCTCACTTGTATGTAAAGTTTTTAATCGCAAGACAAAGCAAAAAATCGGAAAAACCTAAATTGGGTCACTCGTAAGTCAAGGCATCCCTGTAGTGTGATTTAGTCATGGATGATAGCCAATCATTTTGAATGGACAGACACACATGCATCAAGGAGGAATTATAGAATCAAATTCATTTTGCACTGAATTCTTTGCACCCAAGGACCAAGGGCAATAATATTAAAATCCTGCAATTGCACATCTACAAAGAAACAACAACAATTCAATTACATGAGAGCAGCCCACCTCACAAATGATATCTGCTTTAAGCTGACAGAAAGATAAAACACTTGTGAGTCTCTAATAAGTGTGTCCCCCATCTGATAGGCCTCAGGTCCTCTTGACCCAGGGGACCAATTTGAGTGGTACACAGCACATGGTGCCTCGTGCGGCATTATCGATCCCCCGCCACCACTGTAGTGGGGGCAAAGAGGGGCTCTGTTGTCTTGGCAACCCGTGATGCCATCTGTCATCTGTGTGCTGATCATCATCATGTTGCTGAGACATTGTTTTAATTGAATCATTTCCGTACGGCAGGACCTCCTGCTAACTGAGGAACCCTTCCAATTTTTTTGTAAAGGAAAGGTAGCGATATTTTTGGATCCAAGTAATGGATGAATATTTTGTTAAGAAGCAAAAGATGGTGAAAATGGCCTTTTCAACATGCGACTGTGACTTTCACTAACAAGGTTATTGTATAAAAATGCATTCATTGAATTTCTACTTCTACAGTATATTCTGCATGCTCTACTGCATAAGCTCATAGCTTTTAATTTTGGTTACATCAATTGTTGTAACAGCTCTGAAATATTTTCAGCATGCTGTAATTTACCTTCAGCAACATGTTGAGTATGTTGTTAGAATAAGTAATGCTCACTGAACTGGAAGTCTACCAGTGTTTTCCATGGAGGTTGAATTATAGGTTGAAGGACAGACATCCCAACTAAAATTCATTCATATGCACAACAGTGCTGCTCTGCATACAGATTAGCAGGAAAGGAGCCACACTTAAGGAGGATGGGGGATTGGGGGGGAGGACATCTCCCTGGGGAGAGTGGCTGCAAATGAACCGGCCCCGCCTGTGTGGAGTTTGCATGTTCTCCCCGTGCCTGTGTGGGTTTTCTCCAGGTACTCCGGTTTCCTCCCAAATCCCAAAAACATGCGTGGTAGGTTGATTGAAGACTCTAAATTGCCTGTCGGTCTGAATGTGATTGCGAATGGTTGTTTGTACATATGTGCCCTGCGATTGGCTGCCGACCAGTTCAGGGTGGACAAGCACAAAAACACAGACAAGCACTATGCACTAGCTAAGCAGAAACACTATGGTGCTGGGGACAAAATGGCGGACGAGGCACGGGCGTCGTAAAGTCGAAACGTCGTAGGTCGAGTGCGTCGTAACTCGGGGACGTCCTGTACTTAGGTCTCCAAGTACCACCGTAATGATCAACATTAAAAAAAACTGTAGTGTAGAATTTCATATTAAGCCACTGTAACACGCACAGTTGGAACATTACCACTGTGCTTAAATAAATAAACAAATAAATAAACTTTACAAAAATAATTATTCGATTGAAATGAACTGAACTGTATAGGTCGTGATTATTTCGCATACCGCCAGAGTGAGCCCTTGTACCAATCGTGGTACCAGTATATCCATCCATCCGTTTTCTGAGCCGCTTATCCTCGCAAGGGTCGCGGGAGTGCTGGAGCTTATCCCAGCTATCTTCGGGCAGGAGGCGTGGTACACCCTGAAATGGTTGCCAGCCAATCGCAGGTGGTACCAGTACAACACTGAGAATTATTGCTGTAGAGGAAGGGGGAGCCACAACAACAATGGGCAGATATCAGCACTGCTCACACATTCCAAGATTGGGTCTGTGACAGCATTTCCTGACCAATTAGGTGAAAAGAGGTCTCGAGTTGTAAATGGATGACCACCATCAGATGGTGTCCTCACAACCTTGACTACCTTGTGTGATTTTCAAAACAGCTGATAGGTACGAAGAGGTCGAGCTGTGCGTTACTTTGGCCAGCTGTTTATGTGGGTGAAGTTCAATGAGGTTATCCGAGGATCACGTCTCTGTTAGATGCAGATCATATGATGGTGTCCTGTTGGCTTTAACATGCTATAAACCTCAGTTTTTGGACCAAAACTTTAGACATGTTTCTTAGTTGGAAAGGGAAGATTCTGCTCAAATGAAGTTCTGCTTCTGTTGGAGGACTTGAAGTATCTGGAGATGTTGTGATTCACCAGTAAGGTAAGGAACGGGGGATTGTCATATTTCAAACTTTGGTGGTAAAACGAGCGTTGAGCACAAAAGCGAACCTGTCAACTGAACCTGTTAATTAACGAGACACTCCCATCCTCACCAATGATCACAAACTTTGGATATTGACCAAAAGACCAGGTCATGGTTGCAAGAGGCTCCAATGAATTTCTTCAGCAGGTATCTCTGCTGAACCTTAGAGATAGGATAAAGAATTTGATCCTCAGAAGGGACTCAGACTAGAGCTGCGTCGAAGGGTGCCAGTTGAGGTGGTTTGGACATCTCCAACTCAGAAGAGGCCACAGGGTAGACCTAGAACACGCTGGAGGGAATATGTCTCAAAACTGGCTTGGGAACACCCCACTGTCCTCCTTCCTGGAAGTGGCGGTGGCTGGGGACAGGGAAGTCGGGGCTTCTGAGTAGAGGAATACAGAGGTTTGGAATAATGTCATTATGGTGACTTTATTGTCGTGCTGGTTTGTGGTGGTAGAACAAAATACATTCCATTTCATTTTAAAGGGGAAGCTTGGAAAAAAAACAACACTTTTTGTCATATTTGACAAGACATTCATTATGACTTCACAATAAGCAAAACAAAGCAAATGTATTTATATAGTGTACTTCATACATAAGGTAACTATGTGCTTTGCATGGTTAAAAGCATTACATGATAAAGAGTTGGACTTAAAAACATTGATACTTGGTCCTGACTTTACTTCTGTTGGCAACTTATTCCATTTGCGTGCAGCATAGCAGCTAAAAGTTTGTTTTGGACTCTGTGCGCCATTATCTGATCTGAGTCAGCATATCTCAGAACCCTACTGGGCTTATATTCCGTTAGCATGTCTTTAATGTATTCAGGACCTAAACCATTTAGTGATTTATAGACCAGAAGCAGAACTTTAAAATCAATTCTAAAACTGACTGGGAGCGACTGTAGAGACTTTAGAATTGAAGTAATATTTTCTGTTCTGGTCAGAACCCGAGCTGCACCATTCTGAATGCTCAGCTAGGGTTGGGCATGGTTTGAATTGGAACGATTCCGGTTCCTTATTTTGATTCCGGTTCCAAACGATTCTCAATTCCGATTCTTTTAGGGGGCTGGGTTAAAAAAGTTTGATGGTTTAAATAAAGGGTGTCCAAATTATGAACATCCATTTTCTTAGCAGCCTGCAGCATAGACTAAAATGAACATTTGACTCGGGGTTCTTTATATCCACTATCAATATCAAACCTATGAACGAAAAGGCAATGTGTGTGGAACTAACCCAATTGACTTAATATTCATTAATTAATGTTTCAGCTAAAAGTTGAATATCGCATTTTTTAAATAGTTATTTGGGAATGTTTCGTCATGTCAAATGGTTTATATGTGCAAGTTTTAACTTGACTTCCTCTTTTAAGCCTTTCATTTTGAAGTGTACGCACTGGAACTCAGCATTTTGGCATGAAAAGTAACTTCACCCGGATTTCTTTTTTATTTTTTTAATGGCTGGAACCAAATGCTATAAAACGCTGCTTCCTTTCCCTTCCCACCGAAGAGGCACAAGGTTAGTGTTTGTGATACTGTGGGACAATGTTTATGTGAATTTTGTCCCAATTTATTGTGCTGTAAAGTTGCTACGGTGAAGTTTTAGCTCAATGTTGGACTTTTTTTTTTCTTCTGTCATCAGCTCTCACGTTGGTTTGAAGACTAAAATAAACGTTAAAAACCATCAGTGCAAAAGTGCAACCAACCGTTTAGCTTGTTAGCTGTCTCAATGTTGACATAGACATATTTTATTGTTTCACTCACCCAATTGACTGACAGTTGACTTCACTGAAGCTCCGCGCGGTGTAGGCTGAGGTTCAGAGCGCGCCAGACATTACACACCATGACAGCCTCCTTTGCACAATATAATCTTATTCCAAGTGTTGCACTGAAGCGACTGGTCATTAATTTTAACAAAGTTAGACATTTTTTCGCTGCCGTTGGGCACACGCTCGCCTTTGTGCAAGTTCTTCTTCATTGGTGTTCTCCGCTTCTTCGTTGGTTTTCACCACTTCCTATCTGGGGCCGGGGGACTAGGAACCGAAACTGGGAACCGAAATTTTTAAATTTTAACAATTCTGGTAGAAGCGGAACGTTAGTCCTGGTTCCAATCGGCTCTCGATTTTCGATGCCCAACCCTAGCTGCAGCTGTTTAATGCTCCTTTGGAGGAGTCCAGTCAGATCATTACAACAGTCAAGTCTACTTGAGTTAAAAAAATAAAAAAATAAAACATGCATTAACTTCTCCTGGTCTACTTGGCACATCCAAGCCTTCACTTTGGATATGTTCTTTAGCTGGTAGAAGGTTGACACCAAGGTTTCGGACTTAGTCTGTGTTTTTTAGAGAGTGACTCTAGGTATTCACTAAAAGCAATCCTCTTTTCTTTACTGCTAAAAAGAGTTACCTCGTTTTTTGTTGTTGTTTAATTGAAGAAAGTCTTGGCTCATCCAGTTATTTGTTTTAGACAGTGACACTGTTATGGACAGTATGAGGAAGACTCCTCAAATGCAAGACTCAATGGCACGAGTCAGTTCCAAAAAACACTGTTTAATAAACAGACAGGGGTCGGTACATGGGTGGGCAACCAGTGAGGACGAAAGTATCAAAAACGTGAGGCAAAAGGCAAGGTCGGGAATCAAAAACAGGATCAAGTCTTAGTATGAGTCAGGGATATGGAATAGAGAATGCTGGAATGTGAAAACAAGGTACAACAAACTGGTGACCATAGGGAAGGTGACAATATTATATACATGGGGTAATTAGGGTAAACAAGGTGCAGGTGGAGAAGATGGAAGGAGGGATCAGAGGGGACTTCTTGTCAGGCTTAAGCAGGCTGACGTCGAATGCCGGTTGGACCTGCATAGACCTTGGGAGCTTGAGTTTTACCGTGACAGGTTTGATGACCTTGGTGATGAGAGAGGGTCAGACGAACCTGGGAATGAGCTTCTTGGACTCCACCCGGAGTGGAAGATGCTTGGTGGAAAGCCAAACCTGCTGTCCCACCTTGTAGTTTAGGGCCGGTGTTCTACTGCGATCGGCAGCCGTCTTGTAGGTCTTTCCTTGGTGCAGCATCATTTGACGGGCTTGCTCCCAGATCCTCCTGCAGCATCTTAACAAGGCCACTGCAGATGGGACGGATGACTTGTGGACTAGCGCAGGGAACGGAGAGGGTTTGTAACTATGCACAAATGGTGACAGACCCGTGGATGCAGATGGGAGAGAATTATGGGAATATTCCAACCAAACCAGGTTTTGAGTCTATTACTTTGGGTTCTGTGAGGCGAGACGTTGGAGCCCATTCTAGTTTTTGGTTGCGCCTCTCGGATTGTCACTTGCACTCGGGGTGAAACCCAGATGGCAGCTTGACCGTTGCACCTATTAGATTGCAAAACTCTTTCCAAAATTGTGAGATAAATTGGGGACCCCTGTCTGATACAACATTCTTGGGAAAACCATGAATTCTGAAGACATTGTTTAGCATGACCTCGGCAGTTTCCTTGGCCGAGGGGAGTTTGGGTAAAGCAATAAAGTGTACCATTTTGGAGGACCTGTCCACAACAGTGAGGACAGCAGTATTCACTTTCGAGGGAGGCAAACCAGTCACAAAGTCTATAGAAAGATCTCCATTCAGGTTTTCAAAGGCAGTGGAAATGAGGGGAAGAGGGTACCTGTTTTTTCAGTTATTTTGTTGACTCCCCTGTCATCAATACAGGGTCGCAGGGTTTTGTCTTGTCGACAAAGAAAAATCCCGCTGCAGCAGGGACGAAGATGGACGAATGATGCCGGCTGCCAGCGACTCCTCCACATACTCCTTCATAGCCTTGTGTTCAGGGCCTGAAAATAGAAAACAATCTCCCTCGCGGAGGTGTGGTTCCCAGCAGCAAGTCTATGGGAGAGTCACAATAAGGTCTACGGGATGGAAGACACTTTGTTTTGGCTTTGGAAACCACTTCTTTAAGGTCATTGTAACAGGTGGACACTTGTGATAAATTGGGCTCTTCGGATGTCATCGGCGGAATTTCAGTAGTAACATTACCTTTGTCGTAACATAGTCTTGAAACAGTTCTGATGACAATTGCTCCCCCATGAAATAATTTGCCCTGCGGACCAGTCAATTTGAGGGTTAAGCAATATCAACCAAAGGCGTCCTAAATTGAGGTCGTAATTCATGACTCCCAAAACGTGTAAACTTATGTGTTCACAATGAGACTCTTGAAATGACCATGTGAGGGTTTGTGTGCGATGAGTAATCGTGCCCAGGAAACTACCATCAGCTGCATACACACTCCAAGGGTGTCTTACTCGATAGCTTTTAAGGCGCATCTGCCTAACGTTAAGAGAGTACAGCAGATTAGGATTAGAACCAGAGTCAATGAATACACGATCGGCTAAACTTAGTGTCGTCACTCTAGGAAGAATGTGCGCAGAATCCTCCTTAATAAGATTTAAACTCACCGCTCCCCATTTTTTGGTAACAGCATCCGCAACTTTGACGTGGCAGCTGCTCATGGAACGGCCCAACAGCCCGCAGTAGAAGCACCGCCCCTCAGTCAGCCGACGTTGGCGTTCCTCGGGTGAAAGACGAGTCCTGCCCAGTTGCATGGGTTCATCAATGTAGGTGGTAGCTGGCAGAAGAAGGCTGGGAGCAGGTGGCCTTACATGGTTAGGTTGTTCCATTGCGCTCGTCCTCCAAGCACGCCGTGATGCATGACGTTCCCTCTGCCGGCCTCTCTCTACCTCGCGTTGGAAGAGTCTCTTGTCAATTTTAATGGATAGTGCAATAAGAGTGTCCAAGTCGGTGGGCAGATCTCGTGGAACCAAATGGTCTTAACGCTGGGTAATATAGTGTTAAATATATTGTAGAAGTTATCATTAATTTGCTTAGCTTGCATTAGTATTATGGATGATTTTGAGAAAGGAAGATGTCTCGCCTTCAAGAAGATGACTCAGCAGGGATCATCCGATAGAAGGGCGCCGTGACCAAGGATGTGGCCGGGGACATGGCAGGTCTCATGTCTTCACCTTGAAACCCTCCCCTTAGTGTGTTGTGTCTTGTAAGCTTAGTAAGTTATGTCTTGTAACTCAGAAACCTCCCTATTTCAAATAAATACAGGAGTGACGGGAGAGATTGTTTAGAGCGTGATGAGAGGCTGTAATCTGAACAATCTCCCATACGCCCTCCTCATGAGCAAAAGAAACCAGCGTCTTCATTCCTTTTGTGTCTATTTTTATAGGTGTTGGGTGAGATAGATCCAACATATAGTCTTTGAAAAAAATGCATTGAATGGTGCGCTGTTGTTCCACTGACTCTTAGCCGCAAGAATGTGAAATTCAATCGTATACTCTGACACCATTCGATTGCCTTGCTGTATGGCGAGTAGGAACCTGTGCCGCCTCACAATCTGGAGTAATATGTTAAAAAATCTGGTCACAAAAGCCACCCAGGAATGATAGGTGGAAGAATTGTGGGTCCATTCAGTGATAGCCCACGCCTGTGCGTGACCAGTCAGGTGTGAGATGACGAAGGCAATCTTAGCCCACTTGGTTGGGAAGGCACCTGCTTGCAGTTTGAAGTGGAGATCAGACTGCGTAATGAATGGCTGCAATTTCCCGAGAACCTCCCCGGTTGGTAGAGCTGAGGAAAAAGCGCCGAAGTGGCAACTGGTGGCGTTGAAACTGGGAGTGGCACGACGGCAGGATCAGGTGCTGTGGCCGGCAGTCCCCCTCTCTGTAATGCAGTGATTATTAAATCAAATTGTGAGCCTACTTGTCTCATCATTTGAGACCTGACGCCCGGTCTGTTCACGCAAGTTCAAGCGGAGAGCACAAAGCTGCTCGTCTTGTTGTGTGAGCTGCTGTTCCTATAATTGGAGTGCATTACACATGGGGTCAGAGTCTGCTGAGTCCATATTGTGGCCAGTTCGTTCTGCCATGGACAGTACATGGAGGATGACTCAAATGCAAGACTCAATGGCATAAGTTAGTTCCAAAAAACACTGTTAATAAACAGGCAGGGGTCGGTACACAGGTGGGCAATCAGTGAGGGCAACAGAATCACGTGAGGAAAAGGCAAGGTCGGGAATCAAAAACAGGATCGAGTCTTACTACAAGTCAGGGATATGGAATAGAGAATGCTGCAATGTGACAACAAGGTAAAACGAACTGGCGACCACAGAGAAGCAGATACAAGGTTCTCTACATAGGGTAATTAGGGTAAACAAGGCGCAGGTGGGGAAGATGCACTCTGGAGCAGGTGTGCACAAGGCAGGGGGAAGCTAACAACCACAGCACACACAAACATGACAGAACTGAACTGGAGACACTGCTAGATAAATAGTGAGTATGGAAAGTATTCAAACCCCCTTAACCTTTTCACTCATTGTTATATTGCAGCCATTTGCTAAAATCATTTAAGTTCATTTTTTCGCGTTATGTACACACAGCACCCCATATTGACAGAAAAAAACTGAATTGTTGAAATTTTTGCAGATTTATTAAAAAAGAAAAACTGAAATATCACACAGCCATAAGTATTCAGACTCTTTGCTATGACACTCATATTTAACTCGGGTGCTGTCGATTTCTTTTGATCATCCTTGAGATGGTTCTACGCCTTCATTGGAGTCCAGCTGTGTTTCATTATACTGATTGGACTTGATTAGGAAAGCCACACACCTGTCTGTATAAGACCTTACAGCTCACAGTGCATGTCAGAGCAAATTACCATCATGAGGTCAAAGGAACTGCCTGAAGAGCTCAGAGACAGAAGGCACAGATCTGGCCAAGGTTACAAAAAAAATTATGCTGCACTTAAGGTTCCTGAGAGCACAGTGGCCTGCATAATCCTTAAATGGAAGATATTTGGGACGACCAGAACCCTTCCTAGAGCTGGCTGTCCGGCCAAACTGAGCAATAGGGGGAGAAGAGCCTTGGCGAGAGAGGTAAAGAAGAACCCAAAGATCACTGTGGCTGAGCTCCAGAGATGCAGTCGTGAGATAGGATGAAGTTTTAGAAAGTCAACCATCACTGCATCCCTCCACCAGTTGGCGCTTTATGGCAAGTGGCCCAACAGAAGCCTCTCCTCAGTGCAAGACACATGAAAGCCTGCATGGAGTCTGCTAAAAAAAAACACCTGAAGGACTTCAAGATGGTGAGAAATAAGATGCTCTGGTCTGATGAGACCAACATAGAACTTTTTGGGCTTAATTCTAAGCGGTGTGTGTGAAAAACAACAGGCATTGCTCATCACCTGTCTAATACAGTCCCAACAGTGAAGCATGGTGGGTTGAATACAAAGACATACCTCTCGTTTACTCTACTGACCAGTAATGGTAACTCAACCAAAGAGTGGCTGTTTTGTTTAAAATTTGCTATACCTGCATAAACTACCACTCAGTGTGAACAAAAAATGTGATGATGTGCCTGAACAATAAAAACCCCAACCCACCGCCAAAAAATATAGTGAAGAAGAGTGTTGAGTTTCCACAATAAGGAGAAAATTAATGAAGAATTTTTGGATAGCTAGTAATAGCTGATGAGAATATTGCTGTTGATCTAGTTTGAAGTGTATCTTATTGCTGAGACGTGTCTAGATGGAAGGGGTGTAAGATGACACCACCAGTTGCAAGTTGAAAGTACTCTGCTGAGAGTTTCAACCCCGCCTGTGAGAGAGAGTGAGGCCGTGACCATCGTGCTGGAAGTCATGTGTGCACACTACGAGGAGAATTGGGAGCAAACTTTGATGAAGAGGTAAACCAGTGAAATCCATCTGCAATTACTATCAGCACTTTTTGTAAGTACATCTGTCCTTCCTTTGTAACGTTTTCATTACGTTGTCAGTAGTGATGTTGCCATTGAAAAAATGAATGGATTGAAAGGACGCATCATTTCTTTTAATTTTTGGAGTGTACAGAAAGCCAAAATAAAGGTTACAACAAAAGTTAAAAAGAAAACAAACAAAAAAAAGCACAGTCACAGTCATTGTGCTTCATATACTAACTAGCTTGAAACATTTTACTCGACTATCATATGTTAAAATATGTGAGTCAGGAATTTTAAATGCAGCATTAAATAGTTTTGTATACTGTGTCTGTGAAAAAGGGTGTTTCAATAAGAGGAATTATGTTTGGTGCTCCATATTTCATTATTTATTGGTGAGAAGGTAGGAACATGTTTTCAGTGTCTTTTTTACCCAGTTGGACCTTCCACTTCATGGAGATGAGTCGTTAGAATACAGAGCAGACTGTTCTGAGACACATTGTTTATTTGATTTTGAAGTTTCAGTCAGCGCAACAAAGGAAGAAGTTAACCTTTATGCGGTTGTATTCCACTGAGGCTGAAATCCTGAAACGCAAACTCTCATCGGGGAGCAGTAACAGGCTGTAGACCTTGTCCATCCTGTGTTGATAACAAGTTTATTTAGTCAAGAAGTAACTCAGTGGAAGCCATGAGGTGAAAGCCCAGCTATAGGTGAATTATAGACAGTGGCATTCATTCATTTCCCAGGAATCACTTGGTGCTTTTAGAATACCCCTTTATAAGGTTTCAGTGGACATAAGACCAATGAGAGTGATTTGATGTGTGACTGGTAGAGGTGTACGTTTAACGATTCCTTTGAGAAACGATTCGATTTGTATCATGATTCGTGGTTACCGATTTGATTCAAGGATGATATTGGTTCATTTAGAAGGATACTCTCCGAAATGATTCAGTCGCTGGAAATTGATTCAGTAAGTTTTTAGCCAAAAATTAATCTAGTGTGAATTTCCTAGATTCCTGTTGTTTCTTGTAAGGGAAACAGCTCAAATTAATTATGGTTATTAAATATAATTTTTTTTCCTGATGTGCAGGTACTTCTATTGCTTTGCAATAAAACAACAGTAACAACAACTTATTGTTATTTATATTATTTCATCTCTTTTTACTTGTTCTGCCAGTTTTTTTCCACAAAAAGAGATGTTTAAATGGTGTTAAAATCTTGAGGCGGTCCTTGGACTGGAAGGAATTGCTAGCTGGACCCAAAGTTTGAGAATCCCTGTTCTAAACAGTCAAACACTAATGTTGAGAAATGAAGCACTGTGAGGTTTTCATGAGGAAAATCTTTTCAGAATTGTATCAGTAAAAGCTAAAGTAAGTAAGAGTAAGAGCAAAATAAACAAACAAACTTGAGCTTGAAACAGCGTCCAGTAGTTGACGTTGTCACTCGTTTTCCTCTTTTGTCCCACAAAGTTCCTCCTCCTCGTCCAATGTTATTGTTCTTTCAAAAGCTACTAATATTTCTACGACGGCCACTCATTCAGCAACGCTCTCAGCATTTCTACTGTGCACATTTTTACACGATAATCACATTCACAGCACTTTATACTCACACTTGATCTCTGCTGGGCGATGAGTTGAAGACAAACGCGTCTCTTCTCTATGTTAGTGGCTAGCGAGCTAAGTTAAGCTAACCAACTTTAAAGGCTTCAACATGCTGTAAGTCACACACACTATTTCCATTGACGATTCCTCGCTTGCTTTCTTCTAATCTGACATCCACCAGACAGACTGATGTCTTCAACGTCAGTATGTGTGCTTAAGAAGCAGCACGCACACACACACACACACAGATACTGTAGTGTCTCCTCCAACCACTAGGGGCACTACAAAAAGGAGCTATTGGATGTGGGGCGAAGAACAGGAAGCAAAGAAGAAAAGAGACGAAGAAGAAAGTAGCCTAGACGGTGCTAACTTAAAAATAAAGCGAAGTAAAAGGAATTCTTGGAAATACAACACATACTGCACACACCTCGATATAAATAAAGTCTGCCGGGCATAAATCGTTAATTCCTAGTATCGATGGAATCTTTTTTTGCGTTCAGAAGGCTAACTTCCCGTGCACAGATTGATCAAATTGGATCGGAGGATTATAAATCAATATAGTGCAGTGATTTCCAACCTTTTAGGAGCCAAGGCACAATTACTGTATTTACTTCATGCCATCTAATAGAAGAGCATTTATTTTTTCTGTCTGTCACTATGCCTCACTGGCATGAATAGATGAACAAAGATACATTCCATCCATCCATTTACTGAGCCGCTTCTCCTCACAAGGGTCGCGGGCGTGCTGGAGCCTATTCCAGCTATCATCGGGCAGGAGGCGGGGTACACCCTGAACTGGTTGCCAGCCAATTGCAGCAAAGATACATTACTTTGTGAAAATCAATAATTTTTTGAGCAATTATGTAAAATTTGATAATTTCCCACGGCACACCCGAAGAGCACTCACGGCACACTAATGTGCCCCGGCACACTGGTTGAGAATCACTGATATAGTGACTGAATCGTTACACCACTGGTGACTGGACATCCAATATTGATGTTTTACACATTCAAATGGCTGACATTGAAGGTGACATTTTTCTTTTGCTACTTTATTTTAGACCCTTTCGCTCACATTTTCAGTTCAGCTAGTATGTAATTGTAGCTCTTTCCATTTAATGACTGTGGATCTTTGACTGTAAGCACAATTATAGGTGAGGAAATGTCACTCAAGCATACATTGTACAAAGCTGCAATAGAAACACTACTACATCCATGCAGGGGCCTGTGCGTGTGTTTGTGTGCCAGTGCCCATGTGTGTTGTCTTTACAGACATGCACCTTGAGCTTTGCTGGAGCATAAAGGCTTCTAGTGTCTCAGAGATAGGCCAGTGGGTGACCTTTGCCATCGCTTCCCAGCAAAGCAATCCTGGAGTACAGGTGTGATTTTCTCACCTGGATGTTTTGTTAGAGACACAAGTTCTCATGGCCCCCTAGTCAACCTCTTAACCAGCCTCCAAGTTGGCAGGCTGCTGCTTCCCATACCCCGCGTCTGTCCCAAGTCTGCACCATGTGTTAACAAAAGGGCCCTTTCACTGGGTTCATGCTACACTGTTCACATTTGTGTTTTGGTGTGTGTTACTTTCGTCGATCTCGCATATAACACACACATTGACACACGTGCAGTCCCGTAGGCACACACACACACACACACATACCCACTGTTAAGACTTTTCTCACACTTTTTCTCATGTGAACTGCCCCCCCCCCCCCCCCCCGTCTGATCATGCAGTGATGATGTTCATCAGTACAATTCTACCAGGTTCTTCATGCCCAAACACCGGATGTATAAGCTATGAATGTTGTAAAAACAGATGTCATGCTGCTTGTCTGGGCTCCAAGCATCTGCATACCAGGTGTACTTCAACCTGATTATTCTACTTATCTGCTATCTATAATGATGTTTGAATTGTGCTTTAAAAAGAGCTACTGTACAAAGATGGTCTTTGACGACCGTATATCAACAAACCCACTGTGTGTTTTTGTCCTGATCCCATGTGATTAGCAGTGAGTTTTCCCGGCAGACAGAACGTGTCTCTGCATGGGGCTAACCTTTATGATGGAGGCTTCTCTGGGAACATGGCAATTGTGCATTGCACTAGCACCAGCAGAACTCCTTAGCCTTTTCGCTAACTTATATTTATATTCTATTTCAACCACTTGGATTAATGAATCTGTGTTTCACTTTGATGAAAGTTGAAGGTTCATGCATCTAAGCATGTATGGAAATGCGTGGCCAACCTGTCTAGTCATGTTTGCAAGTAAGCAATTGCTCTGTTTGCAAAACAGAACCAAGTACCCCACTATGAGGACTTATTAATGATTGAGTAATTAATGACCCATTTCACCTGATATGACAGCAACAGGTGGATAGAATGCAGCACATATAAAACACAAACGAGTTTACATTTTACACTTTGAATTATTCCCATTCAATCAGCAAACAAAATGAAATCAATACAATTATTTTTTTTCATTATTTTCTTTAAAGAAATGTAGCAAGCCTTGCATTTGATGGGTTGGAAATGAATTCTTTTGTAATTATTTCATCTGTAAATTCGCATCATTGATATCCTAAACACACACACGTACACACACACACACACACAAAGAAAAATAATAACCTCGGCAATGCACAGATCAGCTGACACCAAGCTGTTTTGTCTCATCCTCCTGGACAGCAGACAGCACGTTCGGGACTCTGTCCAAAAAGTTCGTGTTCTCGGGTTCCACTCTATTTTAAAGAATACGTTAAGTTGACAATCATGCAGTTGACAATTATTATCTCATTATTTGGAGCAGTACAAAACAAAAACATCTTAATTTTGACTAAAAATAGATAAAGATATTTAAAACTAAGAAGTAAATTGTTGAATCCAAACTGAAAACGATTGACGTCAACATTTCTAATCTGAGTGATATGACAACCGCTTCATGATCAATGAAAAGTAGATTCAAAACGTTTCTTCGCAGGACTTGTCAAAGCTGATCAGAGCAGAAGCATGGATGGTGAAGTGGAATCGATGAACAGAAGGGCTGAGAGTCCTTTGGGCCAGCTGACAGGTTTGGGGATGGGTTGCCTGCTGGGCCAGAGGTCTCGGCACTGCGGGCCGGGCCTCGCCAGTCCTCAGGAGTACAACCAGTGGCTGCCGTACCGCCATGATGCCAGCATGCTGCCTATGAAAGAAGACCTGGCTCTTTGGCTCAACACCATCATGGGTGAGATTGGTTACCTTTAACACTAAAGACAAAGGGCTGATCAAATGTGGTCCTGGCCCACAATTACTTCAATTCCTGTGTCCACCCTCTATACCAGTCATAATTCTGAACCTGATTTGTCCTGAAACCTTACTTCTTGGAGTTAATACAAGGACTAGATTTTTTTTAGACGATGTCAAACAAGGCGACACTGCGACAGTGGCTGCCAATGTAATACAAAGCCCTTCATATTTCTTTTTCATTGATTAAGAAAGATTTTAGAGGATTACTGAACTCATGATTTTGAGTTGTACATGTCAAATGTGTGTTCTTTTTCTTATCCGATCAAGGTTAATTATTTCTTTAAATATCAGTATCCAATAGCATTATGGAGACTTTAGAGTGCAAGGATTCGGAGACTGTTAAGCCATTAAACCTTTTTCACAAACCACCACCTCACAAATTTCTTAGCTCCCCAAGTACCACCGTCATGACCAACAATAAAATACAGCAACTGGTGGGCCTAAATGTTAATCAATTTTTATTCCTTAAAAGTACGTCTTTATTTTACAATTGTAAGCCACTGTAATATTATAAATAATTTGAACACTTGCTTAAATATAGGAAGAGAAAAAAAACAGTCCTCGAATAATGATTCAGTTAAAATGCATTGTACATCAAGAGAATATATATATATATATATATATATATATATATATATATATATATATAAATATATATATATATATATGTATTTTTTTACTTGAATACATTTTAAAAAACAAACCGAAGATTAAATGCAAATGCATCGTAGGTTATATTGTACCGGTACTTGAAAGTTGAATACAACTGAAATGTACTTGAATCTTTTTTTTTTTTAACTGTACTGGATTAAAAAAAAATTTAAACCAGCTGTATGCATAGCTACAAACGTCCTTCTAATATACTTGATTATATTCCATGATTTAAATGTAAATTATAATTGTTTTAAACCAGCTGTATGCCTAACTACAAGCTTCATTCTAATATATTTGATTATATTCCATGTTTTAAATGTTGTAAATTATTATTATTATACATTCTTTTTACAGTTGACATTATTTGATCATGTCACGATCACATTTGATCGATACGAAGGATTTTACCCGAAAGTTTATGTTGGTTATTTGTAGATATCACCATCAGGCTGACCTCTCAATCAAACTTTCCCCAATTTCCGAATACCTATATTAGTATTTTGTGTGTGTAGGTGTGGACGTCACCGCTGACAGTCTGATGGATAGATTGGACAATGGCATTGTTCTTTGTCAACTGGCCCAGTTTCTCCAGGATAAGATGAGCCACAGTAGTCTTGGCAAGGTGCTGTAGCAAAACCAAATCCTTATTTCTTGGGATCGGTGCCTCTTACACCCCACATCTAAATCCGTCTTTTACCACTGACAGGTATGCAAAGTACAATTATGCCAATCCAAATTGAGGCGTAAAATATCGGACATTAAATTACTCAACCTATTTGCCAAAAACTTCCAACATACTCTCACTGGCCCCACAATATTACAAACACATGCTCACATATTCAAATGTAAAAATGCTTGCGGATGTCACAATGAAAGCCTGCAAAGTCAAAGTTATGATGCCAAGAGTGTCAAGTGAGATGAGATCAACAATGACATGATAACAAATGCAGGAAAAAACGGTGAACTTCACTTCTAATTGGGTTTGAGCGTCATTTCTAGCAACAGGCCAATGTTATTTTATTATTGTTTTTGACTGGCATTGCAGCACGAGACATGGGATAACTTCTAATACAGTAAAACATCCTTGTACACAAAAAGCCAAAGAAAAAGAGTTTGAAATACAATGCAAGAAAGTAGATTCAGAGGGGATGTAGTCAACTCTTGCCATTGGGTTGGAGACCAAGCACCTCATCGAATAGCAAACATTTACAAACAGAAGGCACCCCCACCATTAAATATTTTCATTAATTAACCATTCGAACCCTAAGCTTACAAGAGACTATTATCGCAAAACACTTTAATATCATTTCAAACTTATTTTACCGAATGATGTTGCCATCTAAGGGGATGTTCTCCCTGCAGTCTGTAATCCACATTCCATCATGACGATGTGCTTATCTCGCACAATCATAACCCGTCTTGGCACTTCCGCAAAAGCTAGCTTCTACTGTCTACCTTATCGTCATTTCATTCTCCTTTCGTGCCAGATGGTACTCTTGTTCACATTATAATGGTAGGATACTGCAGCGTGTTATTTTTCTCCTTAAAACATCTCAAGTAGGTTTACCTTCATCTGGAGCATCATAACCTTCATCTGGCGCTTAGGCTGTTTGCCAGAATCCTTAGAAGGAGCATGGTGTTTAGACAGCATTACTAAAAGAAGACAAAATGATGCACATGGGCACAAATACATTTCAGAAAATAGTTTTATGTTCTTCAGAAAAATTTGCCACTTATCCAGTCACTAATGGCCGAGAGTTTGTGAATCGTATTCAACTTCAGAGATTCCACGAGATGTATTTGATGTATCACACATTCACTATACAAAAATGCACATTTTTCATCTCAACATGCTATAGAGGGGAGACGAGCAAAAAAAAAACTTTTGTTCTGATTGAATATAGAGTTTGTGTGATAGCATGAGTTTTCGCCAAATTTTTATGTTAAATGAAAAACTGTGTATTGCTAACTCCTCCCTAAAACACAAACATATTAATACATAGATGTGTACCTTTGTCAGAAAATTGACGATCCCACCTCTTTGATGAATGCGTGTGTTCTCCTTATGTGTGTGTTTGTGCAGCCCTTTACCAGGAGAGTGATCCATTGGCGATCTGATGCAACTTCAGGATCATTTTTTGCCAGAGACAACACAGCTAACTTCCTCTACTGGTGCCGCAAGATTGGCATTGACAGGGCCCACCTTTTTGAATCTGAGGATTTGGGTGAGCTAATGCTGGTGTAATCGGTCTTCGACAATGAAAGTTTCCTGGTTTGATTTGTGGTTACCCCTCAGTTATCCTTGAGCAGTCTACGGACTCCTAATTTTGGGGGGCTATTCAGAATGTGTATTGATATTTGTGACTGGTACAACTCTCTGACATTGATCGAATGCAATTCTTTTCTGAAATGTTGGCAAGTTCGTTACTATGACAATTATAATATGGAGGCTAAAAACCTTGACTTGACTAACTAGATAAAGGGATTAGCAGAGTAGTAATTTACTGGCAGACACCACTTTGCTGACTTAGTATCATTGTGGCTCATATAATATTTGCTTTTTTTCCCCTTATGTATCTTATATCTGCTCCAGATGTTATGCAGTGGTATCAAAAAAAGATCCTAACCTACATCAATGAGTGAACGTTGATATTGTTTCCAACAGTAGATTTTGTTGTGTAAGAGGGTATGTTGTGCCTAACCGCCTTCTTCACAATGCTTTTAGCTTTGTTGGGATCAGATAGGCGCTTTGTTTGATGTGGAAGTAGTGAACTGGTGAAAGGAGAGGAAGCATTTGTGCCCTCATGCCCTCAGATGCACATTCAAAGGCCACCGGAATTCCAGCTCTGCCTCAAAAATAGAGATGAACAACAGAGACAGACAAAGCACTTCCCACAATATGCCCCCTTTGCTGTAGACATTTATCTCCGGATTTCATTTTTTATTTTTTGGTCAAAACAATATTCTGTTTATTCTATCTTTATCTAGTCACTCTCTTTGTTTGTGTTCTGTACATGTGCTGTGGGAAGTCCTCCATAAGCATCCACGGGAGGTGTGCTTGTGCCTGATGGCGCTGGGACGCATGGCCGCCAGGTAAACTACTTTAAGTGCTTCAGGCACTGTCAAGGTCATGCAAAGTGACAACATAACACAATGAATTAAAGGGTGAAAAAGTGTAGCGTAACTATTGAATAAACAAAGCTGGCAAAACAAAAGCAGAACTCAGATGCTATTTAATTATTAGGCAATGTTTTGCAACTTTCCGTATAAGCTACTTCGTCACTGTTGTTTTCATGATTATTTACGCTGTTTGATATCGGACCTGTAAAAATGTGGCGACCTTCGCATGTTCAACTCCGAATTGTTATTTTGAATGACATGATGATTATTGCCATATTTTTGCCATTTCAGGTATGGAGTGGAGCCTCCAGGCCTGGTGAAGTTGGAGAGCGAGATAGAGAAGGAAGAGGCAGGGAGCGCCTCTCCATTGTCCTCGCTACCCTTCTCCTTTTTTCCATCCCCCGAGCGTTATGCACTATCACATTCAAGCAAGCCTTCAACCCCGCCGCCTCCTTCTCCTCCATTGCCCGGCACTCCGAGCTCAACCTGCCTCTCTGAAGCCCACAACACGCCCCTCACGTCTGATCGTCCTTCAGCGGCTGCAGACCCAATGCCCACATGTTTATCCCCCCTGCAGTCCTTCCACTCGGCTCCAAAACTCGACACAAGCACAGCTTCAACACAAACCCCTTTGTGCCCCACTAGCACATCTGCAGCCTCAAAAGGCCAAACGCAGGTGGCCATTGCCGCAAGCACACCCTCCCGACCACCAAACCTGATCCGTTGCTCCAGTAAATCTACTATCCGAAAGAGCACTGGCACCAGCAACATTTTGGATGACACTGTACGCCCCTTTCATGAAATGTTTCTTATTTGACCTTGCTTACATTGTGTACGTTTGCATGTCTGCGGTACATTAACACAATGTCTGTCTAACCTCTATCAGGTGAGAAACATTATTGAAAATCCTCCCTGCAGCTGTCCAAACAGGTTCCCTGTTGAAAAGCAGCCAAAAAGCTGTTATCGTGTGGGGGATAAAGTTCTTTACATACGGGTAAGCATTGCATGACTATACTTACATATCTTACCTGTAGTTTATCTGTATGCACAACACAATGCACTTACAATACAGAAATGAAGCACTTCCTGCAATATGGGTAAGCCCTTGGTGGGCCGTGGACAGTACTTGGCAAATGGGCCTTAAGTGGGGACTTACCTGACCGTATCCACCTCTTACTACTGCATTAAATCAAATTAAATCAAATTTGTATACCACCTTTCATACATAAAAATGCAACACAAAGCGCTTCACAGAAAAATAAAACAAATCACAGCACACTGTAGAACAGATGTGAAAAGACACACCCCTCCTACCCTTACGCAAAGACACACCCACACACATACATGTAAAAACGCACACAAAGGCATACATACTGTCCTAACTGTGAGTATAGCGACTTGGCTACCACCATCCCCACGTTACAATTATGTTACTGTGCTATGTACATCATCTGGAGCAGTTTTAGAATCAATATTTACTAATATAACAAAAAATGCATCATACTCACCGTAGATGCATGATTAGTAGTATTAATTTATGCAGATTGCCCCAGATGTGTTTTGATCGTCGAACTTAGCTTGCGCTGACCAACCAATCAGTGCATAGAAAAATGCTGATGTCATTATGTGCCAGCTAGCAGGCCCGTTAAGGTTCATTTGAAACGTGATTGATTAAACAAACAGGCCTTTTGCAAATAGATTTTTACATCACTCAGCCTTAATGAGTCCGAAGGCCCTGGGCAGATTTGTGAGGAGATAAAACTCCTCCAATTTGTTGGGTAGGGAGCGTAGATTTGTGAGGTGAATCGACTGAAGTAGTGTTCGAAATCCTTGCTGTCGAAGCTTAACTTGCACTCTGGCATGCCTTCCTCTGTGGTGTCGTGTTCTCCCCCTCCTCCATGCGCCACAGAGTGCGGCTGCGCCACTTGTGAGTAACTCTGAGAAAAAAGACTCACTAATGTTTAGCAGGTCTTCTCGAGTGTAAGTAAGTCTCCGAAAAGGAATGAAAAGGACAGAAACATGGTCAATACTAGAGAGCGCATTACCGAGGCGTACGCCCTTGTAGGCACAATCTTGAAAAAAACCCAAATATATTATTTGAAATTAATTCATATATGTTATTATATACTGCATATTATTATATACATGTATGTTTTATTATATTATATACAATATATATTATAAATAATCAATAATTGAATTAAGTTGTAATTGTAGGTCAGTGCTTTTGATAATATTTAGGCCAGCAGAGAAGGTTCTGAAGGCCCTCACGGCACACCACTGCTTAGTAGTAACTAAAACTAAAATATGCATTTAAAAAAGTAAAAACAAAAATTCAAAATTCCCAACACTTTTATAAATCCTGACACAAATTAAATAGTGAATTTAACGGAAAAGGTGCAGGAAGTGAATGTGTGACCCCTTGTGTCATTTTCATCGACATCAGAATAATTCATAGTTAATTAGGCGAATTTGATGAGCCAATTATAACCTGCATGCATAAGTAAAATACACAGTGCCTTTATTGTCATTCATTCCGTTCATTATCCAAAGTTGTTGACACTTGCTTAATAACAGCAAATTGACGGTGCTAAGCTTTACTTTCAGCGAGTTGTGTCTTGTCGCTCAACCTCAAAAGAAAGTGAAAGGGGGAGGTGTGGCCTAAGATGAAAGTTCTTGTTTTGAAGGACAGTCACTAGAGATGCTCGTTGTAAACCTGCTAGAAAGTGTTAGAAAACGTGTTTTCGTCGATTGTCTCGTGAAAAATGCTACACATTTATTACTATTAGAATTTCAACGAGTGGCACTTGTACTGTGCAAGCTACGGTACAATTTACAAATGTAAAGACATTCGATTAACATGAGGGCTCACACGATCACTTTCCTTTTAGCCTCAATGTTTGGACATTTGCGGATTGTATTTTTGTAAGTGTTTAAATTTTTTTAGTTTAAAAATACATATTGTATATATAATCTTAACGAGTTTTGTAATTTTGCTGATAAAAGTGTTTTACAGTGCATACATTTGATTTTAGTCATCATAGGCTATAGTAGGTCGTTATAAGCTATAGTAGGTAAGAGATTTATTAGGCTAAAAATAAAAAAATTGTAATACAATAAATTAAAGCTACCTTTGGTAGACTAATATGAAATGGCTCACCCCAAAGTGTATCTGATAGTTGCTGTGAGCATAATATGATTTTTTTTTTTTTTTTTTTTTTTTTAAAGGTAATTATTCCATCGTTGTGTCACCAACTTGAATCACTGTCTTATTTGCCATTATCTGGGATGGAGATGTTGGTGCCTTTCAGCCTCTCTGAGTCATTCACCACCTGTATGTTTCAATACAAAGGCTCAAGGAAAGGCCTTCTGGGAGTCAGGGTTGCCTGGCAACGAATGGTCTGGATAAGACTGGGCTGACAATGATTTTATTCAGTACACAGACCTTCTGCTAAGAGTGCAAATCTGAAGGGAAAACAAACGTGCCTCTTTCAAGATGATTTTGCAAAGATATGGCTGTTGTGTGCAGTTCAAATGCCAGCCCCCTTGGGAGTCAGTGTCCTTCCATGTGGGAAGACGTCTCATTGTAAACTGGATGATTTATTTCACTTGCACTAAGCTCCATCAAACTGTATGACTGCTCCACCCTCACGTGTAATGACATGCAGAAAATAAACATTTTATTTTACAAGATCTTAGTATGGGGGGAAAATATATTAGGGATCAGATGTAGGCTGAAAGAAAAAGAAAATTGATGCTGATGGAGAGTGTGTAGATGTGTGTATGATCTAGTTAGTTTGCTACAATGGTAGCCTTCATCATCATATTGTAGTTTGATCACACTTAACCTTTTGGTACAGACTAAAAAAGAATGATTTTTTTTAGTATTTTTTAACATTTCCAAATGTTTAATTGTTATAACAGTATAATATGTTTATTCAAATAAGAATTCTTCTTCTATGAAGGCATATGATGTGAAAGTTCCAACCATTTTCATCCATCCATCCATTTTCTATACTGCTTGTACTCATTTGGATCGTGGGTGAGTGGGAGCCGATCCCAAGTGAGTTTGGGCAAGAGGCAGGGTACACCCTGGACTGGTTGCCAGCCAATCACAGACCACATATAGACAAGCAACCATTCACACCAAAGAAAATGTTGTCTTCAATAAACCAAACATGCATGTTTTTGGAATGTGGGAGAAAGCTGGCGTTCCCGGAGAAAACCCACGTCTGCGCGGGGAGAACATGCCAACTCCACACAGGGAAGGCCAGAGCCCGGATTAGACCCTGACCTAAGAACTGTGAGGTGGACGTGCTAACCACTTGGTTCACCATGCCACCTCCACAATCAAAATATTTTTTAAATAAAGATTAGAGAAAAATAAAGAGAAGCAGTGACATAATCATTAAAATCCTATATCGTTGATACAGTGCTACATGTAAAGTGTTACATTTGTATATTGTAGTGAAGCAGTGGTAGGAGGGGGCCCCCCAAATATATTTCTGCTTAGGGCCCCATTAAGGTAGTGCACTTACTGTAAATCCCTGGTGTGTACAACTGCAGTGGCTAATTGGTCACCAGTTGCAACCCATTTAGTGCTTTATTAATCTTATTGAAAGTACCATTGACCGGACACACTTTTACTGTAACTGGTAATCAATGCTGTCAGCCTCAGTTTGCTGACAATAGAGCAGTGATTCCCAACCAGTGTGCCGGGAGCGCTTTTCAGGTGTGCCGTGTGAAATTATCCAATTTTACTTAGTTGCTCAAAAGAATTATTTATTTACAAGAAGTAATGTATCTTTGTTCCTCAATTTATGCCAGTGAAGCATAGTGACAGACAGAACAAATAAATGCTCTTCTATTAGATGGCAGGAAGTATATACAGTAATTAATGTATCCACTTTTTGTGACGTTCTTGTTTGTTGGTGTGCCGTGAGATTTTTCAGTTGTAAAATATGTGCCTTTGCTCCATAAAGATTGGAAATCACTGGAATAGCGATACAGCTAATGGCAGAAGTTCAACCGAGTCTGGGTGTCTCGCCATGAACGTGTGGAAGTAATCGACGTGGAACATTGTCAACGCCACTAGAGGAGGGCTCTTGGATTATAACAAATAACAGATTTTTTTCCCCTGAAATATTTTCTTCATGCTGGAATTTTTGTTCCTTTTTGTGGTCCGAGTTCATTGTTGGTGGATGATAAGCTCTTCCCTCTAGTTCATCCCAAAGTTGTTTGACGGTGTTGAGGTTGGGGTTTTGTGGAAGGTCTTCAACATCCAACTCATCCAAGCATGCGTTTATGGATCTTGCACTGTGCACTGGAGCATAGACAGGCCTTGCCCAAACTCAAGCATATACACTAATTCTCCAAAACGTCTTAGAAATTGACATTCACGGAAACCTAATTTATCTATATCTCTGATAGATTCATTAATTGAATTATATTTGTGTTCTTGTGTTGCATTATTTTCATTTTAGCCATTTCCCCCCCAAAAAATCCTGAATCCAAAGTCATTTGAAACACAGTACATTAACACAGTCCAATTAAATATAATGAATGAGGTCTGTGATGTGATATTTCAGTTTTTCTATCAACTAGTCATGAAGCACCTCAACTCTGTGCCCATCTGTCAGCGTTCAACCATAACTTCTCGTGCAGACATGACTTGCACTACCTTATCCTCAGCTTTTGACAACACAAACACTGCTGCTGGACTGCTGCAGCCCATTGACCCCGACTCCATCTATCACCTTGTAATGCACAGCTGCCATAACGTGTGGAAAGAAACATGCCATAAACCTCAATTACCATACACCATGATGACCCCAGGTGTGGACACACCTTCGAGACAAGCACCGACTATTGACTTGCAAGACAAAGTCATTAGCGAGGGGTTTAATCGGACAGCTTGTTAATGAGCGACTGAGCATGACAGCCCCTCCTCATGTGTAAACATTCAGCCCTCCGCCCTCCCCATCCTGTCCATTCCCTTTGGAGACTATTCAATCACGGTGGCCATGAAGTGCTTCAGCCATTCTTTGGTGTTGAAAAAGACGAAAGCTTTCCTTTCTTCTCCGTGCCCAATTAGGTTCTCCTTATGCTTCGTAGCCGTCTGACTGTCATTGGGAGGAGAGACAGTCACAAGATCATGTTCATCACATCATCTGCTAATAAGATAAACATAGAAATTGAGGAAAGACGTTTGAGCAATTAAATAGGAATTTATTGTACATTTCGGCCTGAGCTTAATAACAGAAATGACCTCATCTCGCTCGCTTTCTGCTCGATTGACCTTTGACGCTGAATAATTAGAAATATATGTGATCAGCTGTTGCACGGTTAGCAACACAATAACCATCAAATCGTTTATACATTTTACACAGTATTAGCTAATTCAATGCTATGTCTCTATAACAATTGGGATAAATTGAAATTTGATGAATGAATGAATAGTCACTTTTTAATATAATAATATTGAATCTGAATACTTATGGCTGTGTGAGATTTCAGTTTTTCTTTTTTAATAAATCTGCAAAAATTTCAACAATAATTTTTTTCTGTCAATATGGGGTGCTGTTTGTACTTTAATGAGGAAACAAATTAACTTAAATGATTTTAGCAAATGGCTCCAATATAATGAGTGAAAGATTTAAGGGGGTCAGAATACTTTCCATACGCACTGTATGTGTGTGTGCGTGTGTGTGTGTGTGTATATATATATATATATATATATATATATATATATATATATATATATATATATGTATATATATATATATACTACACACTGCCAAAGACACACACGTACACATACACGGTAGACGACTGGTTAGCACATCTGCCTCACAGTTCTGAGGGCCAGGGTTCAAATCCCGGCCCCGCCTCTGTGGAGTTTGTATGTTCTCCGGGTACTCCGGTTTCCTCCCAAATCCCAAAAACATGAATGGTCGGTTGATTGAAGACTCTAAATTGCCCGTAGGTGTCAAAGTGAGTGCGAATGGTTGTTTGTTTATATGTGCCCTGCGATTGGCTGGCGACCAGTTCAGGGTGTATCCTGCCGCTCAGCATGCTTGCGACCCTAGTGAGGATAAGCGGTGAGGATGCAGCCCTATGGGGGGCACAAGCCAGTGCAAACTGTAGGCTGGTCCCAAGCGTGGATAAATGCAGAGGGTTGCATCAGGAAGGGCATCCGGCTTAAAACATTGCCAAACAAATATGAGCGTTCATCCAAAGAATTCCATACCGGATCGGTTGTGACCCGGGTTAACAACGTCCGCCACCGGCACTGTCAACCTGCAGGGCGCTGGTGGAAATTCAGCTACTGTGGGTCGAAGACGAAGAGGTGGAAAGCGGGTTCTTTGGCAGAAAGAGAAGAGGAAAGCACAGAGCCTCGAACTAAATGTGGGGACTTTGAATGTTGGGACTATGGCAGGAAAATCTTGGGAGTTGGTTGACATAATGATTAGGAGAAAGGTTGATATATTGTGTGTCCAGGAGACCAGGTGGAAAGGCAATAAGGCTAGAAGTTTAGGGGCAGGGTTAAATTATTTTACCATGGTGTAGATGGAAAGAGAAATGGAGTCAGGGTTATTTTAAAAGAAGAGTTGGCTAAGAATGTCTTGGAGGTGAAAAGAGTATCGGATCGAGTGATGATGCTAAAACTTGAAATTGAGGGTGTTTAGTATAATGTGATTAGTGGCTCAGCCCCACAGGTAGGATGTGACCTAGAGGTGAAAGAGATATTCTGGAAGGAGCTAGATGAAGTAATTCTGAGCATCCCAGACAGCGAGAGAGTCGTGATTGGTACAGATTGTAATGGACATGTTGGTGAAGGAAATAGGGGTGATGAAGAAGTGATGGGTAAGTACGGCATCCAGGAAAAGAACTTGGAGGGCCAGATGGTGGTAGACTTTGCAAAAAGGATGCAAATGGCTGTAGTGAACACTTTTTTCCAGAAGATTACATCTTGATTACATCTTGTGCAGACAATGTAATCTGAAGGAGGTTACCGACTGTAAAGTAGTGGTAGGGGAGAGTGTGGCTAAACAGCATAGGATGGTGGTGTGTAAGATGACTCTGGTGGTGGGGAGGAAGATTAGGAAGACAAAGGCAGAGCAGAGAACCATGTGGTGGAAGCTGAGACAGGACGAGTGTTGTGCAGCTTTTCGGAAAGAGGTGAGACAGGCTCTCGGTGGACAGGGAGGAGCTTCCAGAAGACTGGACCACTGCAGCCAAGATGATCAGACGGGGAGGCAGGAGAGTACTTGGTGTATCTTCTGGCAGGAAAGGAGAGAATGAGACTTGGTGGTGGAACTTCACAGTACAGGAAATCATACAAGGAAAAGGGTTAGCTAAGAAGAAGTGGGACACTGAGAGGACCGAGGAGAGGCGAAAGGAATACATTGAGATGCGACATAGGGCAAAGGTAGGGGTGGCAAAGGCCGAACAAGAGGTATATGATGGCATGTATGCCAGGTTGGACACTAAAGAAGGAGAAAAGGATCTATACATGTTGTCCAGACAGAGGGATAGAGATGGGAAGCATGTGCAGCAGGTTAGGGTGATTAAGCATAGAGATGGAAATATGTTGGCTGGTGCCAGTAGTGTGTTGGATAGATGGAAAGAATACTTTGAGGAGTTGATGAATGAGGAAAATGAGAGAGAAGTGAGAGTAGAAGAGGCAAGTGTGGTGGACTAGGAAGTGGCAATGATTAGCAAGGGGGAAGTTAGAAAGGCATTAAAGAGGATGAAAAATGGAAAGGCAGTTGGTCCTGATGACATACCTGTGGAGGTATGGAAGCATATAGGAGAGGTGGTTGTGGAGTTTTTGACCAGCTTGTTCAATAGAATTCTAGCGGGTGAGAAGATGCTTGAGGAATGGAGGAAAGGTGTGCTGGTGCCCATTTTTAAGAACAAGGGTGATGTGCAGAGCTGTGGGAACTTTCGAGGAATAAAGTTGATGAGCCACACAAAATGAAGTTATGGGAAAGAGTAGTGGAGACTAGACTCAAGACAGAAGTGAGTATTTGTGAGCAACAGTATGGTTTAATGCCTAGAAAGAGTACCACAGATGCATTATTTGCCTTGAGGATGTTGAAAAGTACAGAGAAGGTCAGAAGGAGCTACATTGTGTCTTTATAGATCTAGAGAAAGACTATGACAAAGTACCCAGAGAGGAACTGTGGTACTGCATGCGGAAGTCTGGAGTGGCAGAGAAGTGTGTTAGAATAGTACAGGACATGTACGAGGGCAGCAGAACAGTGGTGAGGTGTGCCGTAGGTGTGACAGAGGAGTTTAAGGTGGAGGTGGGACTGCATCAGGGATCAGCCCTGAGCCCCTTCCTGTTTGCAGTGGTGATGGATAGGCTGACAGATGAGGTTAGATTGGAATCCCCGTGGACCATGATGTTTGCAGATGACATTGTGATCTGCAGTGAAAGCAGGGAGGAACAGTTGAAGATGGAGGCATGCACTGGAAAGCAGAGGAATGAAGATTAGCCGAAGTAAGACAGAATATATATGCATGAATAAGAGGGGTGGTGGGGGAAGAGTGAAGCTACAGGGAGGAGAGATGAAGGGCAAAGTTTATAAGACAGTGGTGAGGCCAGCCATGATGTATGGATAGAGACAGTGGCACTGAAGAGACAACAAGAAGCAGAGCTGGAGGTGGCGGAAATTAAGATGTTGAGGTTCGCTCTCGGAGTGACCAGGTTGGATAAAATTAGAAATGAGCTCATCAGAGGGACAGCCAAGGTTCGATGTTTTGGAGACAAAGTTAGAGAGAGCAGACTTGGATGGTTTGGACACGTCCAGAGGAGAAATACTGAGTATATTGGTAGAAGGATGATGAGGATGGAGCTGCCAGGCAAGAGAGCTAGAGGAAGACCAAAGAGAAGGTTGATGGATGTCGAGAGGGAAGACATGAGGGCAGTTGGTGTTCGAGAGGAGGATGGAGGAGATAGGCTTACATGGAAAAGGATGACCCACTGTGGCGACCCCTAAAGGGACAAGCCGAAAGGAAAAGAAGAATGTTCAAACTGATAAACATTATTGTTATTTTTTTAAATATTCTCTCATTTTGAATTTGATGCCTGCAACAACTGGGACAGGGGCCACAAAAGACTGGGAAAGTTGAGGAATGCACAAAAAACATTTGTTTGGAACATTCCACAGGTGAACAGGTTAATTGGAAACAGGTAATTGTCATGATTGGGTATAAAAGGAGCATCCCCTTAAGGCTCATTGTTCACAAGCAAGGATGGGGACAAGTTCACCATTTTTCGAACAACTGCATGAGCAAATAAATCAACAGTTTAAAAACAACATTTATCAACATCCAATTGCAACGAATTCAGGGATTTCATCTCCGGTCCATAATATCATCAAAAGATTCAGAGAGTCTGGAGAAATCTCTTCACGTAAGCAACAAGGCCGAAAACCAACATTGATTGCCCGTGACCTTTGTTTTAAAAACCAGCATCATTGTGTAAATGATATTACCATGTGGGCTCAGGCACACGTCACAAAATCATTGTTAGTTAACACAGTTCGGTGCTACGTCTACAAATGCAAGTTAAAACTCTACCATGCAAAGTGAAAGCCGTCTTCTCTGGGCCCGAGCTCATCTGAGATGGATTAAAGCCAAGTGGAAAAGTGTGCTATAGTCTGACGAGTCCCCATTTCAGATTGTTTTTGGAAATCATGGATGTCGTGTCCTCCGAGCCAAAGAGGAAAAGGACCAGTGCAAAGTTCAAAAGCCAATGAGAGTAGGTTCGTGCCAATGGCAAGGGTAACTTGCATAACTGTGAAGACACCTCCTTCTTTTCCTTTCGGCTTTTCCGTTAGGGGTCGCCACAGCGCGTCATCCTTTTCCATGAGAGCCTATCTCCTGCATCCTCCTCTCGAACACCAACTGCCATCATGTCTTCCCTCACGACATCCATCAACCTTCTCTTTGGTCTTCCTCTAGCTGTGAAGACACCATTAATGCTAAAAGGCACATACAGATTTTGGAGCAACATATGCTACATATGCAAGCAACATCTTTTTCATGGACGCCCCTACTTATTTCAGCAAGACAATGCCAAGCCACATTTTGCATGTGTTACAACAGAGTGGCTTTGTCGTAAAAGATTGCGAGTACTTGACTAGGCCTGCCAACAGTCCAGACCTGTCTCCCATTGAAAATGTGTGGCACATTATGAAGTGCAAAATACGACAACAGATACCCCTGAGTGTTGAACAAGTGAAGTTGTACATCAAGCAAGAATGGGAAAGAATTCCACATACAAAGATTCAACAATTAGTGTCCTCTGTTCCCAAACACATATTGTGCTGTTAAAAGGAAACGTGATGTAACACAGTGGTAAATATTCCCATGTCCCAGCTTTTTTTGGAATAAGCTTCATCAATTTGAACATGTGTTTCTTGTCTTTGTTCTGTATTGAATGTAATTGAAAATAGGTCGAAAAAGATATGCTAATCATTGTATTCTGTTTTAATTCATTTACACATTATCCCTACTTCATTGGAATTTGATTTGGTATATTTTAGGCCCAGCTGGCACGGTGGGCGACTGGTTAGTACATCTGCCTCACAGTTCTGGAAACCGGGGTTCAAATACCGGCCCCGCCTGTGTGGAGTTTGCATGTTCTCCCCGTGCCTGAGTGGGTTTTCTCCGGGCACTCCGGTTTACGCCCACATCCCCAAAACATGCGTGGTAGGTTGATTGAAGACTCTAAATTGCCCGTATGTGTGAATGTGAGTGCAAATGGTTGTATGTGCCCTGCGATTGGCTGGCGACCGGTTCAGGGTGTACCCCGCCTCCCGGCCGAAGATAGCTTGGATAGGCTCCAGCAGCCCGTGACCCTAGTGAGGATAAGCGGTAAAGAAAATGGATGGATGGATGGATGGATATTTGGGCCCACTGTTCCTCCTTGCCTCAGAAGCTGTTGATTTGGCTCAAGTCTGACTCCTACTGGCTGCTGTTTAAATCCCTTCTCTGTCATGTGAGCCCACATGAATTTTTCAGTAGGACAAGATGAGTCAGTGGGCTGAACAGGAAGGACTCAGGGGAATCCAGAAGATGGTTTATTGGATCCAGATGTAGCAGATTGTGTAGGGGGATCTATAGGGGAAATGGGTATTATTGCTGACCTGTGTGAGAATTCTGAACAAAACATCCATCCATCCATCCATCCATCCATTTTCTTTACCGCTTATCCTCACTAGGGTTGTCCAAAAAAAACAAAACAACAACAACGCACATATCTGTGTTTTTTCCACTCTGGGATCATTTTATCATCTGTTAATACATCAATTGTGGTTTAACAAAGTCAGACATGTTAGATCTAGATAAATAACGTTTCAGAAGAAGCATTGTTACTAAAATACACAAATGCAAGGAGCAGCCAATGTTGGATCTGGCTGTAACAACTTGACACGTGCACCAAGTGTGAAAGTACAATGCCAAGAAGCAGAGCTGGCTCACCCATTAGGCAATACTGTATAGGCAAATGCTAAAGATGCCATGGTATTCAGGGGGCGCCAAAATATTGAGGACAATACACCTTCAATATACTGTAACAGGGGCTTCTTTTCGAACATAGGAATGGATGGCACTATTTAAAATGAATTTGACTCCACTTTTTAGTCCCAAGTGTGAAAGTACTATTTTCCAAAAAAGAGTCCTCCTTTGATCCATATGTGCTTGTCGTATTTAATTCAAAGAGGTTGTCACCAACAGTGAGAATCGCTTAAGTGGCAAAATTTATGTTGATGTGGAAATTTACTGACCAAGAAGGCGTTCTTATATGTGAAATTGGCAGTTTTATTTTCTTATGGGCTGAAGTATGGGCTACACGGGTGATTGAAAAGTAAATCCCTGTTTTTAAGTACTTGTAATTTATTTCTGAACTATAATTCTTACAAGAAATGAACATGACAAGAAAGTGTATTGCATGGATTTTTATTTAAAATTCGATACGGGCACCAGCATTAGCCACCAGTTACTCAAGGCGCCTGGGAACCGCATTAACTGATTTCACAGGGAACTCTTGTGGGATGGAAGACATAGCTTCTCGTATTCGCCCTTCAAGTTCTTCCAAAGTCCACACAGGCGGGGTCAGGGATTGAACCCCGGTCCTCACAACTGTGAGGCAGACGCTCTAACCAGTTGCCCACCGTGCTGCCAGCCTAAAATCATTTAAGTTATTTTTTTTCCTCATTAATGTACACACAGCACTGACAGAAAAAAATTGAATTGTTGAAATCTTCGCAGCTTTATTAAAAAAGAAAAACTGAAATATCATACAGCCATAAGTATTCCCTTTGCTGTGACACTCATATTTAACTCGGGTGCTGTCCGTTTCTTCTGATCATCCTTGAGATGGTTCTACACCTTCATTGGAGTCCAGCTGTGTTTGATTATACTGATTGAACTTGTTTAGGAAAGCCACACACCTGTCTATGTACGACCTTACAGTTCACAGTGCATGTCAGAGCAAATGAGAATCATGAGGTCAAAGGAACTGCCTGAAGAGCTGAGAGACAGAAGAGATGGGAGAAAGTTCTAAAAAGTCAACCATCACTGCAGCCCTCCACCAGTCGGGGCTTTAACGCAGAGTGGCCCGACGGAAGCCTCTCCTCAGTGCAAGACACAAAGCTCGCATGGAGTTTGTTTAAAAAAAAAAACACCTAAAGGACTCCAAGATGGTGAGAAATAAGATTCTCTGGTCTGATGAGACCAAGATAGAACTTGTTGGCCTTAATTCTAAGTAATATGTGTGGAGAAAACCAGGCACTCCTCATCACCTGTCAAATACAGTCCTAACAGTGAACCACGGTGGTGGCAGTATCATGCTGTGGGGGTGTTTTTCAGCTGCAAGGACAGAACGACTGGTTGCAATCGAAGGAAAGATGAATGCGGCCAAGTACAGGGATTTCCTGGACCAAACCATTCTCCAGGAACACTGCTCAGGACCTCAAACTGGGCCGAAGGTTCACCTTCCAACAAAACAATGACCCTAAGCACACAGCTAAAATAACGAAGGAGTGGCTTCAGAACAACTCTGCGACTGGGAATGGCCCAGCCAGAGCCCTGACTTAAACCCAATTGAGCATCTCTGGAGAGACCTGATAATGGTAACTGGAGAGGATCTGCAAGGAATGGCAGAGGATCCCCAAATCCAGGTGTGAAAAACTTGTTGCATCATTCCCAAAAAGACTCATGGCTGTATTAGCTCAAAAGAGTGCTTCTACTAAATACTGAGCAACAGATCTGAATACTTATGGCTGTGCGATATTTCAGTTTTTCTTTTTTAATAAATCTGCAAAAATTTCAATAAAAAAACATGACCTTAAATGATTTTAGCAAATGGCTGCAATATAACAAAGAGTACAAAATTTAAGGGGGTCTGAATCCTTTCCGTACCCACTGTATGTTGTGACTGAGCAAGATTGTACGACTTGACTTAAACCTATCTCATCCTTTTTGATGCCATTCGTCACCTTGCATACATACAACATACTTTTTAAACCAAGTGGCGTAATGACTTGCTTGCACAACTTGATTGAAATTTAGATTTTTTTTTTGCCACAGCAACATTGGAGTTGCTTGAAACTTGAAGGTTAAGACGTGAGACTTACTTGCATCTTAAACACTGTGACCCGCCAGAAACTCTCCAAATAAGTTGCCCCCACCACGATCCCCAGTTATTTAACACACTATACTTTTAAATTGATAACTTACTTCTGAAGGATTAGCCGCAACATGGTATGCTAATCAGTAAATAACCATGTTTATATTGCTGTAGCTTTTCAGCATAGAGGGGTCTTTACTCTTATAGGTAATAATAATTATAATCATAATCATAATAACAGTTGCCGATTGGTTAGCACATCAGCCTCACAGTTCTGAGGACCAGGGTTCATATCCGACATCGCCTGTGTGGGATTTGCATGTTCTCCCCGTGCCTGCGTGGGTTTTATCTGGGCACTCTGGTTTCCTCCCACATCCCAAAAACATGCATGCTAGGTTAATTGAAGACTCTAAATTGCCCGTAGGTGTGAATGTGAGTGGGAATGGTTGTTTATGTCCTGCGATTGGGTGGGTGCACACCGCCTCGCGCCCAATTTCAGCTGGGATAGGCGCCGGCACACCTGCAACCCTAGTTAGGACAAGCGGTTCAGAAAAGGGATGGATGGATTGATACTACAACCCCAATTCCAATGAAGTTTGGACGTTGTGTTAAACATAAATAAAAACAGAATACAATGATTTGCAAATCATGTTCAACCTATATTTAATTGAATACACTACAAAGACAAGATACATCCCATTAGTATTTGGTACCATTGCTTTTAAACTGTATGACTTGGGTCAAACGTTTTGGATATCCTTCCACAAGCTTCTCACAATAGTTGGCAATAATTTTGGTCCATTCCTCCTGACAGAACTAGTGTAACTGAGCCAAGTGTATAGGGCGCTTTGCTTGCACATGCCTTTTCAGGTCTATCCATACATTTTCAATAGGATTGCAATCAGGGCTTTGCGATGGCCACTCCAAAACATTGACTTTGTTATCCTTAAGCCACTTTGTAACCAGTTTGGCAGTGTGCTTTGGGTCATTGTAAATTTGGGAGAGACCCATTTGTGCCCAAGCTTTAACTTCCTGGCTGATATTTTCAGATGTAGCTTCAGTATTTCCACATCATGTTCTTTCCACAAGATGCCATCTATTTTGTGAAGTCCTGTAGCAAAACAACTCAATAACATGATGCTGCCACCCCTGTATTTCAAAGTTGGGATGGTGTTCTCAGGCTTGCAAGGGTCTCCCTTTTTCCTCCAAACGTAACAATGCTAATCTTCCCTATGTGTATTTGAATACTGTAATCTGGCATTTTTGCATTTATTTTGGATTCATGGCCTCTTCTTAACAGAGTGGCCTTTTAGCCCATGTCAGTACAGGAATAATTTCACTGTGGCTAATGACACACACTTACCAGCTTCAGCCAGCATCTTCACGAGGTCTTTTGTTTTTGTTCTTGGGTTGATAATGCACATTTCAGACAAAAGCATGTTCATCTCTGGGTTACAGAACCGTCGCCTTCCTGAGCGCTATGATGGCTGGACATTCCCATGGTGTTTATACTTGTGTATAATTCTTTGAACACGTGAACAAGGCACCTTCAGGCATCTGGAAATGGCACCCAAAGATGAACCGGACTTGCACAAGTGCATGATTCTCTTCCTGATATCTTGGCTGATTTATTTTGACTTTCCCATGATATTACACAAAGAAGCAGTGTTTTTCAGGTGTGCCTAGTTCAAATACATTCACAGGTGTGTCTCTAATTAACTCAAATGTTCTGAATAAATCAGAATCATCAGGGTTTTCCCTAAATTATTTAAAGGCACAGTAATCTTACTGTATGATTTCATACCGAAAAAAAGGGGGCAAAAAAAAGCATGTTCTTATATAGTGGATGTAAACATTTGGTTTTAACTGTATATGTAATAATATGATGAGGAAATTGTAGATTTTTATTGGTTTTAGTTAGGGATGAGTCAGTACCGATACCAGGGCCTTATTTCAACGTATCGGGTACTCGTGAATGCTGCCCATACCAGCCACCGATACTTAAGTCCTCCTCGACAGTAGTTGGTGCTACACTGCGACGATTTGACACATCAGCGAATCATCATGTGCTTCACAAAGAAAGACAGTTCTTCACAATTACCTGTCATTGTGTTCATTGAAATGTATGTATCGAAAGGACTAGTGGTATCGGTACTTGGTATCGGTGAGTACTCAGAAGGGAGTACTTGAACATCCCTAGTCTTAGTCATGATAACCCTGCAAAAGAAACCATAACTACAATGTGGCCCGCAAACAAAAATTAGTTTGAAAACAATGTTTTACACGTTCACGTTGAGTACGGCAGCACTTTTTGCTGGTCGATTGTTAAATAATTTCAAAAGAATATACAGGGAGTTAATAAGGCACCCATTTGAATAATGGTAATTCCATCATAAATAACAGTTTATCAATCAAACAAAGGCAATCATTGTGCTGTGAAAGAACAGCAGTGTAAATGACATCTAGTGCCTGTAAGACAAGAAAATGGTTTACTGAGGATGTCAGACTTGACCCTTGTCAACCTTAACATTTTAATCTGGAGGATGTCAGGTGAGATAGACCGCGTCTGCACGTCTGCCATTGATTTTTCATCCCACACGCGTGACACGCTTCTCCCAACATGAGGGAAGGTTGAGGGGGCGGGGGGTTTGACATATCAGCTTGTGTGATCACATTCTTAATGCTTCCTTAATGAAGGGTTTATAGGCAATAAACCAAGAAGGGGGGTGGGCCAGTTCTGACAGGACAATAGCCCGCTTTGCAAGGCCTCGTGGGAACGTTAAAGTCTCCTGGGAGTTGTGAGTGTGCAATGGATTCATCTCAATCCCCCTTTAATTTTTGTTCTGGCTTCATATTGAGGCAGTAGTTGCCATGGCAGCAGTTGGTTTTCATCTCTAAGGCTTCTTGTCTGTGAAGGATGTGTTGATTCCGAGACAGCGGCCCTTTCAGCAACAACAATCTGCACACACCAGTGCTATACGTTTTATTTTATTTTATTTTTTGACATTTTTTTCTGTGTGCGTCACTGCTTGTGTGCGCGCGCGTGCATGCTCATATATGGATTAGTCTGTTGTGTGAGCTCAGCTGGTGGCACGAGGTGCTCTTTCATTTGGTTTAATGAGATTTTGACAGCTATCGGAGAGATCGTTTGACTTTCATGGTGACAAGCTTCAATATGGCGTGTGTGCGTATGTGTTTTTAAAAAAAACTGTTCATGTAATTGATAATCAATAAACATTGCGGCAATAAGACATTCCTTTTTCATGTGGCAGATGCTGAATGAACGTCACGTGATGGTGCGTGTGGGTGGAGGCTGGGAGACTTTTCTAAGCTACCTACAGAAACACGACCCCTGCAGAGGAGGACCAGGGGGAAGATCTGAAGTCAGGGGCAGTCGGGACAAAGTAAAGCCACTCACTTTGAACATGTCACCTGACAGCTACATGGTGGTCAACGCCCATTACCGTGGAAAGAAGTAGACTCTTCTCCTACTAATTTTTGTATTTTTGCTCTACGCTTTAGCTAACCAAATTGTACAAGTATGTATTGTTAAATATTACATATTTCAAACAGGAAATATATCCCTTTTGTGGTACATACCTGTCATTCTCTTACACATCATAGGGATATAGTTTGTATAGATCATCATATCATTGTAGCTAATGTATATTTGTTCACATCATTACGGGCTTACAAAACTCGGATGGGTTTAGTAAGGTTTCATTCACAGTATTTTTGATTGTGTTTTTAATGTATGTGTTAACCGGAATATCCAAATTTGACACTTTTCTTCACCAAGTCTGTTTAAATTTTAAGTGATGTAGTGTCCAAAGGAAGTAATGCACATTTCATGGAGGTGACACTTGGATATTTTGACCTAATAATATGTAAACAAATGTTATATTATGTTCTATAAAACATTGGTGTGTATTTCTTGCACTCATACTTCATTTTGTGACGTTTCGTGTGCTTTGCCGCTACAATTCAAAGCCAAATCATCAGTTTCCCCCTCTAGATGGCACCATATGATCAGTGACAAAACGTCGCCTCAGTGATGGTCTGCAGGATACCCTGCATTCCCGTACATTCAAAAGCAGCATTATACACAAGGCATTACACAAGACTTCTGTAATCTTAAACCAAAACAAACAATAGAAAAGAGAACGCTAGTAATTACATCTTTTATTGCAGTAAAATAAATAAGGAAAAATTGACAGTTTAATACTTAAATGAATTTAAAAGGCATCATGCATGTCTGTTATGTCTTTTCAGTCCCCGCAAAAGACCTGCAGTGAATTGTACTGGTACAAATGTACAAAAAATAAATAAAATTATATTTAAAAAATTGCTGTGCTACTGAAATAAGTGCCACTTCAAATGGCAGTTGTTTTACTGAACACAGGAAGAAGTTGAATGTTGAGATGATATGTATTCAATTCTAAATCTTTATAACACTGTGCTGAAATCAACAGCAGACTCAGCATTCTTTTGACTTGCAGGTGTTCAAACTGATGAACTTTATTGTTTTGATTTTATATTAAAAATCATTGATAACAACGTTAAAAATCCAGATATTGTATGCATTCTATATGCACCAAATCCAATAAATTGAGATAGGGGACACAAACCTGTGCTTAATAATCCCCATCTGATGTGAAGTTGTAGCACATCAGGTAAAAAAAATAAAAGATGGGGGGTGTGGGGGTCAGACTGTTTACCACAAAGTATACAAAAAAATACATGTGTGCAATATTGCTTCCATTATGTCAACATGTTCACATTACTATTAAGTCCTTCTAGTAATACTTCTATTACCGGCGAGTTTGGGTGGTGATCTTTATTGAAGCAAAACACAAAACGTGTTCTGTGAGTCAGGGGACTCATGAATAGTGTAACACAATGAATGTTCATGATTTATTCCTAACGCTCACCCCCTTGCCACTGCCATCATATTTTCACAATAATAGGTTGAACTTACTTTCCATAAATACACAATGTGGTATAAACCCAGAATGTAAAAGACACATCATAGTGTGCATCACATGCTCTTATCCTTTTTGATGCCATTCGTCACCTTGCAAACATACTTTGTAACGCTGTCTGCGCTGACTTTTAACAGAAGCAACAATGTGCAAAGATTCAACAAGACACTGAAGATACGGTTATCAATCATGCTTCAGTTAAGATCGAAACTCTTGTAGTGGTTTGGTAATGTGAAAAGGACTGAACATCACACACAGTGTCAACACACATTATAACACTTTCTTTTTTTTTCTTTTTTTTTTTTAAGTTAACTGACATAGCTGATAACATCTCATGTGACTCATCTCAGTACACATTTTAAACTTAAGTGTTTTGGTGACCAGGAGGAAAGTTAAAATGATGTTTGGCCCACACAAAATAAGGTACTGAATCTCCTTCTTACACAAGTAAACAGCCTGCTCTGCTATTCAATCCTGTGAATGTCCCGTTGGTCTTGTGTGATGTGAAATTTGCAACTCGTATACTTCTAAATTAATTGATCCTGAACTATTCCATCATTTTCCTAATGTAACAAGAAAATAATCCAGAAAAAATATTTATTTGCATCTGTTTTACGTTAGAGTAGCATTTCTCAAACTTTGGGTCGGGCCCGCGTGAGTTTTGATTGGATCAAAATTCTGTAAGATATTTTATTTAATATCAAGGAGGCACACATTTTCATTATATATTGATATGTACAGTTCTTATCAAATTTGAATGTGCCGCCACCCAGATTTATGCTACAGCTGCTCTAAATTGACAGCACTGACATTTACCAAAATCTTTGCTTGTTTATTTAATGTTTAATACAGCACCATGTAGAAACTATTCAACCAAAATGGGAGTTTTAATGATAAAATGGCAATATTATTGATACCCAGATATTTAACTTTTTATTTAAAAAAAAAATGTAAAATTGTAATTAAAAAAAAATTGTCAGAGAAACAGAGAAATTCTAAAGTTGTGTAATTGTAAAAAATGTATGATATGCTTGTTTATGACTTATCACAGAAGCTCAGGGAGCCAGTTGAAATGAAGATATAATCATTTAAATTCAGTTCGAAATTCCTCATTCCTGTTGAAGCTTGTAAAACGGCTCACTGATCTCACAGAATATAATGATGACAAGAGTCCCCGAAACTCTTCATAGTGCTGGTCACTGACGCAAATCCTAGTTGGTGGCAGTCATACACATTTGCTAAGCATTGTAGATGTCAATGTTATTGTTTGTTTGTTTTTTTTAATTTATTTTTTTAATAAATTTGGGCATCGGGAAGAAATGTATACATTGGGTCTTCAACTGAAAAAGTTTGGAACCCTGCATTAAATCAAATTAATGCATTATCATTCAAACAATTGAATTATGCGTGAATGAAGTGGTGAAATAAATCCTGCTAATAGTTCAGCATCTGATGACAGATGATTACGTGTGCAACTATACATTTAAAATTGTACTTTAGTGTAGAAACAAATTGTTGCTGGCTCTACTTTTTTTCAGCTGCAAAGGAGCCTGTTTTGAGTCAAGGCAGTGGGACAATAGCCAATGTTTTCAGTTTTTTTTCTGTAGTGGCAACACTAAAATACTGCGGCACAATTTTGTCCTAAAACAAGTACTTTAAAAAGGATGACCAATCGTGAGTGTCTGTAATCGTCTGTATCTCACTCTGCAAACTGCTTTCTTATTGCTCTCTTGTCACATTACAATTCAGCTGTCAGCAAACAACTGGCTGTGTCAAGAGCTGCAAGAGCGCAGCAGCATGAAGTCACAGCTCAGCAGTTATGTATGAGGGGCCGTTAGGGACATTATTCAGGATTAGCTCTCACACTTACTATTCAAATGTTTCCCACCCACACAAACTACTGAAAGGCTCTCATACGGAATACTCAAACACTCTCATACACAAGTCTTGCTCTCATTAACACTACTCAAATGCTCTCATTGACACTACTCAAATGCTCTCATTGACACTAGTCAAATGCTCTCATTTACACTACTCAAATGCTCTCATTGAGACTATTCAAATGCTCTCATACGCACGCGTCTTGCTCTCATCAACACTACTCAAATGCGTTCACGCGACCACGTCAATCACATTCTCGCACACATCACTGGCATTCACGAGTTCATGTCAATCATGCTCACACGTGAATAGTGTAAATCTTTTATTAGGTAGTTCAATTCAAAAAGTGAAATTATAGAGCTGAACCGCACACACTCAGAGTGAAGTATTTCATATTGAAAATATGACCGGATATTATAATATAATATTTTGATGATAGTAGCACATAGCAAATAAAACAAATCCCCATATTGAGAAACTAAAATATAACGTTCATGCGACTGTGTATGTGTACAAACATTTGAGGCATGTATGTGAGCGTGTATTTATATGAGTTGAATTGAACTTCCTAACAAAAGATTTACACTATTCACCCGTGAGCATGATTGACATGAACACGTGACTGCCAGTGATGTGTGCAAGAATGTGATTAACTTGCTCGCATTTGAGTAGTGTTGATGAGAGCAAGACGTGTGTGTGTGAGAGCATTTGAGTAGTATAAATGAGAGCATTTGACTTGTGCCAATGAGAGCATTTGAGTAGTGTAAAAGAGAGCATTTGAGTAGTGTAAAAAAGAGCATTTGAGTAGTGTAAAAGAGAGCATTTGAGTAGTGTAAATGAGAGCATTTGACTCGTGTAAATGAGAGCATTTGAGTAGTCAATGAGAGCATTTGAGTGGTGACAATGAGAGCAAGACTTGTGTGTATGAGAGTGTTTGAGTAGTCCTTATGAGAGCCTTTCGGTAGTTTGTGTGCGTGTGAAAGCATTTGAATAGTAAGTGTGAGAGCTAAACCGGAATAATGTCCCTAACGGTCCCTCATTGTTATGCATTTCAGTTCTTCCTCACCCCACCAAACTCAAAATGCCATCAGTGTGGCTCAATCCTATAATGGATTCATCCCTCGAGCATAAATCTTTACCACCATCCTGCTGAGCATGCACTTTCATACTGTCAGGCGTCATTGTTTCAACCCAAACAGACATAAACAACCTTATTCAAAATCTACTTTACATAAATAATGGACCTTAGTCTACAAAGAGATGCAATTGTACACACATACACATACACACACGCACACAAACACAAATCTTTTAAGAGATGATCAAATGGTTTGCTTTTTGATGCAAATTTAGTCATGTGTATTTTGTGGTGCTTCCCACACCACTTGATTCATCCAGCAGAGAATGGAGACATCTACCATGGTAGGGCTAATGTTTGATATCTTTAACAGTAAGCAATGGGCACTCATTGCCAGATTTCTTTTCCCTCCCATCGCAAACAATAACAGCACACATCACTCTATTAAAAAAAAGAGTAAGGGGATGTTCTAGCCTCATTTTACAGTATGTGATTTGCTGTGTTTGGATGATTTTTCTCATGATTCATCAGCAGAAAATGAGCATGTGGAAAAGCTGGTGTCCATCTGCATGGGTCTGTGCGTGCCTGTAGGAGTGTGTGTAGCAAATGGATTAAGGAGAGCACCATTGTAAAACAGTCACCTTCAGATTGCCATAAAATCAGCATGTCGAAAAAGAGAGGATCAAAAAAACCTTGTGCTATGAGAGCCAAAGCGCCTTTCAGACGTAACGTTGCACTCTTGGTGTCCCTGGAGGTCCTTTTGGGGGGGGTTCAAGAAGTTGTGTTTGAAGTCTGTTAGTTCTTTGTTCCAGAATGTGTGCTATCACAACTCAGGCACGATGCAGACTGAGAGGGATGGCAATATTGAGGGTGCGGTGAGAAGGTGAGGAGACAAAAATGGTTGTAGATTTTAACATCAAAGTTTTGAATGGTGTAGTTTGTGTGCTCGGTGGGTTAGTCGCCCGGGCCCTGTCACACGGTTCCATTCTCGTGCCTCGGCTTGTGAGGTGTCGTGCGGGCCGGTGTGCTCAGGGAGGGGGCCAAGGTGCAGAGGAACCCAGCCAGCAAAGTAAGGCCGAGGCCACCCCAGGCACAAAACATGGACCAGCCATAGCCATGGCTAATGTCCTCAGGAAGGCCGTACATGTGGCGAGGGTCGCGGGATAACTCAAAGTTGATTCCAGCCACACATGTGCACAAGGAGATGATGCAGCATGTTCCTGTGTGGGCAGAGGAAACATTCACTCATTGTATACGTGGAGCAAGTACATTTTTTTCAAGTTCATTCATACAGTGGGAGGATGAGTGTCTTCTTGGAAATTGAACCCACAAAATGATCCTGTGTCTGGATACTATGGAACCTCCATCGTCAGATGGGCCAAAAGTTGTACATTTTGGAGTTGAACCTAAGTTGCCTCAAAAGTCAAACAAAACCTGTAATTCAAACCCTCATCACGCATGACAGCAATTGAGACATCAGCAAATCTAGTGAGACTTCAACTGAGTGAGCATTTATCTCAAAAAGTGTATTTCGCTCTCTGTAGGTTTATTTTGTGATGCCTTAATGGCAGAGGAAAAGTGTAATTATAACCATGCAACCACAACTGGAAGTCACTGAGACATCGAAAAGACTATGGCTGATCGGTACAATTCAGCAATACAATGAATTGAATATCAATTCCATGCACAAATGATTTTTACCAAGCAGATGCTCGTCAAAATACAGTGAGGGGATTGACCCTTGCTGCAAATAGTGAAAATTGACACCCTCCCTGAAAAAGGTTTATACTTGCCTAGAGATGGTACAAGATGTGGCAAAGCACAACTTTTGCCGAACTGAAACTCCTTAAACTCACTTCAATATTAGGCGGGTTTACATGCAGACTCAGACTGAAGTCATTCCAATTGAAAATCTCTGTTCACATGCGACGTGATCTACGACATGTGCACTACATTTAATCGGAACAGCCGTTTTACAGACGTGTGATGTGCCGATCAATGTAAACATCACGTAATTTATGAATATGGAGGTCAGTCTTCTATTTAGCACAGTAGTTGTGATCGGTTTCACATTTGCAACAGCTTGATAAAAACAAGGAACAAGTGGTTAAAAACAAGATGCTGCACAGTGGACGACTGGTTATAGCGTCTGCCTCACAGTTCTGATGACCAGGGTTCAATCCCTGGTCCCACCTGTGTGGAGTTTGCATGTTCTCCCCATGCCTGCGTGGGTTTTCTCCCGGCACTCCGGTTTCCTCCCACATCCCAAAAACATGCATGGTAAGTTGATTGAGGACTCTAAATTGCCCGTAGGTATGAATGTGAGGTCGAATGGTTATTTGTTTGTATTTGCCCTGCGATTCTTTTGAATCTTAGCTCTGTTTTGAAGCTGCCATATTTTCAAGTGCGTAAACGACGACATCACTGCGCATTTACAGTACATCAAGACAGAGCACGGCGAAAAAGGGAGGATATATTGCAAAAAGGAAGCCGCAAGTAGGTGAATTCGCAAATGCCGACCTGAAAATACACAGGGTTTCGCTGTACAATGAAACACTACACTTAAGAATTTCAACAATAACAATAAAGCACCACTCAGTGAACGGATCACCCTGCAAAAATCTCTCTTTCCACTCTCTACTATGTGACCGACATCTATTGTCACTCAACTCCCCTATAAAATGTTGTCCTATTGTGATGTTAAAAAAAACTAACAGGGTCAAATAAAAAAACTGTGCACAACCTTCTTCATGCCACCCCGTACAGTATATATTAAATTGAATTAGGTCTAGGGTCTGTCCAGTCTATTGCAAATGTGTGTCTTCCTCTGGTGAAATCTTTTGTTGATTTGTTGATGTAGAATTGGGGTCATTGATTTTGTATGCAAAGTGACTGGCACTTGTCCTTCCTCCTGTACAAAAGCTTCAATTGTAGCTGAGAAAAAGTATGAAAAGTGAAAAAGTGGGGTTAATGCAATGCACACTTGAGTTTGGAATTTTTTAACTAAAGCTTTCAGTCACTGTCATATCTAATGCTTTTGAGAGACCTGATGTATGTTTATTTATTTATTTACTTAAAAAAAACATTCTTGCCCGCGACCCTCAGAAAATGGATAGATGGATGGATGGAAAAATTCTTACAGATTGTACAAAATACTATTTAATTTTTTTTTCAATTTGTTGACTTTTCAAAACCCATTGCACACTGACAAGCCACCACATTGTGGCCGCCACATGATATCAAATAGAACTGTCGCTAATTGATTGTCTTTAAGAAGGCAATTTTGAGTTGCGACACTGTTAGATAGGTATTAATTTGGATCGATATCACTGTGGAGGGCGGCACGGTGGCCGACTGGGGCCGGGTTCAAATCTGGCCTCCCCGTGGCATGGGTTTTCTCCAGTGTTTTTGGTGTCCTCATCAGAATCACTCAGTCATCGTGAAACTGTAGCATTATAATGAAACTATGAGGTCTTATTATAAGTGGCCAAACATTTGCACACGTACCAGTACAATGATAAGTCTTTTAAAATGTGTCTATATGTGCTCCGCAATTGGCTGGCCAACAGTTCAGGGTGTACAACGCCTCTCGTCCAAAGACAGCTGGGATAGGCTCCAGCACACATGCGACCCTAGTGAGGATCAGCGGTAAAGAATGAATGGATGGATGGGCTACAGTGTCTCTGCCATGTGCAGCCATGCGCAGCGCACGTAGAGAGGCAGCGATGAAACGTCAGCCTCCGAGTGCTTGCTGGCCGGCCGCAACGTTGCGGGGTGAGGAGGAGGAGAAAAAAAAATAAAAAATCATGCTGGGGGACCAGTGCATCGGGCTACTGTGGCCGCCTGAGAGAGTGCACCATGGTCGTCCATATTTCAATTCAATTCATTTCAATTTAATTCAATTCAATTTCAACACGGGCAAATGAAGGGAAACTTATCCAGACACGGCTTCTGGTCATTGCGCCGTGGCTCAGAGGCTTTTTGGTTTTTTAAAGTCTGGAAGCTTGACCAATATGCCTTTTTAACACCACAGCGTCTACGTAAAACAATACAGTGAATGTGAAGTTAAATTAAAAATCTCAGATTTTTGGGGGCTGAAATGGGGAAGTCTCTAACCTACATTATGTTGATACTGTATTGACTTGGTTGTGGTTTGCAGTAGTGTAGTACTGTGATGTATCATTATGAGAGTTCAGTGTAATATTTTGGTAACATCAATTACTTATATGAGAGTCATAAAAATTAGGAACAGCTTTTAATACAATGCAGTACAGTTGTACACCAATTCATATTACAATCACAATAATTAATATATGGTTAAATACATTGCTCTGAGAGTGTCAATCAAAACTGAACGTTATAATTCTTTTAAAGGCAGCTAGTTTTGGATGTCACATTGAGCAAGTGGTCATAATGTTGTGGCGGGTCGGTGTTTGTGTAAATGCGTGCAAATGTTTCCACACAGTACCTCCCATGAGAAAGAGGAGCCCAGCCACATATTGCATGAGATCATGCTGTTGGCAGCATCCCAGCACTCCAATTATCCAGCCAAAAAGAATTATGGAGACAGCCATACCAACGAAGCCAGCCGTCATTCTTCTGAGATCTGCAAGAAGACATGACAATGTTACAAACTTACTTCATGTAAACAATCGCTATCACTCCAATTACAGTTACATTCCATAAGAACACTTTTGTTACTGTCCAATGCAAAGTGTATACCTCAGATTTTTTTTTAAAATTATTTTCCTCTGAAAAACAACAAACAGAAAATGAATTTTCTTTGGTTTTTTTAAAATTATGTTTATAAATAAAAACACTCCACAACTGTGGGAATACATTATGTTATAGGGCAGGCATGATACGTCATTATTATATTGCAAGAATATATTGTTATCGATCCAATCCCAATACATCTTGTCGGGTAAGCTGGCGCCCATCCCAGTTGACTCCAGGCGACGAGAGGTGGGGCACACCCTGGACTGGCTGCCAGCCAATCGCATGGCACATACAAACAGAGAACTATTCACACTCACATTTATACCTATGGGCAATTTAGAGTCTTAATTGAACCTAAACTAAACAAACTTAACATTGTTAAGTTGTGAAACTTGGCATTGTTTCTTCTTCGCATTCTTAGCATATCTTGTAAGTATAAAAAAACACAATGCATTCAAAAAGGCATAAGGAGCCTGTTGTGCAACTTCACAACTAGCATTTTAGGCTGTCACACAATAATACAGTAGGTTCGTGGCTGTGCGTTTATTATCTTAGACCAGACTATCCATCCATCCATCCATTTTCTGAGCCGTTTCTCCTCACTCGGGCCGCGGGCGTGCTGGAGCCTATCCCAGCTATGATCGGGGATTGAACCCCGCTCCTCAGAACTGTGAGGCTGACGCTCTAACCAGTCGGTCACCGTGCCGCCTAGACCAGACTAACTAAACTAAAATTAGGATGAAACTGAAGACACCTCGATCGGAAACACAAATATGACCTTAATTCATTGTTTTACACAACCTTTGCCACAATATATACTTTATGTGATTTTTTTTTTTTTCCCACCCACAGTACTTGATTAAAAATGTCGCCACTAGCAGATACGATGGTAGTACACTGGCCATAATATAGAACTACAGTGTACGTTAACGTGACGCAACGTATTCAGGGTGGTTGTTAAGCACTGTCAGATGTGTCTCAGCTTGACAATTGACTCTTTCCTGCCATTAACAGGCAGCTACTGTATATACCAATAGTATAGTAATGCCCTCGGAAGTGGTCAGGTAGAAAGGGAGTTGCCAATGCATTTTCAGTTACTTTATTGAACTCGCGGAAACACAAGGACATAAAAACGTACGAGGTGCTGTCGGCCACAACTCATGCCGACAGCGTCTTATCCCAGACTGACATTTCCTTACGCTTACGTCACACTACTCACCCCCGTCCGCCCCCTTCAAGGCGTACACAAATAATTACAGATGCACTATCAAACTCAATCAAACAGGGAGGGCTGACAGTGGATGAGCTAAATAAGTGGATACCCGAGGCAGAGAAAATTCCTCAAGCATCTTTTGTATTCGGAGTACTCGAAACATTCGAGTATTCGTTGCAGCGCTAGATGACGCGATTGATTGTTGCTTTGGTCTGGTGTCCTCACCGCTACCACTGGCTAACTGCTAATGCTACATGTGCTGGTAGCAGTGAGTGACAGGCTGTGCTCCACGCGCTCTCATTTTTATGCATAATAACCGGGGTGGTAATTCTTCAACTGAATAAACACAGTGATGCCCGTTTTTGAGGACGCCGACATACGACTAAATCGGCTAGATAATAGCATTGTTCCATGACGCTTTGGAGAGGAGTGGCCGCTGCCGATGTGAGGACGGCTGAGTCCAATGGGGAGTCTCGATCTTGCTACGGGATGGGCCAACTGGTTTCTGTTTACTCCCACAACTTGCAAACAGAAATGGAGCAGGAAAGGTACGATTCTGATTGGCTCTTATCAGGCATATTTCCGCCATATTACAGTGGGGCATAAAAGTAGTCAGCCACCAATTATGCAAGTTCTCCCACTTAAAAAGATGAAAGAGGCCTGTAATTTTCATCATAGGTATACCTCACCTATGAGAGACAAAATTAGGGGAAAAATCCAGACAATCACATTGTCTGATTTTTCAAGAATTTATTAGCAAATGATGGTGGAAAAGAAGGATTTGGTCAATAACAAAAGTTCATCTCAATACTTTGTTATATACCCTCCATGCAGATTTCTTCGAGAGTAGTGATATTTTGGGACTGTCGCTGGGCAACACAGACTTTCCACTCCCTCCAAAGATTTTCTATAGGGTTGAGATCAGGAGACTGGCTAGGCCACTCCAGGACCTTGAAATGCTTCTCACGAAGCCACTCCTTCGTTGCTCGGGATCACTGTCATGCTGAAAGACCCAGCCACGTTTAATTTTCAATGCCCTTGCTGATGGAAGGAGGTTTTCACTCAAAATCTCATGATACATGGCCCCAATCATTTTTTTCCTTTACACGGATCAGTCGTCCTGGTCCCTTTGCAGAAAAACAGCCCCAAAGCATGATGTTTCCACCCCCATGCTTCACAGCAGGTATGGTGTTCTTTGGCTGCAACTCAGCATTCTTTCTCCTCCAAACACAACAAGTTGAGTTTTAGCCAAAAAGTTCTATTTTGGTTTCATCTGACGATATGACATTCTCCCAATCCTCTTCTGGATCATTCAAATGCTCTCTAGCAAATTTCAGACGGGCCTGGACATGTACTGGCTTAAGCAGGGGGACACATCTGGCACTGCAGGATTTGAGTCCGTGGCGGCGTACTGTGTTACTGATGGCAGCCTTTGTTACTTTGGTCCCAGCTCTCTGCAGGTCATTCACTAGGTCCCCCCGTGCGGTTCTGGGATTTTTGCTCACCGTTCTTGTGATCATTTTGACCCTACGAGGTGAGATCTTGCGAAATACATGGATGGATACAGCATCTTATTTTTTTATTTGGTTAAGAATAACATGGACAAAGACAGAAAACAACTTTAAAACAAAGAAACTCTGCTGCACTTTATATGGAAGCATTGTTCACATTCACATTCACATTGGTCATCACAATATGTGCTCAAAGCCCCCCCGCCCAAAAAAAGCAGAATGCTGAATGTAGACAAAAAGAACATAATTAAGTGTCAATGCAACAATTATACATCAAAATACAACACATTGTTACTCACGAAGTGCATGCCATTCATCCTGTCGTATGGTCTTCGTGATGTTGACGGGTAAATTTCGTGGAAGAATGGACGAAGTGTAGTGATACTTTACCGGACTACATCTTTGAATTATTCCTGGTGAAACAAGGAAAAAGTGAAACATGGCTCATGAATATATCCAGAATTCATAAAAATAAAAAGTGCTCAAATTAGTGACAACTTTCCTTCATCTTTTGCACATGGTATTATAGAAAACCAATACATTGGAGCCCCGCTATTCGTGGAGGATAGGGACCAGTCCTGACAGCAAATAGCAAAAATTGGTGAATAATTGACGCTCAATATAATTGCCATGACCTCCCCGTAAAAAAGCTAATTCAGAAAAAAAAAAAATTATGATAAGCAGGGGCTCAGGTAAAAAAAAAAAAAAAAAAAAAATTCTGGGGGATTGGGAAAAAATGCCACAAATAAGCATTGGAGTCCACTGTACAATAGAAAAAAGGTTTAAAAAAAAAAAAAAAAGTGTTCTCATAGCTGAGCTTGTATATTTTAAAATTTGGGGGGAAAACAGAATATATTTTCAACATGTTAGGGGTTACAATTATAACACAAACACTTTAGTTTTTCAATTAAAAAAGCTTTTAACATTTGTGTTATTGATTACTAGGGTTACTACTGAAGAAACACAGTCTACCAAAATATCTTTTTTTCCAATTGAACTTTGTACTGAGTAATTAACAAACAATAAAATGTCATAACTTGGTTAGATTGTAATTTGCAATGAGCAATATATTACTAGAATACCTGTATAGTATGCATTAAAATTGACAGCATACAAACATTACTATATAATTTCCCCCACTCTAACATTGCAGATTAGAATGAATACCACAATTTTCATAAGAAAATGTGTTTTAATCATTTCCAAAAAAATACCAAAAATGTTATTATTTCAAGAGTTGGTGTGGCAACTCAGTGACCACCAAGCCTCTGAGGATGATAATCTTGTGCTAAGTAGAATTTTAATAATCATTGCACTTGAGAGAAGAAACGATCAAAAATCATGTCGCTTGATGATTTACAATTTACAATTTATTTGTTAGACATTTTGACCTAATCCCAGATTTGCATCTCTGTATGATTATGGAGCCCAAGTAAAAATATTGAATACAACAAAATACAACTTATTCTTGCAATCTGAGCTTACTTACTAGTTGGTCCCAGTGCTTTAACACAGATGAGCAAATAGTGACATAAGAACTTAAAGTCTGCATGCACCATGTTAGTTCAGAAACCAGCTTTGCAGTTTCTGCACTGCTAATACATTGTACAAGCAAAACTGGTTGCTTACGTGTAGCCAAGATGGCACTTTCAATCTTAGTTAATTAGATAACACACCGTATATAATCCATATATATGTTCATGATTTTACCATACTATATGTACGCTACAGAGCAGTGATTCTCAAAGTGTGGTACTAGTTCCACTCGTGGTATATGGGCTCCCTCATAGTACGTGAACTAATCAGTGCCTATACAGTTCAGTTGTATTTACATTTGCATTTACGACTTTGCATTGAAAGTAAAACGAGCGCCTAGCTTATGTGTGCAGGTGCAATGTTTCCTTGGTATGTTGCAGTTCTTGACAAACATTTCTCCTCTCAAAGAAACACAATTCCGGACAAGAGAAAAAAAAAAAAAAAAAGTGACAAAAAATGGACACACAATGAGGGTGGCAAATTGGGTGGCCAGTAGCTTACAATAGGAACTATACTTTTTAGGAATCATAAAAATGTACATTTTATCAACACTTTGGCCTACTATGCTACTGCATTTTAATGTTGGTCATTATGGTGGTACTTGTAAAGCGAAGGTGTTTTTTATAGGTGGTACTGGGTGTAAAAAGTTTGGGAATCACTGCTATAGAAGCTCGCCTCAATGGAATCTGATGAATGTACAGTATGTGGTCAACATTCCATAAAAAAAAAAAATAATAATAATAATAATTTTGGAGTCAAGGTGGTCGCTGAAATGCAAGTATATTGGCCTCTTGTAAAAGGTAGAATCTGTCTCTGGTCAAGTTCAGCATGATGCCATAATAACATGGCTGCCATATGGTTTATTTCAATGCCTCATTACCAATCCTCCAGAGAATGTTTGAACGAATTCAATCACTTCTATTGCAGGTCTTGAACAGAAAATTGGCACGTTAATGGCCAATGATTGTTTTAAGGGTTTACAGTAATATGGCATTTGTCTGGCCCCTGTGAGCTCAAGGTTTGTTATTGTTTTTCTTGATGAAGGCCCCGAAACAATTTTTGTGTTTTTGTTTTTGTTTTTTTAAACAACAAGATAAACAATAGCCTTCATGCCAGCTTTACTTTCCAATGCGATCAAGTTGTGTTTTTGTTTTTTTTAAATTTTGAACAATGACATTATACTACAGGGCGGCTATTGTGTTAAGCAGGGCTAAGAAAAATTGGATCCAGAGCATTTTGGGCATCCCCGTCGAGTTTTATAGGCAAAGGAGGTCCAAATGTGGTTTGAATTGGAGCCTGTGACACGCTGTGAGCTAAAGGTGGGAGCTCATGGCCGAGCATCGCGGCCTGCTCGTCACGGGCGAGACAGGTGCTCGTGTTTACCTTTGTAAATGAGGTCCTCGGTTTCAAGGTCGAATCCCTCTCGGTGACATTTCCTCCAAAGGCCGGACACCGTTGAGTTGAACTGCCGACTGCAGTGAGCCTCCATCGCGGAGGCTGCGGCCACAAAGTGTCGCTTGCCCCGAACGAGAGGCGCAGTCTCCGGGCCGCCTGCTCTCCTCTTGGGAGGCATCTGGAGGGGGAGGTTGTGGTTGGAGATGTAGATGTAGCCCGGGTCGTTGCGCTTGTTGGCGTAGTTTTTACACCTCTCGCGGTGCCTCCTCGCGTCCGTCTCGTACCAGTAGTCGGTGCAAATCGCCATGGCGAGAAGCCCCAGCGCGCACAACGCCAGGAAGAGACCTCCACTGGTTAATATTTTCATAGCGGCCATCTTCCCCACTCGACGGAGACAGCTAGGCGAGAAGCTTCCTCCGGTGGCCGTGGTGGTGGTGGTGGTGGTGCCTCTGCTGCCGCGTGAAGTCACTGCCTCACGCGGTCCTGCCCTACGAGCATGCTGACGGAAAAGGTCCGTGTTGCACGGACAGGATGCTGCAGTCTGTTGTTGTGCTCCCCGCTCGATGCAACGTTGTTGTCACCATCTGTTGTGGTACAGCAGGAGCGGATGGATGGCGAGCAGCGCCACGGCGTGTAGTACCGCGCTCTCTCCTCCGGGCTGTCGAGAGATGGTCGAGCACACAGCACTCTCTTCATTAGGATCATGTACTGTGTTGTCCTTGAAAAGACACCCTTGCCTCGGTGTACGTTGACTGTCAAGAAGTAACTTTCTATCCTACAGTATACAGAGAATCATTTAAAAACAACAATAACAACAACGACCTTCCTCTTTGAAGTGACCAACAGCTGTGCACAAATAAAGGCTATACAAATATGTAAAAACAACCAGAGTGCAAATATAAAACCATTCGTATTGAGTGACACAGAAAACCTGTTTTTCAAAGCAAATATTCAAGTCCGTGTCAATCTGTGTATTACTGATGGTATATTGATACAGTCTCCTGATTTTTGGTAAAGGAAGCGAGCGTTAACTTTTCCACTCAGTGATGATATGAATGGTCGTCTGTGAGATTGACTGCCGACCAAGCCAGTTGGGATAGGCTCCAGCCCCGACCCTGAATAGGACGAACGTATTTAAAACGAATGGATCGATAGATGGTATAAGGCCAGCACAGTACGTTTGAACCGCACAGCCTGCCTCACAGTTCTGCTGTTTGGGACCCTCCTGTTTGGAGTTTTCATTTTTGTGGTTGTGTGGGATTTCTTTGGGTACTTCAGTTTCCTACACATTACCAAAACATGTATGTTAGCTTCACTGAAGACTCTAAATTGTCCACAGGTGGGAATGTGAATGGTTGTTTTGCTATTGGTGCACTGCAATTGACTGGTGACCAATCCGCACTGCCTTCCCCGATGGCTGCTGGGATAGGCTGAAGCTCGCCCACGACCCTGATGAGGACAAGTGGTATAGAAAATTCAGGGACTTTTCAATATAAAACTATTATATATGAATAGAAGTAATGTATAAGAAACAATAGCTGGGTATCTTGAATATTATGTAATAACTGCCCTCAGGCAAGTTTCTCCACCAATGACTTGGCAGCTCGGTAGAGAGAAGATTGTCTCTTTCTAGTCCCATGATTACAGTATTTGAAATATTATATCAAAGCCAAAAGCACGGTGGCCTGGAAGTGCAAAACAATATAACAAATTGCGAAACAATTTTTCAGAAAAGAAATGAACAAAAGCCGAAACACTTTGACATTTCAGAAAACAGATTAACAAAAGCCGAAACACTTCGACATTTCAGAAAACAAATTTTAAAAAGCCAAAACACTTTTACATTTCAGAAAACACATTAACAAAAGCCAAAACACTTTGACATTTCAGAAAACAAATTTAAAAAAGCCAAAACACTTTTACATTTCAGAAAACACATTAACAAAAGCCAAAACAGTTTTCATCCATCCATCCATTTTCTGAGCCGCTTCTCCTCACTAGGGTCGCAGGCGTGCTGGAGCCTATCCCAGCTATCATCGGGCAGGAGGCGGGGTACATCCTGAACTGGTTGCCAGCCAATCGCAGGGCACATACAAACAAACAACCATTCGCACTCACAGTCACACCTACGGGCAATTTAGAGTCTCCAATTCATGCATGTTTTTGGGATGTGGGAGGAAACCGGATTGCCCGGAGAAAACCCACGCAGGCACGGGGAGAACATGTAAACTCCACACAGGCGGGGCCGAGGATTGAACCCGGGTCCTCAGAACTGTGGGGTTGACGCTCTAACCTAGTCGACCACCGTGCCGCCCAAAACACTTTGACATTTCAGAAAACAAATTTAAAAAATCCCAAACACTGACATTTCAGAAAACAAATGAACAAAAGCTGAAACACTTTGACATTTCAGAATTTTTTTAAAAAAAAGCCAAAACACTGACATTTCAGAAAACAAATGAACAAAAGCTGAAACACTTTGACATTTCAGAAAACAAATTTAAAAAAGCCAAAACACTGACATTTCAGAAAACAAATGAACAAAAGCTGAAACACTTTCACATTTCAGAAAACAAATTTAAAAAAGCCAAAACACTGACATTTCAGAAAAAAAATAAACAAAAGCTGAAACACTTTCACATTTTAAAAAGCCAAAACACTTTCACATTTCAGAAAACACATTAACAAAAGCAGAAACACTTTTATAAAAGACGAAACAAATTAAAATTGATCCAACCCGGAAAAGGAACGTCCCATTTCACAGACATTGTTAGAAATCCCACGCCCTTTCTCGACAAGACCTGCCCCGCTTCAACATGATTGGCTCCTGCATCGGGGGAAGGGTAGGCTACGCAGATGTCACCAGTTGTCCTTCCCAAATATCATTTTTTTTAAAAACAAAGAAGTTTATTATGGTTAGGTTTAGGAATACCGTTGGTGTTAAGGCAGTTTAGGATGAGTTAAGGTTAGGATTATGGTGGTTAAGGCACACGCACACCGAGCAGCCGCTCCAAACCCGACTGAACTATGGCGCAGTGTGCGTGGTTTGGCAACTGTTTCCAGCAGATCAGTCAGCCACTGGTTTTAACGCGATTCAAAATGATCTATGTCTATAAATTATCATCTTAACATCCCAGTTTACATTCAATCAAAATGCACAAAAACTTTCCTCTACGGCGAAAATACATTTTCGGGTTTCTGAGCCGTGCCGCCGCGTTACCTCGGCTCAAGCTATATAAATAGTATGTAAAGCATCAAATGTTGTTTTACATCAATAATAACCGATAGTCATAATGTATAATGTGCCTGTGCATGAAAAAGCGAAGTTTGTGAATGTACGTTCAAATAAATAGAGCCGGGAGCTTCCTTTCAAATATCCACACTTTCCCTTGAATTCTCGCCATCATCCTCTCTTTAACAACCTGCCTCTTCCTTAACTCTTAATCTATCTTTTTCTGGTTTAAGAAATATGATCAAGTACAATATATTCTACAAGTATATACAACATCAAACGCCTATACAGGCTCGCTGTTCAGGGCGTCCATATATACAATAGCTATATAGCGTCGGCAACGCTTATATTTGTGCTGGTTCAGTCCAGTCGGGTTTGACCACGCTGCATAGTGTTCAACAGCCTTTAGGGTTAATGGCATTTATATTAACGCCGCCACACTTAATAAGTCACATACTTCCTTTACCATCTGGAAACAGTAAAGCGTATTCTACAGGGATACAGCAGCCAATCGGCGTGTGTCCTGGAGCCAGTAATATTGGAGTAGGGCGTGTCCTTTCAGGAAAATGCACTGGATTCCTAATAATGTTGGACGTTCCCTTTCCGGGTTGGCTCAATTGCAATATGTTTCATCTTTTGTAAAGGTTTTTCTGCTTTGTTAATGTGTTTTGTGAAAAGTAAAAGTGTTTCGGTTTTTGTTAATTTGTTTTCTGAAACGTAAAAGTGTTTCACAATTATATTGTTTTGCACTTCCAGGCCACCATACAAAAGGTATAACTAGGGCTGCATTGAATTCGTTGGATTCACAGTTTAGTGTTAGCTTCTGATGGTCAGCACATACGTACATCACTGACGAAGCCGTGAACGCGGTGGTAGTGAGAGTAAATGTTGCCTGGCGACGTATCCGCTGCATGTGCCACTTACACGGATCAGCACACAATAATTGAGGTGTGACTCAATTATTGCTTGGTGATGAAGTGCTGCTTACTCAATAAAGTCCCTCCACCCACTAAAATAATATTCCTAATTTTATTAAATTTTGCCCCCTTTACTCATAGAAAAAGCACATGACAATGATATTATTCAACACAAGTTAGTTTTTCTTTCCCGCTAAACTGCGTGGCCCGGCTGGTCTAGACGTCTGTTTTTTCAGGGGTGGATCTACTGTAAGGGGTCACTGACTGAAACTTGGCCATCAAATTTGCCACACTCATTGTGTGTACATTTTTTTCTTGTCCAGAATTGTGTTTCTTTGAGAGGCGAATCATTTCTCAAGAGCTGCAACTTATCAGGGAAACATTTCACCTGCACACATATGCTGGGCGCGGGTTTTAGTTTCAGTGTTTGTTGGTCCGTTGTCATTGTTACGACTACGGAATGGGTCAAATACTGTTGTGACAATTTGGCAAGAAGGTGAGGAACTCCAAATCGCTAAGTGTGGATGAAAGGATGATTACAAATAAGTTAACTATGACAATGTGGAGGTTGATTTTTCAGCACATTTAACAGGATCATTTGTGGTTGTATGTACAGTATCCGACTGTTTTGACTACATAGTATGTGTTGGAGGAAAAACTAGCAAACAGGTTAGCTGTGCAAATGGTGGCGCTAACCTGTTTGCCAAATAGGGGGAAAAAATGGCTGGTATTCAGAGAACAAAATTTAGACTGTTGAGACATATACGTAGACGTCTCATTGAATGGGCTAGCCATGGATATATGGGGTTTGGCTAGTTGTTGTGACAATGCAGCGTATCTGCCATACTTGATGTGGCAGATCCATCTGAAAGTAATGCAAGCAAATTGACTGAACTTCATAAAGCAACAACCTACATGTTGAGTAGAATGCATATTTATTTTAGCAAACAGAAGAGGTACAGTAGCGTTATAGACAGGGAGAGATAATATGAGTTTCCCCCAAAGATTGAAACCAAGGCCCTGTTGGCCTACTTCATTTATTAAATTAGTACCTGTTGTGCTCTAGTCATGAAAATTACAATGTAGTTCAAATACCAGGTTTTTTTTGTTTTATATACAAACTGGTTAGGGTTAGGACCCAAAGGAAGATGAATTATTTAACAACTTTTCCCACCAATAATGCAATTTATAACCTAACCAATTTATAAGAGAAGTTTATTTTTAAATGGATTCCGACCGGCGGCGTGGTGAAAGACTGGTTAGAGCGTCTGCCTCACAGTTCTGAGGACCGGGGTTCAATCCCCGGCCCCGCCTGCGTGGAGTTTGCATGTTCACTCCATTGCCTGTGTGGGTTTTCTCCAGCACTCCGGTTTCCTCCCACATCCCAAAAACATGCATGGTAGGTTAATTGACAACTCTAAATTGCCCGTAGGTGTGAATGTGAGTGCGAATGGTTGTTTGTTTATATGTGCCCTGTGATTGGCTGGCAAACAGTTCAGGGTGTACCCCGCCTCCTGCCCAATGATAGCTGGGATAGGCTCCACAACCCCCACGACCCTAGTGATCTGAAGCGGCTCAGAAAATAGATGGATGAATGGATGGATAGATTCTGACTAGACTTTCAGCAGTCATATCAAATCAATCACTCAAACAGCCTTCTACCAGCTGAAGAATGTATCCAGAGTGAAGCCTTGCATGTACTGCACCAAGCAGACCAGGAGAAGGTCATCAATGCTTTTATCGCAATTAGACTTGACTATTGTAGTGGTCTTCTGACTGGACTGCCCCAAAACAGCATTAAACAGCTGCAGCTCATTCCGAATGCTGCAGCTCGGGTTATGACTAGAACAAAGATCAGAACATTTTACTCTAATTCAGAATTCTCTACACTGGCTCCCAATCAGCTTTAGCATAAACTTTAAAGTACTGCTACTGATCTATATACCACTAAATGGTTTAGATGCTGAATAGATTAAACACCAATGTCTCTCATCAGTCAGACTGCACATCCATTACGATTTCTAACTTCATAGTTTACGTCATGCTGGATGCAAAAGAGTTAAGTAATATTCAGAGAGTTGCTAGTTTTATTTGACACGTTTGTTAATTTTATTACAAATAAATCCTAAACTCAGAGAGAGTTTTTTTGTGTTTAATTTTGGACTTTAACTCTGTATTGCGAGGGACTGTTCTGCCTTTTATCAGAAAAGGTATTTTTTTCAAAATTATTTGTAATTGTGTTAATTGAAATTTTTTGTAGTCACTCATGGTCTCGGTGTGCATTCGCCTGACTTCGGTGCAGGCAGGGTGGGTTCAGTTCCCACTCAGTGACGGTGTGAATGTGAGTGCGAGTGGTTGACTGTGTCTACTGTATATGTGCCCTGTGACTGACTGGCGACCAGTTCAGGGAAGCTCATGGGATAGGCTGCCTACACAGGATAAGCGGAATTGAGATTGAATGGATGGATGAAATTTTATGTATCAAAAGTAGTAGTGGTATTGGTACTTGGTATCGGTAAGTCCTCAATTGTAGAGTACTTGTACTAGTATCAGTCTGAAAAAAAGTGGTGTTGAACATCCCTACTAACAAGAAACTTTGTCATTGTAACAAGAAAGTTTTCTCCCAAAGTTTCTCATTAGGATGAAAAACTTTTACCTGTGAGCACTCCTAGCTGTAGCTTCCTGCATTCGGGTAGCCATAGTTTTCTGTGAACAGTAGCTTATTTACAACTTGTTTCCAGTGCATGTCAGCTGAAAAATTGGCAGCAGAAGAGGACTAACTTTCTTTCCTCAAAGTAAACCTGATAGTAGTGATTGTGGACTTCATGAGGCATCCTTCGCCACAGCTGACCTACACACTGTCCAGCTGCCTTGTGTCAACCGTCGAGACCTTCAAGTTCCTGGGAATTACAGTCTCTCAGGACTTGAAGTGGGAGTTCAACATCAACTCCATCCTCAAAAAGGCCCAGCAGAGGATGTACTTCCTGCAGCTTCTGAGGAAGCTTGGCCTGCCACAGGAGCTGTTGAGGCAGTTCTACACAGCAGTCATCGAATCAGTCCTGTGTTCTTCCATCACAGCCTGGTTTGGAGCTGCTACAAAAAAGGACAAACTCCGACTGCAACGGACAATCAAAACTGCTGAAAAGATTGTCAGTACCCCCCTACCCACCCTTGAGGATTGCACGCTGCCAGAACTAAGACAAGAGCATGCAAAATCCTCTTGGATCCTCCACATCGTGGTCATCAGCTCTTCCAGTTCCTTCCCTCAGGTAGGCGCTACCGAACAATGCAAACTAGAACTAGCAGACATTCCAACAGCTTCTTCTTTCTTGCCATTAACTTCTTAAACAGTTAACTTACAATTCCATTGCAACATACTGCCAATTTTCTGTCTTGGGTTTGTTGTCACATTTCTGTCGGTCCAATTTTACATTACTCGTGCAATCACTGTAGTTGTCTCGCCACGCTGCACTATTTGCATATCTGTTGTTGACCAATACTGGCCACTCATGTGCCTGAGTAGCATCGGCACCATTTGCACGATTGACTGATTAGGATCTGCAACATCTGCTCATCTAAGATGGACTGATGCAAAGTGCAAAAGTGTTCTGTAGCGGAAAGAGGTGAACCTCACCCCATCTTTGCTTGTGAATGACTGAGCAATACAGGGAAGCTCCTTTTATATCCAATCATGGCACCCACCTGTTCCCAATTAGCCTGTTCACCTGTGTGATGTTCGAAACAGGTGTTTGATGAGCATTCCTCAACTTTCTGAGTCTTTTTTGCCACCTGTCACAGCTTTTTGGGGAACTTGTTGCAGCCATGAAATTCTAAGTTAATGATTATTTGCTAAAAACTAAAGTTTACCAGTTTGAACATTAAATATCTTATCTTTGTAGTGTATTCAATTAAATATAGGTTGAACATGATTTGCAAATCATTGTATTCTGTTTTTATTTATGTTTAAAACAACGTCCCCAACTTCATTAGAATTGGGGTTGTATTTAATCATCTTTTTTACTGTAACTACATTAACTCACGGGTCTTGGGTATTGAAGGGACCCCGAGACTGTGGGTGCATGGGATGTTTTGTGTTTGTGTCTTTATCATTTGCCTTGTAAAGCATTTTGTGTTGCTTTTTAAGTATGAAATGTGCTACACAAATACAAGTTTGATTGATTGAAGTAATTTTGTTTCATATCAAGTTTGTTGTAAATGTAAAAGGATTGTGCAGTGTCTTTTTTTCTTTTCTGTTCGCCACCAAACTTGTATATGTCAATCTTTTCATTTATTTAATTTCATTGGATGATTCACGTGTACCCCTCCTGGAGCCGTCAACTCATCTTGGTGAGGTGGTTTGTGTGTCCCAATTATCCTAGGAGCTAAGTTGTCTGGGGCTTTATGTCCCTGGCAGGGTCAACCATGGCAAACAGCTCCCTCACGACTACACAAAGCACAGCTCAAAGACCCCCTATGAAGATAAACATTATTGAATCTCGTTTTCCCTTGCCCGTACGCAGGCCACTGGGGCCCCCCTCTGGAGCCAGGCCTGGAGGTGGGACTCGATGGTGAGTGATTGGTGGCTGGGCCTACACCCATGGGACACGACTGGGCACAGCCCAAAAAGGCAACGTGGGTTCCCCTTCCCATGGGCTCATCACCTGTTGGAGGGGCCAAGAGGGTCGGGTGCTGTGTGAGCTGGGCGGCCGCTGAAGGCGGAGACCTTAACGATCCGATCCCTGGCTACAGAAGCTGGCTCTAGGGATGTGGAACTTCACTTCTCTGACAGGGAAAGAGCCTCAGCTGGTGTGTAAGGTCTAGAAATTCCAACTGGACCTCATCGGGCTCATCTCAACACACAGCTTGGGCTCCGGTACCAGTCTTCTCGAGAGGGGTTGGACTCTTTTCCACTCTGGAGTTTCCCACGGTGAAAGGCACCCAGCAGGTCTGGGCGTACTGATAGGTGTCTGTACGTTGAGGTTCACCCCAATAGACGAGAGGGTAGCCTCCCTCCACCTTCAGGTAGGGGGACGTGTCCTGAATTTTCTTTGTGACTATGCACCAAACAACAGCTCAGAGTACCCACCCTTTTTGGAGTCCTTGGAGGGAGTGCAGGAGAGCGCTCGCGCTGGGGACTCCCTCATTCTGCTGGGGGACGTCAAGACTCATGTGGGAAATGACAGTGAGACCTGGAAGGGGGTGACTGGAAAGAACAGTCCCCCATTCTTCAGAACCCAAGCGGTGTTCTGTTATTGGACTTCTGTGCTCATCCCACCATGTTCAGACACAAGGGTGTCCACACCCAAGGCCGCAGTTCGATGATCGACTTTGTGGTCGTGGCATTGGAGATGCGGCCACGTCTTGGTGAAGAGCTCCCCACGTGGTGGTGAGTTGGCTCAGATGGTGGGGGAATATGCCAGTCTGACCTGGCAGACCCAAACGTATTGTGAGGGTCTGCTGGGAACGTTTGGCAGAATTCCCGTTAGAAGGAGTTTCAACTCCCACCTTCAGCAGAACTTCACCCACGTCCCGGGGGAGGCAGGGAACATTGAGTCTAAGTGGACCATGTTACACACTTCCAGTGTTGAGGCAGCTGACCGGCCGTAAGGTGGTTGGTAACTGTTGTGGCGGTAATCCCCGAACTAATTGGTGGACACAGCAGAAAGGGATGCTGTCAAGCTGAAGAAGGAGTCCTATTGGGCCTTTTTGACCTGTGGGACTCCTGAGGCAAATAATGGGTATCGGCTGGCCAAGCGGAACGCAGCTTTGGTAGTCGCTGTGGCAAAAAACCCAGATATGGGATGGGTTCCATGAGGCCATGGAAAACGACTTCTGGACGGCTTTGAGGAAATGTTGGTTTTAGGAGGGGGAAGCGGTGCAGCATCAACACTGTGTATAGTGAGAACGGGGCGCTGTTGACCTCAACTCGGGATGTTGTGAGTCAGTGGGCCAAATATTTCCTCCTCAATTCTACTGACACACCTCCCAGGAGGTAGCAGAGTCTGGGGTTGCTGAGATGAAAATCAGCACCTCTAAATCTGAGACCATAGTTCCCAATCAGAAAAGGGTGGAGTGCCCTCTCCGGGTGGAGGAAGATATCCTGCCCCAAGTGGAGGAGTTCGAGTGTCTCGAAGTCTTGTTCACGAGTGAGGGAAGAATGGAGCGGGAGATTTACAGACGGATCAGTGCAGTGTCTGCAGTGATGCGGACTCTGTATCGGTCTGTCGTGGTGGAGAAGGAGCTGAACCGAAAGGCAAAGTTCTTGATTTACCAGTTGATCTACGCTCCGACCCTCGCCTATGGTAATGAGCTGTGACTCATGACCGAAGGAACAAGATTGCGGATACAAGCGGCCGAAATTAGTTTCATCCGCAGGGTGTCCAGGTTCTTCTATTTTAAAAATAGTTCTCCCCGAGCCTGAGTGGGTTTTCTCCAGGTACTCCGGTTTCCTCCCACGTCCCAAAAACACTTGACTTGAGATCTCATGCAACGTGACTTGCCAAGTGACAAACAGTTACTTTATTTTGTAATTTTATGTTATTTTCAAGACATAAATGTAAAGGGGGCGCCAGTGGGCATCACAATTTTTTTATGACTTTATTTAAATATTTTTCCAGAGGAGGAGGGCGTTGGCAGTGTGCCTCTCCAACAGATGGCGCCCTAGGGGACCGCCTATGTCGCCTATGCCCAGGGCCAGCCCTACTGAGACTGTACTTGAAACCATAGAAAGCATTAGGCCAGGTAAGCATATGAGGCAAATGTTTGTTCCTGTAAGCAAAATACTAACTGTGCTATGTGATTGAGAAATCGACTCATCCAAAGTTCCAGCTGAAGTAGTTTTCAAATGAAGAAGGAGCTACATGGACAATAGTTATTACTGAGCAATCTCACCTGTTCTCAGAGAAACCGGACAAATTTCTGCAGGAAGAAGGAAAGGCTCATGATGATCTCAAACAACTTCCCCATCCTTCCCCTTCATGGAAACAAAATCCAGAGTCATTCATTTGTGCGGTAAGTGATGCATTGCAACCAAGCAGGATAAACAATAACAATTCACACACACATCTAAGGACATTCTCTGGAGTCAACTCCACTCTATCAAGAGAGGACAAGTAGCAAAGTTCATGACTGAGGAATACAAGTATCCAGACCAGGAGAAAAGAATGAATTGTCGAAAGTATCAAAGGACTAACTGGAAATCATTCAGGCTGCACACGTCAAACTCATGTCAACGCAACCCGTCGCAAGTCATATGGATTACATACAAGCCCTGGACAGAACTTCTGGAACTACAGAATCAGGACAAGAACTGGATCTCACATTAAGAGAGCTTCTCAAAAGATTAAGTGTATGTCAAACTTTTTGCTCAGAATGGCACACTTAACAAGGTCATGCAAAGAGGAGGCCTACCAGTCAGTGACGCCAATAAAGCAAATCAGAGCAACTAATCAAAGGTACAACTGAGTCAGATCTCATGGTACTTCGACCTCAATCTCAGAGAAAGGTGAGACAACCCCCCACCATTCTTAAGATTGCTCAAAGAGATACGGGAAGAAGAAGCACCTGAGGTAGCCAGACAAAAGTTGAAAAGGCCCACAAAACAATACGTATGTGTGCAGTGCGATCAACTGACGCACAGTAAAAAAAAAAAATAAAAATAAAAAAAAATAAAAAAAAGTCAGACAAATGACCTCCAAAGTGAAGTTGAAAAGTTCAAAGTAAAGCTAAAAGCCTTGAACAAGGAGTCTACGCAGAAAAAAACTGGGGAAAAAAAGGCTCCAAAGAAAGGAAAACCGTCAAACAAGATAAAAGTGATGGCTTACGACAGCTGAGAAAAGAGGTCAAAGCACTTCAAATTCACATAAGTGGGTTGTCAGTCAAGTCAAAAGCTAATTTTAGAGATACTGGTCATAACCCAAATACAAAACTGCGTATAGTTCCAAGTCTGCTCAGTTGAAGCCCAAGAATCAAAAAGAGTCTATTTCTGCTACAGATGTGGAGAGAATGGACATATTGGTCCTCAATGTACAGCTCCTGAAAACTCGCAAAAGTCATCCAAAAACACATTAGACAAGTGTGAGGGGGAAATGAAGAAAAAGAGAGCACAAAAGATAAAAGAAAACTACATTGCCCAATACAGCCAGTGTACCTGAAGAGGCCAAGCCAAAGCTTTAGGCCACTGAGAACCAGAGTTTAGTAATTGATGCGCAATTTGTTCCAGATATTGATGAATGAGAGTTAGTGACAAACTTGCCCATTGAACACACAGTCCATTTATCATCTTGTACATCCTTCACATTCATCATTCAACTCCAATACGTTTCCAATAACTTAAATGAATGAACATAGAAACGGCAGTGAGAAGCTGTTACAGGTTGACAGCTACAGCAGTCAAAAACTGTTTACTATTTCCGGTTGGAACAGCTGCTGAGGCAAAGGAAGCTTCCTATTGAAATAGAATTTACCACAAATCAACCAATGACACTCAGCACCCTGTGCAACACCATAAACACACATTTTCTGCTCTTACACACAGGCCATTAATTGTTATGGCAGGAAAACATAATTTAATACAAAACAATAGGAGCCTAATGTGAACCTTAATTACCACACAAATAACTTCTAATTAAAATTATTAAATTTAGACCTCCTGTAGCAAAAATACTTTAGCTTAGTTATAGGTCTCTTCGTAATGTTTTTTAATCTGTAGCTTGACTGAAGGCACCATGCACTTTGCCGAGAGGCCAGGAACCGCATGGAGCTAAGGAATTCATGATGACAACGACATCTCCAGTTGTTCGACTGCACTCCATCATTTAATATCTCAATATCCTGTGACTTTCAGGCTCATTGCACAGTCAACCTGTAGAATCCTTTGGGCTTCCTCAGCTTCTCAGACAGTTCCTCTGGATCCCCTGATACAGGAGAGAATTGTGCAGCTGAACTCTCAGTGACATTTCTCTCAAATCTGCAGAGCCCCACCTGATAAATTCATTGGCCAGAAGTCTGTGCAGAAAATTGAAACACCCACAGCCTCAGACAACGCCAGTGTCGCCTGGTTGTCATTGTTCTTTCTGTGAAGCTCTAGATATTTCAGCTCACACAGGTCATTCTGCAGTTCTGTAACTAGCTTCTCCTTGTTGGCCATTTCGATCAGCCCCTTCTAGGTTGTAGGCTCTTGGCAGTTTCCATGTACTCCTCCTTTTCCTGGACACTCTTCTGGATCTGGTCCAAAGCCAGCTGATTGACAGTCAAATCAGAAATCTGTGTCCGCAGATTCTGAATCTCTGCCAACAGCGAGATGTTGTTATTGTGCCAGGCCATGTTCGTTTTGCTACTTGTTCCGCTGCTCTGTTCGACATTCAAAAAAAATTCCAGGCACTTCCTTTGCCACTTCTTCTCAGTGAGTAACATATGTAGCCCCTCCTCCTGCATCTTGCTGTTGCTGTCCGCCAACTTTATTGTGGCACACTGCTCTTGCGACATAGCTTCCACCCGGCCCATCTTCTTCTTCGAAACCTGGAACTACTGGCTGAGTTGTTTGACATTATCCTTGGCAATGGATGCCTCCTCTTGAACAATGGTTGGGAGACACCCTTTTTCCTGAGCAGCCGGATCAGATTTAGCAGATTTATGCCAGGTATCCAAAGCACTTGGGCTTTTCTCTTGAAGGACAGTAATCAAGGTGACAGCCTCAGCTTCAGACAGGGTGATGGAGGACAGACCTGACAACAGCTCTTTTAGCTTCGCCTTTTTGTTCTCTTTGTCTCATTCTTCTGTGTCTTTCTTATCGAAGGCACATCGTTGTTGTGGGCCGCCTGGTGGTTGGTAGAAGCTGCTGTGTCAGTCAGAACATGGGACTCCTTAATGGGGTCAGTCTTCTGATTCTGGTATCTTAAAGGGTAACTGAAGACAATACCTCGTATCCTGTAGAGTTGCAGAGGTTTCCATAAATCAGATTTCTTCTTTTTCCTTTGAAGCCTTTTGATTGAAGTCGTGATTGTACTGATTTTTCAGCTTCAGTTACGAAGTCATACACACACATTCTATTTACCATAACAGAAGGAGCTTCATGTCACCAGCTAGTCCCATTTAAACGACCATTGATGACCCAGCCCAACACTGTTCTTATAGTGAATGGGCCATCTCCACAGCAGTTGACCACTTCCTAAGGCTCAAATATCTTGGGACCGTTGATTCCTAGTCAAGTCAACATTGGCCTTCATGGTAGGGATATGAACGTTTGACAAGTCAGGCTATCTTTCCAAATCTGTAGCAGTAACAATGTTATCTGTTGTGACTGACATCTGTTTGTGTGTGTGTGTGAAGTTCGGTCCATGCTTCCGCCAATCTTTTTCTTTGTCTGCTACAGTGGGTACGGAAATTATTCAGACCCTCTTAAATTTGTCACTCTTTGTTATATTGCAGCCCTTTGTTAAAATAATTTGAGTTCATTTTTTCCCCTCAATGTACACAAAGCACCTCATATTGAAGAATTGTTGAAATTTCTGCAGATTTACTGAAAAAGAAAAACTGAAGTATCACACAGCCATAACTATTCAGACCCTTTGCCGTGACACTCATACGTATATAATACGTATATAATCATCCTTGAGATGTTCTACACCTTCATTGGAGTCCAGCTGTGTTTGATAATACTGATTGGACTTGATTAGGAAAGCCACACACCTGTCTATGTAAGACCTTACAGCTCACACAGTGCATGTCAGAGCAAATGAGAATCATGTGGTCAAAGGAACTGCCTGGAGAGCTGAGAGACAGAATTGTGGCAAGGCACAGATCTGGCCAAGGTTACAAAAACAAATTCTGCTGCACTTAAGGTTCCTAAGAGCACAGTGGCCTCCATAATCCTTAAATAGAAGACGTTTGGGACGACCAGAACCCTTCCTAGAGCTGGCTGTCCGGCCAAACTGAGCAATCGGGGTAGAAGAGCCTTGGTGAGAGAGATAATGAAGAACCCAGTGATCACTGTGGCTGAGCTCCAGAGATACACTCGGGAGATGGGAGAAAGTTCTTGAAAGTCAACCATCACTGCAGGCCTCCACCAGTCGGGGCTTTATGGCAGAGTGGCCCGACGGAAGCCTCTCCTCAGTGCAAGACACATGAAAGTTTACAGCAGTAAACAACTAAGACTCAGGCCTGAATCTATCAAAAATATGTGCCTGAAGGAGGCCTATCCTAACATGTGGCAAAGGGGAAAAAAAGTTGTTTCCATTAAGACCTGACACCTCTAACCCAAATAAAAAGTGTGCCTGAACAACCTTTCCCTGTCCCATTGTTTTTAAGTTTTTAATTGTTTTTAATTAGATGTTCTGAAGCAGAATGTAGCCATGCTACCAGGATCCAAAAAGGCATACATTTGTACAACCTTGTTTTTATTAATGGACTTTACGCGATGATGAATGATCGTTGTACGTCGACGTTTGGGAAAGAGCTGTTAACTGAACAGTGATGAAACTGTGATCAGAAATGCCGCCATTTTGAGTAACGAGCAAAGTAACGCATTGCTTTTCCCGGGAAACTTGGGGCCCGTGCTGCTGCATTCGGGGCCTGTGTCCTCCTCTTCCCTCTCCCCGGGGGTGTGTGGGGTCCCCGGCTGACTTGGGCCTCATGGTAGGATCTCGAGCCTCCTGCCTTGGTTGGGTCCACCTTCTGTGCCCTGTTCTGGTCACTGGGCTATGGTAGGTTGGGGCGAGGGTCAGAATTAGCTGTAGGGTGGGGAGGGGCTTCCCCTCTTTTCTGTGTGGTCTGCCAACTGGTCGGGCTGGGCTATACCCGCAGGTGTCTAGCCTCTAATTTCACACACTGGACATTTTTAGTACTCACACTGTACATACTCCGTACATTGGGCACACTCACATCTCGTTCAGGGTCCCCTGGGGGTTTGGCACTTGGCATAGTAGGGTGGGTGCCGGGCCGGGTGCTGGTACATCTGTGCTGGTTTCCGATCTGGCCACCCCTTCTCTGCTATGCCAGTTCTCCAGTTTTAATGCATCCTACAACCGTCTGTGGGGGGAGGGCAGGGTCGGGCTGGGGAGGGTACTCGGCCAGGTGTCCTGGCACTCTGGCCTATTCTCTGGCCCACCATGCTATTCCCCACAGATTTTTAATGCACCACATACATTCGCACATCCTTTGGGGAGCTGGTTGGCCTGTGACCGTCTGTTAAAGGCTGTTTTGCAGTTTGTCTGTGTCCCTGATATTTCATTGGAAAATAAAGTGTTGCTGAGCTAAATACTGTATGTACTGTAAGACAACTAGACTTTAGACCGATTTGATCGGTATCGGCCGATATTTAACATTTTATGCTGATCGGCTTTAATGTCATAATTCGCCGATCTGATCAGTGACATCATTGATCGACTCCGCAAAAGTCATTTAGTCCGCGTCGCCGCGTGCACATTATATTTGAATCCAAAAGCTAGTTTATTTTTTAGCCTTGTCGCGTGTCTTTTGACGTAGTACTGTAAAATCTGATGGCCAAAGAAGTTATTAAAAAAAACGAAAAAAAAACAGACAACACGTCGGAGACAGGCAACATGTAATGCCCGGATCAAACTACAAGACAAATCTGCTCTTTCACGATTGCACTGTCAGACTACTGCAATAAAATATTGTATTCCGATACCACCGCATCCCGTTTTCTACGATCATTGGGTTTTATCTTGTCAACTCAAATGCGACCGGATACACTCGTTACCGTGGCAACGACAACAAGAGTGGCGCGAGCCGACGGTATTATAAGGACATGGGGGGACAAAATGGGGGAAAAAAACGTGTGTTGGTGGTCACCGGTGGTCAGGAGAGGAGAAGACGTTTATTTTAGGCTTGCTGAGGTATATTCACGTACTTGTAATACGATACGGCTCACAAGCAGGCAATAAAATGTTATGTAGCCTAGCAAGCTAGTGGTAGCACGAACTGTTGGACGTAAACATACAGCCGTTCTGTCGAATCATTTAATTACAGTAAGTTAGCACCCATTATTTCTGTCATGTAATGTTGGTTTGACCTGACGGATTATAATACACAATCTGACTAGAGCAGTGATTTCCAACCTTGATGGCGCCAAGGAACATTTTACAATTGAAAAATCTCACGGCACACCAACAAACAAAAACGTCACAAAAAGTGGATACATTCATTACTGTATTTACTTCCTGCCATCTAATAGAAGACCATTCATTTGTTCTAAGTACTATGCCTCACAGGCATAAATAGAGGAACAAAGATACATTATTTATTGTAATTAAGTACACAAGTATATACAGTAAATGAACAGGTCATTTATATAGACACATTCCTCCATCTTGTGATCGGATCCATGATCGGTTATTGGATTTTTAAACTTGCTGATCGACTCCAAAAATCCTGATCGTGTAAAGCCTAAAGACAACCTGTACTTGATATGCAGAAGGTTGGAAGTCTTGTACTCAGTAAGCTTGTTTCCTTAATTGCAAGTAACTGATACATTGAATGTGTATTGATAATTCCACTGCTGTCTGAATTTTAATCAATGTAGCGTGCCTTAATTATTCCCTTATTTTATAGTTGCCAACTTTATGCACGCTAAGCATGATGTGCCACCACCAAATTACCCCTGGTCTCAACCCGGGCCACACCACCGAATATTCTTTGGCTCCGCCCCTGTGTCAAACTTTAACCAGGTCACAGACGCATTGAAAAACATTGGCTTTTGATGGCATGGGACCTATGGGGTGGGGGGTCATTTCCCAGACACTTACAGTATGGATCTAACTTTAATTTGACCAGTCATAGAAAACACCTTAATAGAATATGGTCATTAATGTACGACTGAAAACCTTTCAGCTGGGACAAAGGCATTCGAAGGGGGAAAAATATGTTGTTTTCACATCGCTTAATAGCAAAATTATAACAAGCGTCTACAACTTTACACAATTTTTTAAATAATTACCAGTTAAGACAAATGCTAAACAATGGTTTGGGACAATCATGTTGTAATACAGATAAGGTAGTAACAAAATATTCCTACATCAATTGTTGAGAAAATACATTAGTGCATGATGGGAACAAAGCAACTCGTCATTGCTTTTCACTGCTATTATTTTTCATGCTAATTTGGCACCATACTCTCTCATGTTGAGTGTTTGTTTTCCTTGTGTACCGTGACTGAAAAGCCTTCCACAGACAATAGGCACCTCATAGGCTGATGACTAAAGTAGACAACCTGCAGTCGAGTTGTTATGGCAACACATGCTTGCCAAACATGCTGTACAAAAGGGACCAGAGTGAACACACCATCACAATGTCTCCTCCCTTAATTTCCATATGACACTTTAAACATACGCTCTTAGTAGCATTGACATATGCTGGACAATATTTTCCACAGCAAACCAGAGTGAATCTAGGTATCAGGTTCTTCACCTTGTGAGCCACACTGCAACTCAGCTTCATACGTAGTGTAGATGGGTGCATATCATAACTGTCTCCAAGCAGTTAATGCCAGAGTGGTATTTTTTCAACATAGCATTATGTTGTAAATAAACAGCAAATTATCTTTATAAAGATCTATGAAAATTACAAATTATCACCTCCAAGAACAAATGACAGGTCAGGGGAGTTAGGTGGAGCATGAAATCCTGCATTCATCCATTTTCTACACATTTTTACAGGACACGTTTTAACAAAGAAGCATTCATACTCACATTCACACCAATTTAGTGTCTTCAGTGAACCTAACACGCATATTTTTGGAATGTGGAAAGAGGCTAAAGTACCCGGAGAAAACCCATGCAAGCACGGGTGGAACATGCAACCTCCACACAGGAAGGCAGGAGCTCGTATTTGAACTCCCAGTCTCAGAACTGGGAGGCGGATGTGCTAACCATTTGACCGCCGTGCCTTCAAGAAAAGAAAAAAAACCTATAAAAAAATCCTCTATAGTTCATAAATAGCCTTTTTAGAAGACTGATAAGTCATGCTCAATAGGTGCAATTACAATCTTAATATTATGAGAGTTTGTTGGCATGTAAAGAGATGTTCTTTAAACAATTTAAACAAGGCGGACTCTACTGGATTGGACTGTATGTAGCACCAACATTTTATGTGCAAAAGAGGATTGTCTGATATATGTATATTTTATGACAACTTGGTAACAGAAATCCATACAAATCAACTTTCCCTTGATAATTAGAGCTGGCACATTGTCCAAAATTGTCAAATAAAAATGTCCCATCTCAAGAGTGAGTTCGTCATTGATTCATAAAGTGCAATTTTTGTTCGACATTTGTTTCAGTATACCATGACGCATGACAATATCCAGAGGGGTTAATCTGGCTATCAAGATGGATTGTAAGAATTCATGAAGGTCTCTGTTTGGTACTGTAGCAAGAAAAGCCGCCTTCAATGTTCATAAAGCAATGGTTGACAGGAGAGCCATGACTGCCACACCACAGAAAATGAGTAGGGTCTGAAGTAGGGAGTGCCTGTAAAACAAAAGCTTTAACACTCAGATTCAGAGACAAATAATTATTCTAGTCATGATTAATGTAGTATATAGCTTGCCTCAAACTGGATTCCTCGAGCAGGTCAGGAACTACATTCACCAAGGCAATGTACAGAAAGCCTCCAGAGGTGAATGGAAGTATCCAGGAAGTTGCATTTTCTGGAAACGGTAGATCACTGCTGTAGCTCACAGGATATTTGATGGTATGGATTCATAAACCAACAAAAGATCTTACCTGTGCCTTTTGGTGACTGAGCACACAAAGCAAAGCAAGCCCCCAGGACACCAACCAATGCAGTGGACAGCTGCAGACGAGCAGCACTCCACCGGTCGAACCCGGCTCGCAGCAATATGGCAAAGTCACCCACCTGTGAACAATGACGTTTCATATGACTGCAGTGGCTAAACGTTCAGCGACTTCACATTCCAGTTTGGGGCATCTAAATGCTCCCTCTAAATTGAAGGCAAATGTGAGCTAAAGACAAGACATTCATTTGTCAAATATATTTAGGTCCAAGAAATTCACCTCATGTGGGATTTCATGGAGCAAGATGGCAAAAGTGGTAAGAAACCCAACCTGTAAGAAAAGTATCATTATTAGTGAAATCCCCTTCCCTAATCTGTATATAACAAAAAATAAAGAACATTTAAGACCCATACCATTCATGTATTTATCATTGAAATAATATGCCCAAGAGCACCAGTAAAATGGCATGTGCGTGCGAATGTATGCTTGTTTGTGACATCTAGCTAACTTCCTCTCTGGCACATACATCCATAGTTCCCGCTGGTAGCCTTATGCCACACCAGCTGGACCCTTCTTCTTCCCGCTACAATATATAGTCATCTTCCTTAATGGATACAAGGGCTCGTTTCTGTAGAATATTTGCATTTTGTAATTTAAGACTTAAGGTACAAGAAGGAATCTGTATTAAATTTGAGTTTAATTTATTTTCAAAAACTTTTTTGTCTCATCTGTGTGTGCATCTCTGTCTGTCGGTCTGTCTGTCTCGCTCTCATATCTGGAAAAATATTAGAAACATACAAAGTTTGAATGTGATCCAAATAAAATAGTGTTCTCCACAAGGTACTGTTGGTTCCACTGACTGAATAAAATCAATATGTCTACGACAGTGTCATTTTAAACAGACCAATTGAATTTATGGTGTGTATTAGATCACAAGGGTGGCATTGTAGCTGATTGGTTATCACATCTGCCTCACACTTCTGAGGACCCGGGTTCAATCCGGCCTCACCTATGTGGATTTTGCATGTTCTTCCCGTGCCTGCATAGGTTTTCTCCGGGTACTCTGGTTCCCTCCCACATCCCAAAAACATGCATGGTAGGTTAATTGATCCACCCATCCATCCATTTTCTGTACCGCTTATACTCACTAGAGCCGCGGGCATGCTGGAGCCTATCCCAGCTACCTTCGGGCGAGAGGCGGGGTACACCCTGAAATGGTCGCCAGCCAATCGCAGCAGTAGGTTAATTGAAAAGTCTAAATGAGTGCGAATGCTTGTTTGTTTTTATGTGCTCTAGGATTGGCTGGTGACCAGTTCTGGGTGTACCCCGTCTCTCGCCCAGAGTCAGCTGCGATGGCTCCAGCTCGCCCGCGTCCCGAGTGAGGATAAGCCGTACGTAAAATGGATGGATGGATTAGATCACATTTTATTTGGTCAGGCATTTTTTTTAAATCTATGTCCATGTTATCTAATTCTGAAGTAGATCAGATCTTTCATGCCTTTGCCTCCTCACGTCTTGACAACTTAATTTTCTCTTCACCTATTTCAACAAAACTAGGATACTTCGGATTACGCCAGATTTAGGCAAATTCCACAGTCTGAATTTGCAATGTGACAAGATTTCCCAGAAATGACAGTCCCAGAGTACAATGGACCAAGAATTCTGAAAATGGGATGAAGTATGATGGGTTCCGGAGAATTAGTTTTTTGTATGGAAAAAAAAGGGTCTTTTTGAAGAATCTTTTTGTGTGATATTGCCTACAGAAAATCTGTTCAAAAACACCTTCAAATTTGAGTATGACCTGATTCTTCCTCAACATATCTACTTCACTCCATTGGTGTTTCATCTGCTACTCGGGGAACCCCTTCTCCTATTGGCTGACAGGTTAAGTTAAATACTGTAAATCCACCAATAAACTCATACGGGCCCAAATTCTAGGGGGTGCTCCTACTCGACGCATCCAAATTACCATGACGTTTCAAATGCCGTCATTGCCCTAAAAATCCAACCTAAATAGTGAAAATGGAGCATTATTCGTGTGAAGAACACTGTGGGCAGTAGAATAGGTCAAGTACTTTAGACAATTGGTTTTTGGGGAATATATTTCTGATGGAGGATTTGAAAGGCCTTTATAGTGCTCATTCCATCCATCCATCTATCCATTTTCTTCCACTCATCTGAGGTCGGGTCGCGGGGGCAGCAGCTTGAGAGCAGGGAGGCCCAGACTTCCCTCTCCCCAGCTAATTTGTCCAGCTCTTCCAGGGGAACCCCGAGGCGTTCCCGGGACAGCCATCTCTCCAGCGTGTCCTGGGTCGTCCCCAGGGCCTCCTCCCGGTGGGACGTGTCCGGAACACCTCACCAGGGAGGCGTCCAGGGGGCATCTTAACCACAGATACCTGAGCCACCTCATCTGGTACCTCTCAATGCGGAGAAACCAATTTTGCCCGCTTGTATTCGCGGTCTTGTTCTTTCAGTAATGACCCACAACGCGTGACCATAGGTGAGGGTAGGAACATAGATCAATGGGCAAATTGAAAGCTTCGCCTTTCGGCTCAGTTCCTTTTTCACCACGACAGACTGATACAAATTCCACATTACTGCAGACGCTGCACCGATCCATCCATCTATTTTCTGTACCGCTTATCCTCACTAGGGTTGCGGGCATGCTGGAGCCTATCCCAGCTATCTTCGGGCGAGAGGCGGGGTACAACCTGAACTGGTCGCCAGCCAATCGCAGGGCACATAGAAACAACCACACACCTACAAGCAATTTAGAGTCTTCAATCAAACCTACCTATCAGTCTGTTTTTTTTTTCCCCTAAAGAAAATTCCACAAAGATAGCAGCCACTCGTCACGTTGACTGACCAGTCCTCACAGTGTTAATAGAGTCAAAATAATATGTAAAACATGCAGTGCTTTTTTCTTTTTTTTCTTTTTACCGTGTACGTGCGGTGCAAGTGACCAAGAGCTACAACTCCTGCCTTGCTAACTTAGCGACATTTCCGCTATATTTAGTGAGCAGGGGCGTCGGTGGCAAATGAGTATTTTGGTACAACTCCCGAACGGCCGGTCCATTCCAGGCCTGGCTAAACTTTTTTTTTTAAGGATAATTCCTTATCCACACAGCCATCTTTTAACAAAACATAATTACAGACTACTATTCAACAAATACAAGACGACCTATAGGTAGCCGTACGTCAACCGATGTGGTCGTGCATGCCAAGCCGAGTATCCTGGCCGCCGGCTTGAGTACCGGTATAGATTATAGCCTCCAAGCTGGAGCATGTGTTTGATTGATGACTTCGTCGGACCCTTGCTGTTGTGCCGTGCGCGGTGTGACCAACAATTGGAGTTTAGCTGCAGACAAGCCCTAAGCTGGTTGTCTCCGCCCCTCTACCCCCACACCAGACGTGATGCAAAATGTGCACAGACTGGAGTCTTTGAAAATTCAACTGACAGCCTGGATGAAAATACAGACACTGTGGCATCCTATATATCAGTTTCTGTGATGAGGTGTGTGTACCAACAAAGTCATTTCGGACGTTCAATAACAACAACCTGTGGTTCACTGCCAAACTTAAGCAACTACTCCATGCTAAAGAGGACGCATATCGAAGTGGAGATAGAGCCCTATATAACTGCACTAGAAACCAGCTGACTAAAGAAATTAACATCGCAAAGAGAAATTATGCAGTAAAGTTAGAAAAACAGTTTACCGCTAACGACGCTAAATGAATCTGGCATGCATGACAATCACTAACCAATTACAAGTGACCATCCCCCCAAGCTGCTCCAGAGGGGGGCCCCGGTGACCCACGTCCGGGCAAGGGAAAACCAAGTCCATTGTTTGTCGTCATCATAAGGGGTCTTTGAGCCGTGCTTTGTCTGGTCCCTCACCTAGGACCTGTTTGTCATGGGTGACCCTGTCAGGGGCATAAAGCCCCAGACAACATAGCTCCTAGGATCATTGGGACACACACACGGCTCAAAGAGGAGTATTTTAATCTATTATTTTTCTATTTATTCCTTGTATTAACTACAAAATGTGAATGTGTATGACTGTATTCTTTAAAGCACTGAGTCCTCTCTGAGAAGTGCTATACTTGTATCAATAAAATGGACTTAACATTAAAGTATACAAGTGTCGATAATACTGTGACCGACTAGTGTCTATCTAGAATTGTTTACAAGCAGTTTACAAGCATGAGACAAATGACTGTGGGGGGAAGGAGCATCTGGAAACTTGATAATTTCTAAAGCCCTAAATATGTGGCCAAAATAATGCAAGCGGTTAACCTCCATATTTTGGGATAGTATGCACACAGTTCCTCACCTTTTTGCTGACAAGAAAGCTCCCTGCAACAGCCAGTCCATGTGTAAAGTTGTCAATGCAATTGGCCAGTAGGTTGAGGTAGCCCCTTGTCTGAAAACATAGTACGGGTATTTAGGTCATATCACTGTATTAGGATATACATTTTTAAATGAGAATTTTTCTCTGAATTAAAATGAACTGCTGACACTTCTCTGTTCGCTGTTGTGGTGGTAAAGCCATCTATAAAATGTGACTGGTACACTCTTTATGTCATGGTCTGTGTTTTGGTTTGGGTTGTGTTTAGTTTTGTTCCATGTTTTCCTGTGTTCCATGTTTGTCGTGTGCTCATTAGGTTGTTGTGTCCACCTGTTCTCGTCTCTTTTGTGTCGACCAATCAGCTCTCTCCAGCCACTCGCGTCTTGTCCAGGTGTTCCTCGTTGTCTCGTCAATTTGTTTGTATTTAGTTCCCTGGGTTCTTTCAGTCCTTGTCGGTTCATTGTCGTTGTCACGTCTTGCCATGTCATAGTCGCCAGTTGTTTTTGTCATAGTCGCCAGTTGTTCTTGTCATAGTCGCCAGTTGTTTTATCATTGTGATTAAATATTATTATTTTGAGATTCCCGCACTCCTGCCTTGCCTCCCTGCTTCCCTGCAATTGGGTCCACCATGTTCTTGCCTTGCGTTCCTCGCCGTCGCCCTAACCATGTTCATGACACTTCATGGCTTGGACAGCAGAAGCTTTAGTTGTAATGAGATGGATTGCTCTACTTAAGTGATCCATGACACATGGATCTAAGTGCAATCTTGTTTTGACTTAATTTCTCATTAGGCATTTGTGTTAGACTTAATGAATGCTCGTACTAATTATCATTTAACATTTTATTTGTAAATGAGTGCACTCTGGGTGGCACGGTGGCCGACTGGTTAGCACATTCGCCTCACAGTTCTAAGGACCCGGGTTCAAATCTGGCCTTGCCTGTGTGGAGTTTTCTCCATGTACTCCAGTTTCCTCCCCCATTCCAAAAACAGGCATGGTAGGTTAATTAAAGACTCTAAATTGCCCGTAGGTGTGAATGTGGGTGCGAATTGGTTGTTTGTTTATATGTGCCCCGTGATTGGCTGGCAACCAGTTCAGGGTGTAACCCGCCTCTCACCCAAAGATAGCTGGGATAGGCTCAAGCACGCCCACGGGCCTCGTGAGTATAAGCAGTACGGAAAATGAATGAATGAGTGCACTCTGGTTAATCCTTGGGTGTGGAATGAGAAAAGTGAAGTTGTATTAAAAAGCACCCTGTATAAATAATAAATAATAACTACCTTTACATAAAATAAAATGAACTTGGTGTTTAATGTACTTAAGACCAGGTTTTTGCTAGTTTGTTGCTTCAAGACGCAAGCATTTTTGGCTATACCATAGCAGGGTGATGACAATGCGCGTCACTGCGCCTCATTTAATGATCAGCACACCTCCAGGTGTGTATTTAAATGACGCCAGGAAATAACTGGGTGAGGCCGAAAAGAGCACTCATTGCTTGCATTTTAAGCTGATGCTCATTGAACAGTTGGTAACTTGGCATTCTTTCTTGACTTTTGTGGCCAATCTGGCTAACTGGAAATTTAGAGACAGTCATGTTCTACACTGTACCTGTATTTGTCTAACGGTGATTTTGTGTCTGTGAACCTTTTCTGTACACTCTCTAAAACGTATTTCAATGCACATTTTTTGCAGATGAAGTCATCACCATTTAAAGTTGGATTTAGCTTAGCTTTCAGAAAGATTAAACTTTTTCGCTTAGCTTTCAGAAAGATTACACTTTTTCGGTTATTATGTTTTACTTTCATAAAATCTAGCCATGATGTGTGACGTCATGAGAGATGTCAGCATTATGGTGCGAGATCAGTTCGAATCAAAGGAATAATTATTTATTTTGCTTTTTCAACACTTAATTCAATAAGATGGACCTTCGACAACATGCAGGACGTCAAAATCTGTAGATCTCAGCGTATATTATGGGAGCTTTAACAAGAAAATAAAATGAGAAGGATATACATTTGAATGTATGTAAAATAAGTGGACTCATTGTTATCAAAGTTGAATAACATTAAGAATAAAACATTGCCTCTACAGTAAATAAAGGTTTTATGGCGACAGTTTGACCCTGAAACCGATTACAGGAAGTCCTCGAGTTATGACGTACTCGACCTATGACGTTTCGACTTTACGACGCCCGTGCCTCATCCGCCATTTTGTCCCGAGCACCATAGTATTTCTGCTTAGCTAGTGCATAGTGCTTGTCTGTGTTTGTGCGCCGGGAGTATTTTTGCCTTTTTCGCCCTCGTTTTATCCACACTCTCAGCAGTAATGGTAAGTACAGCAACTTATTTTTTTATTTTAATGTATTTTAGTTTCTCTATACGAAGTGTTAACCTTTCCTGCTACGGTCACCTGACCGTGGTCGGGAGACACATGGGAAACGCCTTCTCCAGGGCCGAGGTTGTCCTCCTTGGGGTTAACTCCCTTCTCTCGTTTGCTGCTTTAATGGCTTTATTAGCTCCTCTGCACATTCAACGTCAATGGGTCCTCTGCTAAACGGTACTCTTTCCCGGTCGCCATCACTTCACTTGCCACTGTACACACTCGCACCTGCGCGCACGCCTTCCTCCTTCACAGTCCCAGCAGAGGACGCCTGCGCAGTCCCGTCTCACTCACACATGGACGCACACGCCCACACACACTGAGCTTGCTGTCACAATCACGTGGGACAAGACAATCACCCGTAACAGAAGTATTTCGACGTAAATCTCGACTTAAACGGTGAAATCCGACTTACGCGGAAATTTGGGTTATGTCGCCAGCTTAGGAACAGAACTCCTTCGTAAATTGAGGACTTCCTGTATTTCCATTTGGTTATTACCGATATGATATTTCGTCTTCAAAATACTAGCAAATCAGAGACATTGACCAGTGTCCCAGGACGGATTGTGTTTGACCTTTGAAGTTCCATCATATAGTATATTAGATCAGTTAACTGTAACATACAACCCCAATTCCAATGAAGTTGGGACGTTGTGTTAAACATAAATAAAAACAGAATACAATGATTTGCATATCATGTTCAACCTATATTTAATCGAATACACTACAAAGACAAGCTATTTAATGTTCAAACTGATAAACTATTGTTTTTAGCAAATCATCATTAACTTAGAATTTTATGGCTGCAAAACATTCCAAAAAAGCTGGGACAGGGTCATGTTTACCACTATTTTACATCACCTTTTCTTTTAACAACATTCAATAAACGTTTGGGAACTGAGGACACTAATTGTTGAAGCTTTGTAGGTGGAATTCTTTCCCATTCTTGCTTGATGTACAGCTTCAGCTGTTCAACAGTCCGGGGTCTCCGTTGTTGTATTTTACACTTTATGATGCCCCACACATTTTGAATGGGAGACAGGTCTGGACTGCAGCCAGGCCAGTCTAGTACCCGCACTCTTTTACTACAAAGCCACGCTGTTGTAACACGTGCAGAATGTTGTTTGGCATTGTCTTGCTGAAATAAGCAGGGGCCCCCATCAAAAAGACGTTGCTTGGATGGTAGCATATGTTTCTCCAAAACCTGTATGTACCTTTCAGCATTAATGGTGCCTTCACAGATGTGTAAGTTACCCATGCCATTGGCACTAACACAGCCCCAAACTGTCACAGATGCTGGCTTTTGAACTTTGTGTCCATAACAGTCCGGATGGTTCTTTTCCTCTGGCCCGGAGGACACGACGTCCACAATTTCCACAAACAATTTGAAATGTGGACTCGTCGGACCACAGAACACTTTTCCACTTTGCATCAGTCCATCTTAGATGAGCTCGGACCCAGAGAAGCCGGCGGCGTTTCTGGGTGTTGTTGATAAATGGCTTTTGCTTTACATAGTAGAGTTCAAGTTGCACTTACGGATGTAGCGCCAAACTGTATTTACTGACATTAGTTTTCTGAAGTGTTCCTGAGCTCATGTGGTGATATCCTTTACACATTGATGTCGTTTTTTGATGCAGTGCCACCTGAGGGATCGAAGGTCACGGGCATTCAATGTTGGTTTTCGGCCTTGCCGCTTACATGCAGTGATTACTCCAGATTCTCTGAACCTTTTGATTCCTTGCACTTGTACATTGAGGAATATTGTCCTTAAACTGTTCAACTATTTTCAACCGCGCTTGTTCACAAAGAGGTGAACCTCGCCCCATCTTTGCTTGTGAATGACTGAGCAATTCAGGGAACCTCCTTTTATACCCAATCGTGGCACCCACCTGTTCCCAATTAGCCTGTTCACCTGTGGGATGTTCCAAACAGGTGTTTGATGAGCATTCCTCAACTTTCTCAGTCTATTTTGCCACCTGTCCCAGCTTTTTTGGAACGTGTTGCAGCCATAAAATTCCAAGTTAATGATTATTTGCTAAAAACAAAGTTTATCAGTTTGAACATTAAAAATATTTGTAGTCTTTGTAGTGTATTCAATTAAATATAGGTTGAAGATGATTTGCAAATCCTTGTATTCTGTTTTTATTTATGTTTAACACAACGTTCCAACTTCATTGGAATTGGGGTTGTATTATGATGCAGCATTTGTTCACCTACTGTACCTAAAACACGGGCATAATCTTCATCATTATCATTTGTTTTTAATTTATCGGTTTTATGTTTGGTTCTCAGAAACGCATACCTTGACTGTTCCCTGCAGACTCCGATGCGTAGAGGATTTCTGTGACCCAGTCTGGGGCCCATTTCCATGTAACACAACAGCCTTTCCACTGCAAAGTGAACTTGACTGTGTGTGTGTATGTGGGGGGGGAAGAAAGGAGGGGCAAAATGATCATACCACCCTTTGTCATGACATCCACCACAATGAGGAAATGAAATATTCCGTCAGCAACATTGAAAATAACTATCAACTAGTTCGTTTTTGGACCGGTGAGTTCAACGTTTTGAATTATGAACTACGAACTGAACTAGTTTATTTTTGGAACGATGAACTGAACTTAGAACTCGTTTGCGGAGAAAATTAACTTTCTCAACACTGATCCTGTACATACTAGGATTTCCACGATCAGGATTTTTGGGGCCGATCACTGATCAGCAAGTTTAAAAAAAACATAACTGATCACCGATCCGATCACATGATAGAGGAATGTGTCTATTTAAATGACCTGTTCATTTACTGTGTGTGTACTTGTGTACCTAATTGCTAAAAAAAATCTAGTTACAATAAATAATGTATCTTTGTTCCTCTATTTATGCCAGTGAGACATAGTGAGAGACAGAACAAATGAATGGTCTTCTATTAGATGGCAGGAAGTAAATACAGTAATTAATGTATCCACTTTTTGTGACATTTTTGTTCGTTGGTGTGCCGTGAGATTTTTCAATTGTAAAATATGTTCTTTGGCTCCATAAAGGTTGGAAATCACTGCTCTAATCAGATAATGTATTCTAATGAGTCAGGTTAAACCAACATTACAACATGACTTATTGTAATTAAATTACTTTATTTTTAATTAAATTACTTCCCCCACACCGAAACGTTAGAGTGTGATTTGACAGAACGGCAGCATGTTTACATCCAACCGTATGTGCTAGCAGTAGCTTGCTAAGCTACATAACGTTTTGTTACCTGCTTGCCATATCGTATTAAAAGTACGTGAACATACCTCAAGCAAGCCTTAAACGAACATCCTCTCCTCTCCCGAGCACTGGTGACCACCAACACACGTTTTTCCCCATTTTGTTTTGACAAACACACGGTGCGATAGACTCTTGTTGTCGTCGCCACGGTAACGATTTATTTGGTCGCAGTTGAGTTGACAAGATAAAGCCCACTGATCATAAAAACGGGATGCGGTGGTATCGGAATACAAGGTTTTATTGCAGTAGTTTGACAAGTGCAAGCGTGAAAGAGCAAATTTGTCTTGTCGTCTGATCCGGGCATTACGTGTTGTCTGTCTCAGACGTGTTGTCTGTTCCACACCGCCGACATTTTTTTTTATTTTATTTTTTTTAAATAACTTTATTGGCCATCAGATATTTACAGGTCTACGCCAAAAGACATGCAACAAGGCTAAAAATAAACTAGCTTTTGGATTCAAATATACTGTGCACGATGGCGACACAGAGTAAATGTCTTTTGCGGACATTGATGGGATCTGCGAATTATGGCATTAAAGCCGATCAGCATAAAATGCTAATTATTGGCCGATACCGATAAGGCTGATAAAATCAGTGTAAAGTCTAGTATATACACTGTATTATATGATCCTGCATCACAATATATATATCACAAGTTTAAAAAAAAAATCTGTCATTTTTTTTACAATAATGGCAGCCCAAAGAAAACAAATACACTAACCCACAACATGTACAGTGGGTGGAAAAAGAATGTGAACCCTTTGGAATTCCTTAAATTTCTGCATAAATGTATTATAAAATGTAGTCTTATCATCTAAATCACAAGAATAAACAAACGGAGTATGTTTTAATATTGTTATTAAAAATAATAATTTCACAAGGACGGAGGATAAAGTAAATGAACACTTAGATTTCATAACTGGTTGACCCTCTTTTGGCAGCAATAACCTCAACCAAGTGTTTTCTGTAGTTGCACAATGATCAGGATGAATTTTGGACCGCTTGTCTTTATAAAATTGTTGCAGTTCAGCAAGATTTCTGGGATGTCTGTTGTAAATAACTCTCTTGAGGTCATGACACAGTATCTCAATCGGGTTGAGGTCTGGAGAAACCCAGAACACTTCTTTTCTTCTTCTGAAGAGATTCTCTTGTTGGTTTGCTTCTCTGTTTTGGACTGTTGTTTTGTTGCAGCAGCAATCCTATTTTGAGCTTCAACTGATGGACAGATCAAATTCTTCTACAAAATATCTAGATAAACCTGTGAATTAATTTTTTCCATTGATGAGTGCAAGCTGTCCAGACCCCAAGGTTGAAAGGACACCCATACCATGATCCTCCGTCCATCATGCTTCCAAGTTGGGATAAGGTTTTGATGTTGGTGTGCTATGTCAATTTTCCTCCACACATGGCATTTTGTGCTTTCCTCCTAAACAATTCAACTTTCGTTTCATCCGTCCACAGACTATTTTGACAGTAGTGCTGTGGAACATCAGAGTGCTCTTTAACAAACTTTCAATGTGCAGCAGTTTTTTTAGACAGCAACGGCTTCTTCAAAGGTGTTGTCCCATGAACCCTATTCTTGTTTAAGGTTTTACATATGGTAGATTTGTCAACAAAGATGTGAGCATGTGCCAGTGATTTTGTGAAGTCTTCAGCTGACACGCTCGGGTTCTTTTTTACCTCCTTAAGCATTCTGCGCTGTGCTCTTGCAGTCTTCCTAACAGGACGCCTACTCCTTAGAAGAGACGCAACAGTGTTGAACTTTCTCCATTGGACAGAGCAGCTTTAAGCCACACCTCCAATCTTGTTTCATTGATAGGACTCCAGGTTGGATCACACCTGACTGATAGCTCTTGGAGAATCTATAACCTAGAGGTTTACTTACTTTTTCTCCGTCCTTTGAACATGTGTTATTATCAATAAAAATATTAAAACATAACTGTTTGTCTCGTATTAGTTTAAAGGTGCCCTTCCATCAGAATAATTTTTTTTACTACCGTTTCTTGAATACAATAGGTGAATATTAGTCTGTGACATGGTTTGAATGTAAATTGTATGTAAAGCTGATAAACACATAAGGCTTCCAAAACGACCGGATCAGATTTCCGTGTATTTGTGAAATCAAAAGTTAAATCATTATTGAAGTACCTGCCTACTTTGTGGTTGGTACCTACCCACTCAACTCAGCTGAACCGCAACACGGCATTTCCGGGTTTCAAGCGAACAAGTTTCAGCTGCTGCCAAGCCATAGAAATAGTCTATAAGGCATACATACGTTGTGTTTTACAAAAATAAGTATATTCATTATTTATGATGTAACAGTGGTGGATGAAATAGCGAAGCTTGCATTCATTGTCGGCAGTCATGATCATTGCGGCAGATTCAATTCCAATGAATGGGAGCGGATGATGAGCCTAAACCTCCAACTATCCGCCTCTCTTTTTATTTTTAATCCACTTCCCCTTTTACATCATGTTCCCTATTAGTGGGCCAACAATCCAATGCTCAGTGAATTGTGCTTCACAATAATAGTAACGTGCGACAGGCGCCCAGGGCTGAAAAGGGGATTAAAAACGAGGAATAGAAGAAGAAAAACGAACAAAATAAATAAATAAATAATCAAATGAAGCTAACCGTGGCCACTTCACAGCACATCTTTGCCGGACGCAAATTCGTCGATGACGCGCTGAAGAGGACCAAGGTGGGAGGAGCATATCAATGTGGCGCAAATGAAGTGAATCTGCTATCAAACTCTTAAGAGGGACGTGAGTTTACTATGAATGCTTGGCTGCCCCAAGCTTCTAGCCTGGCAGACACTGTGATATGGAACTGTCAGATCCAAGCTGTTTTCTATATTTAAATTTTGGAACATGAGTGATCCAATCAGAGCAAAACTCGTTTACATGTCGCAAAATAATGAGAAATCGGACCGTTTTAAATGCCAGGTGGAAAAGACAAACTACAATAGCTTGAAAAAGGCCATTTTGGGCATTTCCAGCCTAAATTATGTTGCAAACCCAATAAAAGATCATCAAAGATAAAAAATAAAATAAAAAAATGTTTTGAAGTGCACGTTTAAGTAGGCTCAGTTTATTCTTGTGATTTAGATGAAGATCAGACTTCATTTTATAACCAATTTACACAGAAATTTAATGCATTCCAAAGGTTTCACGTACTTCAAAAGAATGAGACTTTGAAAACAATTTACCATTGTGGAATGAATTTGCAGTCATGTGATGGAGGGGTAAAATAATAGTTTTTAGCTGAATTATCAACTCATAGATTTTCTCTCATCAGATTGTGTGGGTGAGTGCCTTTGAATGAGTATACTGACGTGCAATGCATTGAGGGGGAGCTACAGAACTTACCGTACAGTTAAAATTTAGGTCTGAATGTGATGGTGAATCTTCGTCTCCATCTTGGTATGAGAATATCTTCTCTAGGAGAAGGAATGCAAGTAGCCCAGTGATAACCCACAAGCCCTGTGTCATGTAGTGTTTTTCTTTGCTGGCTGTAAAAAAGAGATGAGAAACTTTATTTTTAGTAATAGAGTAGCTACAGGTTTACACTAGGGCTGCAACAACAAAACTAAGGCTAGGAAGAATGTATTCGCCAATCGAATCAATTTGAGAATATCAAATTAAAATTTTCACATTCGATTAGAAGCAAATGAACACGCGTATCTTATTCTGACAGGAGCCAGAATGAATAAAGTCAACCGGCCACTTACTGCGCGCAGTTTTACAGTAGCGTATAATACGTAACGTATCATGGAGCAGTCTCCCCTGAGACAAGAATCTCCACGGAACAAAGCGTCCAATGAGGAGAAGCTGCATGAATGTTCATGGCAGACTGCGACCACGGCAGATGAATTGGATAAAGTTATGCAAGATGCATTCAACACATTGTGGCAGATGATTGATGAGCGCTACCGCTAACTAGAACCTAAGCTAAATAGCTGACAATAGAATATGTGGCAAGGCAATGTTGAGTACGCATGGCGGGGGATCATCATGATTAAATGAGGAATGCTCAGGGAGGACTATGTCATGTGATGCACTCTGCGGTAAAATGATTGATTTAAAAATAAAAAGTTTAGTGTTAGGAATGTTTTTTTTACTTTAAGTCCGATATTATACTAATACATTTAAATACAGGTAGACGAGTCAATGTAGAATCTCAGTCAGCCAAAATCATGATCATCCGCAGAGGTTGAATTGAAGCAACTGGACTGTTCTTGTTTGTTGAAGACAGGCTTCAGTGGGTGTGTTCCCTGGGGGTGGTCAACAAAAGGGTGCTGTTGTTTTTGCCCAATGTGGTTAGTGAAACGACCGTCCTGCATACTAATCAGACGACAAGTCAACTAGGCTTTACACAGGATTTTTGGGGCCAATCACCGATCAGCAAGTTTAAAAAAACGATAACCGATCACAAGATGGAGCAATGTGTCTATTTACATGACTTGTTCGTTTATTGTATATACTTGTGTACTGTATACTGAGTACCTTAAAGTATTCTCTAGTATAATGTATTCTCCTTTTAGACAAAAGTTAAAACATCAATGACCTCTAGGATTGGCATTCGAGGAATGGCCACTGACATAAGTTTAGGTCAAATCAACATGACAGAAATAATGGGTGCTAACTTACTGAAATTAAATTACTTTATTTCAATTAAATTACTTTAACAAATACTGTTACTGTTTAACAAGCACTGCTTACTCCAACTTTCTCACTGTCCCGGCTGTATGGAGGGGTGTTGTTTAGAGTTAGCGTCCGTTTTCTTTCTTTTTTCTTTTTTTTCTTCCCATGCTGCATTGCTGGAATGCGGCATGCTCCTCCTTGTGTACATTCTTCAGGTGGCTGATCAAATTTGTTGTTTTGAAGCATTTAGATGATGTTCCCCATGACGTACTTCGGTTGTGCACATACTGCAATTAACTTACGCGTTGTTTGTCTGAGACACCGCAAAATAATCCCACACCGACGACGTGTTCTTTTCACCGACAAGATTGGAAAAACTTTATTGGCCGTCAGATAGTTACAGTACTACGCCACAAGACAGGTGACAAGGCTAAAAATAAACTAGCTTTTGGAGTCATTCGCGACAGTCTTTTGCGGAGCCGATCGATGACGTCATTGATCGGCTTGGCGAATTATGACATGAAAGCCGATCATCATAAAATGCCAATTATCGGCCGATAGCGATCAAGCCGATCAGATTGGTGTAAAGTCTAAAGTAAACATTTTGTTATTTTTTTCATTATTTACAATTTATTACTTTAAGGCCGTGATTCTCAACCAGTGTGGTGGGCACATTAGTGTGCCATGAGCGCTCGTCAGGTGTGCCGTGGGGAATTATAAAATTTAATGTAATTGCTCAAAAAATTCTTTATTTACTTTGTTCATCTATTTATGCCAGTGAGGCATAGTGACTGACAGAACAAATAAATGCTCTTCTGTTAGATGGCAGGAAGGACATACAGTAATTAATGTATCCACTTTTTGTGACATTTTTGTTTGTTGGCGTGCCGTAAGATTTTTCTAAAATATGTGCCTTGGTTCCATAAAGCTTGGAAATCACTGCTTTAAGGGGGCTGGGATTTTCACACAGCAAACTGTTTGTGCACTGTAGTGCACTGTCAATTTGAAATGTGCTATTTTTGAGTAACGGGACGGAAATAAAAAATTGTTTTAATCAGATTAATCGATTATCGGAAAAAATAATCGACCCATCAATCAATTATTAATATAATTGTTGCAGCCCTAGTTTACACTACAATAAGTATAAAGGGTACTGAAACAGAACAAGAGCTATTTCATTAGGCATTGTCGTATGTTAGAAGACATTGATATTAACTTAATATTTTGGCATATGATAGATAAATGATAAAAATCTGATTCAACATTAGGAATGATCGAATGTGCTAAATAGTTGACATATACGGGTACTGATGGAAAGGTGACCCACCTGAAGAATCAGATACCGCCCATGCTTCAGGGAGAAGGTGAAGAAATACATCACCAAGAAGACCACCGATAGCGAAGCTCAAAAGCCTCTTTAGCTTCTGGCGTCCAGCTGAGAATAACAAAAGTGTGAGATTAATTATACAGCAGGATGGTAGGGAAATTAACATAATTTAATTTCATTACCTTTATTCTCATTCATTATCTTTCAAATTAAATCATTATTTTAACTAATAAAATGTGATGCATTTAAGATGAGCATCTCTGGCTCAGCTTTAAAAAATTAAAATGAATGACTGGAAATGGTATTTAATTATGATCTGCACAAGACTACAACAAGTTACAAACCCACTAGTTAGAAGCTTGATTAGATCATCACAATAGCAGATGTTCATGTTTGTAAATGGAATACAAAATAACCATCAATTGCGTCACCTGAGGACAGGAGAAATGAGGGATGAGCAGCATAGAAAACAGGAGGTGCTTACTAGCAGTCTCAAGGGGGTTGGGACTACATTAAATAAGTCATCAAGAGGTCTTTCAGCCTAACATTGACCCTCAACATCTGGCCAAGGCCACAGAGGAGTTTGTCAATAAGAACAGCAATAATGTCCTAATCCTACAAAACACCTCTGGATGGAGGTGAAACTTAAAAGGTACCAAGTGACAGCCTTTAAAACATGAAGGATTTATAGAGGAGCTGTAAAAAGGAAGCGACAAACATCGTTCTCGACGTGCAAATCTGGTGAACAACTACAAGAAATGTTTGACCTATGTGCTCGCTAACAAGGCCTTCAGTGTCAAGTACCAAGTAATGTTTTGCTTGGGGCTCAAATACATACTGTATTTCTCTCGATCAAACATGAATTCAAAACCTTCATATAACGTGATTTTTTTTGTTGATATTCTGTGTCCCTTAACAGAAGAAATAGACAAATCATTTTTCTGCGGGTAAACCTATTACCCCACCACTGTATTATCTGTTTGTAGCTCCCCGGGAAATTACTAACTTCCAGTCAGATGTCACTAGAAAACTAGAAAAGGCCAAAAATATATTTGTGGTACTATGAGAGGGGACACTGAAGAGGCCACATGCTTCAGTCTAATTTAGCTTGGGTCTGATGAGGAACTATTGAGGTTGCTGACGGACGCTGATTGGGTGAAACAGATGTCAGTCATTCGCGTCACAGCTTTGTTTACTTTTCACATTCACAAAGCCGCCATTACCGGGTGCATGCAATTTTACGACAAGGCTCAAAATAAGCCGATTTCCATCACAATTTGCGAGTCAAAATGTGCATTTTGCACCTGATAAAAGAATACAATGAAAAGCCAAACATTTTCTGTCGCGCATGGTGGAGCAGGAGCAGGAGCAGGCTGGAGAAATTCGGTGCTCGCCGGACAGCACACCGGCGGCTTGGCCTCAGTTGCCGGGCTGAAGCCAGGCAAGGAGTGGCCGCCGATGAAGTGGCAGGGTCCGCGGGAGTGCGGCCGAGTCTCGGTCTCGCTAAGAAGCGGGCTGGTCGGCTGGAGAGGGGCGACCCCACACGGGCGTGCGCGCTCTCCTCGGCCATGTTGGAGGTGACACCACGGGCCGGAAGAGCCGTCCGATGGCGGGTCATCAATGCAATGATTTTTCAGATCCAGCAGGTTGTCAGTAATGAGCAACACAGGACATCATTAGTGTCATTTGGTTAAGGTACCCTAAACTAATAGGTACGGTAGGAAAAACAAACCACATGGGCCACAGGAACCTTTTGCTTCCACTACCAGGAACTCAAAGTTCCTGGGTTGGTTGGTGGAAAAGGGGCTTACTTTGACCTAGCCTTACACTGTGCTGGCGTACTGCCATTGTGGACAGGGAAATGCAACCAGCTCAATATCAGCTGATGTTTTATGGTCAATGTGCAGAGTTTCCAATGCTGTGCACCCATGCTGACAGTAAAAAAAAAAAAAATGTAAATGTCTGGAAATACCGCATCCACAAGGACAAAAATGGTGGTAGACAGAATACAAATGGTCATTACGGAAATTTAGAGGCAGCTAAATATAGATAGGGAAGGAGTGCAGGGATTCTTGGGGGTTCAACTATCCTTGAGAATTGTTCTTCCCACTAGAAGGGCAGCTGTGGCTCAGTGGGTAGAGCGGGTCGTCCAGTGACCGAAGGTCGCTGGTTTGTATCCTCAGCTCCGACTGTCGGTATGTCGAAGTGTCCTTGGACTAGACACTAAACCCTAATTTGCTCCCAGTTTGCCTGGGACCGCCTTGCATGGCAGCAGCCGCCCATTGGTGTGTGAATGGGTGAATGTGAGGCTTTGTAAAGTGCTTTGGGCACTGTGATAGTGTAGATAAAGCGCAATATAAGTGTAGTCCATTTACCAAGTCATGTTTAAGTGTCACGCAATGTGGATCTAAATACCACTGTGCCAGGAGGAGGGTATACAACAATGCAACTAGTTTTGTAACCATTCATGTATTGGTTTCTATTTGGCATTAAAAACAAATTCTGTTGCGAGTCACAGTGCATTAAGCAAATAGAATTAAGCAATGGTTTGACAGGGCTCGAGACTGGCGGCTTTGTGAATGTGAAAAGTAAACTAAGATGTGACGCAAATGACAGACGTCTGTGTCAACAAATCAGCGTTCGTCAGCACAGCCTGCCCCTCGAAACATATTTTGCAATTGGGAGGTGATTGGCAATCCAAACAAATAACAGTTTCATCATGTATGACTAGTAGTGGTGGGTTTTGATCCAAACATCGATAAAATTGATACCAAGTCAGGATTGGTATCGGATCGATACTAGCGTGAAAATATCAATACAGTGGTTTCAGTTTCGCTCTTGCAAGCACTGCTTCGGTTTCGTCAAACAAGCGATGCCAGACTCCCCGTTTTTGTCTCAGCAGGGAGCAGGCACAATTTGCTCTTCCTACCCCCTCTTGTAGTTTGATGTTGTGGCGGCTCATGACTTGGCAGCACACAGCAAACAAGCAAGCAAACTGCCGGCTCGGGTCGGCCAGCCCACCAGCAATTAATTTTCAAAGTGAAACTGTCCATTTGTCACGTTAACCAATTTAAAAAGTATAAATTATGGTAAAACCTTGATGTAATACATTAATCCCAGGTTTAGGGTTAGTTATAAATGTTATTTAAATGAATGCTGGAATTGAATTACTGGAAATGTTTTACAAAAAAAATCCAGACATGACGATGGGGAAATTTTTTTTGTTACTGTCCTCTTGTTTCTGAATTAAAATAAAGTATTATATCTTTACCAATAAACTTTGTCCTAATTTTGTCCTGGGTTTCAACTATCCATCCATCCATTTTCTGAGCCGCTTATCCTCACAAGGGTCGCGGGAGTGCTGGAGCCTATCCCGGCTATCATCGGGCAGGAGGTGGGGTACACCCTGAACTGGTTGCCAGCCAATTGCAGGGCACATAGAAACAAACAACCATTCACACTCAAATTCACACCTACGGGCAATTTAGAGTCTTCAATTAACCTACCATGCATATTTTTGGGATCTGGTAGGAAACCGGAGTGCCCGGAGAAAGCCCACGCAGGCACCGGGAGAACATGCAAACTCAACACAGAACTGTGAGGCAGACGCTCTAACCAGTCCCCACCGTGCCGCCGGGTTTCAACTATCCATCCATTTTCTTGACCGCTTATCCTCACGGGTCGCGGGCTGCTGGAGCCTATCCCAGCTATCTTCGGGCGGCACCCTGAACCGGTCGCCAGCCAATCACAGGGCACATAGAAACAAACAACCATTCACACTCACATTCACGCCTACGGCCAATTTAGAGTCTTCAATCAACCTACCATGCATGTTTTTGGGATGTGGGATGAAATCGGAGGGTTTCAACTATTTAATAATAAAATAGAAAACCTTACAAAAACACGTGAAGGTCGTAAAAATGTATTGAGATTTAGCAATTTGATAATGCATTTACCTTAATTATTGAAAAGTATCGGTATCATTATTGCCGATACTGTCCCTGTATCGGATTGATACCAAAATATGCAGTATCACACACCAGTAATGATTAGTGTTGATCAAGTCGGCATTTTGTTAACAATTCATTATATTTTAACCATGATTTCACAAACCTCTATACTTCTCCATCAACACCTTCAAAGCAAATAATAATCCATCTCTGGTACTCTTCCTAGACATGAAACCATACTGCTGCTCACAAATACTCACTTTTATCTAGAGTCTAGCCTGCACTACTCTTTCCCATAACTTCATTGTGTGGCTCATCAACTTTATTCCTCTATATTTGCCACAACTCTACACATCGCCCTTATTCTTAAACATGGGCACCAGCACACTTTTCCTCCATTCCTGTGGCATCTTCTCATTCTCTAGAATTCTGTTGAACAACCTGGTCAAAAACTTCACAGCCATAAGTATAAGTATGTCATCAGGACCAACTGCCTTTCAATTTTTCCATCCTCTTTAGTGCCTTTCTAACTTCCCCCTTACTAACCACTGCTACTTCCTGGTCCATCACATTTGCTTCTACTTTTCCTTTTCTCTCATTTTCCTCATCCACTCTTCAAAGTATTCTTTCCATCAATCCAACACACTACTGGTTCCAGTCAACACATTTCCATCTCTATCCTGAATCACCCTAACCTGCTGAAAATCCTTACCATCTCTATCCCTCTGTCTGGCCAAAATGACTGTCCAACTTGGCATACATATATCATATTACGCCTTTTTTTGGCCTTTTGCCACCTTTACCTTCACCCTACGTCGCATCTCAGTGTATTCTTGTCTCCTCAGTCGTCTCAGTGACCCACTTCTTAGCTAACCCATTTCTTTACATGCTTTCATGCACTTTAAAGTCTCCTTCTCACCTCATCTTACCAGAAGACACACCAGGTAAATCTGCCATCTTCTTTTCCTGTTTTTATTAGGGATGCACGATAACCATCGGACCGATAATTATCGACCCGGTATTGGGAAAAAATTGACATCACAATGATGTATGATATTGAAAAAACTGTACCGATAACATGAGCCGCCTTATGAAGCTCGGCGCTGGTCGGCAGTGGCTGCTGTTGCTGCATTGGTTGTGACAATAACAGATATTGTGACCGAAATGATTCACCCACGACACCAAAAATAGTCAATAGCCACAGTAAATTAGCATCAGAGGTGGGTAGTAACGCGCTACATTTACTCCGTTACATTTACTCAAGCAACATTTTCCATAAACTGTACTTATCAGAGTACTTTAAATGCACCGGACTTTTTACTTTTACTTGAGTATTTATGTGCAGAAGGATTGATACTTTTACTCCGTTATTTGTTAAATTATTGACAATTATTAAATTGTTGAAGACCCCTCATATAAACCATACAAAAAAATTATATTGCTTATTGGTATCAGTTTGGAGAGGCAGAAAGTTATCAGTATCGGTGGCAAAACACAGTTATCATGCATACCTAGTTTTTATTAGGGATGTCCCCATCCAACTTTTTCACTTCCGATCCAATACAGATATTACAACCTTGAGTTTTGGCCGATATCAGCAATAATCATACGTACTTGACTTATTTTGTAGTATGGTACTTTGGAAAAAGCTTGATCAAGTGATATGAGAAAAATTGACCGATTTATTATTAACCAATGGGTTACACAAAGTCACTTTAAACATAGGAATGTACTCCAATTGACTAAAATAAATGTAAAAAATATACTAGAAAATCCTGGAAAATAACTTCAAAGCCAAAAACAAAAAATATTTAAATTGCAACACAACCACTGCTTAACTTAAAATATTCTAAATTTTAATAGATTGAATAAAAAATAAATTAGAAAACCATGAAAAATAACCTCAATAAATAATAAATACAAATGATACTTTTACAACAATAAAAATTCAATGCAGTTGTTTTTTACTATCAGTATATGGTGGGAACAGCATTTGCTTTCTCCACATGTGTGGCAATATACTTTTGCTGTGCATGTCTGACCTCTGAGGGACAGTGTGTTGCATGCAAAAAGATACACGCAGTGACAAAGAAAGGAGCAGAAGTCACAATCTAATATTGTTAATATAACTTGTTTTTCACAGAGTTTGAAGAAAATATGCGAGAGAGTAGTGTTATTAGGTTTCCCACATAGTTTCCAGGCACGACATGCCCCGCTGCAACTTGACTGGTTCCTGTGTCGCGGGAAGGGCAGGCTACGCAGCTGTCACGAGATGACCATCCCAAACGTATCACTTTGTACAAAATAAAAACAAAGTTTGGTATGGTTACTGTAGGTTTAGAGCAAGGGTTGGGGCTTAAAGGTCAGAGGGTCCACCTCCTCCTCATATTCCAACACACAGCTCGCCATTGCATGTAGTGTGTAGCGCGCTGTGTTTGTCGATTGCAACGCCAATTCTGGCAGCCCTTGTGGTGGATAGAGTAACCACACCTCGGTGTCTTGAGCTTCGGGTATGTTCGGGGTGGGCTCAATATGCGTCATAAAAACCTAATTTTTAGCTAAACTATGGTTGAAAACTTGCTGGAAGTTACCTGCATGTATTACATGACATATAAACAATGCAAATATGAATTTTAACTGACCCCATAATATCTTTGTCATCTGACCTTTAAGGCGGTTTAGAATGGGTTAAGGTTAGGATTAGGATGGGTTACGGTTAGTTGGAAACATTAACCTCGCCACACTTAAGTCACATACTTCTTTTCCCACCTGGAAGTAGTCTGGCGTGTTCTACCGGGATACAGCAGCCAATCATAGTGTAGCAGCGTGTGTCATGGAGCCGGTAATATTGGAGCAGGGCGTGTCCTGCTTGGAAACTATGTGAGAATCCTAATAACGCCAGACAGTATTATTATATTGCCTGTTTGTACTTGCTTGTACGCCGTTTGTGTACCAATATTCATAATTTTGAGAGAGAGAGATATAAGTTCACTGCTAATTTTCGTTAGCTCGTCAATGGTGTTTTTCATTCATTGTGTGTTAGCTTTGAGCTAGCAATTTTTGTGTATAAAAACGAAGAAAGAAAAAGTCTGATGTACAGTATTTGAACATTCAATAGGTGTAATTCTTTTGTTGTGTGAGTTTTGTTTTACAGTGAACTTCAACTGGAGTGTCAATAAAATTACTTTAAGCAAGCATTATTCACTCTTACTCCTTGCTTCTTGTGATCACGTGGGATCTGCATGCCGTCGGCGCGCTGCTGGATAAAAGTGCTGGAACGCAGCATGGAATGGACTGCTTGTATGAGAGTGGTAAAATCGGAGAGTTTAGATCCAGTCCGATCCGAACCGTTACTTTTGCTGACATCGGACCAATTTCCGATCTCAAAGATCGGACCGGGAACCCCTCGTTTTTATTATTCGTAAAGCATCTTGTAGTACCCTTTAAAATCCCTCCATAAAATGAATGTGTTACTATTATTATCCATCCATGCACTTTCTGAACCGCTCATCCTCACTAGGGTCGCAGGTATGCTGGCGCCTATCCCAGCTGAGTTCGAGTGAGAGGCGGGGTATACCCTGAACTGGTCGACAGCCAATCACAGAGCACATACAGACAAACAACCTATCATGCATGTTTTTGGAATGTGGGAGGAAACCGGACTAGCCGGAGAACATGCAAACTCGACACAGGCGAGGCCAGATCCACTGTGCCTTATTTTTATTATTTATTATTATTATTATTCAAATAAAGCACATTTTCATCACAATTGCAAGAGGCAATGGTACTTGGCATTGTCGAGTGATCAAATATAAGTAATTATATCATACTCTAAAAAACCCGGACGCCTCCCTGGTGAGGTGTTCTGGGCACGTCCCACCGGGAGGAGACCCCGGGGACGACCCAGGACACGCTGGAGAGACTACGTCTCTCGGCTGGCCTGGGAACGCCTCGGGATCCTCGGAAGAGCTGGATGAAGTGGCTGGGGAGACGGAAGCCTGGGCGTCCCTGCTAAAGCTACTGCCTCCACGACCCAACCTCGGATAAGCGGTAGAAAATGGATGGACGGATGGATGGACTAAAAAAAAAGTGGTATTGGTGCATTTCACAATTACAGGGCAGATGGAGACAAGAGTGTAACACAGTAAAAACATTGTAGTATCACATGACATATTTTGCAAATGCAGATTATAGAAATGCAGACTATAGAATCATCTTGCTACCTACAGCAAAATAATATAAGTAATTCAGGTTAAAGGTCCTACCTTCAGTTTTAAGGGCTGCTCCAGCTTCAATTGGAATGACGAGCAGGGGGAAAATCCCACTGAGGCCTACAACCACTGAGCCCGCAAGGGATAAGAGCCAAACATGAGCATGCTCACTAGCTAGGAAGTCTGCTATCGCCTGGAGGCCTTGGAGGTCATCAGTCAAGTTAGGGGCTGGTCTTGCACCCGTGGCTGTAGCATGTGCCATGGCTGTTTGAGTCATCTTCTGGCCTAATACCACCTCGGATGTCAGCATCAGCGGGGTGACTATGATAAAAAGAGCAGATACAGCCCAGATGGGCCTCTGACAGCCTTCAGCTTTCATCCGTCCTGTGGGCCAAAGAACACATGTAACCGGAAATCCTGTAAAAATAGGAACATAGCATATACTATAGGTTAGCAGAATATACAGTATGTAAATTAATTTCTCATTCCAAGAATACTCCAGTAAAACATACTTCAGGAAACCAGGTGCTATCGGAAAAAAATAGAAATATGGGAACATCCTGTCATACTGTGATAAGACAAAATGCATACAAAATATTCTGGTTTATATATTTTGTTCAGGAGCAGAATACAACAGTGCCTCACCTCCCTTTGATGACCATATTGGGGAAAAAAAGAATTTGTTTACAACAAGTTATGTATGCTACATTTAGTTTAAAAAATAATAAAATAAAATAAATTAAAAAAGTAAAATAGTTACCAGTCAGAAAAGACAACTGCAAGGCACCCTGATTACTCAGCAAGTTACAGGTAGTCTAACTTGGAAAACTTGTAACTATGATCTCTCATCTCTAACTGGTGCATGTCACTAAAAAGCTAGAGTCAAAAAACATACAGTGCATAAGAGCATTGCTCAAACGAGCAGCAGGCCAGGTATGTACCAACAAGGAAGGACACTGAGAATGAGCCATGCTATTCAAACAGTAAAAACTGGATTTTTCTGCCCTGCAAAAACTTGTGACACAGACTAAACTGAATGCTCTAATAGGCAGGTGTGTTGTTGTGGACATGCTCTCATTGTCAACTGTTGACTTAAGACTCCTTGCCCTAATTGCTAAAATCAGACATGCAAACACCCAAGGCATGAAAAAGGTGACAAATTTTTTTTTTTTTTTTTTAACATAAATTAAACAATCTGGAAGACTGAAGAGTACAGTAAGAAGAAGAAGAAGAATCATCTTTTATTGTCATGAACATGCATGCATGCACACGAAATTTGTTCTCTGCATTTAACCCATCACAGTGAACACATACACATGTTAGTGGAACACACTGGAGCAGGGGGCAGCTGAAGCGCCCGGGGAGCATTTCGGGGTATCAGTGTCTTGCTCAAGGACACCACAGCCGTGAGTCCGGGGGATGTTGGCGGATGTTCCAGTCGGGGTTTTGAACCTAGGTCCCCCACAGTGGCAGGTGATGATCTTAACCATTGGGCCACGGCTGCCAAATCAACACATTTTCTTCACACAGAAAAACATGTACACCACTCAAGTACATGTTGAAGGACAAATTTAAAGTAAACTCCGATTGAAATGACAAATACATTTAATTCGACTACTGACCTCTCCTATTGAAATACAGTGGTATACATTTAGAAATTATTCCTATAAGTTAAAACAATTATTTTGTTGACACCATAATTTGATCAACTGTCGCCGCTATGTTTAGCGTGCGCAAAGAATTCTGGGAATGATGACGTAGAATGGCTGTTGTAAAATTGTTTCGTTGCTGCTCTCTGCGGAGCTAAGCTAGCCACGCGAACAACTATTATCCTCAGTGAAAATAGTAAAAAAAAAGAAAACGATGGGAGGATGTGGCTGGAATTGTTGAGCTGTAAACAAACCATCGCCACCGAACACAGAGTTAGTAGTGAAAAATAGTAAAATAGGTATGCATGTAACTTTATTCTCAGTTATCACTGAATACATTTATAACATCAGGCAAAACGAACAAGTACCATGAGCAGCGGCAAAAATGAAACAGAGCTCTTTTCAACAGATACTCTCTTTCTTAGTCGGTATTGGCAAGCAGTAGCTACAAACAGACCACTGAAAATGACCAACGGGTTTCAACCCACATGTCTTCTTCATCCTCATTTCTTGTTTCTTCCTCTCTCTCCTCATTTTCCTGATCACGCTCTGGTTTGAACTGAAATGGCTGAAAAGCGTTCATCGCTGCTAGGGGCTGCTACTGTGGCTACTGCTAAAAACTCCAGGCGTCGGGCACATCCCCATTTGACGTCACTACCCAGAATGCACTGCGACGAAAAACTAATGGCAGCCTATGCTGAAATTACGATTTGTAAAAATATATAAATCTGGAAATGATTATCGAAAGTTGTATCTTATTGTTATGTGCCTCAAGTCGAAAGTGATCATATATACCAAACATGTCATTGTAATCGAAGTTCACTTTAAGATTAAAAAGATGTGCCACATGAATAGCATCCTCCTCTTTAAGCACTCTTATTCTGGAAAAGAATTGACTAAAATCATTGTCTGTTTCATCTCATTTTTCACTATTACCAATTTCAAAGGCTAATCCCAAATGCATCCTCCAGGAAAATATTAAGTACAATATTTTCTATTTTTATTGGACATTTCTGAATTTGAAGGTAGTTCATTCTGTGTTCTGACATAATCCCAAACATCCCTCTGTCGATTAATACATTTAACATTAACATCCGTAAACTAATTAGTTAATAGTAGGCGCGTTTCCTTTTTTTTGTTTGTTTTTAATGTCCCGTTAGGTCAAGCAGAATGGAGCAACTGTTTCCCTTTTATGCCGGAACAATTTTACTGTGTCACAGTGGAGTTTTTAAGATGCCACTGCGGTTTCTTAGTATTATAATTGATGTTTATTGAGAATCGGAGTCGATCAGTCAAACGGAACAAAGTTTCCAGAGGGGAGTGAGAGACGAAGACAAGAGACAATGCACTAATTGTAAACAAGATCAGAAAAGTAAAAACAGGACAGGACAAGGACAGCAGAAGAAGCATGCAGGACAAGGGTCGTGAACCCGGCTGGACAACTGAAGTGTGGTGGGAGTGACTGTAAATTATAAAAGTCTATAGGAGGTGAGTGTGAGTGAGGGGATACCCAAGTAATTCACATATTCATGAGTTACTTGTCGCAATAAGTGAGTGGCCCCACACCCAGCGAAAAAGTCCCAGGGGTGTGTGCCTGTGGACACATGCAAGTGAATTGACACCGTTTCGCATGCATAATGACTGACAGAAGAGTCCCGTAATTGCTGTGCCTGCACCGCGGAGGCTGAGGACTCCACCCAATCAATCCAGGGGCGGGATCGCTTTTTCCAGAAGTGGTGTGTAATTTAGATTGGTTAGCACTGTGAGTTTTGGCAAAATATTAATACCTAAATATTTAATGTTTCCTATAGCAATGGGGTAATCTGGGATTTGATCTGCAGGAGTCCATGGTTTTGCCATTATTGGGAGTATTGTTGATTTTGTCCAGTTGATAAAGTAATCTAATATTTTTGAAAATGTTTTAATGAGATTGAAGACTGCCTGAAGAGACGACTTGGGTTCCTGTAAATAAAGAAGAATATAATCGGCATACATATTGATTTTGTGTTCTGTCACGAGCGAGCAGATACCTTTAATATTAGCATTCTGACGTATAGCGTGTAGGTGTTTCCTAATTAATACAAGATGTACTAGCGGATCAGCTCTTGTCGCCGATGTTACGTGTGCTTCGCGGTTCCGCTGGGACCACAACCAGTGCCACGACCCGCAGCACCTCAATGCGAAAATACAAAAGACCAGTGCGACAAATACAACGCTGGCTGATCTGATGAGCAAAAATGTTGCTTCAACGTAAGAGTAGGAGTAGAGGATGTCTGCTCCAGAGGTGGGTAGAGTAACCAAACATTGTACTCAAGTAAGAGTACTGGTTACTTGACAATAATATGAAGTAAAAGTAAAAAGTAGTCCTCCCAAAAAATATTTGCATGAAAGTAAAAAGTACACAGTGAAATAATTACTCAAGTACTGAGTAAAGAGCACAAACAATATAAAAAAAAAATACTAATAATAACATTTGCAATTTACTGTATGGTGTTTTCACAAGTTAGCGGAAATATCCATGTTTGAGAAGACAGTGCCAGACAAATCCCAAACTACATGACAGCTGTTGTTTTTGTTCGTCTAAATGTAAACAAGAGTAGCGCGCCATTGCCTTCATGGTAACAATGACCTTTCCAAAACGGTGGTCATTCAGGCAAGACAATGAGTCGGGCAGTTTTATCTAGTGTTAATACCTATGCTCGGGAAGCCCAATAGAAGACATTGTGTGAGGTCATGTGACTTTCTTTTGTCGTTTGATTGGTGAACTAGACTGAAACGTCACGAGCGCTTAAATTAGATTGCCACAAACAGCACCCAACGCGGAAGTCGAAGTCATAGTCTCGCGCATTAAATAGTAGATAAATAAGCAATAATTGATAAATAAAAGTAGCGAGCGACATTTAGATTATTCTAAGAGTGTAAAAGTCGAGTTACCGCTAGCTGTCAGTGTTCAAGGAGTACGAAAAAGCCTATGACGACAGCGATGGCGACCCCCCCCCTCCCCCCATGAGGATCTTAGAGGGGAAAAACTCGATCGGATCTATATGACTCACATAAATGGCCTATTTTTTAGTTATAAATGGCCAATTTTTAGGTCAAAACATCGAATTTCGCCAAAAGGCGACTGATTTGCATGTATGTAAAATACCTGTGATAGGTTATTAAAGTTATTTTATGTCTATACTACTGCTGCCGAAGTATGGACGACGCACAACAAAAGATATCTTGGCGTGGATGCACATTGGATAGACCCACCTAGCATGGAACAAAGGAAAGCAGCCCCAGCGTTTAAACATTTCAAGGGACATCACAATTATAGTAAAATAGATACTAGACAGTACTGCAGCTGAGCTTAACAACATCCTTACGCCATAACTCACAAAAAAAAACCATCACCAGTCATATACAATGGCTCCAATGTCATCAAGGGCTTTAAAAAGTCCCAGCCGGGGAGGATGACGATGACGTGAAGTTTATGGAAAATTATATTTTTCAAAACAGTGGTGGGAAGGAGGATGATGATCATACTGTTTTTTTTTTTGTCAATGTCTTTCTGTCTCCAAAGTGTTCTGTAAATTGTAAATCTGTTGTCGTACTAGAGTGGCTCCAACTACCGGAGACAAATTCCTTGTGTGTTTTTTGGACATACTTGGCAAATAAAGATGATTCTGATTCTGATCATGACGATGGTGTTGCAATTACTTTGCTACCGCATTGAAGATGCACATCACACACGTTAAACCTGGTTTTCTGTACTGATGTTGACAAGTGGTTACTGTCAAGATCAAAAGCAAAGCAATACACAAGAAGTGCCACAGCAAAATACACAGCCTTATGGAACAATGCTGGTTCCTCAACAGTGGCTGCAGAGACGGTGGATGTAATCGCAAGGAGGTTTCTAGTCCCTTGCACTACCAGATGGAATTTCCAGCTGAATTTCCTCCAGGTATTACTTAAAAAACCATCACATAAAGGGAGCATTACGTCATTAGGAAGTATTATGTGAGGAAAAAGTCTATAACTGACATGGTCCAGGGAGAAGACCACCATTTCCACAGCACATTCCTACCGACACTGATACACGAGGCCCTGGAACAGAAGAGTGGCCTGGAAATCCTCGTTGACCTTCCAGAGGCCATTGTCACGTTAAGAAATAAATACAGACGCGTAATGGAAAAAATATATATTTAGACATGAATTAATTCATTCATTTTCCATACCGCTTATCCTCACTAGGGTCGCGGGCATGCTGGAGACTATCCCAGCTATCTTCAGGCGAGAGGCAGGGTACACCCTGAACTGATCGCCAGCCAATCGCAGGGCACATATAAACAAACAACCATTTGCACTCACATTCACACCTATGGGCAATTTAGAGTCTTCAACTAACCTACCATGCATGTTTTTGGGATGTAGGAGGAAACCGGAGTACCCGGAGAAAACCAACGAAGGCACGGGGAGAACATGCAAACTCCACACAGGCGTAATATGTAGGCCTAATAATGTGATGTGTGTGTAGAAATGATCAGTAGGCCTATTATACATTCGCATTATGCATCAATTAAGGATGTCGTCTTGGCTGCTCTGCTCAGGCTTAAACTACACTGGCTGCTGACACAGGACAGAAGGACCAGGCCAAAACATGCACTTATTTCTGAAACCTTTAGTCGTGAAGAAAATATATGAATTAAGGCCTACAGAAAACCATAAAACATTTACTGACTATGTTAATAAAATCCACCAGAATGCTCTCAACACTGTCTGACAGTGTACCGTCAAGGTATAGTTAATTCTGTAATGTTGCAAGGTTAACTAGCAGAAACTAAGGAGTTACTCATCAAAAGAATAATGACTAGATGCAGAACGCAGTGATTCCAAAGCAGGGTGCTATGCCACTAGTTCGCCGTGAGAAATCCTCAGAGGTGCTGCGGGATACTATCCAATTACACACAATATTATTTATTTATTACAAATATATCTTCATTGATCTTTCTGTGCCAGTGACTTATAGTGACAGGCAGAACAATTAAATTATCTTTGCTAGATGGGAAAAGTTACAATAACCCTATGCATCCACCTGTTACCATAAGTCATGGCTTCCTAAGCGTATATCACCGTTGTGTACTATTAAACAAGCCCAGATTGCATACTAAGTTTATGTGTAAGTAAATTGAGACAAGACCATCATTATTTTAGTATTCATACCTTTTGTTAGATTTTTGTTTGGTGGTGTGCTGTGAAACATTTATCATGTAAAATGGTTGGAAAACACTGTACCTGCCCGGACGTGAATGAAGTTGCTCTAAATTGAAAACTATATTTAGCTTTCATGTGGCATTTGCCTGGAATATAAGTGCTCGTTCCTCTTGGAGTTTCAGGAAAAGATAACATGACACGCTGAAGATTCTTCATCCACCAATACGTAAGAACAACAAATATACATTCATAGTGAGTCAAACATCCACTGCGCCGTGTTTAAGTGTTTATTAGCTTACTGTCACTTTTCTGTCAGCGTCAGTCTAAACTAGCTCCGACTCATGCACTTAAAAGTTAGCAAGCTAACGCTAGCACCTGGGGGGAGGGGGGGGGGCACAAACAAAACACTTGCAAGCAAAAGTCATCTGCGTCGACACATGAAATCAATACTATCACGAGCATCAGTTTCACTAAGTTAGTGCCGTGGCATAAAGCCCATTTTATAGCTCCATACCTTATGATTTAAGCAGTCTTTGCACCAGAGTGTCCCTGCCATCCAGGCCAGCTTAACGGAGGCTGTCTTGCGCCGCACACTGAAAGGATCCCCAACCGGCAGCCCACGACAGGAATGGTGCGGCTGGAGCTGCCTTCACTGAGCAGAGCTTTTTTTTTTTTTTTTTTTTCCCCCCCTCTTCCTCCAAGAGCCACGTATGAGGATCCTAGAGGGGAAAAAGCTAGCAAACGAGAAAGGAAGTCAAGTAAGACACGTGGATGATCACGCCCCACAAAACAAAACACTTCATTACGTAGTTATTAGACAAGGCGTGTGCTGTTTTTAATACGCAAGTAATTATTTTATTAGACACATGGCGCCGGGTTTAAATACAATATTGTCACAACAACAAAATGAGCAATCAAGTGTTCAGTAAGACCAAAATATCCGTGCGATGGTCGGTTACAAACTTGCACAGATTTAACATCTGCAGAACAGTATGAAATGTACGTTATATTACTTTATAAATATTTGCAGATCCATTTGCACATTATTTGTATGCACTTTCAGGAATGTCTGCACATTTACCTCTACCATTTAAAAAAATGTCAATTGTTAGATTGTAAGTAAAGAACAAAATGAATGGTTCCGTCTTCACAATTGCCACTAACAAATCAAAGTGTTGCATTTCGTATCTCCTTCCAGTTCATAAACATCAGTGCCTTATATAACACTTGTTCATGGATTGTATATTTAAAACAAATTATTCAAACACCTTTTATTTACAAGATACTGTATATGCATCGTTCAATTAGGTCATTCTAAGAGGTGTGTCCGGTATTCCAGCGATGGCCCGTGTCACTCCAATCTTTCCTTTAGAAAGAACCTCACATTTATCGAACTATAAATGCATTTCACAAACAACACTAAATACTATCCATCCATCCATCCATTTTCTGAGCCGCTTCTCCTCACTGGGGTCGTGGGCGTGCTATCCCAGCTATCTTTGGGCGGGTGGTGGTGTACACTCTGAACTGGTCGCCAACGAATTGCAGGGCACATATAAACAAACAACCACTCGCACTTACATTCACACCTACAGGCAATTTAGAGTCTTCAATTAACTGACCATGCATGTTTTTTGGGGTGTGGGAGGAAACCGGAGTGCCCGGAGAAACTTCACGCAGGCACGGGGAGAACATGCAAACTCCACACAGACGAGGCCTGGTTTTCAACCCCAGTCCTCAGAACTGTGAGGCTGATGTGCTAACCAGTCGAGTGCCACTGTGACTGATTATAATTTGTGTGGAGTTTGCATGTTCTCCCCGTGCCTGCGTGGGTTTTCTCTGGGCACTCCGGTTTCCTCCCACATCCCAAAAACATGCATGGTAGGTTAATTGAAGACTCTAAATTGCCCTTAGGTGTGAATGTGAGTGGGAATGGTTGTTTTTTTATATGTGCCCTGCGATTGGTTGGCAACCAGTTCAGGGTGCCTCCTGCCCGAAGATAGCTGGAATAGGCTCCAGCACGCCCGCGACCCTTGTGAGGATAAGCGGCTCAGAAAATGGAAGGATGGATGGATGCTTTCTTTGTTGTTGTTTTTTTGACAGTTTTTGGGAGATTTTTTGGCATTGTGTTGACAAATGTTATTTAGAGAGGTGATAGAAATGCTATATTTAAGTACTGCAAAGCCAGGGCACATAGAAGGGTAACCAACAAACACTGAACATAGGAAACAAACAGTGACCAGGGGATAATATGGTGTGTGGTGCTGGTTTGTGGTGCGCAAGAAGAGTTTTGTGCGACTTGTGTGTTTAGTGTGTGTGAAAACAAGCAGAGCAGGAAAGCAGAGAGATAGGAGTGAGGATTCATGCTGGTGACATGCGTGATGCAACAAAATACAATACACTTTTGACAATTCATAACGACAACAGATCAAAAGAAGTACTTATCTAGAATAGCCAGGGCGTGCCGTTGACATCACGAAACAGTTGGCCGTCGTCATATAGCTTGTCGACAACTAACCACGTTCGTTTGGCTTTGTCGCGGTAATCCTTCATCAATGGGTACAACATTTTACACCTCTCGTAGATTTCCTTGGGGAACTGGTTGTTCATTCTAAACGAAGTCCCTTTGAGCTCCCGACCTTTGGATTTTACAAACACTTTTTGCTGAAAGTGTTCAAACTTTGCAATGATGGGATGTGGTCGGTTTCCTGGACGAGGGACTCCCAATCGGTGGACATGGTGAAAAGTAATCTTGTCGACTGTATCTTGCTGTATCTTAAGCGCGGACAACATAAACTTTTTAATCTGCTCCTCGGGGTCTTCCGGGGCATTTTCTGGAATGCCCGAGAAGATGAGATTGTCACGCATGCTTCTTGATTGAATGTCCAACGTAGTTTCCTTCATGAGTTTATATTCCAGTCTAAGAGTTTGTAGTTCTGCTGACATTAACATCATGTTTGATCAAAGAGCAGTATTATCTAATCTTAGCTTGTTCACTTATTGTTGCGTGAATTCCAAGTTCTTTCTGAGTTCGGCGATCTCCTGGCAAAGCAAATCAAGTGCCATTGACAATTTCTTGTCGATTGAAAGGATGACACTCGTCTGTATCTCTGTCGAATCAAGTAAATCCTCAGTTGAAATGGAAGAATCATCTTTTTTTTCTCTTCAGCGGCATCTTAACGAGATGGCTCTGATCCTCCATGACAAGACGAACGGATTTTTGACGTAGCTGCGCGAATGGCAAGTGGGTCTCTACAAGCTACCGCTGCTAGCAGAGCTGGCGAAGGAAAAGAGAAAAGAACAAAGCGACCAGCTGCCGTTGAAAAAGACTTGTGAAAAGAGAAATTTTATCTTGTAGTAGCTGTTTTTTTCCAAGACGATGCAAGGGGCGCTGCCATGTTTTTCGTCTTCAGAAATCATGCAATCTCTCGCATTGTCACAGCATGCTCTTGCATCTGACTGATTGTCCCGCAAAGACCAATCATATTAAGATCATGGTCTCTGATAAGATCATTGACTAGCAAAGCCTTTGAGAAAAAGTGCTGTTTGCCTACAGAGTATTCATAGAAGTAATATTACTAAGATTGCATCGTCTAGACCCGTAATATATTTTGAGTTGCTGTGGGCGCGTCGAGAGATTAATACTGCAGGAATGTATATACATATATATATACATTACATGTATATATATATATACAGTGGGTATGGAAAATATTCAGACCCCCTTACATTTTTTCACTCTTTTTTATATTGCAGCCATTTGCTAAAAAAGTTTATTTTTTCCTCATGAATGTACACACAGCACCCCGTATCGACAGGGAAAAAACGTAATTGTTGAAATTTTTGCAGATTTATTAAAAGAGAAAAACTGAAATATCACACAGCCATAAAAATCCAGACCCTTTGCTCAGTATAAAAGTACCCTTTTGAGTTAATACAGCCATGAGTCTTGTTCGGAATGATGCAACACGTTTTTTTCAAACTTGGATTTGGGGATCCTCTGCCATTCCTCCTTGCAGATCCTCTCCAGTTCTGTCAGGTTGGATCGTAGACTTTGGTGTGCAACCATTTTCAGTTTTTCCAGAGATGCTCAATTGGGTTTAAGTCAGGGCTCTAGCTGGGCCATTCAAAAAACAGTCACGGAGTTGTTCTGAAGCCACTCCTTTCGTATTTTAGCTGTGTGCTTAGGGTCATTGTCCTTTAAGGTGAACCTTCTTCCCACTCTGAGGTTCGGAGCACTCTAGAGAAAGTTTTCGTCCAGGATATCCCTGTACTTGGCTGCATTCATCTTTTCTTCAATTGCAACCAGTCTCCCTCTCCCTGTAGCTGAAAAACAGACCCACAGCATGATGCTGCCACCACCATGCTTCACTGTTGGGACTGTATTTGACAGGTGATGAGCAGTGCCTGGTTTTCTCCACACATGCCACTTAGAATTAAGGCCAACAATGGCTATCTTGGTCTCATCAGACCGGACAATCTTATTTCTCACCATCTTGGAGTCCTCCAGTTGTTGTTTTTTTAGCAAACTCCATGCGGGCTTTCATGTGTCTTGCACTGAGGAGAGGCTTCCGTCGGGCCACTCTGCCGTAAAGCGCCGACTGGTGGAGGGCTGCAGTGACTTTCTAGAACTTTGTCCCATCTCCCGACTGCATCTCTGGAGCTCAGCCACAGTGATCTTTGGGTTCTTCTTTACCTCTCTCACCAAGGCTCTTCTCTTCCAATTGCTCAGATTGGCCGGACGGCCAGCTCCAGGAAGGGTTCTGATCGTCCCAAACGTCTTCCATTTCAGGATTATGGAGGCCACTGTGCTCCTAGGAACCTTAAGTGCAGCATAATTTTTTTGTAACCTTGGCCAGATCTGTGCCTTGCCACAATTCTGTCTCTGAGCTCTTCAGGCAGTTCCTTTGACCTCATGATTCTCATTTAATCTGACATGCACTGTGAGCTGTAAGGTCTTATATAGACAGGGGTGTGGCTTTTCGTGGGAAGTATTCGAGTGACAAGCATGGCGTCCGCGAAAGCAAAGAAGAAGGCCACGGAGGTCTGGCTCATCGGCCAGCCGAATCCCCAGCTGATGATGGGGAAGCAGCTGCCCTCCATGAAGGAAGTGCTGTCTTCCACTTCCAGAATCAAGAAAAGAAGACGGTTAAGGAGACGGCGAACCTGGTGGTGTAGGATGTGTTCTTGTTCTGGGAGAAGGCCAAGATCTCCAGGAAGGAAAAACACCACGCAGCTAAAAAGGTGACAAATGAGTACGATCTGTGGCGTGCGCTGGGAAGGCACAAGAGCCGTAAGTCCCTGACGGAGTCAAAAAAGCATGAAGAATTCGTGACCCGCCTCGACCTCCTCTTCGACTTAAGAAGAATTCCACACCGGATCGGTCGTGACCCGGGTTAACAGCGCCCCGCAAGTTGACGGCGCCGGTGGAAATTCATCTACTGTGGGTCGAAGTCGAAGAAGAAGAGGTGGAAAGCGATTTCTTCGGCAGAAAGAGAAAAGGAAAGCACAGAGCCTAGAACTGAATGTGGGGACTTTGAATGCTATGACAGGAAAATCTCGGGAGTTGGAGAAAGGTTGATATATTGTGTGTAGAGACCAGGTGGAAAGGCAGTAAGGCTAGAAGTTTAGGGGCAGGGTTTAAATTATTTTACCATGGTGTAGATGGGAAGAGAAATGGAGTCGGAGTTATTTTAAAAGAAGAGTTGGCTAAGAATATCTTGGAGGTGAAAATAGTATCAGATCGAGTTATGAGGCTGAAACTTGAAATTGAGGGTGTTATGTATAATGTGATTAGTGGCTATGCCCCACAGGTAGGATGTGACCTAGAGGTGAAAGAGAAATTCTGGAAAGGAGCTGGACGACATAGTTCTGAGCATCCCAGACAGAAAGTCGTGATTGGTGCAGATTGTAATGGACATGTTGGTGAAGGAAATAGGGGTGATGAAGAAGTGATGGCTAAGTACGGCGTCCAGGAAAAGAACTTGGAGGGACAGATGGTGGTAGACTTTGCAAAAAGAATGCAAATGGCTGTAGTGAACACTTTTTTCCAGAAGAGGCAGGAACATAGGGTGAACTACAAGAGCGGCGGCAGAAGCATGCAGGTGGATGACATCTTGTGCAGACGATGTAATCTGAAGGAGGTTACAGACTGTAAGGTAGTGGTAAGGGAGAGTGTGGCTAGACAGCATATCTTGTTCAATAGAATTCTAGCCCGTGAGAAGATGCCTGAGGAATGGAGGAAAAGTGTGCTGGTGCCCATTTTTAAGAACAAGGGTGATGTGCAGAACTGTGGGAGGAATAGAGGAATAAAGTTGATGAGCCACACAATGAAGTTATGGGAAAGAGTAGTGGAGGCTAGACAGAAGTGAATATTTGCGAGCAACAGTATGGTTTCATGCCTAGAAAGAGTACCACAGATGCATTATTTGCCTTGAGGATGTTGATGGAAAAGTACAGAGAAGGTCAGAAGGAGCAACATTGTGTCTTTGTAGATCTAGAAAAAGCCTATGACAGAGTACCCAGAGAGGAACTGTGGTACTGCATGCAGAAGTCTGGCGTGGGAGAGAAGTATGTTAGAATAATACAGGACATGTACAAGGGCAGCAGAACAGTGGTGAGGTGTGCTATAGGTGTGACAGACGAATTTAAGGTGTAGGTGGGACTGCATCAGGGATCAGCCCTGAGCCCCTTCCTGTTTGCAGTGGTGATGGATAGGCTGACAGATGAGGTGAGACTGGAATCCCCGTGGACCATGATGTTTGCAGATGACATTGTGATTTACAGGGAAAGCAGGGAGCATGTGGAGGAACAGTTAGAAAGATGGAGGCATGCACTGGCAAGCAGAGGAATGGAGATTAGCCGAAGTAAGACAGAATATATGTGCATGAATGAAAGGGGTGGTGGGGGAAGAATGAGGCTACAGGGAGAAGAGATCGCAAGGGTGGAGGACTTTAAATACTTGGGTTCACCCGTCCAGACCAATGGTGAGTGTGGTCAGGAAGTGAAGAAATGGGTCCAAGCAGGTTGGAACGGGTGGAGGAAGGTGTCAGGTGTGTTATGTGACAGAAGGGTATATTGGTAGAAGGATGATGAGGATGGAGCTGCCAGACAAGAGAGCTAGCGGAAGACCAAAGAGAATGTTGATGGATGTCGTGAGGGAAGACATGAGGGCAGTTGGTGTTCGAGAGGAGGATGCAGGCGATAGGCTTATATGGAAAAGGATGACGCGCTGTGGCGACCCCTTTATCAACACTTTAGCTTCAACATTTCAAGAATCCAGATTTGACTTCCTCGATGTGCCGGCTAAGCAACTCCTTACATCAATTGACTAACATGTATGTGATATGGTGTTCATTCACTGATAAGTTCAATAGAAACACTATAGACTTGGATTACTTGTGCTGCAATCACTTATAACAACACAGGTTATACTAACATATCAACTCACAGGTTCTTACAGGTGTTGAGACACTAAAAAATAATCTTCTCTTGGTTAGTTATTGCATGACATCACCGGGTGACCCCCCAGCCCCCAATCTACAAATGACTGTTGTAATGTTACTTGTGTTCAAATATCTAGACTGTCTCACTGTTGTTCTGCTGTGGTTCTCACCCTTATTCCCCTTGTCCACTCTGTCCTTCTGTCTGTCCCCTAAAACCTTTTTCTGTCCGGCTGCATTTTCAATAAACATCAAAATAATTAAAACAGTTAAAGATAAGCAGAGGGAGTATTTCAAACACCTCTGTTGCACAGCAAAACTGTTCCAGCACGAAGGCATACAGATCCACCTTTTGTAAGGCCATGCAGCTGAACAGGACAGGTTTAAAGAAAAAGAAAAAAAAACCTACAGGGCGCCGGTGTAAATTCAACTACTTTGGATCAAAGACGAAGGAGATGTGGAAAGCTGGTTCTTAGGCAGAAAGAGAAGAGGGAAACACCGAGCCTAGAACTGAATGTCGGGACTTTGAATGTTGGGACTATGACAGGAAAAGCTCGGGAGTTGGTTGACATGATGACGAGGAGACATGGAAAAAGGATGAGCGGCACGGTGGACAACTGGTTAGAGCGTCTGCCTCAAAGATCTGAGGACCGGGGTTCAATCCCCGGCCCCGCCTGTGTGGAGTTTGCATGTTCTCCCCGTGCCTGCGTGGGTTTTCTCCGGGCACTGCGGTTTCCTCCAACATTCCCAAAAACATGCATGCTAGGTTAATTGACAACTCTAAATTGCCCGTAGGTGTGAATGTGAGTGCGAATGGTTGTTTGTTTATGTGTGTCCTGCGATTGGCTGGCAACCAGTTCAGGGTCTACCCCGCCTCCTGCCCGATGATAGCTGGGATAGGCTCCTGCACGCCCGCGACCCTAGTGAGGAGAAGCGGCTCAGAAAATGGATGGATGGATGGAAAAGGATGACGCGCTGTGGCGACTCCTAAAGGGTCAAGCCGAAAGGAAAAGAAGAAGATATATATATGTGTGTGTGTGTGTATATATATATATATATATATATCCATCCATCCATTTTCTGAGCCGCTTCTCCTCACTAGGGTCGCGGGGATGCTGGAGCCTATCCCAGCTGTCATCGGGCAGGAGGCAGGGTACACCCTGAACTGGTTGCCAGCCAATCGCAGGGCACATAGAAACAAACAACCATTCGCACTCACAGTCATGCCTACGGGCAATTTAGAGTCTCCAATTAATGCATGATTTTGGGATGTGGGAGGAAACCGGAGTGCCCGGAGAAAACCCACGCAGGCACGGGCAGAACATGCAAACTCCACACAGGCGGGGACGGGGATTGAACCCCGCACCTCAAAACTGTGAGGCTGACGCTCTAACCAGTCGGCCACCGTGCCGCATATATGTATATATATATATATATATATGTATATATATATGTATATATATATATGTATATATGTATATATATATATGTATATATATATGTATATATATATATGTATATATATATGTATATATATATATGTATATATATATGTATATATATATATATGTATATATATATGTATATATATATATATGTATATATATATGTATATATATATATATGTATATATATATGTATATATATATATATGTATATATATATGTATATATATATGTATATGTATATATATATATGTATATATATATGTATATGTATATATATATATGTATATATATATATATATGTATATATATATATGTATATATATATGTATATATATATGTATATATATATATGTATATATATATGTATATATATATATATGTATATATATATGTATATATACGTATATATATATATATGTATATATATGTATATATATATATATATATATATATATATATATATACGTATATATATATATATGAATTTTTTGGGGGGAGGGGGATATATATGGATATATAGCATGATATAATGAAGCTACACAATTACACAGATTATTTATAATGCCTTCATTTTTTATTTTTTTTTACTGCGGAGTGGAGGCAAATGGTATTCTTATATATTGTTGGTCTATATGAAGCCATATTTAAATGTTTTTGGAAAAGACAAAAAAAATGATATTCTAATGTAAGATATTCTCACCTGGGATACTCTATTTTTTTGTAATCATTCATTAATGTGATGTCCTCCTCATCCTGTAGAACAAGCCATTTTTTTACTCATATCATACAACCCTGCATCAAAAAGAAATGAATATGGGAGAAAAAAACAATGTTGACATCCTATTTATAAAATATTAACTTTTAGACTTCAGATGGGGCGGCACGTTGGACGACTGATTAGAGCATCTGCCTCACAGTTCTGAGGACCGGTTCAATCCCCGGCTCCGCCTGTGTGGAGTTTCTCCGGGCACTCCGGTTTCCTCCCACATCCCAAAAACATGCATGGTAGGTTAATTGACAACTCTAAATTGCCCGTAGGTGTGAGTGTGAATGCGAATGTTTGTTTGTTTGTATGTGTCCTGCGATTGGCTGGCAACCAGTTCAGGGTGTACCCCGCCTCCTGCCCGGTGATAGCTGATTTCGGCTCCAGCACGCCCGCGACCCTAGTGAGGAGAAGCGGCTCAGAAAATGGATGGATGGATGGACTTCAGATGGTTTCTTATTAGAATGTTTGATTCAGAAGCACATATTGCTGATTTACTATTGTGTTTGAATTATTATCCCAAATAACTGGCCCTGTGAGCAAGTACACAGGGTAATTTGGCCAAGATTGTTGCTTATAATGAAGAAAACATCAACTCAACTAAGTAAGAACATATTGCAGAAGGTCCATGATGATTGCCGCCATGGTTAATTTGTGTCTCAGTTTGTCTGGCCACTAGATGGTGTATGCAATAGCACTTCACTGCACTATGTGATCATTGGACTGCAGGCAGACAAGAAAACACCATTATTATGCACAATTTCATTCAAATAAATCATTAAAAAAAAAAAGTAATAGAAACTTTATACAACATAAGATGCAACTTACTGTTGTTTTGCCATTGCACCTATACAATATAACAAAATTGAAAACAATAAATCCGTTACATTCTGACTGTTGGCATATATATATATATATATTGTATATATTTATGTTTTTAATTGTATGTGTTTTCAAGAAACTTCTCTTTTTTCAGAAATAGATAACTGCACCTGACTTGGTATAGTGAGATATGAAGATTTAAAAAAAAAAATAAAAAAAAATCATGATTAATATCCGCACTGAGTCATCCTTGTCTGGCTTAAGCAACATGAAAAAAGAGGAACTTGATTGTTTGGAGGGATAAGGGCTGAAAGCCTTATATGGTATGCATTTCTAAATGTGCTCTTTTTTTTTTTAGTTGTTGCAAGGTGACCATCCAGTAAAAAATAAACAATGTGTTTAAATAAGTTAAAAAACATATTGGAACAGAAGTCTATACTTTTTCTACTAAAGTTTTTGATTAATCTCGTTTTGTGTTGTGTGCGTTAGTGATTGTGTTTGTCCATGTGCCTTGTGATTCACGCTTGTCTAATAATACCCACGGCCTTGGCTGAGGGTTGGTGTTGTGGATTCCGGAGAAAATGAGGAATCAGGAATAAGAAGTGAGAGAGCTGGATGGTCCCCGGCACGCATGTCAGGCAACTGTTCCATGTCATTGTGAAACACACAATGGACACTGAAACCTCTGATGACTGTCAGTCAAGAAACAACGGCCTACTTTGTGCACTGTCGGTCTATAGAAAGGAAATACTGTATATAATTCTATAATATTTTTGCAAGTGTAAAAAAGAATCATATTTGAACTAAAAGGTATTTTAGTCCATGAACCAAGTCTTTGTCTTGGTACCATTTTTATGGCAATACAACCCGCTGGATCACTTTGAAAGTTACTACTACTACTTTTACTAATAATAATAATGATAGTGGTGCTAATTACATTTACGTTCTTTCTGCTGTATAATTTAATAATTTTTAATTTCTTTATGAACTGGAAAATATGTGCCATATCGTGAAACTATCATCTGTGTTTCACCTAAAAATATTGAAATTTTCAGTTACAAAAATACAAAAAAAAATGTTGCATCAAGTGCATTTACAGTATATGCGTATTATATGAAGTTTTCTTTTGGTTTAGTATATGACGCTATTTAAAAATAGAATATACTGTATATATATATATATATATATATATATATATATATATATATATATATATGTAGCTCGTGTAATAAAGTTAAAAAAAACAATAATCCTGTCTGAGGTTCAGTGTGGACAGACAGCCTGAAAAAAACATGTTCTGTCGGAAGTTTGTCACCTTCTTGTTTTAATAAGGAAGAAGAAGAAATAAGAGAAGAAGAAGCTTTATGGTGCTCAACCTAAATTGGCAGAATTAAGGAAGTTTTTAGTTCCCCTGCAAATACACAGATATATAGAAAGCTGCATTTTTCAACCACCTTTGGCAATTTGCCTCCAGTTGTTAACAAAGTGACTTTTCTGGGAATGTATCAGCTGTCCGCTGGATGATTTACACAGCAAACTGGTAAGACCAAATAACTTTTGTTCATTAAGAGAGACGGTGGGCGTTACCTTGGAGGGACAGACCGATCTTTTAGTAGCTTATTCACTTTACAACCATTTACACTATTTTTCCTACACAATTTTATTATTCATATTATATATATATTTCATTTGCACATCAGAATCAGAATCATCTTTATTTGCCAAGTATGTCCAAAACACACAAGGAATTTGTCTCCGGTAGTTGGAGCCGCTCTAGTACAACAGACAGTCAATTTACAGAACACTCTTAGTGACTACTAACACCCTGTTCAAGATTATATGGTTGACAATTTTAGGTACAGTCAGTTTAAAGTCACTGTAGAATTTAATGTTCAATTTGAAAGGAAATGCTAAGTGTATAAACACAGTGGTTTGCCAAATACTGTACCATAGTTCAAAATAAAACGAGCTTTTTTCATCCTCACACACCGTAATGGAATAAAACCATACTAAAATGTCACTGCATTAAGATAGTGATAGTGTCACAATGAGCCATTTTTCCAAGTGTGTTTAAATACGTTTGGTGTGGATACACTAGAACAACTATAAAAGTGTTCTATAAAGGTCTAATGGTAAATTGATATTAACCCAGTTTTTTACATTTGTAGGTGCATTCAACTGACAAAAGTTTTTTTTTCTTTTTTTTAAACTGTGTTTCTTAAGAAAAAATATAGAGCGAAGGTGATTACGAAATATGTGCACTACCACAGGATTTACAGAGTTTGGACATCAACCAGCACTGAGTCTGGCTAAACTGATGTTCGGCAGAGGAGGAGCGCAACACTTCCTGTTGCGACGTTGCCTGTATCCTGTTTTCCACAGTCAGTGGTCATGCGTGTCATTCCCCTATGCAAACCTGTGTCGGCACTATCTCGTGATCCTGTGCTGTGAGGCTTCTGAAAGTCCAGTACGGGAGACTTCAACTGTCCGTGATAAAAACTGTGGATGTCAGCAACATGGGTTTTGCAACACAACAAATTGTCAGTTGACAATTACACAGTGATGGTTTTGAGAGCCATTACTGCATAAGAGGCCTCAAAGAAAAAAAATGTAGATAAGTGATGGAAATTAAATGTTTGTATGACAAATGACGTTTCAATTGGTCTGGCTCAAATTGTAATTTGACAAACCACGTCAGCTACTCATCATCACTAAATTTCAACACTTGGCAGCTTTGTGAGTTATATCAAGGCTCTACTACGATACAGTATATGTAGAAGTGGGACCTATAAGTCTCATTGACATTGTTCAACCATAGGTGTGAACTCAAATGATTTAAGATTGGTCTCATAATGGTGTTTGATGTCACATTCCTTCCTGAGATGTTCTAAAAATTAAGGATTTATTGGAATGAAAATGAAATCATTGAAAAGTAGAACCATTTCCCCCCCTCTACTCTCTGATACCAATTTTTGCATTGGCTACTCTGATTCACCCTCATGCTTTTAGGAACCACCAACCTTCCAATGGAATATGGTGCCTTTAACAAAGGGAAGAAAAGTATGGTGGAACCTCTAAAATAGACTACAATTTGTTGTCTGATACTGGTCATTTTCCATTTTTTTCTTATAATTCAAAGTCATCCATTCATCCATCCATCCATCCATTTTGGACCACTTGTTAAAATCAGCGTCATGGGTGTGCTGCAAACCCATCCCAACTGACTTTGTGGGCGAGGTACCCCTTGTGGTTACCCAGCGTGCATTCGGAACTAAATCCAACAAATCATGTGTATGGGTCCATTGGGTGCCATCTTAGAAAAATATTTTCCCCTGTAGAGACAATCTTTGTTATGCAGAGTTAAAACAAAGGGCTCTGTTTTTGTAGCCCACACATCTGCGACAGGGCGCAAATACTGTCGTATCCTTATTTACGTGCAAGCACGAAGCTCGCTGCACGTTTGCCAATATTGCAGACCGGTTTGCAACAAGCTGGGCGTTCCGGCACTGCAAGAGTGTGCCCTTTGACAAGAAACTTACACCTGCTCAGACCACGTCTAAATCTTGCCGCAGCTAGTCTAGTATAATAATAATAATAATAATAATAATGGGCTCACCACCTGTGGGAGGGGCCATAGGGGTCGAGCTGGGTGGTGGCCGAAGGCAGGGACCTTGGCGATCCGATCCCCGGCTTCAGAAGCTGGCTCTAGGGACGTGGAATGTCACCTCTCTGGCAGGGAAGGAGCCCGAGCTGGTGTGTGAGGTCGAGAAGTTCCGACTAGATATAGTCGGGCTCGCCTCCACACACAGGTACCAGAGGGTCGCGAGCGTGCTGGAGCCTACCCCGGCGGATACAGGCAGGATACACCCTGAACTGGTCGCCAGCCAATCGCAGGGCACATATACTGTAAACAAACAACCACATTCAGACCTACGGGCAATTTGGAGTTTTCAATTAACCGAGCATGGGTGTTTTTGGGATATGAGAGGAAACCGGAGTACCCGGAGAAAACCCACAGAGGCACGGGGAGAGCATGCAAACTCCACACAGGAGAGCCCGGATTTGAACCCGGGTCCCCAGAACTGTGAGGCAGACATGCTAAACAGTCATCCACTGTGCCGCCGATTATTATTATAATTATCCATCCATCCATCCATTTTCTGAGCCGCTTCTCCTCACTAGGGTCGCGGGCGTGCTGGAGCCTATCCCAGCTGTCATCGGGCAGGAGGCGGGGTACACCCTGAACTGGTTGCCAGCCAATCGCAGGGCACATCGAAACAAACAACCATTCGCACTCACAGTCATGCCTACGGGCAATTTAGAGTCTCCAATTAATGCATGTTTTTGGGATGTGGGAGGAAACCGGAGTGCCCGGAGAAAACCCACGCAGGCACGGGGAGAACATGCAAACTCCACACAGGCGGGGACGGGGATTGAACCCCGCACCTCAGAACTGTGAGGCTGACGCTCTAACCAGTCGGCCACCGTGCCGCCATTATAATTATTATTATCATAATTATTATTATCATCTATCTATTCTCTGAACTGTTTATCCTCACGAGGGTCGCAGGTGCGCTGGTGTCTATCCCAGCTGACTTTGGGTGAGAAGCAAGGTACACCGTGAACTGGTCGCCAGCCAATCGCAGGGCATTATTCTTATTATTATTATTAAGAAATTTAAGTCATCCCACAGCTATAGGGGGGCACACAGACAATCAGGGGTGGGGATAGATACATGAAGTCCGCAGACATATTTAAGTTTTCACATTTGTCTGTTGCCACATCGGCCAAGAGCAGTCAAAATATTCCACTCACGCACAGATTATGCATTGTACATATCTAGCATGTCTCCAGATGAGACTTTCATTGCACCACATTTAAAGTAATGAAAGGAGCCTCTTTGATTGGCCATGAATGAAGTTGGCTGTACACACACCCACAGTGGCGCAGCCCGCCCACTCTCGGTTCCACCGAGGTGCACTGATGTACAAAATTATCATCACCAGTCGAACCCGCCCCTGGAACACAGTTACACCGCACCAGATTTACGCCGGTCACAAAAATAGGGCCCAAATTTTTTGTCACTCGTCAATACTTACATTTGCTGCATTGCACATTTATTCCTGAGAAGATGCCTGAGGAATGGAGGAAAAGTGTGCTGGTGGCCATTTTTTGGGAAAAGGGTGATGTGCAGAGCTGTGGGAACTGTAGAGGAATAAAGTACATGAGTCACACAATGAAGTTATGGGAAAGAGTAGTGGAGGCTAGATTCAGGACAGATGTAAGTATTTGCGAGCAACATTATGGTTTCATTCCTAGGAAGAGTATCACAGATGTATTATTTGCCTTGAGGGTGTTGATGCAGAACTACAGAGAGGATCAGAAGGGGCTACATTGTGTCTTTTTAGATCTAGAGAAAGCCTGTGACAGAGGAATTTAAGGTGGAGGTGAAGCTGCATCAGGGATCAGCCCTGAGCCCCTTCCTGTTTGCAGTGGTGATGGATAGGCTGGCAGATAAGGTTAGATTGGAATCCCCATGGACCATGATGTTCGGAGATGACATTGTGATCTCCGGTGAAAGCAGGGAGCAGGTGGAGGAACATTTAGAAAGGTGGAGAAATGAAGATTAGCTAGAGTAAGACAGTATATCAATCCATCCATTTTCCGTACCGCTTCTCCTCACTTGGGTCGCAGCCATGCTGGAGCCTATCCCGGCTGACTCTGGGCGAGAGGCGGGGTACACTCTGAAATGGTCGCCAGCCAATCGCAATAAGGCAGTATATATGTGCATGAATGAGAGAGGTGGAGGTGGAGAGTGAGGCTACAGTGAGAAGAGATAGCGAGGGTGGAGGGCTTTAAATACTTGGGGTCAACAGTCTAGTGCAATGGTGAGTGTGGTCAGAAGTGAAGAAACAGGTCCAAGCAGGTTTGAGCAGGTGGAGGAAGGTGTCAGATGTGTTATGTGACAGAAGAGTCTCTGCTAGGATGATGGGCAAAGTTTATAAGACTGGTGAGGCCAGCCATGATGTACGGATTAAAGACAGTGGCACTGAAGAGACAACAGGAAGCAGAGCTGGAGGTGGCAGAAATGAAGATGTTGAGGTTTTCCCTCGGAGTGATCAGGTTGGATAGGATTAAAAATGAGCTCATCAGAGGGACAGCCAAGGTTAGATTTTTTGGAGACAAAGTTAGAGAGAGCAGACTTCGATGGTTTGGACACGGCCAGACGAGAGAGAGAGAGAGAGAGAGTATAATGGTAGAAGAAGGATGATGATGGAGCTGCCAGGCAAGAGAGCTAGGAAAGCCAAAGAGGTTTATAGATGTTAGAGATGGGGATGCAGGAAATGGGCTTTAACTGAAAACGATGACGCGCTGTGGCGTGCCTAAATGGGACAAGCCGAAAGGAAAAGAAGTATTGTGTTTGCATTTTTAAAATCCATGTCTTTTGAAATTGCAAGCACTAGCTACATTTCAACACGCTACCATTCAACAGCAATATTTTTCTCAGCTACTAAGTGTTGCTCTGAAATAATGTGAAAATTGGGAGTAGTGAGTCAGTGGACTGAGCAGACAGTGCTATACAAGAATGCTGCCAGTCTTATGCAAACATTCAGTTGAAATGGTTACAATTATATGCACTCGTTGTAACATTGCAAGTGGACTGCTTTTTAGCAACAGAGGAGAAACTCCCTAATATATTACCTAACAGGGATTGGCTGTCTTTGTTTCTCAATGCACTGTAGCTTGCTGTTGTACTGAGGGTTAGATGTTGCAAAACTGGCTTATTTTCCATATCTACAGTATCTTTGTGAGATGCAGTGTTGTGGCCCAACTTGAAGACACAAAACAGAGTCCTTCTGAGGTGCAAAAGCCAATGCTACCGTTCACACCACAGCGACTGTATGTCAACAGTTAAGTGAAACTAATCAAACACAATCTATTAAGAAAAAATATGTCATGTCATGTTCATGCAGCAAATGGTCCCACAGGCCACTACTTGCAAGTCGGCCCCACTTTTAGAATCTACTATTAAAAGTAACACATTCCATGCATACAGTATGTAACTCGTTTCTTGACAGACACATGGCTTGGAATCAAGACACGATACATACACAAGTCACTACATGTGCTTGCTAAACACATTTTGTACAACACTGCATAGATAGCTAGATGGATGGATAGATGGATAGATAGATAGAACGTGAAAGTCACGGTTTCAGTTGTATCCACAATGAAATTTATGAGGCAATAAAGGAATACCAAATTACTAGTAATATTAAAAATAAAAATATATAAATACAAAAAAGTATATTTACAAGCCTTCTTTCTTTTTGGATACAGAAATAAAATGTAGAGTTGTACAGAGACGTAGAGGTTGACCATGACTAAAATAGTTTGCTATATTTACCTTGATGTTGATGGCACATGGGCTTGACGAGTTGACGTAGTGGGGTGAAATGGATACATATTGTTACTTTAAATGTCATTAGCTGTGACCAGTGTTAGGAAGATTACTCTGGATATCTAGTTGGTTACAATTACAAGTTATCCTGTTGAAAATATAATAATAGTGTAACCCAACCCTTCTCAAACTAATATAATTAATGGCATTTTATTACATTTTGATTTTCTTAATTTTGAATGGAAACATCAATAGGACATTTGGATGGAAAAAAAGTGGAATAAAACTATACATCAATTTTTGGGAATTAACTGCATATTTGTTCTTTATGCAAATAATAAACATGATGAAATTTTAATACATAACAAAAGTTGTTTGTTGCATTATATGTGTACGGCATGTGAAAAACCACCCTAGCATACCATACCATACCATACCATATCGACCTAATGACAAATGTGCACAATTTGTTTAATATCACTTCATATGACAAACAGATAAGAGAATGTTCCATAAACACAAAAAGTCCCAAATTATAAAGATGAAACTGTTCAAAAGTCAGTGATCGTTTATGTGTTCGAAAGTGTAGCTGAGTCTAACCTTTTCAAAATCTCAGACAAACTAATATATTACACCACAAGGTGGCACTTCAAAGTAAAAATTTGGAAATTTATGTCATGTTTGAGACTACCGCGAAATGACAAGTGACAGCCAGTCACAATAGTTGGCTTTATAAGGAAAAAGTCATGAAAAAGAATGGAAATGTAAAGCTTTTGCGGCTATTTTGCACGTGACTAAAATTGTTATCATGGAAATTTCCAAAAGCAACTGTAATTTACTTAGACAGTTTCTACTGGTAATGTAATGGATAACAATTAAAAAAAATTTAAAATTAAATTACATAATCTAGTTATATGCAATTAGTTACTCCCCAATACTGGTTGTGACTGAACAAATGTATCTGGACTGTGCTTCACACTGCATATTATCCATTCATCCGTTTTCTTCTGCTTATCCGAGGTCGGGTCGCGGGGGCGGTAGCTTTAATAGGGAAGGCCAGACTGCCCTCCCCCCAGCCACTTCAACCAGCTCTTCCGGGGGGATCCCGAGGCATTCCCAGGCCAGTCAGGAGACATAGTCTCTCCAGCGTGTCCTGGGTCTTTCCCGGGGTCTGCTCCCGGTGGGACATGCCCGGAACACCTCACCAGGGAGGCGTCCAGGAGGCATTCTTATCAGATGCCCGAGCCACCTCATCTGGCTCCTCTCAATGCGGTCGAGTAGCGGCTCTACGCTGAGCCCCTCCCAGATGACCAAGCTTCTCACCCTATCTCTAAGGGTGAGCCCGGACACCCTGCGGAGGAAACTCATTTCGGCCGCTTGTATCCGAGATCTTGTTCTTTCGGTCACGAGCTGTGGGTCGTAACCATAGGTGAGTGTAGGAACGTAGATCGACTGGTAAATTGAGAGCTTCGCCTTTCGGCTTAGCTCCTTCTTCACCACAACAGACAGATACAAAGTCCACATCACTGCAGATGCTGCACTGATCCACCTATCGTTCTCCTATTCCATTCTTTCATCATTGTGAACAAGATCCCAAGATACTTAAACTCCTCCACTTGGGGCAGGATTTCATCCCCGACCCGGAGAGGGCACTTCACCCTTTTCCAACTGAGGACCATGGTCTCAGATTTGGAGGTGCTGATTTTCATCCCTGCTGCTTCACACTCGGCTGCGAACCGCTCCAGTGAGAGTTGGAGATCACGGCTTGATGAAGCCAACAGAACCACACTGTCTGCAAATACCAGAGATGCAATACTGAGGCCACCAAACCGGTTCCCCTCTACACCTCGGCTGCGCCCGAGAAATTCTGTTCATAGAAGTTATGAACAGAATCGGTGACAAAGGGCAGCCTTGGTAGAGTCCAACCGTCACTGGAAACAAATCCGACGTTCTGCCGGCAATGCGAACCAAACTCTGACACCGATCGTACAAGGACCGAACAGGCCGTATCAGTGGATTCGGTACCCCATATTCCCGAAGCTCCCCCAACAGGACTCCCCGAGGGACATGGTCGAACGCCTTCACCAAGTCCACACAACACATATAGACTGGTTGGGCGAACTCTGTTGAGGGTGTCTATTGAGAGTGCAGAGCTGGTCCACTGGTCCAGGGCCAGGACGAAAACCACACTGCTCCTCCTGAATCTGAGATTTGACTTCCCGATGGACCATCCTCTCCAGCACCCCTGAATAGACCTTAACAGAGAGGCTGAGGAGTGCGATGCTGCTGTAGTTGGAACACACCCTCCAGTCCCCCTTCTTAAAAAGGGGGACCACCATCCCAGTCTGCCAATCCAGAGGGACCGTCCCCAATGTCCACATGGTGTTGCAGAGGCGTGTCAACCAGGAAATCCCCACAACATCCAGAGCCTTTAGGAACTCCGGGCGGCTCTCATCCACCCCCCTGGTCTTGCCACCGAGGAGCTTTTTAACCACCTTGGTGCACTGCTTCCCTTTCCTGAGACCAGGATGGTAGACCAGAATCTCTTCGAAGCCGTCAAGAAGTCTTTCTCCATGCCCTCACCGAAGATTTTGCCTCAGTGACCACCAAAGCTGCATTCCGCTTGGCCAGCCGGTACCCGTCAGCTGCCTCAGGATTCCCACAGGCCAAAAAGGCCTGATTGGACTCCTTCCTCAGCTTGACGGCATCCCTCACTGTTGGTGTCCACCAGCGGGTTCGATGATTGCCGCCATGACAAGCACCGACCACCTTACGGCCACAGCTCCGGTTGGCCGCCTCAGCAATGGAGGCGTGGAACAGTGGATCAGTGGATCAGCTCTGCACCCTCAGCAGGGTTCTTGAGGGTGCATAGGAGTTCACTTAACCAGTCTACATGTGCTTTGTAGACTTGGAGAAGGAGTTTGACTGTGTCCCCCGGGGGGTCCTGTGGAGGGTTCTCTGGGAATATGGGGTTCCGGGTCCCTTAATACAGGCTGTTTTTGTCCCTGTACGATCGGTGTCAGAGTTGGGTCGGCATTGCCGGCAGTCACTCGACTGAGGGTTGGACTCTGCCAAGGCTACCCTATGTCAACGGTTCTGTTCATTACCTTTATAGGCAGAATTTCTAGGTGCAGCTGAGGCGTTGAGGGGGTCCAGTTTGGTAACCTCAGCATTGCATCTCTGCTTTTTGCAGATAATGTGGTTCTGCTGGCTTCATCTAGCTGTGATCTTCAACTCTCTCTCGAATGGTTCACAGCCAAGTGTGAAGCAGTTGGGATAAAAATCAACAGCTCCAAATCTGAGGTTATGGTCCCCAGTCGTAAAAGGGTGGAGTTTCCTCTCCGGGTTGAGGTGGAGATCCTGCTCCAAGTGGAGGAGTTGATGTATCACGGGGTCTTGTTCACGAGTGAGGGAAGAATGTAGCGCGAGATTGACAGGTGGATCAGTGTAGGGTCTTCAGTGCTGCAGACTCTGTATTGGTCTGTTGTGATAAAGGAGCTGAGCCGAAATGCAAAGTGAAGCTCTCGATTTACCGGTTAATTTACGTTCCTACCCTTACCTACGGTCACGAGCTGTGGGTCGTGACTGAAAGAACACAATGGCAGATACAAGCGGCCAAAACGTGTTTCCTTCGCTCGGTGTGTCTGGGCTCTGCCTTAGAAATAGGGTGAGAAGCTCAGTCATCTGGGATTGGCTTAGAGTCAAGCTGCTGCTTTTCCGCATCGAGAGGAGCCAGATGAGGTGGCTTGAGCATCTGGTTAGAATGCCCCCTGGACCGGGAGGAGGCCCCGGGGATGACCCAGGACACGCTGGACAGACTAAGTCTCCCGGCTGGCCTAGGACTGCATCGGGATACCCCTGGAAGAGCTGGACGAAGTGAATGGGGAGAGGGAAGAGTGGGCTTCCTTGCTCAAGCTGCTGCTCCCACAATAAGCAGGAGAAAATGGATGGATGGATGGATGGATAATCATCTTTATTCTTAATAATCCAATTATTGTTACCTTAAATTATTGACAATGAATGAAGCGCTGTTGAATGTTTTTTGTAAATTCTATTTTCATAAAATGTGAACTCAGTTAAACATTGAATCTAATGTAGTTTGTTTTTGCTTCTTCCCTTCTGTAACAGACAGAGAGAGAAAAAAAACTAACAAGATGCCGAACCTTTATTGAAGTCAGGATTATCCTAACATTGTGACATGTATATGGATTCATTGTAAGACATTCAGAGAACCGAATCCGAAAGAAAGGTTTACAGTTCCTCATTTTGTTTTTATGCCTCTGTTGCTATGCATTGTAATCTGCGCAGCTAACACAACATATAGAAGACACATAATGCAGTTATAATTGTACTATTTTACATTAAACTTAGAATATTTAGTGCATGTATATGTATATTTTTGTGAAAGTATACTATAATAATGAAGCATTTTCTTCTTTCAGTGACATATTTTTTCTCTCTTATTGTATGTGTTTATAAGCACTATGGAATAAAAATACGTGCCGAAAATGATCTTGTTGTACTTGTGATGTATATCACACTCAAAATTCAACCTGTGTGCTTTATATCATGTTGGCAATTCTCCAAACTAAAGTTTCTCAATTCAATGTAGTTTTTAATCGAGTCACTAGACTTGTTGACAGTTTGGCGCTGCAAAGTGTGTCAGAAGGCATGATGACGCACATCTGTTAATGGAACACCAGCAGAAGTCTTCCATGACAAAGTTTGTCGTTATATTGACCCTATCATTTGATGCCCTTATACGGCATATACTAAAGCTATTTGTTAATTTATTGTCATCTTCTTTGCATACGTATTTGCTTATTTTTACAAACAAAACAACAGACTAGAGGTAAACAGGCTCTTCTAAAAAAAGAACAGTCCAATAGAAGCAGTCCATTACCGAATGATGCTGCAACTGAACTAATATACAAAGTATTTTAGACATTTAATCAATGTCATTAGTTATTTCACCAATGTTCTTTTTTTCAGCTTTGTATCTTAAACTCAACATTTTGTTATGAATTTTAATCATAGAAAAGCCAGAATTACAAGCATAAAAAATAGTTTGGCCACTTTATCATAAAGCAGAATGCCTTGATGAGGCCAGAAAAATACAAATGTATTGTTTCATTCATAGTAATCAATTTGGAGATGAACAGTGCCATAATTTTTATGTAAAAGCTTGATTCAGTGGAGTGAGTCACCAAGTTTGTGTGGTTTTAATGATCAAATCTAGAAAAAGAAAACTTATGAGCAGAAGTTTGATAGGATATGCTTACTGTGTGTCCCTTATGACATCAAGCATGATTATGGTTTATCCTGCTCTTTACTGACTTTAGAGATGGATTGTACCCGCCGATTTGTATGCAAACGATTAAAAATTAAATGGTCCATAATATGTTCCTTTAAAAGTGGTGTCTCCATACAAATAAAAGGCTTGTATCTTATTTGTACATTTCGTTCATAGATGTTGAAAGTTGTACAAGTGAGCACGTCAACTTCGCTGTAAAAATCCATTCAGCTGACTGTTGAGTCATGTCAACATGCTGATGAGAGTGTGATTATTGCAGTGGTGTCCCGTTGGACCCGTTAAAATAAAAGCCGAGCTGGCTTTTGTGTGGGCAGATCTGATTTCAGAGAAGTTGTCAGTACCTCTGACATGCCACCACGCCATCGCAGGTCTGCTATACCATCCATCCATCCATCCATTTTCTGAGCCGCTTCTCCTCACTAGGGTCGCGGGCGTGCTGGAGCCTATCCCAGCTGTCATCGGGCAGGGGGCGGGGTACACCCTGAACTGGTTGCCAGCCAATCGCAGGGCACATACAAACAGACAACCATTCGCACTCACATACACACCTACGGGCAATTTAGAGTCTCCAATGAATGCATGTTTTTGGGATGTGGGAGGAAACCGGAGTGCCCGGAGAAAACCCACGCAGGCACGGGGAGAACATGCAAACTCCACACAGGCGGGGACGGGGATTGAACCCCGCACCTCAGAACTGTGAGGCTGACGCTCTAACCAGTCGGCCACCGTGCCGCCTCTGCTATACCAAACATTTGATATAATGCTTTTTTTGTATAGAGTCAGAAACCTTCATCGGGTAAGTGTTTGTTGGCCTAACTGGGGTCTTAACCTGACTGCAGTATGTCACTGAATCGTGTGGACATACTGTATATTCACCCGTACTTGCCTATTTCACTTTGGAGGAGTGATCTCTTCACAGATGAATCCCAGTTCACACAGTACTGGACAGATGGCAGCCAGCAGGTATGGTATTGCATTGGCAAGGAGCTACTGGATACACAATTCCTGGAGAAAAAATAAATAAATCCTTTCCTTGCTTGGACAGCATATTTACCCCGCATTACCTGCTGAGCATGCTTGCTTATGCTCACGTAACCAATTTCTATTACTTTACATAGCTGTAAAGTGTGGTCTTTTATTGTGTCCACTTCACCTGTCTGGCCAGACGGGTACAATTACGCCAAATGTAAATTAGTATACATTGAATGGAAATGACTGAGAAGGTTTTTTTTTTACATTTTGGCAAAATTCCTATTCATTCATAACCAGTCGCACTACTACTTGCTGTGCAAATTCTCCCATCGACTTTCTGTCATTCACACACCTTCATGCCAGATACATGCTCTGATTGGGGCAACCCTAAAATGTGGCCATTCCCTGCTAAATCTGGCCATCCGTGCATTCTCCCGTCGATTTAAGTACTTTTCCTGTTACGCACTTCAGAGGCTGTACTAAGTCAAGTGCCGCCAAAAGGTGAAACATCATATTTCACTATCGCTGCAGTTACAATACCTGTAAATGCCACACATACGAATAGTATTGTAAAAGAGAATTCCAGAAAGATATCAAATGTATGCTAAGAGAATGATTACAATATATTTTATTGTGTTTATAAAAGAGGCGCTGCAAGGCAGCTATTCAAGCGCTTCAGCTGTGACATTTATTGGTGGAGAATATTTATGCTAGCTGACTTTTTTTCACAGCTTGTTTATGATGCCCACCAACAACTGCAAGGAGCGATTCTGCTTCAAATAAGTTCCCTGCCAGCGTTAAAATACAAACCTTTATACTTTTTTAAAAGAAAAAAAAAGATGGGAGCGGCTCATAGAAAAGAAACATACACAGGGCTCCCACTAATTACAACAATACAATTCTGTGTATTGGCAAAATAGTGAGTTTTATATATATATATAAAATAATTTGTTTGCACTCAATAATAGTTTTAAATATATTATGCAGTAAGAAATAACACATTCAGCTTATTGATTTGTAACAGTGCCTACTTTTATAACTTGAGTTTCATAAACTTACTGGAAATGTTTTTTATATATAAATATATATATATATATATATATATATATATATATATATATATATATATATATATATATATTTATATATATGTATATTAAAAAAAAAATTCTTTTGAAAATCATACTGCTAAAAAAAATCTTTTTAGCACAAATTAATGTCGGACAGACATCCTTGTGGAATGTAACAGAAATTTAATGGGAAGCGAGAATTTTGTTGGAGCACAATAAAACCACAGACAGCGACAATTACAAACAGCAAACAGGCCGTTGAATATATAAAATAGTGAAAAAAAAACAAATATTGCACTTATTCAAACAGTAGAATTGTGGACAGGACAGTAGACCTCTTTATTTTCTGAACCAATTAATGGTCTAATTGGCCATGGTTACAATAAAATGGTTGTCAAATGGTGTAACCTCCTTCCAAGCCAAGGTTTGTATGTTTCTTTGTTAAAAGGAGGTAGCGAGCAGGGGCTATATCCCCTTTGGCATTTTCTGAAACTCCTGTATCTCCTTTGTGATAATCAGAATCTCCAAAACTGATACTATAGCTTCATCTTATCTTCCAGTCATGTACGGGTATGTGTGTGATTGTATGTGTGTAATTCTAGATTGCAAGCTTGAGGAATGGGACCAAAATTTGGGTTGCAATTAGGTGTAGCTGAATTGTTGGTTTCTTGTTTATATTTGAATGTTTTTGATTAAGATTAATTTTGGGATAACTTGAAAAACATTTTCACATTTGTCGAACTGACATGGCCAAACCCATTTAGCCAATCTTGGGCAATGCGCACTTTCAGTCCGAGACATAGTCATGGTTGTTTGCTGTATTGCCGCACAGGTCAGACATGAGTACAATGAGATTGTAAACGTGGTAAACGCACACGAAATAAATCTAATTTTTCAAAGCGGGCACTATTCAATAAATTCCCAATTTTAAATAAGTATGTCTAGTCACTCATTGGACACTTTTTAGGTACTGGACGCTTTCACACCAACAGCATCCAGTGTGTTTTTTTCTGAAGACAAACAAACCAATTTCTGAACGATTGTATTTTACTTCAATCGTTGTAGCGGTATATTAGCTGATGAAGTGACCCGTGTATGGGAAACGTTTAAGTAGCCACGGTCACTGATGATTGGCCACCAAGGGAGGTGACAATATAAGACGGTGATAAATGTGAGGCTCCCCCAAAGCAGAAGACATACTCTGTTGCTCCCACCCACAGAAATTTACAGAAGTTAAAAACAGTCAGTCTTTGCTTATTTTCTTCTTGTATTTTCTTCTTCTGAAGGCCTCTTGGACTGGTTCACCTCACAAGAGCAAACTATACAATACGAAAGACAGAGGGACATGTTTTGGTTATCGTTAAATGAGAGGAAATTTTGAAACATTGTGCAATGGTGCTGCAAAGGTTTTGAAAGGTTGTGAGAGCTTTTGGTCTGCAAGGTTTCTTTGAGCCCACTCGTTGGAGAAAAAGCCCCAATGTTGCATCCCTACAGAATGGAAAGTTACCTCATTGCACCTGTAAGTATCTCCTCTTTTTTTATTGTCCTAAGGATCAGGAGACATTGTTAGAGTAAGATCTATACCCATTCTCACAGATTATTATTATTATTTTTTTCAACGTTGATTTTTATCTACACCTGCATTTAATGGACACAGAAAAGACATCTTCAGCTCATATTTGATAAATTACCGTGAGCTCTGGATGCCAACAGTCCTTTATACTACAGGCGACATGAAAACGAAACTCCAGTTCTTGAGAGTTTCAGAATAGCAATGGCAAAGAAAAAAAAATCCCAATATATATTTTGTTTAACTAATTATATGTACAGGTATATAGTTACCATTTCATCTGATCTGAATATGTAAATATATTTTGTTCATCTGTGATTAATACTATAGACAATGATTAAAATATATTGATGATAAATGTACATTGATGTTTCTGATGTATGTTTCACCTGTTTTTCATCCCTTAATGTGTTATATTTTTATGTGCTATTGTAGTCCTCAGAAGATATGTATGATCCAGAGATCTACAGACAAATTCCAGAATATTATAGTCCATATGTTCTGGATACAGAGATACAGGCAGGTCAGTTTTACTCCAGCATTTTGTATATAAATATTTATAATAATAATATTTATTATAATATATAATGTAATATTTTTTGTGTCTTTAATTTTTAAAAGGTATTATGACTTTGTTTGTTGTTTTGAATGTTAACGAATATGTTTTTATAACAAATGTATTATTATTATATTATTATATATTATTATTCTTAAATGTAATTATTATTTAAAAAAAACTTTATGAAATGAATTAGAAATAAAACACTGTAACCAGATGAGTAATTGTACTAAGATATATATTTAAATTTATCATTGAAAATGAAGCATGGAGAAAAATATTGTTGGTGATTTCTTTTGGTGTACTTAAGGGGAAGACGATGTGTGCAGCTGAAGCGCACAGGAAACAGATGCTATTTTTTGAGCTGCTGCAACTATAGGCATAGAACAATTTTTGCCCCTTGGGATTTTCTTGACTTTCTCTTGGTAGAAACAGTTTTGAATATTCCACCAAAACAGTCTTAATGGAGAAAATAAAGTGAACAGCAAAAGTACCTCTCATCACTGGATACTGTATAAAGAAATGTGATTTCTACTGTACAGAAATACATTTTGAAATTTATTTCCACTAAATTGAGGGAAAACCGCATTCCACAGTGATTTTTAAAGCAGTGAGCATGCTGACAATTTATTTTTAGTCTGTTTTTAATTTTATAGTTTGGATATTTAATATTTACATAAAATATCCAGTCAAGAAAAATAATATATATGAAAATGGTTACATTACATTCAACCGAGTAGTTCACAATATTATGTCTGCAAATGTCAAATGGGTCAATTGTTTATGTAAACCCAATCCCTGTTTTGATGAGTTCAGTTGCCTTAGATTTGTTTTTGTAATTAAAAGGGCTGGCATATTATTTTGTAATATAATCAAACTGTCCTTGTTCCAGAAAAAAACAACAACACTGCTTCTTTGAATAAGGTTGTGTGTGTTAAAAAAACTCAGTTTGAGGTAATCCCATGTTTCATTGTGGTCTCTCATTAGATCACTGGGATTATCACCCTCACACTCACGTACACCCTGTTGAGTTTGAAAACCTTCAAGAGACAAACTTCACAGAGTTGCAGAGTGTGCAATCTCTGCACCCGCCCGGTCTAATCCGACATGACGTCATGCGCTACGATGCAGAAAATCTCCTGGATCCAAACCTTGGGGCGCATTCTCATATGTTACAGCAACCAGTAAGTCCCGCAGTCACTAAATCAGTAAAAACATATTCTCATCATAAAATACAATAAACCAATTCACATACTCAAGTGAAAGAGCTTGAAAAAGAATATGCTGCAAATGTATCTCCAATGTTTGTATTCATGTAGTAGATTGCAGATTGCTGATATCTGTACATTTGTGCTCATTGATGCCATTTATCTAGAAAGCTATTGGTAAAATTGTATTCTTGATAAAATGCTCTAGTCCAAAAGACAAAAATTGGAAGGAATAAAATTGCAAAAGTTAACTCCTTAAGAATCCTGATTTAACAGTGTTTTTCAGTATATTTTCTTCTGCTACTCCCACATTCCAAAAACATGCATCCAGTATTAGGTTAGTAGGGACTAAATTGTCTTTAGGAATTAATGCCACCCGAAGTCCCACTCGCCTGTGACCATGAACAGGAAAAGCATTAGAAAATGCATGTACCGCATACATGTAGCTTTCCTCAGTATTTTTTTTTCCTGAATACCCTGACCGTTGCTTTGGGAAATATTTATAACTAACAGATCCTTTTATGCCATGTTATTACTTCATGAGACTTATTATAAGATTAGTTACTAAAGGGACGTATCCCGTTTTGAAGGTAACATTCTTCCCACGGACTGTGTACCCGACACACATGTCCCAGCACAGCACTGATGATGAAGAGCATGGACGTCAAAGTCCCCCCTTAGAGGTGTCTGATGAGGAGTCTCTTCGAGATCAAGTTCCTTATGTCATACCTGGAGAGATGGGTAAGAAACCGCACTCACAAGTATTTCTATTGAAATACAGTATGAGAGCTATGATGGGGGGAAAAAAAGGTTTAAAATGTATAAGTATGCTCTTTCCACTTCATCCGTACACCTCATGGAGATGATCAGTCCTCCAGCTCATCTTATTTATCATCATTCATTATCCGAAACTTGACTGCTCAAGCAAAACAGTTTGGGGGTATTAGCTCATCAGAGTTGACCCCAGTGGGCATTTCACAATCCTTCTATTTGCCTACATACAAACTTCAAAAATAGAAGAAATAGAATGAAAACTGCACTACTCACTATAGTAGTGTAATCTTCTAAAATTCTTTTTAGCCACTCACCCCCCCCCCCCCCCCCCCCCCCATTTTACTTTTACGTTAATCAGTCATAACATTTTTATATAGCACTTTTCTGTGTTCTCAATGACAAACTAGTGTGGCATGAGCGCTCATCAGGGGTGGTGTAGGAAATTATCCAAATTCACAAAAATTACGCTTAATCATTACATGTGTCTTTGGTCATCTTTCCATGCCAGTGATGTAAAATGACAGGCAGAAGAATTAAATGCTCTACGATTAGATGACAGAAGGGACAATAAACCTTTGTATCCACTTGTTGCCATTCATACAACAGAATAAGTTGTGGCTAAAGGTTGGGAAACACTCATCTAATGCAGTCAACCAGACAGGTACTCAAAGCGATAAAATCCTGCCCCAAACCGCACAGTTAAAAAAAAAAAAAAAAAAAAAAAGGGTCCAACATCCAAGCCCCATTAAAAACATTTTTAAGAAACGGTTATTGCAATTACCCTTTGTTGGTGCTGTTAACTTAGATAATGCGAAATAATTTGTGATGTTTGTTGGTTCAGTGACAAGCCTACCAATTGAGACCTGCTATATTGAGTAAGAATCAACTCATGCCAAAGTAAAGTAAACTTTTAAGTTACATGGATACTTGGATACATGGATTTTTGTAGCTGGATGGTTTGTTATATTTACATTTGATGCTCACCGCCGGTTTTCATGGTACCAGCCCTTCGTTATCTGCTACAGAATTAACACATTACATCTGGATGTATTGCACAATACTGTCAGCACAACTTTCAATGTTCCTTGGTATTTTTACATAGGTACTGTACAGTTCGCTCTGAAATCTTGTTAAATTGACTTCGTATTGAGGATTATACATTCGGGACGTGCCAAGCAATTACTCTGCCTCTGCTCGCTCTCTTAAGCTATTATTCTCTGAGATTTCCCCCCATGTAAATGTTGTGCATACATATACTGTATTTGAGTAGAGATCAAAACCAAACAGTCTTGTATACTGTACAAAATTTGTAATTGTGCAACTTTTTGGTGTTTCCCAAAGGCAACAAAAAGAAGATTCGTTTGTATCAGTTCCTGTTGGATCTTTTACGAAACGGCGATATGAAGGACAGTGTCTGGTGGGTGGACAGAGAGAAAGGAATGTTCCAGTTTTCATCCAAACACAAGGAGGCTCTCGCACACCGCTGGGGAATCCAAAAGGGCAACCGCAAAAAAATGACCTATCAAAAGATGGCGCGGGCTTTGCGCAACTACGGCAAAACTGGAGAGGTAAAAAAGATCAAGAAGAAACTGACATACCAGTTCAGTGATGAGGTCCTTGGGAAGAGTCATTTGGAAAGAAAGCCATACATGTAGGCAGAAGACAGAATTATGCTAAATAAATGTTACAATTTGACCTATGGTTCCTGGTGTAACTGCTCACTCGATGTTAACAGTCCTTGTAAATAGTAAACGCATCATGAAAGCTGTTCGGGGAGGACATGCTGGGTTAAACTGTGAATATATTATTTCTCACAGCATAGAAATACAGTGTAAAGATTAGTTAATCCAGAGGCCATCCATGTCTCCTGCTTTTGCGATTCAGAGACATGGGAAAGTCGGAGCTAGTTATTTGTGTGTACAGCAAAGTATCCTTGTGGAAAGAAGGCCGATCCTATATATGAAAAATGTAACCTGTTATTTAAAGACAATAGATTAAGGGACTGATTCACCAAAACATTTGTTCAAAGGGCGATTTTTGTATAATACTATAAAACTGTAGAATCACTGAAAATGCAATAAACATTTATTTCATGACACAATTCAATGTGAATGCCACATTCTTTTTGAAACGTGACTTATAAAGACATTTGTTTTTAAGAATGTTACGTGAATGAAGCCCTACACTATTTCTTCATTTGAACATGCTCTTTTTAAGATGCCTAAAGCTGGTTACGCAGTGTGTGAGTTTAGGTCTCTGTGAATCATCAGTAATTGTAACTACAATAAAAATTATTCACATATCTCAAATTAAAACAGGACTAAAGATTAAGTATACATCCATCCATCTATCAGTTTTTTTCCCACTTATCCAGGGTCGGGTCACGGGGCAGTAGCTTTAACAGGGAAGCTCAGACTTCCCTCTCCCCAGTCACCTCGTGCCGCTCTTCCAGGAGGGATCCCAAGACTTCCCACCAGCCTGGAGACAAAGACTCTCAGTGGGACGGACCAGGAACACCAAATCAGGGAGGCATCCAAGGAGCATCCAAACCAGATTCCCTCTTCTGTCTACTCTCGATGAGGAGGAGCAGCGGCTCAAATCTGAGTCACTCCCAGTTGACCGAGCTTCTCACCCTATCTCTAAGGGAGACCCCAGACACCCAGCGGAGGAAATTTATTTTGGCCGATTGTCTGAGCAGTCTTGTTCTTTTGGTCACAACCCACAGCGTGTGACCATAGGTGAGGGAAGGAACGTAGATCGAATGGAGAAAATGAAATTGAGAGTGTGACTTTGTATTTCGCAGCAGCTCCTTCTTTACCACGACAGACCAATACAGAATCTGTGTTACTGCAGACGCTGCACCGATCCCACTTCATTCTTCCCTCATTCATGAACAAGCTGATGAACAGAATCGGTGACAAAGGGCAGCCTTGACTGAGTCCAACCCTCACTGAAAATGAATGTCTTATTGCTGGCAATGTGGACCAAACTCTGACATCGGTCATACAGGGACCGAACAGCCCATATTAAGGGGTCCGGTATCCCATACTCCTGGAGCACAGGACTCCCCCGAGGGAGACACGGTCAGATGACTTCTCCAAGTCCACAAAGCACATGTAGACTGGTTGGGCGAACTCCCATGCACCCTCAAGGACCCTGCTGAGGATGTAGAGGTGGGCCACTGTTCCACAGCCAGGTTGAAAACCACACTGCTCCTCATGAATCTGAGATTCGAGTTCCCGATGGACCCTCTTTCTCCAGAACCCCTGAATAGACCTTACCAGGGAGGCTGAGGAGTGTGATCCCCCTCTAGTTGGAACACACCTTCTGATCCCGCTTCTTAAAAAGAGGGACCACCACCCCAGTCTGCCAATCCAGAGGCACTTTCCCTGATGTCCATGCAATGTTCCAGATCAGAACAGCCCCACAACATCCAGAGCCTTTAGGAACCCCGGGCAGATGTCATCCTGCCATCGAGGAGCTTTTTAACCATCTCAGTAACCTCAACCCCAGAGAGCCCACTTCAGCGTCCCCAGACTCTGCTTTCTCATAGGAAGGCGTGTCGGTGGAATTGAGGAGGTCTTTGAAGTATTCGCCAAGTGCACCTATGGACACATAGGACATAGAGTTCGTTATGGAGAGTCTGTGATGAGCACAGAAGCCCAATAACAAAGCACTTCTCAAGCAGACATCGGTGCGGCCGTTCCTCTCAATCACGCTATTCCACGTTTCACTGTCATTACCCACATGAGCATTGAAGTCCCCCAGCAGAATGAGGGAGTCCCTCATCTTTGGAATGTGTGCGGGAGATGTGATATTGAGAAAAAACCCATGCAAGCATGGGGAGAACACGCAAACTCCACATGGGAAGGCCGAACAACAAGAAATGTGTGGTGTGGTGTGTTTCACTTCCAAGTGGTGGAGGCGAGTTAACAATATAATCATGCCAGGGAAATTTGATTTGGATATCTGTTAGTATATTTCCACTGTTTAAAAATATGAAATATACTGTACCACAACTGGTATTAAAAGGCAAACAGCTCCCGTCTATGGTGAAGATAGAATTGAACCGATAAATAACAGATGAATGTTGGATAATGGGAGTTGTCCAAAGCCAATAAAAGAGAACATGAATCTCAATTATTGGGAAAAGGGCCAAAAACAAAAAAAAATAGTGGAGTGTCAAAACTAAAGCAATTCAGGGATTTGATGGAAGATTACTTCTGTGATCGTTAAGTATGTTCCATGCACTGTCAACTACTGTTTGACTTAGTGGTTACACTGTGGTTGCAAGAACAATCGTAGATTTCCTTTTTAGCTCCATGGCTCCCCCTAAAGTTTTGTGCAATTTATTGTTATGGGATTACAACAGACTACAGTGTTAAATAGAAATCAAAGGCACAAAGAGCAGAAATGTGGACTATAAGATAAAACGTTGCTCGTTCACTGTCCAAGCACTTTCAAATTGAAAAAGAAATGATTGTTCTTTCTTTGTCACGTCTGTATTTTCTTGAATTTTCAGTTTCGTTTTAATTTTCCTTCATTATATAGTATAAATACAACCCCGATTCCAATGAAGTCGGGACATTGTGTTAAACATATATAAAAACAGAATACAATGATTTTCAAATCATGTTTGACCTATATTTAATTGAATACACCACAAAGACAATATATTTAATGTTCAAACTGATAAACATTAAGTTTTTTTGCAAATAATCATTAACTTGGAATTTTATGGCTGCAACACGGTCCAAAAAAGCTGGGACAGGGTCATGTTTACCACTGTGTTTATCATCTTTTCTTTTAACAACATTCAATAAACATTTGGGAACTGAGGACACAAATTGTTGAAGCTTTGTAGGTGGAATTCTTACCCATTCTTGCTTGATGTACAGCTTCAGCTGTTCAACAGTCCGGGGTCTCCGTTGTCGTATTTTACGCTTCATAATGCGCCACACATTTTCAATGGGCGACAAGTCTGGACTGCAGGCAGGCCAGTCTCGTACCCGCACTCTTTTTCTACGAAGCCACGCTGTTGTGCAGAATGTGGTTTGGCATTGTCTTGCTGAAATAAGCAGGGGCATCCATGAAAAAGACGTTGCTTGGATGGCAGCATATGTTTCTCCAAAACCAGTATGTACCTTTCAGCATTAATGGTGCTTTCACAGATGTGTAAGTTACCCATGCCATTGGCACTAACACAGTCCCATACCATCACAGATGCTGGCCTTTGAACTTTACGTCCATAACAGTCCGGATGGTTCTTTTCCTCTGGCCCAGAGGACACGACGTCCACAATTTCCAAAAACAATTTGAAATGTGGACTCGTCGGACCACAGAACACTTTTCCACTTTGCATCAGTCCATCTTAGATGAGCTCGGGCCCAGAGAAGCCGGCGGCGTTTCTGGGTGTTGTTGATAAATGGCTTTTGCTTTGCATAGTAGAGTTTCAAGTTGCACTTACGGATGTAGCGCCAAACTGTATTTACTGACATTGGTTTTCTGAAGTGTTCCTGAGCTCATGTGGTGATATCTTTTACACACTGATGTCGGTTTTTGATGCAGTGCCGCCTGAGGGATCAAAGGTCACGGGCATTCAATGTTTGTTTTCGGCCTTGCCGCTTACATGCAGTGATTTCACCAGATTCTCTGAACCTTTTGATATTATGGACAGAAATACCTGCCACCATGGGGGACCTAGGTTCAAGACCCCGACTGGACCATCAGCCAACATCCCCCAGACTCACAGCTGTGGTGTCCTTGAGCAAGACACTGATACCCTGAAATGCTCCCCAGGTGCTTCAGCTCCCCCCTGCTCCAGTGTGTTCCACTAACATGTGTATGTGTTCACTGTGATGGGTTAAATGCAGAGAACACATTTGACAATAAAAGGTGATTCTACATCTTCCTAAACTGTTTGACAATTCTTCTTCTTTAACTGTTTGACAATTTTCTCACGCACTTGTTCACAAAGAGGTGAACCTCGCCCCATGTTTGCTTGTGAATGACTGAGCAATTCAGGGAAGCTCCATTTATACCCAATCATGGCACCCACCTGTTCCAAATTAGCCTGTTCACCTGTGGGATGTTCCAAACAGGTGTTTGATGAGCATTTATCAACATTCTCAGTCTTTTTTGCCTCCTGTCCCAGCTTTTTTGGAACATGTTGCAGCCATAAAACTGTTAATGATTATTTCCTAAAAACAATAAAGTTCATCTGTTTGAACATTAAATATATTGTCTTTGTAGTGTATTCAATTAAATGTAGGTTGAACATGATTTGCAAATCATTGTATTCTGTTTTTTATTTATGTTTAACACAACTTCATTGGAATTGGGGTTGTATAAGCGCTGAAACAAACACCCAAAGTGGACAACGGGTGCTAATTGTTTTCTGTATTCAGTTTTAAATGTACAGCACAGACACAGCATCCTTTTTTTGTAAGTTCTAAATTTAACTGGTGCCAAACATCCCTGGCTCCCACTCTCAAGGCCTGTCATTCAGGCGAGGTGTTGGAGGAAATGATGGTTGAAATATAGCCTGTGTGTGTGCCTGTGTGAATGTGTGTTTGTGTGAGTTTAGTGCATACGTGTGTGTGTGTGTGTGTGTGTGTGCGTGTGTGTGTGTGTTGCATATGTGCTGTTGTGATCCTGGGACAGGATGAGCTTTGATGGGACGTGTGTGGGGGGCAGCTGTTGTTCTTTGGCCAACGTATTGGGCCCGGAATGAAGGTGTCTGGAGAGGTGGTGCTGTACGGAGGGAGCACTACTATTAAAGGCGAAAGACAACAATAGACAGCAGAGTAAGTCACCAGTGGAGGAGAGAACATCCTTTAGGAAGATGCCAGAGCCAGTCAAAAAAACAAGTGAGTGTGCCACTTAGTACATCTTCTAAATATTTTTTTTTATGTCGTGTAGCTCAATTTTGACTTATACAAAGTGTTAGCTTCACTCCTGAACATGAATATTTCCTCTCTGCCTAAACACAAACCTTTTGAAACATGAGAACAAATGGTGTGACTGTGCTGCCTCACAGGTGTCTTAAGCAATATTAACCACAATCAAACTGCTATCACAGGCCTGATCAGATAAGCGTTTACCACAAAATGTTGTAATGTTTGCAATTTTTTTATTTTTTTTTAAAGGTGTTGTTTTTCTACTTGCCCAGCGTGAAAACCTGAGGAAAAAAAAGTATTTAAAAGATTATGATGGAATCATAATGAATGCAGCCCTATGGGGGGCACAAGCTAGTGCAAACCGTAGGCTGGTCCGAAGCGTCAGGAAGGGCATCCGGCTTAAAACTTAGCCAAACAAATATGAGCGTTCATCCAAAGAATTCCATACCGGATCGGTCGTGGCCCGGGCTAACAACGTCTGCCACCGGCGCCGTTAACCTACAGGTTGCCGGTGGAAATTCAGCTACTATGGGTCGAAGACAAAGGAGAGGTGGAAAGCAGCTTCTTAGGCAGAAAGAGAAGAGAAAAGCACAGAGCCTAGAACTGAATGTGGGGACTTTGAATGTTGGGACAATGACAGGATGATCTCGGGAGTTGGTGATGATGATTAGGAGAAAGGGTGATATATTGTGCATCCAGGAGAGCAGGTGGAAGACTAGAATTTTTGGGCAGGGTTTGAATTATTATTATTGAATTACAGGTTGGCCAGACAGGGGATAGAGATGGGAAGGATGTGCAGCAGGTTAGGGCGGTTAAGGATCGAGATGGAAATGTGTTGACTGGTGCCAGTAGTGTGCTGGATAGAGTTGATGAATTAGGAAATTGAGAGAGAAGGAAGAGTAGACGAGGCAAGTGTGGTGGACCAGGAAGTGGCAATGATTAGTAAGGGGAAAGTTAGAAAGGCATTAAAGAGGGTGGAAAATGGAAAGGCAGTTGGTCTTGATGACATACCTCTGGAGGTATGGAAGCATCTAGGAGAGACAGCTATGGAGTTTTTGACCAGGTTGTTCAACAAAATTCTAGCGGGTGAGAAGATGCCTGAGGAATGGAGGAAAAGTGAGATGGTGCCCATTTTTAAGAACAAAGGTGATGTGCAGAGCTGTGGGAACTATAGAGGAATAAAGTTGATGAGCCACACAAGGAAGTTATGGGAAAGAGTAGTGGAGGCTAGACTCAGGAAAGAAGTGAGTATTTGCGAGCAACAGTATGGTTTCATGCCTAGAAAGAGTACCGCAGCTGCATTATTTGCCTTGTGGGTCTTGGTCGAGAAATAGCGAGGTCAGAAGGAGCTACATTTTGTCTTTGTAGCTCTAGACAGAGTACCCAGAGAGGAGTGGCAGAGACGTATGTTCAAATAGTACAGGACATGTATGAGGGGAGCAGAACAGTGGTGAGGTGTGCTGTACGTGTGACAGAGGAGTTTAAGTTGCTGCATCAGGGCTCAGCTCTGAGCCCCTTCTTCTTTGCAGTGGTGATGGATAGGCTGACAGATGAGGTTTGGCTGGAATTCCCGTGAACCATGATGTTCTCAGATGACATTGTGATCTGCAGTGAAAGCAGGGAGCAGTTGGAGCAAGACTTAGAAAGGTGAAGGCGTGCACTGGAAAGGAGAGATAGATGATTTGATGAATCAAATCAATGAGAAAAAATGAAGATGTTGAGGTTCTCTCTTGGAGTGACCAGTTTGGATAGGATTAGAAATGAGCTCATCAGAGAGACAGCCATGGTTAAGTGGTTTCAAAAAATCTTCGAGAAAGCAGACTTTGATGGTTTGGACACATCCAGAGGAGAGAGAGTGAGTATATTGGTAGAAGGGTGTTGAGGATGGAGCTGCCAGGCAAGAGAGCTAGAGGAAGACCAAAAAGAAGGTTGATGGATGTCATGAGGGAAGACATGAGGGCCGTTGGTGTTAGAGAGGAGGATGCAGGAGATAGGCTTGCATGGAAAAGGATGACGCGCTGTGGCCACCCCTAACGGGACAGGACAAAAGGAAAAGATAAAAGAAAATTATCCATCCATCCATTTTCTGAGCCGCTTCTCCTCACTAGGGTCGCGGGCGTGCTGGAGCCTATCCCAGCTGTCATCGAGCAGGAGGCGGGGTACACCCTGAACTGGTTGCCAGCCAATCGCAGGGCACATACAACCATTCACACTCAGATTCACACCTATGGGGCAATTCAGAGTCTTCAATTAACCTCGCATGCATTTTTTTGGGATGTGGGAGGAAACCGGAGTGCCTGGAGAAAACCCACGCAGGCGCAGGGAGAACATGCAAACTCCACACAGGCAGGGCCGGGGATTGAAATCCCCGGTCCTCGGAACTGTGAGGCAGACGCTCTAACCAGTCTACCCACCGTGCTGCCTTCATTGTAAACATGAAAAACTATTACCCTATTTGGCTTAACAGTTTGTAAGGCACTCAATGTTGACTCCATGATGCCCCAAATTCATTTTAGTATAGTACAAGGCTTTTTTTTTGTTGTTGTTGTGTTTTTTTTTTGTGTACATTTTGCTTCTTTAGATATGTTTTGGCGGCACGGTGGCCGACTGGTTAGAGCGTCAGCCTCACAGTTCTGAGGTGCGGGGTTCAATCCCCGTCCCCGCCTGTGTGGAGTTTGCATGTTCTCCCCGTGCCTGCGTGGGTTTTCTCCGGGCACTCCGGTTTCCTCCCACATCCCAAAAACATGCATTAATTGGAGACTCTAAATTGCCCGTAGGCATGACTGTGAGTGCGAATGGTTGTTTGTTTCGATGTGCCCTGCGATTGGCTGGCAACCAGTTCAGGGTGTACCCCGCCTCCTGCCCGATGACAGCTGGCATAGGCTCCAGCACGCCCGCGACCCTAGTGAGGAGAAGCGGCTCAGAAAATGGATGGATGGATGGATAGATATGTTTTCTCTTTATCACTACATTTGTAATAATAATGTATCAGTTCAATATACATAGTGGTGCTTTGAAATACAAGTTTAATTTGTTCCGTGACCACACTCGGAACTTAAAACACTCGTCTCTCAAATCATCTTTACCCATTGAAATGAATGGAAGAGCCATTGATCCATTCCATTCTTTCCCCCCCAAAAACAAAAATGATTGTTATGTGTAATTTAGGCGGCACGGTGGCCGACTGGTTAGAGCGTCAGCCTCACAGTTCTGAGGACACGGGTTCAATCCCCGGCCCTGCCTGTGTGGAGTTTGCATGTTCTCCCCGTGCCTGCGTGGGTTTTCTCCGGGCACTCCGGTTTCCTCCCACATCCCAAAAACATGCATTAATTGGAGACTCTAAATTGCCCGTAGGCATGACTGTGAGTGTGAATGGTTGTTTGTTTCGATGTGCCCTGCGATTGGCTGGCAACCAGTTCAGGGTGTACCCCGCCTCTCCTGCCCGATGACAGCTGGGATAGGTTCCAGCACGCCCGCGACCCTAGTGAGGAGAAGCGGCTCAGAAAATGGATGGATGGATGTGTAATTTAGTAAGAAAAAGTACAACTCCATATTATTGTACTTTATCAAAACATACAGAAATTACATCATTAGAAAATAATTTAACAGTTTTTGTCACACTCAATTGAATGGGCATTGTACTGTTCTTTCTGGTGTGCCCACCTTGGGATAATATACTACAGACAGACGGATATACTGTTCATTGAGACGTCTCAACTCCTTCAACTCATCAGTACGGCACTAATAGTATTTTTTCACAGAGGAAAAATAATATATGACGGAGTCCTGTCCTAATTTCTGTCTACATCTGTTGCGCCACTGTTTATGTTCAAATCCATTGATTAAAGGGTTATAGCACCGCAACATAGTGTTACCATTAAGCTATGTATTGCATTTCCACATTGGCTGTCCAGAAGTGGTCATGTTGAAAATGTGTTTAGGCTGCTCGAGTTGCAGTTAAATGAGATCACAGTATTAAGGTTATTGTCGTCATTGTTATCTTACCTGATGGAAGTAAACCCCCTGGCTTCAGAAACACTAAGGGTCCACAAGTATTTCAATGACTCCAAAGCTGTAAAAATAGATTCAAGATAATCACACTGATGTGATACCTGTGCCTCTGGTGCAACTGAAGCCTGCCACACTCATCCATGAGTCCACTACATTTGCATCCTATATTTAAACTCATTGGGGCGGCCACAAGCTAACTTGCTAACAAGGACTATGGAAAATAATTGAACCCATTCACCTCATCCACAAAACCTCCTAAAATGATCATGTGGATGACCCAGCCGAAAGAGCTACCGTACTAGGTACAATTATTTCAATCTATGCTGTACAGAGCTATATTTTCCATATTTTATATAAACAATTTTAAGGTGCACCTTTGAGAAATGTTACAATTGGAGTTTCTCATTTGTTATTATCACGTACGTGGTTAGGGCGAAGGCGAGGAACGCAAGGCAAGAACATGGTGGACCCAATTGCAGGGAAGCAGGGAGGCAAGGCAGGAGTGCGGGAATCTCAAAATAATAATATTTAATTCCAAAAACAAAGGAAAACAAAGATCATGAAAAAGTCTAAATGCTAAATTAACAAAGTCCAAAATCTAAACACAAAGTAACACTTGAGTGAACCCAAAACAAGAAACAAGACATGACTGGTGAAATACCTGAGCGACAATGACATGGCAAGACATGTGACAACGACAACTGGCAACTATGACATGGCAAAGACGTGACAACGACAATGAACCGACGAGAACTGAAAGAAACCAGGGAACTAAATACAAACAAATTGACGAGACAACGAGGAACACCTGGACAAGACGAGTGGCTAGAGAGAGCTGATTGGTCGACAAAGTAGACGAGAACAGGTGGACACAACAACCTAATGAGCACACGACAAACATGGAACACAGGAAAACATTGAACAAAACTAAACACAACCCAAACCAAAACACAGACCATGACAGTTATGTTGAGAGAGGTTGCTGTTTTGAAGACTGGTACAGTTAAAAGGTCCTAATGTCAGTTTGTCATTTCAGTTTCAGCCTTCGCCAAGAAGCCAAAGACACAGGAAGCAGAAGAGGGGTCTTCAGTGGTCTTTGAAGCAGAAACGGAGAAGTCTGATGCTAAAGTTAAATGGCAGTGCAACACAAAGGATCTTGCCAGCAGCAACAAATACAAGATCACAGCCAATGGAAACAAGCACTCCCTCATGATAAAGACCGTTACCCAGGAAGATGCCAACATCTATGCTGTGATTGCCGGGGGTTCAAAGGTCAAGTTTGAGCTGAAAGTCCTATCAAAGAAAGGTGGGAATATTTGGCGGCGATCTCTGCCTGTTGACTGACACGTTGTGCAGCCTGAGCACAAAACAGTCAGTACCCACTTTACACTGCATTAGCTGCAGTATTTGATATATGTATATATATCAACCTTGATTCTAATCACTGCAATAGAAACTGTAGATATTTATGGTCTATAAAAGAGGCAAGTCTACATTCTTAAAAACAATACGCATGATGTGTTAACAATAACCCTGAAAGTCAAATAAATGTTTTGTGTTTTTTTAATATTTGCCTGTTAAAGAAGTTATTTAGAGTTTTACAGTTTTGAATCACAGCTTACTCATTATTTGAATCTGATTGTTGCATACAGTAAATACAATCACTGATTTCATCTTTACAAAATATTCTATCAACCCCGTCGCCCCATTGACTAAAACAATTATAGTATCTGTGTCATTAAACCCCGCCTCCCTAAAAGGCTTTTCTTCTAACTGGCCATTTTCCAGAAACCAGCATAGGAGCAGTACATTTTGCCCCTAATTTGGGATCTTCTGAGTAAATATTCCAATATGGATTAGTATAGTTAATATCTGAAACTTTAGTATTTTTGGAATGAACATGCTACATTTTGGCATGTGAAAAATACAGGAATAATAATACTCCCCTTTAAATACAGCCATGAGCAATGCTCGTCTGTTGCTCGGATCAGATGAGGTGGAAACAACTTTCAAAGACATCCAAAGTTATGTGTTGCACATGTTGCAGCCCTCCTGACTGTGTGTGAAGTGACCTTGACGTTCCACTGGCACATTATTTCGTCATGAGTAAGTAGCACTTCACTGGCTCTCAGGATAGGCCTGAGAGGTGGCTGATAGCGCACGGAAAAAAACAGCCATCCGAGCATAGATAATAAAACATAAGGCTTGATGTAATAAATAACTCATGAAGAACATTTTCAGTTTCAGAGAGTGCCTTCACTGAAATGGTTTGTTTTGCTATTAATTTTTAAAATCTCAACTGAAAATGAGAAATTCCCCTTTCAAGAATCACATGCCACTGTCATCATCGTCCTTATTACACACAAACAACTGTTGAACAATTACCATGTGAACACTGTCTGGTGACGTAATCGAATAAGATTCAATGCCCGATCGGTGTAAGAAATTCTGCCTTAAAAAAAACAAAAACACGCATTTTTGACAATCTGAGATATACTCACTGATCAGTGTTTATTGTTGTACAGTAATTGTAGTTTGCAGGAATGTAGAGCTGCACTGCAGCTCTACAATCATATCAAGAGGTTGGTATTATCATTTGTGCTTCTCATTCCTCTGAATAAGGACACTAAAAAGATCACCTGACATACCTAATTAAGAGGCCTGCAAGTCTACTCTATGTCTGACGTGCTTTGTCTCTATGGTAACACGAACACAGAAACCCCAACTGAGGCTCCTGTTACTGCGCCAGAAGAGTCAAGTGTAATACAAGAGCAGCCTAATGCCACACCTGCGGCTGCGCCCACAGGAGATGAGGCAACTGCCCCAACACACGATGCCCCTCCATCAGAGGGTGAGCTAGCCAAACCAGCATCATCCAATCAATTCTGCCATTTCTGGAAATGTGTGCTTGTTGGTACAGCATGTTGGAGATAGTGGTTAGCATGTGTGCTTCACAGTTCGTAGGTTCTGGGTTCGAGTGTGGTATTGATCAAGTTTAGATTGTAGGATATTTCACTTTTTACACATATTCCTCAATCAGTGTAATTTTGAAGATATTTTTACGGTGCTAAGTAGGGTAGGTCATCGGAAATCGAGAACGGATTGGAACCGGGACTAACGTTCCGGTTCTTCCGGAATCGTTCAAATGAAAAAAGTTTGGTTCCCAGTTTCGATGCCAACAGTCCACTGACCCCGAAGAAGAAAGTGGCGAAAAGCAACGAAGAAGAACACCTCAGTGCAACACTTGGATTAAGATTATATTGTGCAAAGGAAGCTTTCACGATGTGTAGAAGTCTGACGCGCGCCCTCTCGCTTCGAGCCTCACCCTACACCGAGCCGTACTTCAGTCAAGTCAGTTGGGTGAGTGAAACAATAAAATACGTCTATGCCAACATTGAGGCAGCTAACGAGTTAAACGGTTGGTTGCACTTTTGCATTAATGGTTTTTATCCTTTATTTTAGTCTTCAAACCAATGTAAGGGCTGATGACACAAAAATAAAATCATAATTATTTTACCATACTGGAAAGAAAATAGAAACAGTCGCATTACAAGCTTGACACTGAGCTAAAACTTCACCAAAGGTCAATCTAGCACAGTGAATTAGGATAAAATTCACATAAATGTTGTCTCACAGTATCACAAACACTAACCTTGCGCCTCATCTGTGGTTAGGTAAAGGAATCACCTTTTTTTCCCCCATTCATTACTCTTTTTCTTGCCGTCTAGGTTTAGTTTCGTTTTCAAAATTCACCAATGTCGTGTGAAGTTATTTTTCATGCCAAAATGCTGAGCTCCGTTGCGTACCCTTTAAAATAAAAGGCTACAAGCTTAAAAGAGGAAGCCAAGTTGAAACTTGCACATATAAACCATTTGACGCGATAAAACAGTCCCATCCATCCATCCATTTTCTGTACTACTTATTCTCACTAGGGTCGCGGGCATGCTGGAGCCTATCCCTGCAATCTTCGGGCGAGAGGCGGGGTACACCCTAAACTGGTTGGCAGCCAATCGCAGGGCTCACAGAACAACCATTCGCACTCAGTCCCAAATAATTTTAACAATGCTCTATTTAACTTTTAGCTGAAACATTAATTAATGAATATTAGGTCAATTCGGTTAGTTCCACACATATTGCCTTTTAGTTCATAGGTTTGATATTGATACTGGTTGTAGAGAACCCAGAGTCAAATGTTCATTTTAGCCTATGCTGCGGGCTGCTAAGAAAATGGATGTAACATAATTTGGACACCCTTTATTTAAACGATGCAAACTTTTTTTGACCCAGCCCCCTAAAAGAATCGGAATCGAGAGTCATTTTGAACCGAGATCGTAATGACGAACTAGAATCGGGACTGGAATCGCTCAAATTCAAACAATGCCCAACCGTGGTGCTAAGTCTTAAAATATAGTAGTCTGGTCGTCACTTTCATTTTCACACTGTATGACCACTGACTTTAGTTTGTGGTTGTTCGCCTTTCCACAGTGATTTTGAACATTACATTTCATGACATCATGTATATTTTGACTTTTGCAGATGGACAGCTTCCAGACACCAGACAGGACCTCACTGGCCTCTTCACAGAGAAACCCAAAAGTGGAGAGGTCACTGTCGGTGAGCAACTTGCTAGTCAGTGTTGAAGAATGAGCACTACTGTGCTCTGCAACCAAGAAAAGACACCCTCCATCCATCCCTCCATTTTCTAAGCCGCTTCACCCTGAACTGGTTGCCAGCCAATCGCAGGACACATATAAACAAACAACCATTCACACTCACAGTCACACCTACGGGCAATTTAGAGTCCTCAATTAAACTACCATGGATGTTTTTGGGATGCGGGAGGAAACCGGAGTGCCGGGAAAAAACTCCACACAGGCGGGGCCGGGATGGAACCCCGGTCCTCAGAACTGTGAGGCAGAAGCTCCAACCAGTCTTCCACCGTGCCGCCAGTAAAGACACCACACATTAAATTAAACTCAACCTTGTGAGAGTATGTATTATATATATATATATATATATATATATATATATATATATATATATATATATATATAGTGCAAAAGCGCTCTTCCAACAGCCTAACTAAAATATTGTCGGAATACAGTTTTGACATTACAGTGAGATAGATAGCGTTCCTTTATTTTTGTGCTGTTGTGAAAAGAAGTATGGCTAAAACTACCAAATGGAGGCTAACATTTTAAAGTTCATATATGTCCCTGTACATACATTCTACTCCCCTGTTCAGGTGGAAACATCACATTTGTGGCCAAAGTCAATGCCGGATCACTGCTGAAGAAACCAACTATCAAATGGTTTAAAGGGAAGTGGATGGACCTCGCCACCAAGTCTGGAAATCACCTGCAGCTAAAGGAGTTTTATGACCGCAACACCAAAGTAGACTACCTCATGCTGTTGACTTTTTGCCAAACGACAATGTCATTGTCTATATACTGTATATACTCTATATTAGGCACATTTCATCCAGATTTTCAGAATAAGAAAAAATAAAAACTGATTAAAAGTAGGCATTGCAAACTGTAAACGTTATCAGGCTTGCATTGTTTTGTCCATGAAGGAGTCGAAAAGAATGGTAATCAAAGTTCTGAATCAACCCTGAAACAGGTCTACACATTTGAGATGCACATCATGGAAGCTAAAGCTAACTTTGGTGGAGCTTACAGATGTGAAGTTTTATCCAGAGACAAGTTTGACAGCTGTAATTTTCAACTGACTGTACATGGTGAGTGTATCACTTCTCTTATTTTATGCTGACATTAGTTTGTATCTTTTCAGTGTTTTCTTTTGATTTATCACAACCATTTTTGTTTTGTTTTGTTTTGTTTAAAATCCTTTTTTATGTTCTTTGTCTATACACCAGAGGCTTGTACTGCTGAAGGTTTTGACATAAGAGCAGCTTTCCGACGCACGTAAGTTACTTTTTAAGGTAACACACCTACAGTATATTGGAATGTATTTTCTCCCGAAAACATACTTCTTAAGTTAACTGAGGACTGTAAATTGCCAATGGGTGTGAATGTGAGCAACAATGGTTGTTTGTCGATATGTACCCCAGTTGAACCTATGGTAAAGGTGGTAGTGTCACGATCGTGTCAACATTTTATACTCACAATAGGGCACATTCTTACTGGGAAATTTCCATCATACTTTTCTGTGGCATGAATACCTTGACTGACGGGCAAAATGATAAATCAACTGATGTAAATATCCTCTTCAACTGTTTCTAGCATATCTCCGTCCATATACTGTAGTTGAAACCAAATTGGACATGCTTAAGATTATTAAGATTAACACTGGTTGAGCTGTTTATATGATTGTATTTCTTATTTTACATTTACCCTCCCCTAATTGTGATAGTTTACTTTTGACCCCTGATACTGTACATCCCCAAATAATATATTTTTGGCAAGCTGGCTGATATTATTGCATCATAACTCTATGTCACACAGCATACTGTAAGAACTTTGATACCAAACATAGTAAGACAAATTACTGTACAATTACTGTGTGGAATAACTGTGGAAATGCTAACCTATTAGGAGCGATGCTGATATGAAGAGAAGTGGAGCATCAATAAGGTAGTAAAGGTTGAATGTTTTATCTGTAGAGGCACAAGGTCAAACCTTCCGGGGTGTTCTCAAAAAGAAAGAAACAAAGACTGAGATTGAAGAACTTTCAACTCCAGTCACTTTCTTCTCTGATTTCAAATGCAACGTAAGCAGCCTTCTGAATGCTAAACTTGGAAGGAAGACGGAAGGCAGACCATGTAAGAGCAAAACGAGACGGTAGAACGGGCTCAAATTATAGAAATGTTAATGAGAACATTGTGGCAACCATTGATATCCAACTCACAGTTGTCTCATAACGTGTTGTCATGGTCTGTTGCTACACAACTAATGGACATTTGGTACCTGGGCCTTCAGTGGGCACTTACCCCACTTAATCCACCTCTTAATAACGGCACGATCATGTTGCAATCATAGAAACCATCAATGCTATGCAAAAATGTAATAGAACAGCATATGTTTGTATGGAAACAGTATATATAATAGCATGCAACTGTGCCAGTCCATCAACTGGAGCAGTTCAAAATCCATATTTATCTCATAACATGAACGTGAAAAATATTCCTACAAATTGATATAATAAAAAAAAATTATCATACTCACCAGAGTGGCTGATTATTAAATGTGTTCATGTGTGCAGATCGCTACAGATGGGTTTTGTACTTCGAACTTGGCTTGCTCTGACAAACCAATCAGAGGACAGAAAAATGCTGTATGATAATGAAGGATGAATTTAAAATCGAATGGGTTTAAGAAACATTCCCATTGAGAATATAGTTTATGTTACATTAGCCTGCTCTCCTGATTCTGAAGGCCCTGGTCAGAATAGATCGACATGGCAACACAGATGCTGAAATCTGATTGGACAAAAAAACAACAGCAACAACAAAACATCCACATACAGTGCGAGAGGTAGTGCAGCCAAGAGAAATGCTATAAAATAAAGATGATAGACCGTATTGTATGTTATTGACAGGGCAATGTTTCTGGTCGTGTTTAGGCCAGAAGAGAAGGCTTTGCTGGCCTTGACCGTCAGACAGAATGTTTCTTCTGTTGCATTTGTAATCTGCACGACACATTATGAGACAAGCTCTCTGATCTGCTTCTGGGTCTCAGTCAAAACAGCAGTGACAGCTGCACTAACAGCAATCCAACAGAGCGAGCTTTGACGGGAGCTTGGGCCCTACTAAAAGTGCTGGATGTGTTAAGACACACAGGCTTTTCAGTATTCTAGTTCCTCCACTGGGTTAGCACACAGAGGAAGCACAGTTAAGGAGTGTTGTTTCTGCACCGCACATTCGCACAAACCGCACATTCTCCTTCTCGACATGCACAAATGCTGAGTCGTCTTGTTTTTATCTTTCATGCACCTTATTCAAGTGCCACGAGTGTTCTGTTGGTACTTGAATGCATTCTGATGCTTCTCATGGCCTAAACAAACATCGTGGTGAAATGTTTGGTTCCTGTCCAACATGAGAAGATCAACTCTTGTGTTAATGAATGTACATGGTTGGGAACGGGAATTTATTAGCATGGCAGTGCATGGACTGAAAAAAGTATTTTTCCAGTTAAGATTGCATGTAATATAAATGGTTAATTAAATCAAAAGAATTAATGTATAACACAAAATAAATCTGTGCTTTTTCAGAATCTCACCAGAAATTAATAGTCCATGTGCCACATCCCTTTCTACTGCTGTAGGCCTACTGTAAGGTCATTCAAATAACATACAGTTTCTCATAATCGTAGCCTTATACTTTTGCACGGTACCATACTGTAACACATGATGAACAACTGTTCAAGTGTTCATTTATTCATTGATTTTAAGAAAATGTAATGACAATAAACAAGAACAGTTTGAATTTCATACAGTAGGTCAATTACAAACCCCATTACCAATTACGATGGGACGTTGTGTAAGTCATAAATAAAACCAGAATACAATGATTTAGTAATCCTTTTCAACGTATATTCAATTGAAAACACTACAAAGACAAGCAATTGAATGTTCAAACAGATAGAATTAATTGGTTTTGTTTGGTTTTTGCAAATATTCACTCATTTTGAATTTGACGCCTGCAACACATTCTCAAAAATCTGGGGTAGGGTCATTTTTACCTCTGTGTTACATTACCTTTCCTTTTAACAAAACTCAATAAGCGTTTCGGAACTGAGGACACTAATATGATATGTACGCAAACTACTTCCACATTCGGCAAATCAGGTAAAAGCTCTTTCGCCTCGCTTGGGTGAATGGGGAAGGGGACCGATTCAAAGCAACCTTAGGAACTTTAAACGTCCACAATGTCATATTTGTATAAATAAATGATATACATGTATTTAACTTTGTCTGAAGACACCAGCCAAAAAAAACAACAACAATCATTTTAGTAACTTCAGCTTCAAAAAATTCATATAATCAATGTTAGCTATGGTCATTAGCTAAGCATATACACGAAATCAGCTATTCTGTGTCCTACGTTGGTCACGTAACGTTCTAAGTGGATCATTGAAGCTTTGTAGGTAAAATTCTTTCGTCTTCGCCTATCCACTCCTCGTCCTCCCTTTGTGACACTTGGTAAGAATGGAAGAATGGTAAGAAGTGTAGCTTACAGTATTTGCTACCATGGAGGCGATGATCAGTGGCTGACAATGCGTTGACACCGGACGCAAGGAGAACATTCGCCTCCACAGCTTGGCAGCCGTGGGGTGCAAATAAAATAGCAAGGATACCAAGCAGCTATTCAATGTGGAAGATACGTTAATGTCGGACGCTGGATTTTTTTTTTCCAATGTCCGGAGCATCAGTGTTACGGCTGTAACGAGCCAACTTCAGTGATTTCCGTAACTAAATACAAACGTTCCGTAACATTTGGCAGCTCTGCATATTGGAGTGACTGCACTTATCATATAGGAATGTGAATGAAATATGTTGCTGTGACTGATATTTCTGCAGTAGCACCGAAGGAAAAGAGGACTCTGGAGAACTGGACTTCAGTACATTGTTAAAGAAAAGGTAAGTATTGAAAATGTTGATGAAGACAATGGCCCGAGCAAATTTACTTGATTTAATCAATGTTATTGTCTCTCTCATTCTGGATCGTTTTACATCTACAGAGAGTAAGCAACATCTGCAAAATACCAAAACCACACCTTTGCTAACCAAAAATGATTTGTCATGCAGCACATGCAATACATGAATTCACTGCATAACAAGGGTGAATTGATAGATGACATTACCCACCTCTTCATCTCACTGTTAATGCCATGTACTGTAAGTTGCATTCTATTAAACGCAGCACATTTACAATTGCAAACTTTATAAATGACCCCTCCCACTGTAACAGTTTATTACCCTTGATTTATTCTCAATAACCAGAACAAAGCATGCACGCAAGTTAAATGGCAGTATTTCGCTCCCAAATTTGAATTTAATAACCACTAATACTCATCATATATGATTTCAATAAAAAAAATGTATTTGATATTTGAACGAAATGAAATGCTCAAATGAAATTTTGATTTGATTTTCAAATTTTAGGATATTTTTTTCCCCCCTAAAATGCTTTTAAAATTGCTTTTAAGTTGCTTTTGACATGCTGTGTTTTAACCTGTCTGGTTTGTTTTGCTGCTTGGGCTCTCCCGCTGAATGAGCAGCAGTTTCTTAAAATCCTCCAATCGGTAAGGAACTGCTAGTACAGTGTTTTGGCAAAATGTTGTGCTTGCATGTATTTTATTTGTTTATCAAGTCAAAATTAAATTCTACAATTATTCTTACCCTGGACAAATTGTCAATTAGAGAGAAATATTATTGACCGGGTATCTTTTAGCTGGAAATTTTACAAAAAATGTTCATATCTACAATTTAAAAAAACATAATTAAAATTTGGTCAAAGTATTAACAATTTAGTGTTCTACACAATCAGGCACGGTGGAAGACTGGTTAGAGCGTCTGCCTCACAGTTCTGAGGACTGGGGTTCATTCAATCCCTTGCCCCGCCTGTGTGGAGTTTGCATGTTCTCCCCGTGCCTGGGTGGGTTTTCTCCGGGTACTCCGGTTTCCTCCCACATCCCAAAAACATGCATGGTAGGTTGATTGACAACTCTAAATTACCCGTAGGTGTGAATGTGAGTGCGAATGGTTGTTTGTTTGTGTGTGCCCTGCGATTGGCTGGCAACCAATTCAGGGTGTACCCTACCTTCTGCCCGAAGATAGCTGGGATAGGCTCCAGCACCCCCCGCGAACCTTGTGACGATAAGCGGCTCAGAAAATGGATGGATGGATGGAAGTATTACACAATCAGTCACGTACTTTATTGGGCAAATAAGATTTTATACACATACACACTTCAATGTTATAAACATGCTGATACGTCAGTATTTGATCATCTTGGTGGAGGAATAGAAATTAGGGGTAAAATTGTAACATCCCACTGAAGATCATGTACGTAATGTAGCATGTTGTATTGTTTAATGTAATGAGCTCTTTAAAGAAAACACTATAAATACATTTTGATTATTGTGAGAAAAATGACATTCATTCATGAAAGACTTGCACATTCTATCCTGTTAAAAAAAATGCATTGTCTCAGTTACAGTCTGGTCACATGGCAAGATTTTTTGTTTTTTTGCGGGGGAGAACTATTACGTTTTTTTTAAAAAAGAGCTCTTCATGTGTATGTATGCATTGTGTAATCAGATCACGATTCATCTGCTTTCTATGTTTTAGAGCTGTGCAGATGAGCACAGCGCCTGAAGTGGATGTTTGGGATATTCTCAGCCATGCTCCTGCTTCAGAGTATGAGAAGATAGCTTTTCAGCATGGCATTACTGATTTGAGGGGCATGCTGAAAAGACTGAAGAAGATGAAGAAAGAGGAGAAGAAAAGTGCAGGTCGGTGCAGAGTTAACAGTAAACTGCACTGCAAATGATCTAACCTAATAACATGTGATGTCTGTACGCAGCTTTCTTCAAGAAGTTAGATCCTGCCTACCAAGTCACAAAGGGACATAAAATAAAATTAGCAGTTGAGGTCGCTAATCCAGATGTTGATGTCAAATGGTTGAAGAATGGACAAGAAATACAACCAACCGGAAGGTGCAAATGCAAAAACTTCAAATCATTTTTGCCCTCAGTTGACAATTAATTAACTCTCTTATATGACTTCCACTCTACGTTTGTCATTCTTCTGCATCACCAGCAAGTAAGTATCACAGACTAAATAAGACTATGTATACTTTACTGATCATTGCTGTGTAATAAAGCATTGTAAACATTACCCTGTTATTGGTACAGATACATTTTTGAGACTGTGGGAAATATGCGCTACCTCACCATCAACCACTGCTCATTGGCTGACGATGCAGCCTACTGCTGTCTGGTGGGAGAGGAGAAATGCACCACAGAGCTTTTTGTCAAAGGTCTGTTGGCTTCATGGTCAATTAAGCATGCTAAGATCACTGGGAAGATTCACTTTGGTTTCATCTACCATTATAACCTGTTTGCTCCAGAGCCTCCTGTTGTGATTGTGAAGAACCTGGAGGATCAGATGGTCATGAAGGGTGAACGTGTGGAGTTACAGTGTGAGGTCTCCGAAGACGGTGCTAATGTGAAATGGTTAGATCCTCTTCTTTTCACCTTAAAGATTAGCTTTACCTTATGTTAATTGGACTTTAATGCATTGGGGGGGGGGGTAAAAAAGCTAAAGAGAAAACTAAAAAAACAGATTAATGTACTTGTATATTTATAAATAACATACTATTCATATATTTATTTGTAGCTAGGCGCAAAATAGCTCTGTATGAGTCCTTACAGTTCTACAGAGCTGCAAACTACAATAATATAGCACGTTTATTATGTAAGAGTAGAGGGAAGACCAAGGTAAAATAAATAAATATATGAATTAAATTAGTTCATAATGAATTACTAAAATTAAATTGACTTGTTCATATTCAGAATTATTTTTCAAATGAATTATTTGTAATTAAAGTTAATGTATTATTCACTAGTTGAAACCAGATGTTTACATCCACTGTATAAAAAGACACTTTTTTTCCCTCACTGTCTGACATGAAATATGGTTAAACATTTCCTGTTTTTGGTCAATTAGGATTACCAGAATTATTTTGTATTTCCTGAATGCCAGAATAAGGAGATAAGGATTTTTTTTCAGGCAAATTTTCATTACTTTATTAAAGGTCAGAAGTTTACTACACATTTTAACAATTTGGGAAAACCAGATGATGATGTCATTTCTTTGGAAGCTTCTGATAGGTTTATTGACAACTTCTGAGTTAATTAGAGACACACCTACAGATGTATTTGAACTAGGCACACCTGAAACATACTTCTTTTTGGTGTAACATCATGGGAAAGTCAAAAGAAATCAGCTAAGATATCAGGAAGAAAATTGTGGACTTAATTCTGATTCATCTATTCAAGCAAGTATGAACACCATGAGATTGTCCAGCCATCATACCAGTAAGGAAGGAGATGTGAATGTGCTTTGGTCTGAAATGTGCATATCTACCCAAGAACAAAAGCAAAAGACCTCGTGAAGATTTTGACTGAAGCTGGAAAGGGAGTGTCATTGTCCACAGTGAAAATGGGTACTGTACCAATATGGGCTGAAAGGCCACTCTGCCAGAAAGAACTCCAAAATAAACATAAAAAGCCAGATGACAAGTTGCAAATAGACACAGCAACATCCATCCATCCATTCTCAGAGACGCTTCTCCTCACGAGGGTCGCGGGCTGCTGGAGCCTACCCCAGCTATCTTCGGCCGGGAGACAGAGTACACCCTGAACTTGTGCCAAGCAATCGCAGGGCACATACAAACAAACAATCATTCGCACTGACATTCACACCTACGGGCAATTTAAAGTCTTCAATCAACCTACCATGCAGGTTTTTGGGTTGTGGGAGGAAACCGGAGTGCCCGGAGAAAATCCACGCAGGCACGGGGAGAACATGCAAACTCCGCACAGGCGGGGCCGTGATTTGAACCCCGGCCCTCAGAACTGTGAGGCAGATGTGCTAACCAGTCGCTCACCGTGCTGCCCAGACAGAAACAAATATCTTCATTTTTGGAAACATGTCCTGTGGTCTGCCGACACTAAAATTTAACTGTTTGTCCATAATGAGCATCGTTACATTTGGAGAAAAAAGAGGGAAGCCTGTATGTATGAAAACAGCATCCCAACTTTGAAATACAGGGATGGCAGGAACATACTGTGGGTTTGTTTTGCTCTAGCAGGGACTGGTGCACTTCACAAAATACATCCATCCATTTTCTGAACCGCTTATCCTCACGAGGGTCGCGGGTGTGCTGGCGCGTATCTCAGCTGACTTAGGGTGGGAGGCGGGGTACACCCTGGACTGGTTGCCAACCAATCGCAGACTTCACAAAATACAAACCCCAATTCCAATGAAGATGGGATGTTGTCCATCCATCCATTTTCTGAGCCGCTTCTCCTCACTCGGGTCGCGGGCGTGCTGGAGCCTATCCCAGCTGTCATCGGGCAGGAGGCGGGGTACACCCTGAACTGGTTGCCAGCCAATCGCAGGGCACATAGAAACAAACAACCATTCGCACTCACAGTCATGCCTACGGGCAATTTAGAGTCTCCAATTCATGCATGTTTTTGGGATGTGGGAGGAAACCGGAGTGCCCGGAGAAAACCCACGCAGGCACGGGGAGAACATGCAAACTCCACACAGGCGGGGACGGGGATTGAACCCCGCTCCTCAGAACTGTGAGGCTGACGCTCTAACCAGTCGGCCACCGTGCCGCCGATGGGATGTTGTGTAAAATGTAAATAAAAACAGAGCACAATAATTAGCAAATCCTTTTCAACCTATATTCAATTGAATACAAACTAATGAACATTATTGTGTTTTTTTTGTTTGTTTTGTTTTCAAATATTCACTCCTTTTGAGTTTGATGCCTGCAACTCATTCCCGATAACCTGGGACAGGGACAACAAAATACTCGGAAAGCTGAGGAATGCTAAAAAAAATAAAATAATAATGCTTGGAACATTCCACAGTTGAGCAGGTTAATTGGAAACAAGTGAGTGTCATGATTGGAAATGCTGTAAAAGGAGCATCCCTGAAAGAATGGGGCGAGGTTCACCACTTTATGAACAACTGGGTTCAAATCTCGCCCCCCTGTGTGGGGTTTGCATGTTTGCATGCGAATTAAAATGCAACTATGCAAAGCGAGTCGTATACAGTGCTGTGAAAAAGTATTGGCCCCCTTCCCAAATTCTTATATTTTTGCATAGTTTCATCACTTGAATGTTTAAGATCACCAAACTAATGTAAATATCAGACAAATATAACCCAAGTGAACTGATAATGGTGTTTTTAAATGGTGATTTTATTTATTAAGGAACAAATAATATTTGTAACCTGGTCCTGTGTGAAAAATGTAATTACCCCCCTTGTTAAATCATGAATTTATTGTGCCAAATCACAATTTTTGGTTAATTTTCACTGATCATACCCAAGCCTGATTACCTCCAGACCTGTTCAATCAAGAATTCACTTAAACAGAATCTGTCCCGACAAAATCAAGCCCAACAAAAAAAATCTAAAAAAGATGGGACAAAATGACACGATCCAAAGAAATTCCAGAACAGTCAAGAAATGAAGTAATTGACATCTATCAGTCTGGAAGGGGTTACAAAAGCCATTTCTAAAGCTTTTGGATTTCAGCAAACCATAGGGAGAGCCATGGAGAAAACATGGAACAGTAGTGAACTTTCCCAGGAGTGGCCAGCCTACAAAAATGACCCCAAGAGAACAGCAATTACTCATCCAGGAGGCCACAAAGGAACTCAGGACAACTTCTAAATAACTGCAGGTCTCTCTTGCCTCAGTTATGGTCAGTGTTCATGACACATCAATAAGAAAGAGACTGGGCAAAAATGGCATCCATGGCAGAGTTCCAAGATGAAATCCACTGCTGACCAGAAAGAACATAAAGGCTCATTTTACCTTTGCAAAAAAACATCTGAATGATTCCCAAGGCTTTTGGAGGAATATTATATGGACTGACGAGATGAAAGTTGAGCTTTTTGGAAGGTGTGTGTCTCGTTACATCTGGCATAAATGTAGCACAACATTTCATAAAAAAGAACATCATACCAGCAGTCAAACATGGTGCTGGATGTGTGATGGTCGTGGGCTGCGTTGTTATTTCAGAACCTGGACAACTTGCTGTGATTAATGGAACCAAGAATTCTGCTCTTTAACAGAAAATCCTGAAGGAGAATGTTCAGCCATGATTTCATGACCTCAAGCTGAAGCACACTTGGGTTCTCCAGCAGGATAACGATCCAAAACACACTAGCAAGTCAACTTCTGAATGGCTTGAAAAAAAACAAAATGAAGGTTTTGGATTGGCCTACTCAAAGTCCAGACTTGAGTCCAATTGAAATGCAGTGGCACGACCTCAAAAAGGCCATTTAAGCTCGAAAACCCTCCATTTTTGCTGAATAGAAACAATTCTGCAAGTCAGAGTGGGTCCAAATATCTCCACAAAGATGTGAAAGACTCATTGCCAGTAAAAACGCTTCATTTCAGTTGTTGCTGCTGAGGATGGCTCAGCTAGTTATTAGGTTTCGGGGACCAGGTAACTTTAGTTTTTTTTTTTTCTTAATAAAGAAAATCACCATTTAAAAACAGCATATATACGTACACACACACACACACACACACACCAATACTTTTTCAAAGCACTGTATCAACAACACCCAGGAATGTCTTGGGCTTGTCTGAGCCCGAGCTCATCTGAAATGGACTGACGAGTCCACATTCCAAATTGTTTTTCAAAATCACAGCCGTTATGTCCTCCGGGCCACACAGGGTTTGCGTGGGTTTTCTTCGGGTACTCCGGTTTCCTCCAACACCCACCGAAAAAAAAACATGCATGGTAGGTTAATTGAAAACTCTAAATTGTCCATAGGTGTGAATGTGAGTGCGAATGGTTGTTATTTATATAATGTGCCCTGCGATTGGCTGGCGACCAGTTCAGGGTGTGCCCCGCCTCTCGCCCAGAGTCAGTTGAGATAGGCTCCAGCTCGCCCGCGACCCTAGTGAGGCTAAGCGGTTCATAAAAGGGATGGATTGAATGAGGCAAGAATTTGCACTCTGAAAAGTATTTTCCCAATTGTTTAATGAATCTATATACTGTATGAGTACTGAATTAAATTGACTTTCCTACCATATAATGATTTTTTTTAGATGTACCTGTAAATTTGGTCACGATAACTTCCAATCCTCCACAGCTTCTGTCAGACCTTTGGTCAAATCATCAGAAGCGTGACTGTTGAGGAGACGTGTCTGAAGAACCTTCTGCAGTAATATAGTGCCGTATTTAAGTCAAGTAACTCTTGAGCTCTCGACATCTAGCTGTCTGCGGTCAGAGCAACAACGAGGTTCGCAAAGTTCTTATAACGGGGCTCAAGTGTCCGTGCAGCATGTTATGAAACCCGGCATCGTCCACAAGTTAAAATCGTATGTCGTATGTCCATCCATCCATCCATTATCTGAGCCGCTTCTCCTCACTAGGGTCGCGGGCGTGCTGGAGCCTATCCCAGCTGTCATCGGGCAGGAGGCGGGGTACACCCTGAACTGGTTGCCAGCCAATCGCAGGGCACATAGGAACAAACAACCATTCGCACTCACAGTCATGCCTACGGGCAATTTAGAGTCTCCAATTAATGCATGTTTTTGGGATGTGGGAGGAAACCGGAGTGCCCGGAGAAAACCCACGCAGGCACGGGGAGAACATGCAAACTCCACACAGGCGGGGACGGGGATTGAACCCCGCACCTCAGAACTGTGAGGCTGACGCTCTAACCAGTCGGCCACCGTACCGCCATGTCGTATGTCAACAGCAATAAAAGTAGCAATAGAACGGTCAATTTCTTTTGCCCTTTTTGACCGATGCTGTCCAAATAATTCAGATAAAGTTTGTAGGCGGCATCCTCTTTATTTTATCATTGGGGTGACGTCGGCTTAAATGTAATGTCATGTCTGTTGTATTGCGGTGACGCTTGCGGCATACCGTTGTACTTTTGTCTGCGACACGCTTGCCATCTGGGACATACTTAACACTAAAACCCCTCATTATTATTGCATTTAGTAAATAGAAATAATTTTGGTCATCCTAATTGACCTAAAATATGAAAGGATTAGAATCAGAATCTGAATCAGAATCATCTTTATTTGCCAAGTATGTCCAAAAAACACACAAGGAATTTGTCTCCGGTCGTTGGAGCCGCTCTAGTACGACAACAGACAGTCAATTGACAGAGAACACTTTTGAGACATAAAGACATTGAGAAAAACAGTCACTGAGCAATAAAGGGTTGCTAGTTATCTGGTAATGCTGGTACCATTATTTATTTTTTTTGACAATTGTGCAATAAGATGCAGAGTCCAGAGCAGTTCGAATGACTAATCTCGGAATAGTTCGGTGCAATGACCATTGTGCAAAGGGCGCCGAGACTTCAAACGAGTAGTGCGATAACCTGGGACAATGTTGATTGTGCAAATGTTGCAGATGCTCCTCAGTCAGTGTGCAAATGGAGCAGATGCTACTCTGGCATGAGTGGCCAGTATTGGTCAACAACAGATGTGCAAATAGTGCAGCGTGGCGAGACGACTACAGTGAGTGCACGAGTACTCTGATTTCATGTCAGACAGTGAGGGGGAAAAAAGCATATGCGTGTTTTTATATAGCGGATGTAAACTTAAGTTGTTGGGGGATTTTTTTGCCTCCATTGTCCAAAATAATCCTGTTCACAAACAAAAAAATTGGCAATGATTTAAAAAAAAACTGTTTGGTGGTATTTAATAAACTTTTGTGATAATTAATACACTTTTGACAATGTAAATTACAACTGAACATTAGGCTTTTTTATTCACGTCAATCCTGCTCATATCTGTACAGGGAGAAGGACGGTGTGGAACTAACTAGAGATGAATCTTTAAAGTATCGCTTCAAGAAAGATGGCTGCAAGCATATTCTGATCATTAATGAGGCCACAAAAGAAGACTGTGGCCATTACAAAGTCAAAACAAATGGCGGCGAGTCTGTGGCTGAGCTCATGGTGCAGGGTGAGTGTTAATTGCATGTTGCTGTGTGCATATGCCATATACTGTATCAGTAACAAGATATGGAACACATGATACTTGTAGGACATCCAGGGGCGGTGACCCCGGGCATCCAGCTCGGGGGTGGGGTGATCGTGTGTGTGTGTGGGATGGGGTCATCCGAGCGGGTTTGGATGCTTATTAAAGCCCGTCAGCGCCCTCCAACCCCCACCCCCGGCAACAAATGTATTTCTATTGGGCAAATGTCAGCCCCCCGTCGGGAAAAAATTCCATCACCAGTCAGAATCAGTCATTCCAGACCTTTTACAGTCAGTCAGTTTTTTTTCCTGTATAACCTAACCTAGTATCACTACTCAAATAATAGTTTATCTTAGCTCCATTAGCTTGAAGCATTGAGAAACTACACTATATGACACTACATTTTACTGCTGCCATCATATGATACATCATCAATGAATATTACTGAGCCTGTACCAGAAGAATCCATGTAAGCTGAAGCCATGATATACCCCTACTAGATGTACAGTATGTTGGGGATAAGGAGCAAATATTGTTTTCTCAAAATGTTAGCATTTCCAACACTTTGGTAAAGGTTCATCTTTGTTTTGCTTGTGCATAAAACTTGGTCAGTGGCATTTTTAAAGGTTTGTCTCAGTATTTCCTGGCAAATTCCTGCCTGGCTGTCCTCTTCTTCTGAAGGAGTACTTTGCATCTTTTGGTGTAGTATATTTACTTTTGTTCACATTTATTCCCTTCACTCCTACCCTCTAGGGGTTGTTGCTGATATCACTAATAGTTGTATTAGTAGCTTTTGTTTTCCTCGATTTAATGGTTTCATCTCCGTTACTTAGAACACAAGTGGTTTAGTTCTTCATGACATTCCAAATGGTTTTATCGCCAATGGCCAATGTTTGCAGACAGATGTAAGTACAGTACCTGGAAATAAAAGCCGAAAAGTTGATCCCTTATAGTCATCTTTTGATGTCAAACCCAGTTTACAGTCTACAGTGAAAACATTTGGCCTCAATTCCTTACTTTTGAAAGTGAGTGTATATTATTCTCATTTTATTGTATTGCCTGTTAATGTGGTTATCTCATTTGGTTCCACCTGGTCCGAAGGCTCTCAGACTCTTTATTATGTACACAGCGGAGTTTGTTTTGACTGTCCAGAGAAAGAGCTGGAGGTCTACCAGAGCATCGCTGACCTCACAGTGAAGGCGAAGGATCAAGCTGTGTTCAAGTGTGAGGTGTCGGATGAGAACGTGAGGGGTATTTGGTACAAGAATGGAGTGGAAGTCAAGCCGGATGCCAGAATAAATATCACACATATTGGCAGGTGAGATTATTTACATTCATGCCTCGTTCTCCAAATGTATTGCCAGGAGGGCTCAACCTTTGACCCTTTTAGGATCCACAAACTGACCATTGACAATGTCAAACCTGAGGATGAGGCAGACTACACATTTGAACCAGATGGCTACGCTTTCAACCTCTCTGCAAAACTCAATTTCTTGGGTACGAGTGAGCACTTTTACTTTTACATTTGAAGCTTCTAATCTGTCAAAACTCCTTATCTCCCCAAAATTTTCAGGGTCTCTGACTAACTCATAAATTATTTTCCCCCTTTTCCAGAGGTGAAGATTGACTTTGTGCCACGTCAAGGTATTTATATTAAGAAGACCTAAATACAACAACCAATCAAACATTAGGTACACGTGCACAAGCTAAAGAGATATATTTTTTTTCCTTTAATGGGTGTCCTTATGAAATATGTTAGATAACAAAATTATGAGAAATGCTTCTCAGTGTAATTGTCACTCCACCTCACTGAAAAGCCCAATAAAAAATATTGTTGCATTCTTGAATCAATACCGTACCTTTTAACAAGTTCTAAATTGATCATAGTTATGAAGATGGAATTATTCCCCTTGTATTGGATCTCATTAGAGATGATACATTTGGCCTCATTCACACACTGTTTTTAAGAGTAAATTTCACATTTCATGAAGAAGGTGGCATTTACCAATTGTTTTTCTTAAAACCACTCCACAGAATGATACACATTTACAGTGAGTGTCATGATGGAGAAACAAAAAATGTTTATTGCATTTAAGTTTGCCTACAGTTGTACACAAATATTTCTAGGATTTTTAAAAACTTTGTTTTATAGGTCTTTGTAAAGCCAACTTTCCTTAAGAACAAATTAAAAAAATTGTTTTACCACACCGGACTGGTGAATTAGGTCCAACAGTCGTAGGGGATTTTGATTCATATTTTCTGCCTGTCCCACTCGCTGTGTGTTCTTTTATTTTGCTCCATAAGACCCTCCCAAGATCCACCTGGACTGTAGGGGTCACACAGCTGAGTCAACCATCGTGGTGGTGGCTGGCAATAAACTCCGCCTGGATGTCCCTATCACCGGAGATCCTGCTCCCACTGTTGTCTGGACCAAAGGAGGGAAGGTAAACGTGTAGCCTACATTGATCTGCATTTGCTCAAAATACACGTCATATTGCAATCACATACTTTTAACATGTTCCTCATCTTATCACAACATTTTGGATATTTGTATCCTTCCATATTTGTGGGAATAGTTTGGAAAAGGATGTTTTCAACATGAGTGTGCTGTAGTGCAAAAACTAAGATGAATAATGGCATGTTTGAATGCGTTTGGTGTGACTTGAGAGCCCTGACCTCAACCCCATCACACACCTATGGAATGGACTACAACAGCTATTGTGACTGTGAGCCAAGCCTCACAAATGAGTGGCTGAATTGTAGTTTAGAAGTTTAGTTTAGTTTTCCAATAAGATTAAAAGATTTTTTATAGTTGAGAATGGGGAACTGACTCCATATTCTCTTAAATGGTGCCATCTTGTTGTTCTAATGGCCAGTTTTCCACTTTAAGAGATAGTGATAGTCTACTTTCAAACTTTCAGAGACAGAAGGCATGACTGACGAGGAGTGAGTCATTTACAATGCACTCTCGGGCACACTCCCGCCATTGGCACATCTGTCAGCTTGGCAACCGACCTGTTAGCTTGGGTTCTCAGAGCTTTTTATGGCTATTTTCGATTATCCATCTCTGGAAAATAAAAAATATGTCCATCCCTCATTAGCTAACAGCTGGACAAGATTAGTAAACAGAGGCAGAGTGAAGTGACGTCAGACAGCTGAGCGGATTCAGAAGCGATGCGGAATTGGCAACATTTCTGTTTGACGGGTACGCTTATCACCTGTTTTTTAAAATTTAATTGCACATTCTCAAAAATAAAACCTCATACCAAAATTTCAAACTGATACATTTTGTGTTGTAGTAACACTCTATCACAAGTTGCTGCCAATGTAAGCAGCCATGGCTAGCTAATGTTGGCTTGTTTACAACGCTAATGGTAACTTAGTATTGCTAGCGCTTCATTTTTGTTGAAGCTGGACAGCTTACTCTGTGACTGTTTATCACAACTACGCACTACGCATTACGAATAGCCATGTTTGAGATGTCAGTGAGGGGCGTGGCTTTCGTCAAACTCGGGCTAGGGGATTAGTGAATGAAGTGAGGGTGAAAACTGCAAACTCCCTCTTCACTATTAAAATTCACAACATTAGTAGTATTTGTACTGTCTCTTGATCTTACAATTCAATTGTTGAACATAATCAATTGATACTTTCTAGCCTACCAATTTTGAAAAGAGTCAAGGAAAACGGGAGAATCTATTGCAGAGCTTATCCATTCTCGCTGGCTTTTACAGTTTTGTTTTGCTCATAGGCTAGTTCTATTAAACCAGTTATAGAAGAGAAAGATGGGCCAACAGCCTCTTGGAACATGAAGAGTGGGGTAAGTGTGCATGTGTTTTACGTAAGAGTCGGAATCTATGCATGTTGAAGCTATCAGGTTTTAGCTGCCGTCGGTGCTACATGCAGACATTCACAGTCAACCTCTATCCAATTTGGTCACAAGTACATTTAATGTCAGTGAATTGGTGATAGCTTAAGTATGTTCTGTTAGCCCCTTTTACAAGCCCCTTCCACAATGCCTGTTTTCTTTAAGGCTCTTTCCTGGCTAGCTACCCTTTGTGTAAGAACTGATACGGGATGGAAGGGGATTTGCCAGCTTCCAATGTAGTATCAGAGGTGTTTAAGGTACTCAGCTCGAGTGCAATGTTTAACACCGAGATATCGTCATTGTGTCCCTGCGCAAGACATTTAACCCACATTGCCCATGAATGAATGTGGTTGGATGTTTGGTGGTGGTCGGAGGGGCCGTAGGGGCAGAATGGTAGCCACGCTTCCATCAGACTGCACCAGGGCAGCTGTGGTTACACAAGTAGCTTATCACCGCTAGGGTGTGACTGTGGATTGAATGAATACATGTGTGCTACATAAGTGGTAGGCATTATTATTGTTATTAATGCACAAAGCCGCAACGGCTGTATGAATGCACAATATTCGGTGGTTCTATCTGAAAGGGATAGGTAAAAACTGTGCCAGTTTGTCAGGAAGACAGTGTAAAATGGGCTATTGAATAATCATCACACAGTGATGAAAACACATTATATATACTATTTCACACACACAGACAGCTATGAAAACAACATAAAGTGCATGCAGTTACTCAAGGTCTAGCCACGAAGGCTATATAAGGTAAAGGCATGTTCTGAAAGAAGCAATAAGGAATCAGGGTGTGTGCAGCTATGAATGGTCCCTCACACCTACTCACTGGACGTAAGACTCAATAAAAATAGACAGGTTTGTGGGCCTACTCAGACTAAAGATAACATAGCTGTATCCGAGAGGTCTGCAGCCTATTTTGCGGGGTCAGGGTCACAACCGCTACCAAATGTAAATTTTCACCGAGATTAGGACATTGCAACATTTGGTGAGTTTCAAGATAATAATAATTCCATTTGTTGATGCTGGTATGCCTGTTGAATTGCTTGCTTATGCATATATATGGGCACATTTCAACCATGATGGTTGAACACACTCAACTCAAATAATAGTTGATCTTAGCTCCATTAGCTTGAAGCATTGAGAAACTACACTATATGACACTACATTTTCCTGCTGCCATCATGTAATACATCAATGAATAATACTGAGCCTGTACCAGAAGAATCCATGCAAGTTCAAGCCATGACATGATGAGACACTTGTAAAATATTTGATATTTCAGATTGTTTACTGTACACTTGAGTGAGACACGTTTCCAATTTCCTTGTACCAGTGTAGCTAGGAAGCATATCAATGAGACAGACTCACGTTTTTTATTTTCTTCTATCCAAAACCTATGGGAGCAAAATTTCTATCTCTCACAGAAATACCTTTTTGACCTACCACAATAATTTTTTTAAGGCCCTTCTTGTCTTGCCATCAGACCGGTCGTATTTCATCCTTTTACAGGCACCTCCAAAAAAATGTCTGATAACTTCTATCCATCTACCCATCCTGTCTATTTCGATCCAACCCCTGTTTCTAAGTTCTACTGAGGCAGCGCCAGTCCCAGGTACTGTACCCTCAATACTGGCATCCCACAAGTTTCAGTCCTGGAACATTTGCGCTTGTCTCTAAAATGGTCAAATCCCCCCTCATGTCATGCAAGTCATGGCCAATGACAGGTGACAAAAAGATGGGACTCTCACAGAGCTGTGTGGAACGCCTACTCTCTTGGCATTTAGAGCTTTGCTATCCGTTCAACCAGATGGAATATAGCAACACCATCTGAATGCACCGATTTTAAAATTCAGCAATTTAAGTCATGTTTACTTCTCATTTCTTGAGGATAACATACTTTACATAAAGTAAAACACCAGTCTTCCATATTGATGCATATGCATGAAGTATTTTTTGATCAAATGGAGGGCTCATACACATGAAAATAGACTGCTCTTGTTTTCATGATGCAGGTCATGGCAGAGGGAGATGGCAGAGTCCATGTGGAAACCACCAAAGGCCATTGTATTTTCACTATTGAAGGGACTGAGAGGCAGGATGAAGGAATCTATTCAGTTGTGGTTCGTAACCCTGCTGGGGAGGACACTGCAGATATCAATGTGAAAGTTGTCGGTAAGAACATGAGCAAGTACTGTTCAACATCACAGTTGACAACGAACACCAATGGGGAGTCAGATCACACAATTCATGCAACCATAACCAAGTTGTGATTGGACACTTGCCAGTTATATTATAAAGTTAGAAATTATTATTTTTCCCATCAGATGTTCCAGATCCTCCCCAAGCTCCCAGAATCATCAGCGTGGGAGAAGACTCCTGTGTTGTCCAGTGGGATCCCCCTGTCTTTGATGGAGGACAGCCGATTATTGGTAAAGAAAATAGAAGGAAATGTTCTTTTTCAATACGATGAATGACAAGCCTGCTTAAAAACCGTCGTAAGGAACAGATCCTTAATCAAAACAAAATGCTTTTTGTATTACTCAGGATACGTGTTGGAGCGGAAAAAAAAGAAGAGTTACCGGTGGATGAGATTGAACTTTGACCCATACACTGAAACAACCTACGAGGCTAAGAGGATGATTGAAGGAGTGGAATATGAATTGAGAGTATATGCTGTCAATGGCATTGGGATGTCTCGTCACAGTCCGGCCTCACAACCTTTTGTGCCTGTTGGTGAGTCAAAAACATTAGATGCTGATTTTTTTTTTTAAATACCCGTGTATTGTACATAATTTAAACTTTCCATTTCCATTGGGCGTTGGCAAAATTATTTATTAATTTTGTTATAAGTGTATAAACCAACCATTCACAACATTAGGTACATAGTATAAGAGCCGTATCAAAGAATAAGTGTATTAAATATTTTATTTATACTGTCAGAGAGATATTACTTTAACAATATGTAGTATGTATGAAATTGATGTTTAGTGTTGTTTATAGAGGGAGCCAAGCTTTCTATTTTTAAGAAGTAATAATCACAAATATATATATTTTTTTATTATTGGATTGACCCCTTATGATGACGACAAACGATGGACTTGGTTTTCCCTTGCCCGGACGCGGGTCACCGGCGCCCCCCACTGGAGCCAAGCCTGGTGGTGGGGCTCGAAGGCGAGTGCCTGGTGCCCGGGCCTGCACCCATGGGGCCCGGCCGGGCACAGCCCGAAAGGGTAACGTGGGTCCCCCTTCCCATGGGCTCACCACCTGTGGGAGGGGCCATTGGGGTCAGGTGCAGTGTGAGCTGCGCGGTGGCCGAAGGCGGGGACCTTGGCGATCCGATCCCCGGCTACAGAAGCTGGCCCTAGGGACGTGGAATGTCACCTCTCTGGCAGGGAAGGAGCCCGAGCTGGTGTGTGAGGTTGAGAAGTTCCGACTAGATATAGCGATAGACACAGCTTGGGCTCTGGTACCAGTCCTCTCGAGAGGGGTTGGACTCTCTTCCACTCTGGAGTAGCCCACGGTGAGAGGCGCCGAGCAGGTGTGGATATACTTATTGCCCCTCGGCTTGGCGCCTGTACGTTGGGGGTAGCCTCCCTCCGCCTTCGGGTGGGGGGGACGGGTCCTGACTGTTGTTTGTGCCTATGCACCAAACAGCATTTCAGAGTACCCACCCTTTTTGGAGTCCTTGGAGTCGGTGCTGGAGAGCGCTCCCGCTGGGGACTCCATCGTTCTGCTGGGGGACTCCAATGCTCACGTGGGCAATGACAGTGAGACCTGGAAGGGCATGATTGGGAGGAACGTCCCCTCCGATCAGAACCCGAGCAGTGTTCTGTTATTGGACTTCAGTGCTCATCACGGATTGTCCATAACGAACCGGTGGGACTCCTGAGGCAGCTGATGGGTACCGGCTGGCCAAGCGGAATGTAGCTTTGGTGGTCGCTGAAGCAAAAACTTGGGTATGGGAGGAGTTCGGTGGGGCCATGTAGAAAGACTTCTGGACGGCTTCGAGGAAATTCTAGTCCCCCATCCGGTGTCTCAGGAGAGGAAAACAGTGCACCACCAACACTGTGTATAGTGGGGATGGGGCGCTGCTGACCTTGACTCGGGAGGTTGTGAGTCAGTGGGGAGAATACTTCGAAGACCACCTCAATTCCACTGACACGCCTTCCCATGAGGAAACAGTGTGTGGGTTCCCTGAGGCGGGCTCTCCTATCTCTGGGTTTGAGGTCACCGAGGTAGTTAAAAAGCTCCTCGGTGGCAAGGCCCCGGGGATGGATGAGATTCGCCCGGAGTTCCTAAAGGCTCTGGATGTTGTGGGGCTGTCCTGGTTGACACGGCTCTGCAACATCACATGGACATCGGGGAGAGTGCCTCTGGATTGGCAGACCGGGGTGGTGGTCCCCCTTTTTAAGAAGGGGGACCGGAGGGTGTGTTCCAACTACAGGGGGATCATACTCCTCAGCCTCCCTGGTAAGGTCTATTCAGGGGTACTGGAGAGGAGGGTCCGTCGGGAAGTCGAATCTCAGATTCAGGAGGAGCAGTGTGGTTTTCGTCCTGGCCGTGGAAAAGTGGACCAGCTCTACACCCTCGGCAGGGTCCTTGAGGGTGCATGGGAGTTTGCCCAACCAGTCTACATGTGTTTTGTGAACTTGGAGAAGGCGTTCGACCGTGTCCCTCAGGGAGTCCTGTGGAGGGTGCTTCAGGAGTATGGGGTACCAAACCCCCTGATCAGGGCTGTTCGGTCCCTGTACGACCGGAGTCAGAGTTTGGTCCGCATATCCCGTTCCCGGTGAGGGTTGGATACCGCCAAGGCTGCCCTTTGTCACCGATTCTGTTCAGAACTTTTAAGGACAGAATTTCAAGGCGCAGGCGAGGCGTAGAGGAGTGTCTTTGAAAATTCAGCTGGCAGCCTGGATGAATATACGGACACTGTCACATCCTATATCAGTTTCTGTGAAGAGGTTTGTGTACCAACAAAGTCATTTGGCATCATTCAATAACAACAAGCCGTGGTTCACTGCCAAACTTAAGCAACTTCGCCATGCTAAGGAGGACGAATATCTAAGCGGGGACAGGGCCCTCTATAATCAAGCTAGAAACCTGCTGACTAAAGAAATTAACATTGCAAAAAGGAACTATGCAGCAAAGTTGGAAAAACAGTTTAGCGCTAACGACCCTAAATCAGTCTGGCATGCATTACAATCGCTGACCAATTACAAGCGACGGTCCCTCCAAGCTGAGAACAATAGCACACTAGCCAACGACTTGAATACCTTCTACTGCAGATTTGAAAGGGGCACTTTCACAACCCCACACCCACCCAGCGGCAACACCGACCACTATCACATCTGACTTCTGCGTTGACCATCCACGAACAGGATGTGAGACGCATCTTCAAACAACAAAAGATTAACAAAGCGGCAGGCCCGGACCTTGTGTCCCCATCCTGCCTCAAAGTCTGCGCGGACCAGCTCGCTCCAGTCTTCACTCAGATCTTCAATAGATCTCTGGAACTGTGGGAAGTACCATCCTGTTTCAAACGCTCCATCATCATCCCAGTCCCCAAGAAAACTACAATCTCAGGTCTGAATGACTACAGGCCTGTCGCCCTGACATCTGTGATCATGAAGTCCTTTGAACGTCTCGTGCTGGACCACCTCAAGAGCGTCACAGGTCCCCTGCTGGACCCCCTGCAGTTTGCCTACCGAGCAAAGCAGGTCCGCGGATGATGCAGTCAACATGGGACTGCACTTCATCCTACATCACCTTGACAGTGCAGGGACCTACGCGAGGATCCTGTTCGTGGACTTCAGCTCAGCGTTCAACACCATCATCCCTGAACTCCTTTCCTCCAAGCTTCTCCAGCTCAGCGTCTCGCCTGCCATCTGCCAGTGGATTTACAGCTTCCTGACGGGCAGGACACAGCAAGTGAGGCTGGGAGAGACTTCCTCATCCACACGCAGCACTAGCACTGGGGCGCCCCAAGGTTGTGTCCTCTCTGCTGCTCTTCTCTCTCTACACGAACGACTGCACCTCAACGCACCCGGCTGTCAAACTCCTGAAGTTTGCAGATGACACCACTGTCATCGGCCTCATGAAGGACGGTGACGAGTCTGCATATCGACAGGAAGTGGAGCGGCTGGAGCTGTGGTGCGGCCGACACAACCTGGAGCTGAACACGCGCAAGACTGTAGAGATGGACTTCAGGAGGCATCCTTCGCCACAGCTGCCCCTCACCCTGTCCAGCTGCCTTGTGTCAACCATCGAGACCTTCAAGTTCCTGGGAATTACAGTCTCTCAGGACCTGAAATGGGCGATCAACATCAACTGCGTCCTCAAAAAGGCCCAGCACAGGATGTACTTCCTGCGGCTTCTGAGAAAGCACGGCCTGCCACGGGAGCTGCTGAGGCAGTTCTACACAGCGCTCATCGAATCAGTCCTGTGTTCTTCCATCACAGTCTGGTTTGGTTCTGCTACAAAAAAGGACAAACTCCGACTGCAACGGACAATCAAAACTGCTGAAAGGATTGTCGGTACACCCCTACCCACCCTTGAGGACTTGCACGCTGCCAGAACTAAGACAAGAGCGTGCAAAATCCTCTCGGACCCTGCACATCCCGGTCACCGGCTCTTCCGGCTCCTTCCCTCAGGTAGGCGCTACCGATCAATGCAAACTAGAACTAGCAGACATTCCAACAGCTTCTTCCCTCTTGCAATCAACTTCTTAAACAAGTAACTTACAATTCCATTGCAACATTCTGCCAATTTCTTTTGTCTGAGTTTGTTGTCACATTTCTGTCGGGCCAATTAAATACCACTCGTGCACTCACTGTAGTCGTCTCGCCACGCTGCACTATTTGCATATCTGTTGTTGACCAATACTGGCCACTCATGCCAGAGTAGCATCTGCCCCATTTGCACACTGACTGAGGAGTATCTGGAACAATTGCTCAATCAGTGTCCCAGATTATCGCACTAGTCGTCACTTTAAACTGCATACACTCCTTGAAGTCTCGGCGCCCTTTGCACAATGGTCATTGCACCGAACTATTCCGAGATTAGTCATTCGAACTGCTCTGGATTCTGCATCTTATTGCACAATTGTCAAAAAAAAAAATAATGGTACCAGCATTACCAGATAACTAGCAACCCTTTATTGCTCAGTGACTGTTTTTCTCAATGTCGTTATGTCTAAAAAGTGTTCTCTGTCAATTGACTGTCTGTTGTTGTACTAGAGCGGCTCCAACTTCCGGAGACAAATTCCTTGTGTGTTTTTTGGACATACTTGGCAAATAAAGATGATTCTGATTATGTAATTGTTGTACATGGTCACACTGCCACAGGTGTAAGATAAAGTAATGTTAATGTGGTAAAGTGACACAAGTGTGGTGATTGGTGCATGTTATGATGTTTCTCTTTCACACATTATTGGATATATCAGACTGATGCTCTTCCAACTTAAGTGTCCTACTTCTATAATGTATTGCCATCTTAACTCCTTTTAGAGAAAGAACACTTTATTGTAATGGTTTCTTTAATATTTTTTTTCTTAAACATTCATAATATAATAATTCAAATGCTTTGAATACAAAACATGCATGTCAATAATTATACTTATTATTGTGTAGAGTGGTAGACCTTTGTCAGTTCAGCAGTGTGACGTGTAAATATTTGTAGTCGCTATTGCACGTTATGATTTTACAAAGTTGCTGATATTTGCCATGGTGCAGTGATTGCAGAGCATGCAATGAGATATGAAGAGAGTGAATTATTCGGTGAAAAAGGGTAGAGAGAGGGAGTACTGCAACACAGTGCTATACAATGAAGATTCCTTTTCAGCATTCTGGCCTCATGCTGGTGTAACCAAGGGGGCAACCATGCATTCCTTTGCTCATAGGTGGACATTTTGTAAGTGACAAGAATGGTTTGAGTGTTAAATCTAGTTCCCCTTACATGATTAAACTGTAAACATTTCCTGCTGTTGTGACCTTCTAACCTTTAACTACTGACAGGCATTCCCGTCATTTCTTGCACAGCTTGTGCTCGGCTTCTCTACTGTGACAGAAAGTCTTGGGATTTAACACCTTCCAGTTTGAATGCTGTCAACATGTGAGAAATCAAATGTACATGCCAAACTGTCTGTCCACACAAACTGAAAGACAAAAGAAAAACAACAACAACAAAAAAACTCATGGTAGAGAAATAAATTCTTCCATGATTTTTTTTTAATCAAGCAGCAACGTAGTGTGTAGTTTCATAGGAAAGGTACAGTAAATCACTCAGCGACAGTATTCAGGGATATGACTTTTTTTTAAAACAGTCGTTTCTGTATAGTATATTTATATTTGACAGTACAGTACACATCAATGAACAGTATTTACTAAAAAAAAAAAAAAAAGAAAATGTCAATGGTTGTCTGTCTCAATGTGTCTGAGATTGACAAGGCTGCAACATATATAGTATGATGTGAAAAATGTTAAGCAGGTCTCAGTGCTTTCTGAATATACTGCAGCTGTGGAAACGTCTTTGATTCTTCTTATAATTCCCAACATTAATTTGTCAAATATGTCCTGAAGGGATTTGAACATTTGTACTGTTGAATGGATCTCTGTGTGCTTCTGTGGTAGACAGGATAGCAAATGCTAAAGTAGCTTTTATGGGGTCATAGATTATTTTGAAACACGTCTCGTTGGCAGCAAATTACTCATTAGGTTTAACTCTGTGTTCATTTATTCACCTAATATGATCACTGTAATGTTTTAACTGACAATAGCTTCAAGCTGCCCTGTGTGCCTCTTTCAGCTCCGACAAGTGAGCCCATCGGAGTCTGCGTGGATGACATCAGTGACACTTCCATCACACTCAAGTGGCGAGCGCCTGAAAGGATCGGCTCAGCTGACCTGGAGGGCTATGGGGTTGAGTACTGCAAGGAAGGCAGTAAGTGATGGAGCCAAACCACAACATGATCAAAAATCTCATTAATGTAATGTTCTGAGGATGCTGGATTAAAGAAAAACAAGTACAGCTTCTGGTACTTTTTCCATCGGTAGTGCACATCCACCCTCGGTCTGCTCTGTTCTGGAAGAGGTGACAGAAAGAACAAATATTATTATTATTATTATTTATCAGTAGATAGTAAAGGAGTAAAGTAGATATAAAAAATATTTCCAAGTACATAAGGCACACTTAAAAGTCTTACATTTTCTCCAAAATGGATGGGGCTCCTTATAATGCGGCGCACCTTATGTGTGCTCCGAGTTTCAAAATCTGTAAATGTTGTTGTGTGACATTGATGAGCGCTCCGCTTGACTGACTGGGAGCATTTCCTGCCGACACGCTGCTTATATAGAGGAAAGGCGGACGTGACTAAAGGGGGAAGGGTGCGCGTGAAAGAGGACGCTAAAGGCACACCCCCAGTAGGTATATAATGCCGGTATGTGCAAACAACATCGGTTTGGCTAAGGACCCCTGAAAATGGCCCCTACGGAGAGACACGCTTACGAAGCACAGTTTAAACTGCAAGCTATCAGTTACGCGGAGGAACATGGGAATCGAGCAGCCGCGAGAGAATTCAAGATCAACAAATCCATGGTTCGCAAGTGGAGGAAGCAGGAAAACGGTGTCATTATTGCTGAACAGCCCCCCGACAAAGAGACTGACTCCGACAATGACGAGAGGGAACCCAGCATGTTTGATGGAGAACTTTCCCAGCTGTTCATTTCGGATACAGAAGATGAGGACTTTGATGGATTTATGGATGAGGATTGAAAAAAAAATGACGTGAGTACATTGTTAACTACTTCAATAAAGTACAGCCATCCATCTTCTACCGCTTATCCGAGGTCGGGTCGCGGGGGCAGTAGCTTTAGCAGGGACGCCCAGACTTCCCTTTCCCCAGCCACTTCATTCATCTCTTCCGGGGGGATCCCGAGGCGTTCCCAGGCCAGTCGAGAGATGAATCAGATGCCCCAGCCACCTCATCTGGCTCCTCTCAATGTGAAGGAGCAACGGCTCTACTCTGAGATCCTCCGGATAACCGAGCTTCTCACCCTATTTCTAAGGGAGAGCCCGGACAGCCTGCGGAGGAAACTCATTTCGGCCGCTTGTATGCGGGATCTCGTTCTTTCGGTCACGGCCCACAGCTTGTGACCATAGGTGAGGGTAGGAACGTAGATCGACCGGTAAATCGAGAGCTTCGCCTTTCGGCTTAGCTCCTTCTTTACCACAACGGATCGATACAAAGTCCGCATCACTGCAGACGCTGCACTGATCCGCCTGTCGATCTCCCGTTCCATTCTTCCCTCTCTCGTGAACAAGACCCCAAGATACTTGAACTCCTCCACTTGGGGCAGGATCTCATCCCCGACCTGGAGAGGGCACGCCACCCTTTTCCGACTGAGGACCATGGTCTCAGATTTGGAGGTGCTGATTCTCATCCCAGCCGCTTCACACTTTGAACTGCTCCAATGAGAGTTGGAGGTCACGGCTTGATGAAGCCAACAGAACCACATCATCTGCAAAAAGCAGAGATGCAATACTGAGGCCACCAAACCGGACCCTCTCTACGCCTCGGCTGCGCCTAGAAATTATATCCATAAAAGTTATGAACAGAACGTTTCCGGTGAGGGTTGGACTCCGCCAAGGCTGCCCTTTGTCACAGCCGAACTCACTGTTTCCATTGTTAAATACTTCAGTAAAGTAAAACCGAACTCAGTTTTGCTCCCACTGCCTTTTTAAAAACATACGCTAGCATGCATGCTTGCGTAGGTTTTAGCGTGCATGCATGATGCTACTGTATGTTTTAAGCTACCGTATGTTTTACCATGCCTACGCCCAATAATACAGTGCGCCTTGTGTTAAATACAGAAATAGACCCCGTAACTGAGACTGCGCCTTTTAATACGGTGCACCTTATGGTCGCGAAAATACGGTATGTAATTGGATTCAATATTTTTTTAACCTGCCCTTTTCTTTTTGACGGATATAATGACAGAATACCTACACTCATTTAAGCATTCAGTCATTGAGAATATCCATCCATCCATTTTCTGTCCCGCTTATCCTCACTGGGGTCATGGGCGTGCTGGAGCCAATCCCAGCTGACTCCGGGCAAGAGGCGGGGAACACCCTGAACTGGTCGCCATCCAATCATAGTCATTGAGCATAATAATTGGTCATTGTATTTTCTGTGATTCTACAGTCATATAATACAATGGAATTTAGAATAGATTTTATTCTCAACCGTTTATGAAGCCATTTAGAGCATTTTTTTAATAAAAGTATTGATGAATCAGGCCCATTGTTTACCACAGAGCTCAGGTCAGTACCACAGAAAGACCACAGTTGGCTTAAAAAGTAATAGAAGTAATTGACAATAAAACTAACAGAAAAAAATACAGGTGAACGTGTTTGTGGTTTTCTAAACAGTTTCCATCAACTCTTGTTTTGTATATTCTCAATGCCGATTGGCTGTCACGATGCAGCATCACATGAATTTTGGCTCGTGAAAAATTTCCACTCGAGTGAATCGGCACAGAAGCAAATTTCCGCATGTTCACTTAACTTGCGTTCTCGTCGAATGTGTTTTTCGTGTTGCACGGCACAAATTTGTGCTTATTTGCGCATTTGTATTAACTTTCTATGTATTGACATTGCGTGAATAGTTAAATTTGTGTGCGCAGTGAACGCACTACTAGAGGGATTTGTGAAACAGACCTGGCTTTAATTTTTTTTATTTTGAGTGAGTCGTGGTGTGTTGTGTGTCTCCTGAGCACAGCGGATGAGTGGATACCAGCAATTCAGGGTCTGACCGAGAGGACCTCACTGACAATCAGAGAGCTCACTACAGGAGACAAGCTGCAGTTTCGTGTACGGGCATACAACATGGCGGGCCCGAGTGCAGCCGCCACACTGGCTCAGCCCATCACTATCAGAGAGATCATGCGTGAGTGTGGACTTCCTTGGGTGAATGCTCAGGAGTGAAATCATGGAAAATGTTATGTTCATGTTCCATTCATGATTTGTGATTGTGTGTATTTTTCTTGAGTAGAACGGCCTAAAATTTGGCTTCCCCGAAATCTCCGTCAGACTCTGATCAAGAAAGTTGGAGACACTGTCAACCTTGTGATTCCATTCCAGGTGCAGTAGGCTGGATTCTTGCATAATTTATGTTACTTTCTGCTAAATGTAAGTCTACTGAGGTAATCTACTGCTAAATAAATAAAATTAATAGCACATAGAGAAAGAGACGGTGTGTACAGCTCTCATTCAAGTCTGATGGCAGTGTAACTCATCTATGATTTTTTTTTTTCTTATTACCCAGGGTAAACCCAGGCCCAAGGTTACATGGAGTAAAGATGGACAGCCCTTAAATACCATGCTCGTTAGCGTGAGAAATAGTGACACGGACACGATCCTGTTCATCCGCAAGTCAGAGAGGAAACACTCAGGGCAGTATGATCTCCACGTGCAGATTGAGAACGTAGAAGACAAGGCCAAAGTCATGCTGCAGATTGTTGGTGAGTAGTAAAACCACATAAAGGCCCGAGCTCATATAATGCACATATACGACTGCTGTTCAAAAGTTATAGGCCAAAATTAGCTTTGTTGTTTTTATCAATGCATAAGTGTTCTTCCAAGTTAACTCTTCTCGTCGTTATCGAGATCCTTACCAAAAGACTGTACTGTGCAGAGTACCATTTGAGTTTTAACATGTTTGACATTTTATTGTACTGTAGATGTCCCAGGACCCCCTGAGGCCCTGAAGGTTCTGGATGTCTGGGGCTTCAATGTTGCCCTCGACTGGAAGTCCCCAATAGACGATGGAAACTGTGAAATAGCTGGTTATTGTATTCAGAAAGCCGACAAAAAGACCAAGGTTAGTATTGCGTGAAGTCAAGTGAAGGACATCTGTCATGATGATGCTGAATGAACAGTTTAGATATTGCAACCTCTAGTTTGTCATTTGACTGGTCACTGAAGACGAGAAGAAGAAGAAGAAGAATCCTCTGTCAGAAGGAGTTTCAACTCCCACCTCCGACAGAACTTTGCTCATGTTCCGGGGGAAGCGGGGAAGATCGAGTCCGAGTGGACCATGTTCCGCGCCTCCATTGCTGAGGAGGCCGACCGGAGCCGTGGCCATAAGTTGGTTGGTGCCTGTAGTGGCGGCAATCCCCGAACCCGTTGATGGACACCAACAGTGAGGGATGCCGTCAAGCTGAAGAAGGAGTCCTATCGGGCCTTTTTGGCCTGTGCGACTCCTGAGGCAGCTGATGGGTACCGGCTGGCTAAGCGGAATACAGCTTTGGTGGTCGCTGAAGCAAAAACTCGGGCATGGGAGGAGTTCAGTGAGGCCATGGAGAAAGACTTCCGGACGGCTTCGAGGAAATTCTGGTCCACCATCCGGCGTCTCAGGAGGGGGAAGCAGTGCACCATCAACACTGTGTATAGTGGGGATGGGGCACTGCTGACCTCGACTCGGGACGTTGTGAGCCGGTGGGGAGAATACTTCGAAGACCTCCTCGATTCAACCGACACGCTTTCCCATGAGGGAGCAGTGGCTGGGTTCTCTGAGGTGGGCTCTCCTATCTCTGGGGTTGAGGTCACCGAGGTGGTTAAAAAGCTCCTCGGTGGCAGGGCCCTGGGGGTGGATGAGATTCGCCCGGAGCTCCTCCTGATACGGGCCGTTCGGTCCCTGTACGACCGGAGTCAGGGTTTGGTCCGCATATCCGGCAGTAAGTCGGACTCGTTTCCGGTGAGGGTTGGACTCCGCCAAGGCTTTCCTTTGTCACCGATTCTGTTCATAACTTTTATGAACAGAATTTCTAGGCGCAGCCGAGGCGTAGAGGGGGTCCGGTTTGGTGGCCTCAGTATTGCATCTCTGCTTTTTGCAGATGATGTGGTTCTGTTGGCTTCATCAAGCCGTGACCTCCAACTCTAACTAGAACTGAAGCGGCTGGGATGAGAATCAGCACCTCCAAATCAGAGACCATGGTCCTCAGTCGGAAAAGGTTGGCATGCCCTCTCCTGGTCGGGGATGAGATCCTGCCCCAAGTGGAGGAGTTCAAGTATCTTGGGGTCTTGTTCACGAGTGAGGGAAGAATGGAACGGGAGATCGACAGGCAGATCGGTGCAGCGTCTGCAGTGATGCAGACTTTGTATCGATCCGATGTGGTAAAGAAGGAGCTAAGCCGGTACCTGTATTAAATACAGCATGAGCTGGTGGTAAATCCTGGCAGGCGGCACAGTGAACAACTAGTTGCCTCACAATTCTGAGCACCCGGGTTCAAATATGGCCTCGCCTGTGTAGAGTGTGCATGTTCTCCCCGTGCCTGCGTGGGTTTTCTCCGGGTACTCCGATTTCGTCCCATACCCCAAAAACATGCTTGGTAGGTTAATTGAAGACTCTAAATTGCCCATAGGTGTGAATGTGAGTGCAAATGGTTGTTTGTTTATATGTGCCCTGCGATTGGCTGGCACCAGCACGCCCGCGACCCTAGTGACGATAAGCGTTTTGGAAAATGGATAGATAGATGGACGTGCAATGATCCTTGTGCTTGCACAAAAATTAGGATCCGCCGGTATTTGCCCCTCATGATCCTTGTGTTTGCACGAAAATCTGGATCCGCCGGTATGTGCTCCTTGACGCAGAGGCGCTGTCTACAAAAATAGAGCCCAATGTGTTTTAACTCTCTCCAGGAAATGTTTTAATGCTTTTTTTATGTATTTTTTAACAACTTTGAAGGAATGGTTCACAGTCTTCGATCAGTACCGCAGAACCAACTGTGTTGTGTCCGACCTAATCATGGGTAATGAATATATCTTTCGAGTCTTTGCCATCAACCTGGTGGGTCCCAGCCCAGAACCCTGCAACACAGAGGACAGCGTCTACATCCAGAAACCCGGTAGGTGGGACTGGAAAGACACAATAAGGACGCTGAGTTATTGCCTTGATTGAATGTAGTCATAAGTGTCATCACTAATGTCAGCGAGAATGTGAAATGTAAACTGCACAACTAACTTCATACATCTGCAGGAATGGACTGGAAGCCTGCCACCTACAAGGAGGTTGACTTCTCACAGGCGCCTAAATTCACACATCCATTAGTGAACCGTTCAGTCATAGCGGGGTACAATGCCACGCTTAGCTGCTCCGTCAGCGGCATACCCAAGGTCAGTGAGTTCATCGCACTGCCGTGAGGTGATTTATAGATTCAGTGCCAAATGAGCCATTTGTTAAACAATCTGCTAATTTATCATAGTTGCAGCAGTAATTTGAATTTGTTGTTGTTCGCAGTAAAGGGGAAATAAATACATTTTACTTGCATGTTATTTTATTGGCTCAAAGCTGAAGCACAGAAAACATCCGCTAATCTATCAGAATAAGTAATCATACATAGATTTATTATTGAAATAAGAATAGAAAATGTGCACCATGAAACACTGAAAAATAACAAAACAAGATTGCATTTAAACAGAAACATACTGTACCATTACAGTAGTATTAGTACTTTATTATAACATTCTCTCATCGAACATTAACACAAGAGGTAGGAATTTCTTGCCACCACAGAATTTTTATTTATTTATGTAAACTTTATTTAACCAGGTCGGTCTCATTGGGATTAAAAACCTGGCCAAGACAGGCATCAGCAAAAAACACAAAGAAGTTACAGACATACAGTACAAGAAAATGCACAGTACAAATTAAGCAAACATTTTGGATTTAACCATCTATGAGTGATACCTGCCTCCATTGTTTCAAATAGCTGAACTAAAACATCGACATTCCATTGAAACTGTTTCCATTTCTTTCAACATGGATTTAAAAACACTTAAGGACACCAGTTCCTTGATCTTTAAGTCATTCTGCAACAAATTCCAGGCTGTAGGTGCAGAGTACCCAAAAGCCCTTCTCCCAATTTCTGTTCTAGCCTTTGGAACAGCCTGATAAAAACACACAGTTAGGGGGGGAAGCAGACCAAGAATTGCCTAAAAAATAAAGGTGTATCAGGGAGTGAGCCAACGCAGGCCACCCAATCTGAGAGTACAACTCACAACGGTGAAACCAAGCTTTACAATATGTAATGAACCTCAAAGATGACTGGTAGACAGTCTCAACCAGATGGAGACACTGTCCAGAGGCATACATGTACAACAAATCACGATAATCTAAAACAGGTAAAAATGTTGCACAAACAAGCTGCTTTTTTACATTAAAATAAAAACAACTTGTTTCTAAAATAAAAACCGTTTTAGCCTCAGTCTTTTCACAAGAGACAATATATGTGTCTTGTGCTAAATTTTAAATATATAAATATATATATTTAAAATGTAGGGAGTCATCAATCAGTATGCCCAGGTATTTATAACAGTATACAACCTCAATCTCCTTTCCATCGAGTAGAAAGCACAGGAACATTTTTTCTAGTCTTTGATCTAGTTAAAAAAAATAAAAAAATAAATAAAATAAATAAAAATAAAAAAGAAAAGCTTGGTCTTATCTGCGTTCAAAACAAGTTTGAGCTCATGCAGTGTATTTTCAATGATCACAAAGGTATTTTGCAAATTTTTAACAGCTTGTGCAAGAGATGCTCTGAGGACCCAGCTTCAACCCCTGGCCCCGCCTGTGTGGAGTTTGCATGTTCTCCCCGTGCCTGCGTGGGTTTTCTCCGGGCACTCCGGTTTCCTCCCACATCCCAAAAACATGCATGAATTGGAGACTCTAAATTGCCCGTAGGCATGACTGTGAGTGTGAATGGTTGTTTGTTCCTATGTGCCCTGCGATTGGCTGGCAACCAGTTCAGGGTGTACCCCGCCTCCTGCCCGATGACAGCTGGGATAGGCTCCAGCACGCCCGCGACCCTAGTGAGGAAAAGCGGCTCAGAAAATGGATGGATGGATGTGAAAGAGATGCAGCACAGCAGTACACAATGGCATCTCCTGCATAAAGATGAAGTTTTGTATTTGACACCTTTTGACCGAGATAAATCACATGAATGGTAAATAAAAGTGGACCTAACAAAGAACCATGTGGCATACCCTTCTGAACAGACATAATATCTGAGCATAAACCATCATATCAAATGCACTGTGAACGACTGCTAAGATAGAAAACCAAGCCACAGCTTCTTTTGAGTCTCAGAAGTCATGGTTAACTGTGTCAAAAGCGTTGGACAAATCAATAAAAAGTGTAGCACAGTGTTGTTTCTTGTCAAGTGCTACAAAAAGGTCGTTTACCACTTTGACAGTGCTATGCCCTTTTCTGAAACGTGATTGATAAGGTGATAAAATATCATTGCTGTATAAAAACTCCTTTAGCTGATCACTCACAAGCGATTCAAGAATTGTTGCCAGCGCTGATAAATTTGATACAGATCTATAGTTGTTCAAAATGCTAGGGTAACCACCTTTCCATAAAGGGAGGACAAAGACAGACTTCCAAATTTTGGGAATTTCTTTAGTGACCACTGTAAGGTTAAAAAGATATGGCTCTGCTATAAAATTGGCTGCTAGCTTCAAGAAATCAGCATCCATCAAATCTGGTCCTGCAGTTTTCTCTCCCCCTCCCCCCCATTTTTAGGATCTCGATGTTTTAAGGCCTTACAAACATTTTGCACAGAAAAGAGCACAAAATTGAAAGACTGCCCAGTATACGACATCAGTTCTGTTTCATAGATGTAGAGCGAGCTGAATCAAACAGTGATCCAGAAGAAGCTAAATGCTTAATGTTAAAACAATTCATTAACTCCATTTTATCATGAATAGCAACAGAATCATTCAGTACAAAAGGCAGTCGGAGAGTAGTTGCTTCACGAAAACAATTTTATAACTCTCCCAAACTTCCTTGGGTCATTAAAAAAAAAATAATTATAGCAACAGACCAGTAATACTCAGATTTCTCTCTTAATAAACAAAGAGCATTTGTTTCTTAGTGCTCTAAAAGCAGTCCAATCAATACAAGATCCTGTTGCCCTCATCTTTGCCCAGGCTAGGTTTCATCCATGAATAGTTTCAGAGAGTTCATGAGTAAACCAAGGGTTATCACACCCCTTACTCTGTGTCTCCTGAAAGGTGCACGTCTATTTAAAATGTGCATAAAACTGTCATTAAAAAAAAGTCCATGCTGTCTCGGCATCAGGGATCTGACAATTCTACTCCAGTTTAAATAAAACAAATCATGATTAAATCCTCGTTCATTAAAATGTTTAAGATCCCTCTTTAAGAGTACATGGGGTTTTGCTTTAGGGATTTTAGTGTTTCGGGTTGCAGCAACAACACAGTGATCACTCAAGTCATTGCAAAAAACACCAACCACTGAAGGTTTATGGGGAATATTAGTCAAGATCAAATCAATAAGAGCCGCTCTCTCAGGATTTTTACGATTCGGGCGAGTTGATGAATTAATCAACTGGGTGAGGCTGACAGTTACAAAAAGATCTAAAATCATCAGCTACTGGCTTGCGCCAGTCCCAGTTCTGATCGCCTCTTAAAACAATTTCATTATAATTTAGTCCAGATAAAACACACTAGTGCTCAGAACCTGTAAGTAACAAAACAATCAACAATCTCCTTCTAACAACATTACATGAGGAGCCATTCAACTTCTCATACTTCGAATCTGGCTGTAAACATTAAATTCAAAAAAAGTCATTTATAACCCAAAGACTTTGAAGGCGGTGTAAGTCTATTGGTGATTTACATAATAAATTTAAGTCCTGTGCCACCCGTTGTGGGGCTTGCACGCATTGATGCTTTTCCATAGCGCATGTGCCTCCATACGTATTTTTAATGACCATTATTTCCACACAATACATTATATTTACATTTCCCTCCATTATCCTTTATTTCCTTCTGCGTGTATAAGTTGCCATTTCATGGTTGAAATGTATCAGCTGAAAACAAACCAACAAAATAAGGCCAAATATGTTTAACTGGAATGTACATTGAGGAGTTGAAACATGAATTTAGTGATGTATTCTAAAAGGAAATGTGGCAAAGGCTTTTTCAATGGCAAGGTTATGGTTTAAAGTGGGCAATGGAACTGAATTTGTATTCCATTCGCTTATGAATGGAAAATCTACTTTTTAGTTGCATTTATGCAAATAGTTGGGTCTCCAGAGAGCCTGTTCATCTGTTTATAATAACACACATATATAAAATAACATTTTAAAAAAAGTTGCATTTGGGAATGTGTCAGCTGCATTTGCCATATTTGTGGTTCCACACACTAATTGACAAAAGTAGTTTGGTGACTTAATGATGAAGGGTTGAAGATGTCTGTCTTTAGACTCTGGGTTGTTTGAGTAGTACCAGCCCCTCGCCAAGTTGTAACACTCTAGTTCTACCCCTCATTCATCATAGTAAAAGTGAGCTATGGTCATTGAGCAGCATTACATCCCATGGCGGCTGCATGAAAGTTAGCCGTGTGACACTGAATTAGTCAACCAAAAAAAATGTGTGATGATTGTAGTAGAAACATCTTCTGACATATATTGTTGTTGGTAGCCTAAAGTGACCTGGTACAAAAACAAGATGGACATCACAAATGAAGCCAAATACAGGATGCTCAGTAAGCACGGTGTTCTGACCTTGGAGATCCGAAAGCCATGTCCATTCGATGGAGGGGTGTACATGTGCAAAGCAGTCAATGACAGTGGGGAAGACCTTGTGGAGTGTAAGCTGGAGGTTCGCCGTAAGTACACAGACGGAATCCCTTTACTATACACTATTTTATTTTTTTTTAATTGTCTTCTTTAATATGATGTGTGTGTGTGTGTGTGTGGTCGCCAGTTTAACACAAACCGCAGTTCCAATGAAGTAGGAGGTTGAGCACAGCATACTTTTCCACTTTGCTTGAGTCCATCTCAGAGAAGCCAGCTGGCAGCATTTCTGGGTGTTGTTAATTTATGGATTTTGCTCTGCATGGTAGAGTTTTAACTTGCATATGTAGAAGACCAACCAACTGTGTTAACTGACAGTGGTTATCTGAAGTGTTCCTGAGCCTACGTGGAAATATCCTTTACACAATGATGCTGGTTTTTAATGCAGTGCTGCCTGCGAGATCGAAGGTCACTGGCATTCAATATTGGTTTTCGGCCTGGCTGCTACTATGCAGAGATTACTCCAGATTCTCTGAATCTTTTGATGATATTCAAACGTGGGTAGTAATGCGCTACATTTACTCAAGTGCCCGCGACTCTAGTGAGGAGAAGCGGCTCAGAAAATGGATGGATGCATTTACTCAAGTAGCATATTGTCATGAACGGAACAGAGGCTAGGATCCAAAAATGCACAACTCCAAAACAAATAGACAGTTTCCAAAAAAAGAGAGGTTTACTATACGGGAAGAGGTCGGTACACAGGCAGGCAATACATAAAAGGCAAAATTATCCAAAAACATGAGGCAAAAAGGCGAGGTCAATAATCGGAAGAGGGTCAAGTCTTACTGTGAGTCTTTGACGTGGAAACAAGGAATGCCGGAACGCGACGACAATGTACAATGAACTGGCGACGAGAAAGAATGAGACACGAGGTTAAATGCAAGGTGTAATTAGGCTGAATGAGGCACAGGTGGTGAAGACGCTCTCAGGAGCAGCTGTGTATGAAACAGGGGGAAGACAAAAACCGGAACACACACCCATGACACATATTCCATAAACTGTACTTGTCAGAGTACTTTAAATGCACCGTACCTTTTACTTTAGTATTTATGTGAAGAAGGATCGATACTTTTACTCCGTTACAATGATCGACATGCCGTTCGCTAGATTTATTTATTCATTCTTGCGTGTGCACGTCTATTATCAGACTCCATCTTCGACTTCCACATAGGGTGCCCGTTGCGCCAATCAAACGGGATCACGAATGTCGTTTGACTCTAATTCACCAATCAGACGACACAAAGCAGTCAGATGACCGCGCAAGGAGCCTTCGCGAGCCAATCAAAATGACTAATCTTTCACCAATCAGACGACACAAGGCAGTCACATGACCGTGCACATAGCGTACATGAGCCAATCAAAATGACTCATTTTGGGGGGAAAAAACAGCCGCGCGACTGTGTTTATTTTACAGACTCCAAAAAACAACAGCTGTATCATGCAGCTCTTAAATTGTGACTGCCCAAACTTGGATATGTCACACACGCACACACAATCACTAAGTTTGTTCAACAAACAGCTTCTTCATGAAGTCCTTTAAGCAAATAATAATAATAATAATAAAGAAAATAATGTTTCTCTAGGGCCCAATGTATGTGTTGTTGGTTTTTGAGCAGTTAAAAATTAAAATGTATTTTATTTGATGATCATGCTCTGATTTTAAAAAAATTAAAAATTAAAATCAGAAGATACAAATTACTCGAGTAGTTTTTCATGGAATACTTTCTTACTCTGTAAGTAAATATTTGGCTACTTCTTACTTTTACTTGAGTCATATTATTCTACAGTAACTACACTTACTTCAGTACAATATTTGTTTACTCTACCCAGTTCTGATGATATTATAGACTGTAGATGATCCATCCATCCATTTTCAACACCGCTTACCGGTAGGGTCACGGTGCGCTGGAGCCTATGCCAGCTGACTGGGCGAAAGGCGGACTATACCCTGAACTGGTCGGCAGTCAGTCACAGGGCACATAGACACGAACAACCATTCGCATTCACATTCACACCGTCACTGAGTGGGCACTGAACCCACGCTGCCCGCACCAAAGTCAGGCGAGTGTTCCACTACACCATCAGTGACCCCATAGATGATGAAATCTCTAAATCTTCCTTGCAGTTGTACATTGAAGAACGTTAAACTGTTGGACTATTTGTGCATGCAGTTGTCCACAAAGTGGTGGACCTTGCCCCATCCTTGCTTGTGAACAACTGAGGCTTTCAGGGATGTTCCTTGAATACCCAATCATGAAACTCACCTGTTTCCAATTAACCTGTTCACGTGCGGAAAGTGCCAAACAGGTGTTTTGTGAGCAATCCTCAACTTTCCCAGGCTTTTGTTGCCCCTGTCTCAACTTTTCTGGAATGTATTACAGGAATCAAATTCAAAATGAGGGAATATTTGCAAAAAAAAACAATAATGTTAATCAGTTTGAACATGACATATATTGTCTTTGTTGTGTATTCAATTGAATAAGTTGAAAAAGATTTGCAAATCATTGCATTCTGTTTTTATTTACATTTTAAACAATGTCCCAACTTCATTGGAATCGGGGTTTGTATATGGCTACATTACATCATGATTTAACAAATAAGGCAAAGAGGACAAAATAATGGAGACATTTGCAATTTTTTAATTTGTTGCCTGGGTTATGAAAAATACTTCTTAGATGTTACCTTATAGCAATTACGGTAAACATAAGCATGTATGTATACTACAACTAGTGACATAAATTTGTACTAGTTAATAGTTAACAGCGCTTCACCACTAGTGCTACTAGTGAAGCGCTAGATGTTAACTTCTCAAATTTTGTCACTGGCAGCACTAGTAGCATGCAATTGTCAGCGAGTGCAGGGTTTTGCTTTACTAGTTGTTCAGCTAGTACATTGAATTGTCTAACTCGTGATGAAAGAGTGTAGCCTACTAGTACATGGACCTCAAGCCTGATACCGAAGGAATGCTCAAACAGCTTGCCATACTCATGTACACATACATATACAGTACCAGTGAAATGTTTCTGAAAACACCAAATTTTCATTTGTTTTTGTTGAAAGTCAAGCAGTTCAAGTCTTGAAATTGTACAAACTAAGTCACCAATGCTGGAGGCGTAAAACAAACAAACAAATAGTTAAGGTCCCCCAAAACTGAAAAATGTTTATTTCGAACTTACAGAAAAAGGCATAGACTTAAGTCCCCTCGAGCTGGTTTGAGGTGAACTGAGCAAGAGTGAAAGCAAACCAGACTACAAATGCCACACATTTATGGGAACTGCTGCAACAATGTTGAGAACTATATGAAAACAATTTTTTGATTTCCATAGTAGAAAGAATGCCACAAGTGTGTTCAGCTGTCTGCCTAAGGTGGCTACTTGAATAAGTTTAAAGTTTACAATGCATTTTTCTTTATTGATTGATTCCATGATTTCTTTTGTAACTTTTTTGTTCTGTGCTTTCATTTCAGAGTACAATGAGACATTGAACTGCAATAATTTATATGAAAAACAAACAAACACATACTATATATACATACAGTACATCATTTTTAAAAATAGATTCTCTCTTTGATAGAGGTAAAACATTCCTTCACCAACATATCCATTACAATCTGCACCAATCACGACTCTCTCTCTGTCTGGGATGCTCAGAACTACTTCGTCAAGCACCTTCCAGAATTTCTCTTTCACCTCTAGGTCACATTCATATGTCAGAATCAGAATCAGAATCATCTTTATTTGCCAAGTATGTCCAAAAAACACAAGGAATTTGTCTCCGGTAGTTGAATAATTACTTGAAGTAACTCCTGTCACTTGAATTGAATTTAACGCTGAGCTTGACGCAGACCAATCTACGAAACTGGCCCACATGTTCAGAGAGGGGCGGCACGGTGAACGACTGGTTAGCGCGTCTCCCTCACAGTTCTGAGGACCCAGATTCAAATCCGGCCTCGCCTGTGTGGAGTTTGCATGTTCTCCCCGTGCCTTTGTGGGTTTTCTCCGGGTACTCCGGTTCCCTCCCACATCCCAAAAACATGCACATCATCTTGCTCTTATTGGGATTGCTTATTTAACGACTGCTTCACAGAGATTAACTTTTTGATTTTTTTATTGAAAGAACCTAGGTGTTAATGTTTGTATCCACAAGTAGCGACAGACAAATATCAGGTTACCATCTCAGAAAAGTGAGATGTAGAGTGTTAACAGCTCTGTATTTTATATGCCTTCCTTGCAGCTCAAATTACAAAAGAAGAAAAGAAGTAACCTGGGAGGGTCCAATTTTTGCCAAACTTCTCTCACTGAGTGTTCACATTTGTTGTTGTTGTCATGAGGCGCTTTCCACCTGCATTGCAGTTTCCTCCGCGATCACCTCACACCTGGCCATGTATCCAAACGATGGAACTCATGTCAACTTTTATAACAATGAAAATAAATCAGATTTTTGACAGTCAGTAACACATTTTCCCCTCACATTACTGAGTTGTGTCTTGTTGCTATTTGTTGTTATTTATGAAAAAGGCAAGGTGTGCTGCTAATTCTCAGACATGCACAGGAAGGGATATTTGAGTCGACGGTTGAGTTTTTATTGCAGCAGAGCCTCACTAAAGCCAAAAAGTGTGAGGCATGCATCTCATGTGCGCACCAGTGGGTGTGTGCGTTTGAAATAGCTGACATGTCTTTAATCGCAGCACACATGTGAGAGAAATGTAAACACATGGTGGTTTGTGTCTAACAGTGAGGGGTTGTGCTGTCATAATTATTCTGACGACACATTTAAACGCAACTATTTCCTGTGTTGTTAATGCTGCAAAACATCACAAATGGTAACAGAATTGGTTTGGCAAGAAACTAACAATCTGAATGCAAATATGTCTCCAAATACGTTTAAGCCTGATTTTGAGGGGCTGTTAACTTTGACAGCGTTAATGGAGCTAATGGTTTCAAAGGCATACTGTATGTAGAGTAACCTAGCAATAAACAGATTAAATGCAAGCTTTAAACAAGTCAAATATAGATGAAACTATTTGTTTTTAATAGTAAATAAGTGATAAAACAAAACAAAAAAACAGCTATCAAATGTTGCAATTAATTGTAGTAATATGAGCTTTGGACTCTGCTACTTCAAGCGTTTTGGAGCTGCATTCCTCGATCGGTTAAAAATAGTAGCTTGTAGTGTTCTGAAAAAAAAAAACACTTAACATCAGCACATGGGAATCAACACCATGACCAAGAGAGAGTTGCACAGTCTTGGACCACCAATACCACTAATCCAGCAACCATGAATTTAAGTCGACACTATGTGCAGTTAACTGGGTACTCGAGCCAAGCTAATGCAAGTATTATTTGGATAGTTGCTTTAAGTTATGCGTGCTTTCATAGTGATTTAACTCCGTGCAAGTTGTTTAGAAAATAACGCCCGGAAGACGCACATTTTTGAGCTGACAGTGTCATTGAAGATGACCTACAAACTGTACCATGTTTTAAATACCCATGAAATTTAACTGCCTGTATAAAACTAAAATAAATTCTACATTTTCATTATCTCAGAAATCTAACTTTGTGGCAGAAAAGTTATGCCACACATGCATGCTCTAGCTGTAATTACCGTATTTTCGTGACCGTAAGGCGCACCGTATTAAAAGGCGCAGTCTCAGTTACGGGGTCTATTTCTGTATTTAACACCTACATAAGGCGCACCGTATTATTGGGCGCATGCATGGTAAAACATACACTAGCGTAAAACATACGGTAGCATGCATGCACGCTAAAACATATACTAGCATGCATGCTAGCATATGTTTTTAAAAAGGCAGCGGGAGCAAAACTTGAGTTTGGTTGTATTTTATTGAAGTATTTAACAATATACTCGTTACGTTATTTTTGGATCTATCCTCATCCACAAATCCATCAAAGTCCTCATCTTCTGTATCCGAAATGAACAGCTTGGCAAGTTCTCATCAAACATACTGGGTTCCCTCTCGTCATTGTCGGAGTCAGTCCCGTTGCCGGGGGGCTGTTCAGCAATGATGCCGGCGTTTTCCTGCTTCCTCCACTTACGAACCATGGATTCGTTGATCTTGAATTCTCTCGCGGCTGCTCGATTCCCATGTTCCTCCGCGTAACTGATAGCTTGCAGTTTAAACTGTGCTTTGTAAGCGTATCTCTTCATAGGTGCCATTTTCGGGGGTTCTTAGCCAAACTGATGTCTTGCACAATGCACATACCGGCGCTCAATACCTACTGGGGGCGTGCCTTTCGCACCCTTCCCCCTTTAACGTCCGGCACGGTGGTAGACTGGTTAGAGCGTCTGCCTCACAATTCTGAGGACCCGGGTTCAATCCCCGGCCCCACCTGTGTGGAGTTTGCATGTTCTCCCTGTGCCTGCGTGGGTTTTCTCCGGGCACTCCGGTTTCCTCCCACATCCCAAAAACATGCATGGTAGGTTAATTGAAGACTCTAAATTGCCTGTAGGTGTGAATGTGAGTGCAAATGGTTGTTTGTTCCTATGTGCCCTGCGCTTGGCTGGCAACCAGTTCAGGGTGTACCCGCCTCCTGCTCGATGACAGCGTGGATAGGCTCCAGCACGCCCGCGACTCTAGTGAGGAGAAGCGGCTCAGAAAATGGATGGATGGATGGATGATTCCGTGGGTTTTATGAGCTGGAAGCCCAAATTATGTAAAAATAAATAAATACTTGAAATTGTTTTGATTGTGGGTACTGAATCTATAATCTATGAAAGTTGAACTTTTCTGAATGGAATTATGGAAATAAACTTTTCCATGATAATTGTTATTAAATTCTTTGGAAAGGGTCTGTAATGCACCTGTAATGTGTCCATACAGTTAACAATGCTGCAATATTAAAATACTGTGAAGTATTTTGTGAAGATGTGAAGAGTGGTGATTTGTTCTCAGTACAACAACAAATGTTCATGAAAATGGTTGTTTGTCCAGATTTATTCACATTTTTCTTCTACATGAGCAAATATAACAATACAGCTTGGGAAGATCTCATGAAAAGGACAAGCAATAAACTTTCCATGTATTATTTCTGCACATTGATCTATAAAACAAACCTCTTAGTGTATAGTTTAGTTAAAAAAAAAAATTAAAAAAAATAAAAATCACAGTATACAGTATAGATTCCTCCCACAAGGTCAACATAAAGCCAGGGATGCCAACAGAAGGAATAGAAAAGAAAAAAAGGGTTTTCTTTTATAAAGTACTGCTGCTAACTACAACTGAGGAGGTAGCTTCCTAGAGTAGCATCCCTGTCTTAATATATTTGTTCAAATAATTTATAGAGAGTTATAAAAATAGAAATGAACACCTAGATTTTTTATAAACATCGACCTAACTAAATTTTCACCAGTTGGGCTAGATGTCGAACAATCAAGACATTTTGGCAAGTGCGACAGACAACAACAAAGACAGTCAAGACAATGCTGACATGAGTACCCCCCAAAGAATTAAAAGAAATTTAAAAAAAATGTAAAACAACAACAAAAAAATTCACTTACGGACAAGATCGTCTGATGGTGGAGACAGATGTTCCTTTGGATACATTCCTGAGCACTTGTAGATACATGCTCTGAGGGTGGATCCCACAGTCACATTTGAAGATGCTTAGAAATGAGATTAATCTGCAGACCATTGGACCACTGCTCTTCAGACCACTTACACAGCAAGAGACTAGAACGACTGGAAATATGATCAGATATCCTAGAGTACAGTATAACTATGTTGCTGGTACAGTGGATTACATTTGAAGAGCCCTCTTTGACATTATATTATCCCTGTTAATTTTGAACTATGTCCACCCCCAAACAAATATTTAATTAACTTGTTCTGAACTGTAATTAATGTTCAATTAAGTAATAATCTAATTATATGCAGCTCTGAGTGACTGAAGCATTTTAACATTGATTGGCTGCAATTTGCGCAATGCAATTACACTTTGCTTTACTAAAATGGTCTTTTAAATGTCAACCGAGTTCAAAATAAAGTGTGATCATACATGTGCACGTTGAACAGCAAAGCAATGAACGATCCTGCATTAAAGTGACCAGTTCTTGGCTTAAAAAAATTAAATAAAATAAAAAAAAAATAAAATTAAAAAATTCACCACTTGAATGGTCTTTTTCTGATCATAATCAACGGCATGACAACAAAGGGTCTTTTTTATCAGGCACATAGCATTTGGAACAGTCAGATGAGCAAAAATTACTGGTAATTTACATGTACAGTGGAACCTCTAAAAAACAGACACCGATATTACATGTCGGATAAAACGGAACCATCGGGACTGAACAATGTGCCCAAAAAGTTTCCTGGTCGTGTAAAGCTTAATGACTAGATCCAGCCAACAGAGTAGCCGTGCCTATGTGGAGCCCATGTTGAATGTGGCGACATTTCCAGGCATTGTATTGACGTGGCAGCCATAATAGCAGGAGTTCTATTGTCGAACAGAGTTCTAGACAGAGAGAGCGCTGCATTGCGTGAGCGGTATTTTTTTCTTTAAGAGATGTCTCTGCAGCAATAGTGCAGTCTGGGACATGGTATTTTTGCTACGTAACAGTTTATCTGCCACGCCGAACGGCCTACGGCATCTATCTAATCTTACCCGATTTTGGAAATAGAAAGCACACTAATTCCTTGTGGCTCATGAAAGCGACCCGCCCGACTTGCCACTAGTCACTACAACAAGCACACAGGCGTGGAAATTTTGGTTAAAATGTAAACTTTTCAAAATTTTGTTTCCAAGAACTTTGTACTATACTGGGTGTTTTAGGGTACGCAGGGAAAGAAAAAAAAAATCTGTACTGTACAGTAATAGTGGTGCACACACAAAAAAAGTGCTTCAATCTAACAGACAATTGGCTATAACGGACGACCCCCCTACCCCCAATTAGTCCATTACATTGAGGTTCCACTATACCAGTTTATGGATTAAAAAAAATACATTTGAACAAGGTTACCTTTCAAACAAATGACACTACCTCCATTTAAACATTGCTGTCGCTCAAACAATAAATAGTTTTGACCAGCACTCAAAACAAGCAAGCGGAGCTGTTGCTCTAAACAGTGATATCTGCTACTTGGATCACATTCTTAGTCTTGGTGACTTAATACAAGTACACGTGTTAAGTAGAAACCGACAACCTCTCATACCATTAACACACTGTTCCGTCACAGTCACAGGCAGGTAGCACATTATTCACCTTTAAGGTGGCAACAAACAGACTCATACATTCACAAACTCTACAATTGTTTGCTACATTGATGTAAAAAAATAAAACGATAGTATAAAATGACGATTTGCTGCAGAGGCGTTTTAACATTTGACATGGCTTACAATGATTCCAACTACATTGAAAAAGCTCTTATTGAGGCTTGTCGAAGGCAAGAAGAAGGCACAGGTGGTGAGATACCTTCTGCAATGTCCGTTTATCAACCAGCTTTTGACAGAATCTTCTCCTCCACAGATAATAAATTCAAAGTTCCCTTTAAATGATTGCTTGCCTCTGTGTACACAGTGAAAACAAACATACAGTAAGTGCTTGCTGTAATCTTTCACCAAAGGTAAAGAGTCCCCGTGTGAACTAATGTTACATAGATCTTTGCACACACACAGAATGGAGTGCTGAGGCGGCCTTAGTCTTTGACTCGAGGTATGCTGTATGAGTAGTGTACTAAAGGGAGGCCTCTGCTCTGACAGAAGCAGGCTCTGCCGCATGCCTGAACTTGGTCTGAGCTTTCAGATACAAACGAGTCCTCCTCGTCGGCGTACACCGACTGAGCGGACGACGTACCACTGTCGGGCCAGAATCCTTCAGCGTGCTGGCACGTGGCCACTCCTGTCAAGAGGGTGGGACAGCTGTGAGACTTCACCAAGTGACTGCACACTGTGGAGGAAGAGGGGGAAGAGCAGGTCTTTCCATGCAGCCTGGCCTCACACTCTTCACACACAACCATCTCTCCACAAAGTTGAGAGTAAACACCACAGTCAAAGTTTAATTGAGCGGAGGAGCCTCCACCCGAGAGATCAGAGTCACCACCATCATCTTCGTGACTTCCGCCTCCGGTTTGTTTTGTCTCCCTGGTTAAACGACCACAGCTGCGTAACCTCAGCCAGTCCTCCTTGAAGGCTGGGCTGAAGAAAACATAGAGAACCGGGTTGAGGCACGCGGGCAGAGGGAAGAAAATGAGAATGACGGACTTGGCGATCTCTGGGCCTCCGGCAGTAGATCCTGTTAAGAGGGGGGTGAAGGAAAAAGCAGCCACGGGGCAAAAGAAGATGCAGTTGGTGAAGATGAGCCAAGCTACATGGCGTAGGGCACCCGTCTGTTCCGGGTCAACCAGCTCCACCCTCCCAAGGTGGCAATACAGCTGAGTGTATACGGCTGCCGTGAACAGGTAAGCCAGTGCGTTCAGCAGCACCAGAACAACCGTGACACTCAGTGCTGGACTCTCACCCCCAGCGAAGGGCAGGCAGAGAGGCGAGGCAGACTGGTCGCTGAACGTCAGTAGAGGCAGACAGGCTGCAGCGGTGGCAAATAGCCCCAGAAGCCACGCTGCCAGGTTGAAGCGGCGATCTCGTCTCCAGCATCCTCTGCGGCCGAGGCTGCTCCTCCTGGGTGAGATCATCTCTTTGCTGAGAATATCCCGCACAGCAACGCTGCGCTCCACTGCTGCCAGTAAGAGCAACAAAACTGCCCACTCTGACGCGAAGACTGCAAGAGAGCCTGTGAACTTGCAGCCAGCTCCCATTTCCCACCACACACCAAACTCGGCGAAGGATCCCCAAGTAGCAACGTCCAGCACAGTTAACACACCCACATAGAGACCTGTGAGCAGGTTTGCCAAGGCGAGAAGCCCCATCAACAACCTGGCTGGAGGGATGGATGGAGGCCACCAGTGGGAGTGACCTAAGGTGCAGTGTGAGGGGGAGAAGGTGGCAACCAGCACTAGACTGTTAAAAACCAGCGACACTAGGCAGATAAACCAGACTGTCAGGCGAATCATCCAGTTGCCTAAAAGATGCTCACAAGGCTTGAAAGCTCCTTAACATGGAAAGAGAAAAAAAAAGTGAATCAAAACTTCAGGTAAACATAAGTACATACAGTATAGAAGGAAAAGGTAAAACGCTTGCCTGGTGAGGGAGAGCAATGCATAATCATTGAAATTCGTTCCACCTCCTCTCCACCTAAAAGATGAGTAAGCAATGTTAGACCTGCCCAACCAGAGGTACAATGCCATGAAAAAGTATTTGCCGCTTCTCAAATGCTTTTATTTTTAGCATAGTTTCCCCACTTAAATGTTTAAGATAATCAAATAAATGTAAATATCAGACAAATATAACCTTAGTAAACATAAAATGTAGTTTTTAAATGGTGATTTTATTTATTAAGAAAAAATGAAATTAATTCCAAGCTACCTGGCCCTGTGTGAAAAATTGCCCCCTAAACCTAATAACTGGTTGAGCCATCCTCAGCAGCAACAACTGAAATAAAGTGTTTTCTAGAACTGGCAATGAGTCTCTGTAGAGATATTTTGGCCCTCTGTTAATTGCAGAATCGTTTTAATTCAAGTCAACACCCGAGTGTTTTCGAGCATGAATGGCTTTTTTAAGGTCAAGCCACTGCATTTCAATAGGAATCAAGTCCAGACTTTGACTAAGCTTACTGAAAAACCTTCATTTTGTTTTTTTAAGCCATTCAGAAGTGGACTTGTTGGTGTGTTTTGGATCGTTGTCCTACTGAAGAACCCATGTGCCCTTCAGCTGGAGGTCTCAAACTGAAGGCCTAACATCCTTCTGGTAAAGAGGAGAATTCATTCTTCTATCAGTCATAGAATGTTGCCGTAGGTTTGGATACATGTTCCTCCAGAACACACACAATTGAGTGTGGGGTCAATTTGAGGTCCAATTCTTTTTAATTTATACATGCTTCCCAGGAGGCACGGCATCAGCTTCCACAGTTACGCAGATGACACAGCTGTACATTGCCGTGACTCCTGATGACACAGGGGCAACTGATACCCTTCTTAACTGTGTTTTAGATATTAAGACATGGATGGGAGTGAATTTTCTACAGCTCAACCAGGACAAAAGAGAGGATTTAGTTATTGGTCCTGAAGGCAGGAGAGAGAAATCTTTACCAAAGTTACAAGCTTTTAAACCCTCACAATGTGTTCAAAACCTGGGTGTCATTTTTGACTCTGAGCTTACTTTTATTCCACATACCAAGAATGTAACTGAGATAGGTTTTTACCATCTGAAGTATATAGCCAGGGTCTGCCCATTTCTCAGGTTAACACAGAAGTGCTGATGCACGCTTATATCTCCTGTCTTTTAGACTACTGCTATGCCCTGTTCTCTGGTCTTTCCAAAAAGAACATATCCGCTTTACAACTACTCCAGAACTCAGGTGCTTGTGTGCTGACGAAGACCAGAGGGTGGGAGCACATTACATAGTTTTTTAGATCACTGCATTGTCTCCCCCTGTGTTTCAGGATCAATTTTAAGGTTCCTTTATTAGTTTTTAAACGTCTTAATGGTCTTGGGCCATCATATCTTAATTGATTTACTCATTTTGATTTCACTCATTTCACATTTATCTTTTTATTCATTACTTATTTTACTCATTTATCTATCCCTATTGTATTTTATTGTATTTTTTATTGTCCTTTATATTATCTCTTATTGTCCTTTAGTTTTTAGTTTCTATCCTGTTCTATTGATTTTTAGTCTCCTTAAATTCTATTCCAGTGTCTCCTCGTGGGAGTGTTCAGTCTGCACACGGGGATGTCATCCTGCGGTCTCCCGAGGCCGAGAGGCCTAGGGGTCTCTGCACAATGTGGGGAGTCCCACCGAGTCTGCCCCAGTTGTGGTGGTTTCTGTGGTGGCATTCTCTGTGGTTGCGAGCTGTGGCACCTCTCGGTGTGGATGGCGCCCACAGGTTGTCTTTCCTAGCCTGGATCCTCAGTGCCTTCCCATGTCTCTATACTAGCGCTACACTGTTACGCAATAGTTGCTGTGTCTGTGGTGTTTATTAGGGTGTATTTGTATGGGTGTGTCTGCATTTATCTGTGGGACGGGTGGGTTTTTGTATTCATCCTGCTATTTGTCTGATTTTATCTCTGTGAAGCACTTTGGGTTGCATTCTTTGTGTCTGAAAAGTGCTATATAGATACAATGTGATTGATTGATTGATTGATTGATTGATAGGACGATGCACATCTGCCTCACAGTTCTGAGGACCCGGGTTAAAATCCGGCCTCGCCTGTGTGGGTTTTGCATGTTCTCCCTGTGCCTGGGTGAGTTTTCTCCGGGTACTCCAGTTTCCTCCCAAATTCCAAAAACATGCATGGTAGGTTAAATGAAGACTTTTTAATTGCCCATAGGTATGAATGTGTGTGTAAATGACGTTGTTTGTCTACATGTCCCCTGCGATTGGCTGCCGACCAGTTTGGGGTGTACCCCGCCTCTCGCCTGAAGTCAGCTGAGATAGGCGCCAGCACACCCGGCACACTAGTGAGGATAAGCGGATGTATGGATGATTGATTGATGATTAGGGTTGGGCATCGAGAATCGAGAACATACTGGAACTGGGACGAACGTTCCGTTTCTCCCGGAATTGTTAAAATTAAAAAATTTTGGTTCCCAGTTTCGATGCTTAGTCTGCCGACCCCGAATAAGAAGTGGTGAAAACCAACAAAGAAGAACGCGCACAAAGACGTGCTTGTGCCCAATGGCAGCGGCGGCGAACAAAAGTGTGTCTTAACTTTGTTAAAATTAATGACCAGTCGCCTCAGCACAACACTTGGAATAAGATTATATTGTGCAAAGGAGGCTTTCACAATGTGTAGCGTCTGACGCCCTCCGAGCCTCACCCTACACCGCGCGGCACGTCAGTGAAGTCCACTCTCAGTCAACTGGGTGAGTGAAAGAATAAAATACGTCCATGCCTACATTGAGACAGCTAACAAGGTAAATGGTTGGTTGCACTTTTGTACTGATGCTTTTTAGCGTTTATTTTAGTCTTCAAACTAGACTTTACACCAATTTTATCGGGCTGATCGGTATCGGCAGATATTTAGCATTTTATGCTGATCGGCTTTAATGTCATAATTCGCCGATCTAATCAATGACATCATTGATCGGCTCCACAAAAGACATTTACTCCGCGTCGCCGCGTGCACAGTATATTTGAATCCAAAAGCTAGTTTATTTTTAGCCTTGTCGCGTGTCTTTTGACATAGTACTGTAAATATCTGATGGCCAATGAAGTTATTTAAAAAAAACAAGAAAAAAAACATGTCAGCGGTGTGGGACAGACAACACGTAATGCCCGGATCAGACTACAAGACAAATTTGCAGTCAGACTACTGCAATAAAATCGTGTATTCAGATACCGCCGCATCCCGTTTTTTACGATCATTAGGCTTTATCTTGTCAACACAAATGCGACAAAACACGTGTGTTGGTGGTCACCGGTGCTCAGGGCAGGAGAGGACGTTTTTTATTTAAGGCTTGCTTGAGGTATGTTCACTGTACTTTTAATACGATACGGCTCACAAACACGCAATAAAATGTTATGTAGCCTAGCAAGCTAGTCGTAGCACGAACGGTTGGACGTAAACATGCCGCCGTTCTGTCGAATCGTGCTCTAAGGTTTCGGTGTGGGTGAAGTAATTTAATTAAAAATAAATTAATTTAATTAAATTAAGTTAGCACCCATTATTTCTGTTGTTATAATGTTGGTTTGACCTGACTGATTAGAATACACGATCTGACTGGAGCAATGATTTCCAACCTTTATGGAGCCAAGGAGCCAAAATGTCACAAAAAGCGGATACATTAATTACTGTATTTACTTCCTGCTATCTAATAGAAGACCATGCATTTGTCCTGTCTGCCACTATGCCTCACTGGCATAAATAGAGGAACAAAGATACATTATTTATTCTAAATATATTTTTTGGAGCAATTAAGTACACAAGTATATACAGTAAATGAACAGGTCATTTAAATAGACAGATTCCTCCATCTTGTGATCGGATCGGTGATCGGTTCTTGTTTTTTTAAACTCGCTGATCGGCCCCAAAAATCCTGATCGCGTAAAGCCTACTTCAAAACAACGTAAGAGCCGATGACTGAAAAAAAAAGAAAAGCTTAACATTGAGCTAAAACTTCACCGTAGCAACTTTACATCACAATGAATTGGGACAAAATCCACATAAACGTTGCCTCACAGTATAACAAAAACACTAACCCTGTGCCTCGTCGGTGGGTAAGGAAAGGAATCAACATTTTATAGCTTTTGGTTCCATGCATTAGGGGGGAAAAAAAAAAAAAAAAAAAGAACCTTACTTTTGTGCCAAAATGCTGAGTTCCTGTGTGTACCCTTCAAAATAAAAGGCTATATACTTAAAACGGAAAGTCAAGTTACAGCTTTCACATGTAAACCATTTGTCGTGATAAAACAGCCCCAAATAATTTTAACAATACTATATTTAAGATTTAGCTGAAACATTAATTAATGAATGTTAAGTAAATTGGATTAGTTCCACACACATTGCCTTTCAGTTCATAGGTTTGATAGTGATGCTGGTGATAAAGAACCCCTGAGTCAAATGTTCATTTTAGTCTATGCTGCGGGGTGCTCCGAAAATGGATGTTCATAATTTGGACACCCTTTATTTAAACCATGCAAACCTTTTTTGACACAGCCCCGTAAAAGAATCGGAATCGAGAATTGTTTGGAATCGGAATCGAAACAAGGAACCGGAATCACTCAAATTCAAACTATGCCCAACCCTATTGATGATGGCATGTGTAAATGACGTTGTTTGTCTACATGTTCTCTGCGATTGGCTGGCAACCAGTTCAGGGTGTACCCCGCCTCTCACCCAGAGTCAGCTGGGATAGGCTCCAGAATTCCCGCGACCCTCGTGGGGATAAGCGGTATGGAAGATGGATTGATGGATGGTATGATGTTCTTTTTCTGATACATTTACGCCAGCTGTAACGAGACACACACCTTCCAAAAAGTTAAACTTTCATCTAGTCAGTCCATAGAATATTCTCTCACAAGTCTTTGAGAATCCATCCATCCATCCATTTTTTGTACCGCTTTTCCTCACAAGGGTTGGGGGCGTGCTGGAGCCTATCCCAACTATCTTTGGGTGGGAGGCGGGGTAGACCCTGAACTGGTCGCCAGTCAATCGCAGGGCACATATAAACAAACAACCATTCGCACTCACATTCACACCTATGGGCAATTTAGAGTATTCAATTAACCTACCATGCATGTTTTTGGATGTGGGAGGAAACCGCAGTGCCCGGAGAAAACCCACGCAGGCACGGAGAGAACATGCAAAGTCCACACAGGCGAGGCCGGGATTTGAACCCCGGTCGTCAGAACTGTGAAGCTGATGTGCTAACCAGTCACCTAACGTACTGCCTCTTTGAGAATCATTCACATTTTTGGGGGGGCAAAAGTAAGAGGAGCCTTTCTGCTTTCTTTTTGATCAGCAATATTTTCACCTTGGAACATTTTTGCACAGTCTCTTCATTGTTGTCGAGTCACCTTAACTGAGGCAAGGGAGGGCTGCGGTTCCTTTAGATGTTGTCTTGGGTTCCTTTGTGACTTCCTAGATGAGTCGTTGCTGGGGTCTTGGGGTCATTTTTGTAGGCTAGCCAGTTCTGGGAAGGTTCACTATTGCTGCAGATTTTCTCCATTTGTGGGTAATGGCTCTCACTGTGGCTTCCTGGAGTCCTAAAGTTTTAGAAATGGCGTTGTAACCCTTTCCAGGTTGATAGATGTCAATTACTTTATTTCTCATCTCTTTTTGGATTTCTTTGAATCGTGGCATTTTGTTGCAGCTTTTTGAGATCTTTTGGCCTGCTTCATTTTTTCAGACAGTGATTTCTTGATTAACAGGTTTGGAGGTAATAAAGCCTGGGTGTGGTCAGTAAAAAGGAACTCAGATTTCCCAAATAATTTTGATTAGCCACAGTTAATTCATGATCGAACAAGGGGGCAATTCCTTTTTCACACAGGGCCAGCCAGGTAGCTTATGTTTTGAAGCTTATAAGTTAGTTTAAGGTATCTATGTCTGATATTTATCACTACCTTTAGTATTAAAGTGGGGAAACTGTTCATTGCAATGTCATTAAAAATTTAATGGTTTCAATCAAGATGGCATGGTAAATTTTCAGTTTACATTCCAAATTTCGAAGGGAACAGGGTTTGACCAGCATTCTCACCTCCTGATCGCTTGACGTCACTTTCCTCACATCCCACAAATGCACAACATTGGTAGGCGTAAGGAAGGGAAATTGATCTACAAGTAGAAATGGCATTTAGTCAGAGAAATGTTTGATACAGTCTTAATAGTCAAGTCTCCATAGTCCCTTAGTGACGCAGACAAACTCACCAAAAGCCTTGCTCTGCTAGAATTTTCTAATCGTTTCAAACTGTTACTGTTACAATGGGAGCTATCTGGTGCCCAGTGGCATTTCCCAGAGAGGGGGTTGGGGGTGGTGGGATGTGAGGACATTTCCAAATCTGAAATCTGGATTTATTTTGGGTTTTACACCAAAGAGAGAAGCCTGGAAAAGGATAAAAGCTACGCCATATGCAAACGATACTCCATATGCAATGCGAAAATCAAATACTGCGGAAACACCACAAACCTTCACGTACATGTTGCAAGGCACCACAATGGAGTGGATGTAAAAGGAAAACAAACGACTACTTCATCACTACTAACTCTTGAACAAGCTCGGTAAAATTTTCTGTAAATTCAACGTGTGCCACCAAAACAACACACGCACTGACTTATTACACGTGCAAAGACATGCGCCCTCTGAGCTCGGTGGAAAGTGAAGGCTTTCGTTATTTGATGAACACAGTAGAGCCTCGTTACAACGATACAATGCCGCCAACATTTCACTGACACTTCTTTGCCCCATTTGTACAACGTTCCATCTTTTAACACCTAAACAAAGTGATTACTTCTTGTTCTAGACATACCTCTGTTAAATTGCACTAATGTTCAATATAACTAAAGTCATGTTGCACAGCTGTTGGGTTCTAAAATGCCATATTGATTAAAAATATTTGGTAGGCATATTTTTCCCTGTTGTGGAGCTCTTGAAGCCATTTTGAGAGTAAAAATAGTTTACTTTTTATGACTAAGTATTTATGTGTTTTTACACAGAATGTTTTTTTTTAATGACACATTTAATGCAATAAACTGAATATGCATTTAAGCAGGTTTGAAAATGGATGGCACTTAAAACAGAAGAATGTTGCATTAATAAATGACCCTGAATATTTTTTATATGATGCTTATGCATGGAGTCCTGCAACCTCCAGTTGGCACAATTACTTGAGTGCTCACTGTTCTGACATTTTAGGCAAATAAAATGTATTTCATACAAGTTTGCGTTTTACTACTTTACTGAGTAGTTGTATCTAAAGTTGTACATGAAAAAAATAAAATAAAAACACATTTTAAAAAAAATCGCAATAATCGTTGTAAAGTTTAAAATCGGGATTAATCGAATAAAATTCCCGTGGCAGTAATAAAAGTTATCTTATAGTACAAATATTTATAAACAATAATAATATACTTTTAACCTGCCCACGTTGTGAAGTGACATGTGCAGTGACATACAAAATCATTTCCGGCTCAGATGTGGCATCCTGAGTGGACGTGAATTATTTTATATTGATATCTCTAAACACGTATTAATTGGCCTATCTTGTTGTTCAAAGTTGGTAACTCTCAGTCAGACCTATGTGAAAAGTGTACTGTATCGCCAAATCACTTATTTTGATGTTTTGTGACTGTTTGTAACAATATCTTAGCAATTAGCCTTGCTTTGAAAATCTTTGCCTATCCACTCTTCATCCTGCCTTCGTGACACTTTTGTAAGAAGCATGTTAAGAAGTGTAGCTTATTCGCTACCATGGAGGCGAGGATTAGTGACTTACAACGCATTGATACCGGACGCAAAAAGAACTTTCGCCTCTGCGGCTTGGCAGCCGGGTGTCATAATAAAATAGCATCTACCAAGCAGCTGTTCAATGTGGACACGCCGGTGATGTCAGATGCTGAATCCCCCCCCAAAATCCGGAACAATCAGTGTTATGGCCGTAACGAGTCAATGTTCAGTGATTTCCTGAACAAAATACGGACGTTCCGTAATATTTGGCAGCTCTGACTACAGCCATTATTCCATCCTGAATCATCATTCTTCTTTATTTGAAGATATTCTGGACAATTGTTTTCCAACTTTGTGGGAACAGTATGGAATCATTGTGTTTTTCAAATTGTGCAATTTACATTTAAGCCACTGTGGTGACTACGCCAGTTGTAAAAATGTATTTGCATACAAGTTGATTGAGGTAACGTTTGCTTATAAATTTTGTTAATTAATTCTTCAGTGTTTCCTCACCTGAGTTTGGGTAACTGCCTTACAGTCAGCACATTTTTCATCTGTGGGTTCCCTGAGAGTTTCAGCTGACTGAGGGCACTCAGTCCAGTCATTGAAAGCACAGTCAGAGAGTTTATACTCAGATCTCTGCAAGGAAAGTTTGTACACAAGCCATTTAATATTATACTACATTACACAGAGTTGCAGTCTGGGTGGTTAATCATTTATACTTACAGGTTAGTGAGAGCAGCAAGGGTCAGAAATGCATCTCTGTGAATAAATCTGATTTTATTTCTACTCAGGTCTCTGTGGAAAAGCAGAACAATCAAGGTATGCAACAATACAGGACATCCAGTAAGCATGTGTGCATGAGAGAGAGAGAGAGAGACAGAGAGAGAGAAGGGAGGGATAGAAATCGAGCGACAGAGACTGACTGACTTACAGTAAACGAAGAGCAGTAAGACCTTGAAAATGTTGCCTTCCTATTTGCTCAATTTGGTTGTGCTGAAAGCTTCTGTTGATTGAAAACGAGGCCATTAAGATACAGTACATTGTTTTCACAAGTTTAAAGATTTAAATACATCTTTCATTTTTAAGGGCATTTTAAAGCTATAGCATTACTATCAATATCAAAACTCACATCTCCTGCAGTTGGACACAGCCCTGAAGGGATGGTAACTCCTTGATCTCATTGTAGGACAAATCTCTAATGAGGGGAACATAGACTGCTAATTAGCTCAGTGGTAACATCAGAAACGAACGCCTGACGACAAAGGCCAGTCAACACGCAAAGAATGGAAAGGAAAAGCTTCTTACAGTGTCCTTAGGAGCTTGAGATCGTCCCACAGATCCGTGGGGACAGACGATATCCTGGTCCCCGACAGTGTCCTGGGAACAAAAAAAACATCATCAGCCACCACTGTGACGCACACAATCGAATTAGCAGTGATTATGCATTAAGGTTCCCTCACAGGCTCTCAATGTTGTTTGTCCATGTGAGGATTGGGAAGTCATGCATCATGCCTGCTCCACGCAGCATCCTGGCAAACACATTGCGAGAAAATATACATTGTAGTAACAGACCAAAGATCCAAAAGGGGACAGCAAGGAAATTTGAATCAAAACACATCTATGATATATAAATAACACATTGTCCCTGTCGGGCGGAATACTTGTACAACCCTAATTCCAATGAAGTTGGGACGTTGTGATAAACATAAATAAAAAAAGAATACAATGATTTGAAAATCATGTCCAACCTATATTTAATTGAATACACTACAAAGACAAGGCGCCGAGCAGGTGTGGGTATACTTATTGACTCGGCGCCTGTACGTTGGGGTTCACCCTGGTGGACGAGAGGTTAGCCTCCCTCCGCCTTCAGGTGGGGGACGGGTCCTGACTGTTGTTTGTGCCTATGCACCAAACAGCAGTTCAGAGTACCCACCCTTTTTGGAGTCCTTGGAAGGGGTGCTGGAGAGCGCTCCCGCTGGGGACTCCATCGTTCTGCTGGGGGACTTCAATGCTCACGTGGGCAATGACAGTGAGACCTGGAAGGGCGTGATTGGGAGGAACTCCTGAGGCAGCTGATGGGTACCGGCTGGCCAAGCGGAATGCAGCTTTGGTGATCGCTGAAGCAAAAACTCGGGCATGGGAGGAGTTCGGTGAGGCCATGGAAAAAGACTTTTGGATGGCTTTGAGGAAATTCTGGTCCACCATCCGGCATCTCAGGAGGGAAAATCAGTGCACCACCAACACTGTGTAAAGTGAGGATGGGCCGCTGCTGACCTCGACTCGGGACGTTGTGAGTCGGTGGGGAGAATACTTCCTCAACTCCACCGACACGCCTTCACATGAGGAAGCAGAGTCTGGGTTCTCTGAGACGGGTTCTCCTATCTTTGGGCTTGAGGTCACCGAGGTGGTTAAAAAGCTCCTTGGTGTCAAGGCCCCGGGAGTGGATGAGATTTGCCCGGAGTTCCTAAAGGTTCTGGATGTTGTGGGGCTGTCCTGGTTGACACGCCTCTGCAACATTGCGTGGACATCGGGGACGGTGCCTCTGGATTGGCAGACTGGGGTGGTGGAGGGTGTGTTCCAACTACAGGGGGATCACACTCCTCAGCCTCCCTGGTAAGGTCTATTCAGGGGTGCTGGAGAGGAGGGTCCGTCGGGAAGTCGAATCTCAGATTCAGGAGGAGCAGTGTGGTTTTCGTCCTGGCCGTGGAACAGTGGACCAGCTCTACACCCTCTGCAAGGTCCTTGAAGGTGCATGGGAGTTCGCCCAACCAGTCTACATGTGTTTTGTGGATTTGGAGAAGGCGTTCGACCATGTCCCTCCGGGAGCCCTGTGGGAGATGCTTCGGGAGTATGGGGTACTGAACCCCCTGATACGGGCTGTTCGGTCCCTGTACGACCGGAGTCAGAGCTTGGTCCGCATTGCCGGCAGTAAGTCGGACTCGTTTACGGTGAAGGTTGGACTCCGCCAAGGCTGCCCTTTGTCACCGATTCTGTTCATAAGTTTTATGGACAGAATTTCTAGGCACAGCCGAGGCGTAGAGGAGGTCCGGTTTGGTGGCCTCAGTATTGCATCTCTGCTTTTTGCAGATGATGTGGTTCTGTTCGCTTCATCAAGCCGTGATCTCCAACTATCACTAGAGCAGCCGAGTGTGAAGCGGCTGGGATGAGAATCAGCACCTCCGAATCTGAGACCATGGTCCTCAGTTGGAAAAGGGTGGCGTGCCCTCTCTGGGTCGGGGATGAGATCCTGCCCCAAGTGGAGGAGTTCAAGTATCTTGGGGTCTTGTTCACGAGTGGAGGAAGAATGGAACGGGAGATTGACAGGCGGATCGGTGCACCGTCTGCAGTGATGCGGAATTTGTATCGGTCCGTTGTGGTAAAGAAGGAGCTAAGTTGAAACCGAAGCTCTAGATTTACCGGTCGATCTACGTTCTTACCCTCACCTATGGTCAAGAGCTGTGGGTCGTGACCGGAAGAACAAGATCCCAGATACAAGCGGCCGAAATGAGTTTTCTCCACAGGGTGTCCGGGCTCTCCCTTAGAGATAGGGTGAGAAGCTCGGTCATCCGGGAGGATCTCAGAGTAGAGCCGCTGCTCCTCCACATCGAGAGGAGCCAGATAAGGTGGCTGGGGCATCTGATTCGGTTGCCTCCCGGACGCCTCCCTGGTGAGGTGTTCCGGGCACGTCCCACCGGGAGGATACCACGGGGACGACCCAGGACACGCTGGAGAGACTACGTCTCTCGGCTGGCCCTGGGAACGCCTCGGGATCCCCTTGGAAGAGCTGGAGGAAGTGGCTGGGGAGAGGGAAGTCTAATACGTTGGTATTAGACCCTATATTGCTATCATATAATACCATTGCACACATCAACACCATATCAGCCAAAAAATATGCTCAATCTTTAATTTTATAAGATAAAAACAACAACAACAAAAACACCAATTTATAAAGTAGTCATTGATTTAAAATGGTAGAATACATCGCCGGGCACCAGCCCTCATCATCACAATCTGCAGTCTTGCCAAGCCTCCGACCGTTCAAAAAGCCTTGAATACTTCACAAAAGCAAATGCCTGTTACGTCATTGCCCCGAACTGTTTTCCAATGATCCAGAGCCATGAAAGATGCAATGAATAAAAAGATGAGCAGACTAACCCAGTGTATTAAAGTGAACTCTGATTGCAATGACATGTTTGGTATATTTTATCTCTTTCGACTTGAGTAACATAACAATAAGATACAACTTTCGATAATCATTTATATATTTTTATATTTTTAGAAATCATAATTTCAACATAGGCCGCCACTGTTTTTTCGTCGCAGTTCATTCTGGGTAGTGACGTCAAATGGGGATGTGCCCGACACGCGGCGTTTTTAGCAGTAGCCACAGGAGCAGCCCCTGGCAGCGATGAATGCTGGTCAGCCATTTTAGTTCGAGCCAGAGTGTGATCAGGGAAATGAGGAGAGTGAGGAAGACACAAGAAATGAGGATGAAGATAACCGTTCTGAAGAACTTGAGTTGGTCATATTCAGTAGTATATTTGTAGCTACTGCTAATGTGGGCTGATCAAGGTACGTCGCCAGCGCCTCCTGTCTTTCGTGTCTTTTTGCTCGGCTTTCGCTTGTCACACGTGGCCGTTTAGGCTCCTTGTGAGGAAAGAATAAAAATCGAATCTGGGCTGAAGTGACGAGAACAAAGCCGCGGCTCTTTCGGCAGCTCAACTCTTCTGACCGCATCCTCCCACCGTTTCCTCAACTTTCTCTCTTTGGGAAAGCTATGAATGCTTACCTCCTTTTTTGCATTCCATCCTGATTGGAAATTGCATCCAAAGATGGCGCAGTATGCCATTTTTAACTCTTTTTGCTGATGATAAATTGTTCGCAAATGGCTAGCTAAGCTCCGCAGACAGCAACAACGTACCGATTTTAAAACAACCATTCTACGTCATCATTCCCAAAATGCTTTGAACACGCTAAAACATGGCGGCAGTAGTGTATCAAATTATGGTCTAAGAAAATCTGTTTTTTAACTTATAGGAGTAAATTATAAATATATCCCACTATATTTCCGTAGTAGCGCTCAGTAGTTGTAAAATTAAATGTATTTGTCATTTCAATCAGAGCTCACTTTAAAACAAACCTTACCTCCAAAGCTGACGAGCATCCTTCCGTCACAAAGCATTACAGCGATCGATTTTAACAAAAGAAGCCCACACAAATGTATGTAACATTACTATTTTCAGTCGTTATTGTCTAAAAAACATTCAGACTTTTTAAAACAGGCGATTATTAATAGTGATGCACAGAAATGAAAATTCTTTGTCGAAAACCGGAGGGTGGGGGTCGTTGGTGGGGAGCCAAGTAAGTCAAGTCGAGTCGCCACTAAACTTCAAGAAAGTCGAGTCTTTCAAGTAATTCGCAAGTCAAGTCATACAATCTTGCTCGAGTCGCAACATATATTGGAGTGGTAATAAAAGTTCATAATTCTTCTTCCCCATAAATCATAAAATTAAAAAAAGTATTCACACCTTATAAAAGTTAAATGAACAACAACTGAGATTATGAATGATTGAATTTATTGCACTGAATTGCTTTAAAGTTGTATTTCAAACTCAATTTCACTGAACTTTATTTCTAAACAAACTTTTCTGTGTACTTTGTGATGACAGCCTTGTAACTCCTACGGTTCTTAAGAGAACACAATTAAGCAAAAGCCAAGGCTGTTTTCTGTTGGTCAAATATAATTAGATGTGTACCTCATGGGCTAAAGGAGAAGGAGATTCATAATTAAGGGAATAATACATGACATAAAAATGTTGTCATCGTTCAAAAAAAGTAATGTGAACAAAATCTCCTCCTGTGTCCTCTAATTAAATCACTCAGTCGGGTTTGTTAAATTATTTAGAAGCACTGACTCCGGACAATTGACATTCGATTAAAGGTTATGTTTTATATGGCGTGGTCTCAATTTCAAAAACATAGTGCAGGCAGCTTGATCACAGACACAACAGATTTTGACGGTGACGGTTCAATAAAGACTTTCAGTAGTATGAAAATTATATTCACACGTAGCTGCTCACAATTTGTACTGTACTTATTAATAGTGGAACGCACCTTTGTCAATGACATTTCTATTGCCGTGATTGTTATGCAGTGATCCCATATAGCAGACCTACAACGCATCTGTCATCTTCTAGCTCTTTCGTCACGGCCACAAAAGTCTTCACAATTTGTATTATTTTTTTTTTTTAAATCTCCACAACACTAGCAACTTTGCTTCACTTCTGCATTCAGAGGTTGGCATTATATTTTAGGGGGTACTTTCTGCTCTAGAGTGCATGAGAAAGAGAGAGAAAAGAGACTTTTGCGTGTCTGTGAACCGGTTTGGAGGTTCGGCCAATTATCATAAACCGTCCTACCCCTAGTTACCATACTTAGCGATAGTAAAACATTCACAATCACCTCATTTATATTCTTAATCGTTCCAAACCAGTCTATGAAACTTAATGTTTGACTAGCTAGCTAAAAAAAAATCCTCACCGGCTCGGCGCCTGTACGTTGGGGTTCACATCCCGGTGGACGAGAGGGTAGCCTCCCTCCGCCTTCGGGTGGGGGGACGGGTCCTGACTGTTGCTTGTGCCTATGCACCAAACAGCAGTTCAGAGTACCCACCCTTTTTGGAGTCCTTTGAGGGGGTGCTGGAGAGCGCTCCCGCTGGTGACTCCATCATTCTGCTGGGGGACTTCAATGCTCACGTGGGCAATGACAGTGAGACCTGGAAGGGCGTGATTGGGCGGAACGGCTCCCCAGATCAGAACCCAAGCGGTGCTCTGTTATTGGACGTATTGTGAGAGTCTGCTGGGAACGTCTGGCAGAATCCCCTGTCAGACGGAGTTTCAACTCCCTCCTCCGACAGAACTTTGCTCATGTTCCGGGGGAGGCGGGGTACATCGAGTCCGAGTGGACCATGTTCCGCACCTCCATTGCTGAGGCGATCAACCGGAGCTGTGGCCGTAAGGTGGTTGGTGCCTGTCGTGGCGGCAATCCCCGAACACGTTGGTGGAGACCAACGGTGAGGGATGCCGTCAAGCTGCAGAAGGAGTCCTATCGGGCCTTTTTGGCCTGTGGGACTCTTGAGGCAGCTGATGGGTACTGGCTGGCCAAGCGGAATGCAGCTTTGGTGGTTGCTGAAGCAAAAACTCGAGCACGGGAGGAGTTTGGTGAGGGCATGGAGAAAGACTTCCGGACGGCTTTGAGGAAATTCTGGTCCACCCTCCGGCGTCTCAGGAGGGGTAGCAGTCAACACATCAACACTGTGTATAGTGGGGATGGGGCGCTCCTGACCTCGACTCGTGACGTTGTGAGCCGGTGGGGAGAATACTTCAAAGACATCCTCAATTCCATCGACACGCCTTCCCATGAGGAAGCAAAGTCTTTGAGGCGGGCTCTCCTATCTCTGGGGTTGAGGTCACCGCCCAGAGTTCCTCAAGGCTCTGGATGTTGTAGGGCTGTCCTGATTGACACGCCTCTGCAACATAGCGTGGACATCGGGGACAGTGCCTCTGGATTGGCAGACTGGGGTGGTGGTCCCCCTTTTTAAGAAGGGGGACCGGAGTGTGTGTTCCAACTGCAGGGGGATCACACTCCTCAGCTTCCCTGGTTATGTCTATTCAGGTGTGCTGGAAAGGAGGGTCCGTCGGGAAGCTGAATCTCAGATTCAGGAGGAGCAGTGTGTTTTCGTCCTGGCCGGGGAATAGTGGACCAGCTCTACACCCTTGGCAGGGTCCTCGAGGGTGCAGGCACACATTCAGGCTAAGCCGAAAGGCGAAGCTCTCGATTTACCGGTTGATCTAAGTTCTTACCCTCACCTATGGTCACGAGCTGTGGGTCGTGACCGAAAGAACAAGATCCCGGATACAAGCGGCCGAAATGAGTTTCCTCCGCAGGGTGTCCGGGCTCTCCCTTAGAGATAGGGTGAGAAGCTCGGTCATCCGGGAGGATCTCAGAGTAGAGCCGCTGCTCCTCCACATCGAGAGGAGCCAGATGAGGTGGCTGGGGCATCTGATTCGGATGCCTCACAGACGCTTCCCTGGTGAGGTGTTCCGGGCACATCCCACCGGGAGGAGACCCCGGGTACGACCCAGGACAGGACTGGAGAGACTACATCCTTCAGCTGGCCTGGGAACGCCTCGGGATCCCCCCGGAAGAGCTGGATGAAGTGGCTGGGGAGAGGGAAGTCTGGGCGTCCCTGCTAAAGCTACTGCTCCCGCAACCCGACCTCGGATAAGCGGTAGAAAATGGATGGATGGATAGTTAGCTAAACTGTTAAATTAGCTTACCTGTCTTAGTTTTGTCGTGATGGATGAAGCTCGACGTCGTTGTGTCTGTAATGCGCGAGTTGCAAGCCATGCAGTTTACCATCCTCTTTTTGCAGACTTTATCGAGAACACAATCCTTGAATCCAAATAGTATCTTTAGTGCTCCTTTCATCGTTGTTCATGCAGGTGGCTATGTTACACTTGCAAGTGGCCAACAATGCAGACTGGGTTGCCAGTAGACTTTACACCGATCTGATCGGCCTGATCGGTATCGGCCGATAATTAGTATTTTATGCTGATCGGCTTTAATGTCATAATTCGCAGATCATCCACAATAGACATTTACTCCGCGTCGCCATCGTGTACAGTATATTTGAATGCAAAAGCAGACAGACAACACGTAATGCCCAGATCAGACTACAAGACAAATATGGTCTTTCACGATTTCACTTTGTCAGACTACTGTAATAAAATCTTGTATTCCGATACCACCGCATCCCGTCTTTTACGATCACTGGGCTTTATCTTGTCAACTCAAACGCGACCGGGTACACTCATTACCACGGGCACGACAACAACAATCAATCGCGTTGTGTGTATTATAAGAACAAAATGGGGGAAAGAAACGTGTGCTGGTGGTCAGGAGAGGACTTAAATTCAAGGCTTGCTTGAGGTATGTTCACGTACTGTACTTTTAATATGATAGGGCCCACAAGCAGGCAACAAAACAGAATGTAGCCTAGCAAGCTAGTGCTAGCACTAACGGTTGTACCGGCATTCTGTCGAATCATGCTCTAAAGTTTTGGTGTATGTGAAGTAATTTAATTCACAATAAAGCAATTTAAGATTGGCCGGCAACCAGTTCAGGGTGTACCCCGCCTCCTGCCCGATGACAGCTGGGATAGGCTCCAGCACGCCCGCGACCCTAGTGAGGAGAAGCGGCTCAGAAAATGGATGGATGGATAAAGCAATTTAATTACAGTAAGTTAGCACCCATTATTTCTGTCATGTTGTAACGTTGGTTTGACCTGACTGATTAGAATACATGTCTTGACAAGATATTTTTGAAGATACGCAGTATACAGTACACAATTGTATACAGTAAATGAACAAGTCATTTATATAGACATTGCTCCATCTTGTGATCGGATCGGTGATTTGATTTATTTATTTATTTTTTTAAACTCGCTGATCGGCCCCAAAAATCCCGATCGTATAAAGCCTAGTTGCCAGGTTGGCGCGAATGACCTCCCCAAAACCTCTCTCTCTTTTAAAAAGAAAAAAACAAGGCAAACTGTCTTAATTAAAATGCAGATTTCCAACTCTAAACGAGATGACTCAAGTCAAGTAGTTCAAGTCAAGTCTCTTGGCTACCAAGTCAAAGTCATGCCAAGTCTTAAGTATTTGGCAAGTAAGTCGCAAGTCATAAAACTGTCAACTCAAGGCAAATCCCCCCCATCTATGATGATTAGTGACTTTCATGCTGCGCTGAAAACTGACGGCAGGCGCACGTTCTTACGCCTCTGCGGCTCAGCATCGTATTTAGCCGCGTTATCTGTAGCTCGTAGGTAGCTGGGGCAGCGCACATACAGTAAGTAGATAGCATGCAACAAGCATTCCACATTAGTAGCCGAACAGCGGAAAGCAGCAACGTTGGGCGATAATAGGGACGCTGCAGTTTGGGTGCTCCGCGACCATAAGGACGGTAAAGCCATGCGGCTCTCACAATTCATTGCGACATGCAAATTTGAATTATTGCCGTAATAAAGACGTTCATGTTTGTTGTTAATTTGTGTTTATGTTACCACTAGTTGAATGTGTGCCTTATTTAACTGTCACATTTATGGTTGATTTATGGTGCACGACTATGTCAGAATCAAACCATGACTGTAGGCTGTGTGTAGTGACGTCCCAGTTAATTCAACCACAGCCAAATGGGCACAGCTTGAGAAAAGCAAACATTCTTAACTATGACGTGTCCAAGCTCCCGTGTCGGCTGTATCAAAGCTATGAGTTCGCAGTAGTAAACAACATGCTATTTCCGCCATTTTTTTTTTGGTGACAAAGGACAAATGCACTTTTGGGCTATTTTCGGCCGAAACATTTTGGTAGCTGAAATTTCTGTGCATCACTAATTATTACACTGCACGGCTTCTGCAGAACAAGGAAATAGGAGTTTCAGAACACTTCTGAAACATTTTGAGCATTCAAGAGCATCAATAGATTTGCTCTCAAGGACCACTTTAAATTGGTTAATATTGCATAAAAATTACAGACTACGTGAGGACATAGCAATAGTATCGATTTGTGAAAACATATTAGATTGACCATATTTGGACATACGGGATTTCCCCCCTACAACAACGATATATAAGATACAGTACATAGAAAACCCTCACAGAAACTAGATTTTGCAGGGCTTTGTCAGGAAACGTGCATGACTTACAGGGAGTGGAGGTCAGACAAATTCTGGAAAGCCGTAGAACCCACATAGGACAAAGGGTTGTCATAGAAATGTCTGTAATGAGGGACAAGGATTTATTTAACAAGAACGGTTCCACCTTTTGGACAATGTATGCAAAAGTAAGCTGATGTGGTAAATGCAATAGAAAGAGCACTATGTTGTATGAGGTGTCACTTCTATATGGGAGTGGATCAGGGTGTGTATTTGATCTTACATGGTTCTTAGTAAGGGGTTGTTATGAAAAGCCCCTTCAGGTATGGAAGTTATATCATTGCTATGGAATCCCCTGCAAGAAAAAAGGCCAAATACATTGTAAATGTTGAGAGAGTGGCACACATGAATGCATACATATACTGTAGGGCTGCACAATTATGGCCAAAATGATAATCACAATTATTTTCATCAATATTGTAATTGTGATTATTCTTCATGTTTGGGAAAACATCTGTATTTTTATTGCACTACTTTTCAACAAACGTTTTCAGCGCACAATGAAACTTTAAATAAGAATAAATTACAGATAATTGAACATTTAAATCTATCCAAGAATTTCAAATTTACCAAGGGCTGACTGAATAAATATGCTATTACAGAGTGGCAATCATGAGACAAAAGTTCTGAATTCCAGATTTCATGGTATTTAAATCTAGATGTGTTAAACAACTCAGGACAGAGCATCTTTTATTTGAAGCAACCCTCTTTTCAAGTGAGCAAAATTATTGGAACAGACATTTACTGTAAATTAACTTAAAGTGAATAGCATTTAATATTTGGTGGCATAACCCTTACTTGCAGTAACTGCATCAAGCCTGCGACCCATTGACTTCACCAGACTGTTGCATTTGGCATTTGAAATGTTTTTCCAGGCCTTTACTGCAGCCTCTTTCAGTTCTTGTTTGTTTCTGGGGGTTTTCCCCTTCAGTCTCCTCTTCAGGAGGTAAAATGCATGCTCTATTGCAGGCTTGGGCAACCCGCGGCTCGCGAGCCGCATGCGGCTCTTACGTTCACGCCACTCTCTACTGCCCGTTGCCAGGCAACCTGGAAACACTGGGAAGGGACTACACAATTTCCCATAGTCAAGTCAAGTTTATTTGTATAGCCCTTAATCACAAAAGAGTCTCCAAGCAGGAGACGAGGGGGGAGGAAATAGTACAAGCGGCAGTAAAACAGGCTTACATGTACTTTAACTAAATGCCAAAGAATAGAAATAAATCTTAGTGAAATGATAAAACGCACCATATAAACACCTCAATTGGAATTAACAGAACGAACCCGGATGGAATTTCGTTTGGTTTCATAGGGGTGGAATATTCCTTTTCCCAAACTGATCAAAAGTATATTTTCATCATGCAAACCGTTAATCCGTATGTCAGGTTGCGCTCTGTCTGCGCATGCTCTGTTTTGACGTATGTAAATGCGCGGTGACATCATTTACGCAAGCAATATGGCGGCTTCCTACCCGCACTCGTATTTGGCGGAGATCTTGTTTATTTTAATTACTTGTGTTTTTTTTAAATCACGCATTCTTTTTTAAAAACGTATAAAAACAATCCCAACAACTATGTTAAATAGACGACGGACCTCCAGCTTGATAAATGACGTGATGTTTACAACAATGGGCATGTAAAGTTAGTTCTGTGGGAGTCCAATTTTGTCATTTTGTCACTATCATGTTAATGTGTGACATTTACAGCAAATCTGGCAGACCAGAGGTCTCTATGTGTAAGAGAGCAAGAGATTGAGTGGAAGAGATGGGAGCCGTTTATGTGTGCCCAGGGGGAAAATTGCTACAACTGTCCTGGGCCCCTGGCTTATTCCACCCTGTGTGTGCCCGTGTGTATGATGTGGTTCTTCGCAGTAACACAGTGAAAAATTGTGGCTCTTAGCCTCTGACTGGTTGACCATCCCTGCTCTATTGGGTTAAGGTCCGGTAACTGACTTGGCTAGTCTAAGACCGTCCACTTTTTTCCCTTTAAATGAAGTTCTTTGTTGTGATGGCAGTGTGTTTGGGTCATCGTCTTGATGCATGATGAAGCTTCTCCCGATTAGCATGGATGCATTTTTCTGTAAATTGCCAGACAAAATTCCATCACTTTGGTAGAGGTTAATCTTGGTCTCATCAGTCCATAAAACTTTGTTCCAAAACTTTTGTGGCTCATCGCTGTATTTCTTTGCAAAATCCAATTTGGTCTTCCAATTATTTTTGCTGATGAGTGGTTTGCATCTTGTTGTATGGCCTGTATATTTCTTCTCTCAAAGTCTTCTTCGAACAGTGGATTGCCCCTGCCCTGTGGAGGTAGGCAGTGATGTCACTGACTGTTGTCTTTGGGTGTTTTTTCACAGCTCTCACAATGTTTAGATGTCTGTTGCTCAGTACACCAGTAGTTTCTTTTTCAGGACATTCCAAATTGTTGTATTGGCTATGCCCAATGTTTGTGCAATAGCTCTGATCGATTTTCTCTCTTTTCTCAGCTTCAAAATAGTTTGCTTCTCTCCCATAGACAGCTCTCTGGTATTCATGTTTGCTTAACAGCAAATGCAATTTTCACAGGCGAATCCCAAAGCCGAAAACGAGCACTATGTAATGTTTAAACAATCAATCTAAAAGGCAACACTTGAGCAACTAGAAACACCCATCACTCACATGTTCCAATACTTATGCTCACTTGAAAAGTGGGTGGGTTCAAACAAAAGGGGCGCTGTCCTGCGTTGTTTAACATCTAGATGTAAATACCATTAAAGAAAAGCTGGAATTCTGAACTTTTGTCTCATATTCATCTTTTGATCTGAAACCCAAATGTCTTCGGTATACAACAAAAACAAAGGAATTGACCTTGCCATTCCAATACTTTTGGAGGGGACTGTATTGGTTGTCCAGTACTTTGACTATTTTTCTGCCATTTTTTCAGATGGTTGAACAGATTAATTGTGTTACCTTGCGGGGCAGAAAACTCTGCTGGACTCTTTACTTATGACCTATTTAACGTGACTTTGTTGAATCGAAATATGTCCAGAGAAAAAGATCCCTTTCCAAGGCACTAGCTCCTCACCATGATGCTCTTCATTTCCAATTTTTGCTGTACTTTCTTGTCTCGGCATGATTTGCTCCACCGAGTGACTGAGCCTGAGGTCCCACTGCAGGATGCACTTGGCGCCGCTCGTTTGTTATTCAGGCAACTTAATGAAGCTTTAACCATGTGTTGGCCCCTTGGTGGTAGAGCATCCCATGCAAAGGAGGGAGCGGACAGTGTTGTCACTATTCCCGGCTCCCCTCTCTAAACAAGAACATGGATACCTTTTCTTTACATCGCTCCCCAGGCCAACTGGCCCTCAGGAAAGTCTCTTTTGTAAAGCCAGACTGTAAACGACGTAAAGGTGCCACATTTCACCGCAATCTAATTTTCCAATTATGGCAACCTTTTTGTCCATTGAAATTGCTTGCCTGTTCTTAGAAATGCTGCGATCATCATTTTGCCTTACGATTGCAATTAACCCTGATAGATGGGCTAATTTTAGTCACAAAAACCACAAAGAAATGTTATGAAGACCTAGAGCACAACCAAATGCAAATTACAAAATTGACGCTGTGGGGATGGAGTGGCGTGAATTTGGCGTAGTAGACGTCATTGCTACCTGTCATGTGTTGTGGCAAAACGTACATACTACACTGAAGGCATGTAACTAAAAAAAAAATTATGCTTTTGAAGAAGTATTACCAAGAAAATTTTAACTAACACTGCTGTTTTCATATGTCCGAATGTTCATGAGTAGGGTAGTGTTTGATTACTTAAAGAAACCTTGGTGGACTTTAGAGGTCCATCTGATACTTTACATTTATCAGACTTTGGAACAAATCTGACTGATAATATTTAAAAACAAACAAAACAATTACATATACTTACAGTTCTTTCAGTTTGGGCAGGGCTTCGATTGCTTTGGGAAAAGCAATTAGGTTGTTAAAGTTAAGATCCCTGCAATGAGAAAAGGCATGCAGATGAGTAAACAGTTCCCCAGCATTTTGTACTGACAATTCTTTGTCTCCAAGTGCAAATATATACAAATACAATTTGTCGATAAGCCAACCACACTTCGACTTATTATTATATTATACTATGGTAAGCTGTTAGATGGTAAGTGTAGTGTAATATGCATTCCAGTTACATTCTTGAAACACTATTAGCAATAAATCACATGATTAAAAAAAGTCAGAATTGCAAATGCATTAGATTAAATAAAGGCTGACTTGAGGCCAAGAGAGAATTCTGAACTGATAAGAAGGAAAATGCAGTTAACATCAATAGACACACAAGAAAAGCATTTTGACTTCTCTGTTCACCAGTAAAGGAGTTTGCCTTTTAGTGTGGCTGTGGTGGTCACTGAAAGATTTTCATGGTTGTGTGCCAGGAAGAAGCAAACAGTGGGAGGGCAGATTTGATAAGAAATCATGTACTTTGGTCTATTTATCCTCAAGCAATTACAAGAGGAAGTGGAGACAATGATGTCTGGAGGACCAGAGCAAAGGTGGGGGTGGGAGGAGTTGTTTACGCATGCAGACGGTTACACACACAAATGCACACACCCACTTATTCACATATGGAACAAATCTGACTGACTCAAATCATTTTACTCGTAACTTACAGTGTTTCCAGGTTCACAAGACCAGTGAAGCATTTGTTGCCAATCTCTGTAATTCTGTTGTTGTGAAGATGCCTGAACAGAAATAAGGAAAAAAAGCTTGACTACTCTGCACTTGGAAATGCAGTACATATTACAAATGTTCTTTGCAGCTAGATGTATGTGGTTTATTTATGTGGCTTTGCAATTTCTGGCCCATTGTCTTTTCTTTGCGTTTATATAAATATTTACCATTCAGTGTGACTTTGAGTTTCTATTAAGTGATGATTTTTTTTTTTTTAAGTCAGTATAAAAGGGAGTCAACCAGCCAAGATAAGAAAAGCATCATCATATTTAAATAGGTTGGGTTTTCAAAGAAAATTTTTCAAATCCAAGTTATGAAAATAAAATACTATGAAAAGTTTTTTTGCATTGTTTTTCATTGTAACTCACAGTCATGCATCCTTCAACTGCCAGATGACATTTTAGTAAAGTAGAGAATGTTCTCAGTCTGTCGCCTTAATTAAAGTTAAACAAAGAACACGAGCAGGTTGGGCCTGTTGTATCTATGTTATCATATACTGACTGGAAAGTTTCCTGGTTCTGCTAGGGATTATTATTATTATTTTTTTTTTAATCAGTGATTACATTTACTATATCACTTGTCCACGTTTGGGTCATGTGGTATTATTATACTACAGAATATGCTATTTACAGAAGGTTAAAATAATTGAACTGCAAATTATTTCATTTATGAACAAATTTGGCTGTGCTGTAAAGTGCTTTAGATTGTTTTTGTCAGCTTTCTTTATTAAAGACTTAAAACCCAAGAAAAGGTAAAATGGTCATAACATTAAGCTTTGTTTAGCTTGTACCTCAATTCAAATACAAATTACAACAGTAGCATGATAAAACTTACAGTACAACTAGACTGGTGAGGTTTGCAAAGGCGTTGTCTGGTATGTACAAGATGCGGTTGAGTGCCAACGTTAGCGCTTGTAGGTTTGCTTGGTGCCGCAGAGAACCAACTGGGACCTCTGTAAGGTCGTTGTCATCCAACCACAGATGCCGCAGTTGCTGAAGAACCTCAAAACTGTCATCTGGAACTGCAGTAATATGGTTTGCATCTAGTCGGCTTAAGAACAGGAGATGGGAACAATGAAGGCATTAGGCAAAATATAAATATAATTATTTGGGGTGCTTAATTTGGTTAGTGAAGGCTTTTATATGGTATGAGTAACAATGTTAACTCTTGCTGACATTATGAAACATGCATTCAGAGGCGTTCACCAGGAATTACACAAATGTAAATATTCCTTCATTGTGGAGTTATTTTCCCCCCCATCAAAAACCCAATTTAAGGTTTATGCCACACTCGTCCTAAAAAAAAAAGAAAAACAATTACCAAAATTACTTTTGCCCAGTAATGGTATTATACCAGGATGTAGAAGTTCATTTGTCAGAAATCAGAAAATATTTTTGAAGTAAAATATAATAATTATCCAAGACTTTTCAAATCAAAACTAGAAACAGAAATTTGATTTCTCAAGATGTCAAATTAATCTTAATTTACTTGCATTACTGAACAGAAGAATTAGTTTAATGGTTGACTGTTATGCTTGATTAATTTCTGATTTCACAGAGAAGTCCAGTGAGTCAGCTCAAATTTGGAATTTGAGATTTCCTAAAGAAATTCTCTTGTATTGAATATGTAAGTGTTCGTTACACCATGACCCGAACTGTTTTCTCCCGTTATCCTCCCTCACTATGTGTCTCGCCCTCCCTCAAAATTCCTCAAGTGTCTGGGCTGGAAGAAAAACAGTCTTGATTGGCATTTAGCTCTCTGGGGCTTTATACAAAGTGAGTCCTGGCTCCACAAAAGCATATTACTTCAGCAACAGACCCCAAACCCTCACTGTGAAGACCCTTGTGTAAAAAAATAAATAAAAAATGTATAAAAAAAGAAGGAAGAGCCATAAAAAGAAGAGGGGAAACACAGGACAAGGGGACAGTGGAGAGGGCTGGTAATGGTTTCTAGTTAGAATTTCAACATGTTTCTCCTGATGGACCCATGCCTCCATAAATCAGAGTCAAACTAGAAAACGGGCAGATGGAGGGTGTGGGGGGCAGGAACAAATGAAGTAGTCAAAATAAAGACCATGTTGAAAAGAAGCTCTGGGTTGACAATTTCACACAAATAAACACACAGGTTGCTTGGAATTACACGCGATAGCAAAGAAGTTAGGTAAAACAGAACTGAAGGACACTGACCTACATTTATCAGAATCAGAATCATCTTTATTTGCCAAGTATGTCCGAAAAACACACAAGGAATTTGTCTCCGGTAAGTGGAGCCGCTCTAGTACGACAACAGACAGTCAATTGACAGACAAACACTTTTGAGACAAAGACATTGAGAAAAACAGTCACTGAGCAATAAAGGGTTTATGCAGTGGTTTTGCCAGCTAAAACTGCAGCATGGCTAGAGGGTAAGAAAGGAAACTCCCCAATTACAGAACAAGTCTCAGTTAATAACTTTTACACCACATACAGTGTTGGGCAGTAGCAGCGTGACTAGCTTCAGCACATTCTCAGTAGCGTGGTCATAGTGTCGCTGTTTTCAACATCAAGTAGCTTTTCAGTTGTGAATACTTTCATGACCACACAGCAATAGAGACAATGGCAGAGGAGGGGGCAGAGGTGAGTACATCTCATCAACCCCCAAGGGCCATACCTTTACAAATTCATCCTACTTATCCAGTCCTCAGAGAACCATACATTCAAGTGGTTACTGTGCAAGCCCAAACAGAAACTCCTATCAACATCCACAATGACCAACAGAAATTTTAGGACAGGTATGTAGAACTTTCTTGAAGAGCTGGGGAATTATGGAAACAAATAATAATCACAAAATTGATTGATATTAAATTTACGATTTACTGCTTTAAAACATTTTAAAATTCAATTTAAAAATACAATTAACATTTACTGCGAAAAATGTTGAAGGCCAGAGTATTGTCTTCAATTTAATTTGCACTATATATATATATATATATATATATATATATATATATATATATATATATATATATTACACAGACCCTTTCCAAAAAATAAATATCATGGAAAAGTTTATTTCTTTCCATAATTCCATTCAAAAAGTTAAACTTTCATAGATTATAGATTCAGGTCCCACAATTCAAGCAATTTCAGGTATTTGTTTATTTTTACATAATTTGGTTTCCAGCTCATAAAACCCACGAATCAGGAATTAAAAAAATTATAATACTGTGAAGAAATCGGACAATTTTCCAGGCCATAAATGTTTTAAACTGAGTGTCACACACTAATCACCTCCGAAACTGAAAGCACCTGCAAAGGGTTCCCCACGTGTCATTAAATTGCTTTAGTTTTGTTCAATTGTCTCAGTTGGGTTCAATATGGGGAAGACTGCAGACTTGACAACGAGCCAGATGACTATCATTGATACCCTCCATAGGATGGGTAAGCGACAAAAGTTCATAGCTCAGGAGGCTGACTGTTCACAGAGTGCTGTGTCCAAGCATATCAATGGAAAGTCTAATGGAAGGAAAATGTGGCAGGAGAAGATGCACCGGCAAAAGAGATGACTGTGGGCTTCAGTGGATTATCAAACAGAAGATTCAAGAATCTAGCAGAGATCCAGAAAGAGTGGAATGAGGCGGGAGTCACAGCTTCAAAAAACACCACATTCAGACGCATCTGGGAGATGGGCTACACCTGTCGGATTCAGAATCAGAATCATCTTTATTTGCCAAGTATGTCCAAAAAACACACAAGGAATTTTTTCCCGGTAGTTGGAGCCGCTCTAGTACGACAACAGACAGTCAATTGACAGAGAACAATTTTGAGACATAGAGACATTGACAAAAAAAAAAAAAAAAAACAGTCACTGAGCAATAAAGGGTTGCTAGTTATCTGGTAAAAAAAAATTTTTCTGTGTGCAAAAAGATGCAGAGTCCTCTAGCACTTAGAGCAGTTCGAATGACTAATATTGCAATAGTCCGATGCAATGACCATTGTGCAAAGGGTGCCGAGACTTCAAGGAGTGTATGCGGTTTAAAGTGACGAGTAGTCCGATAATCTGGAACAATGTTGGTTGTTCAAATGTTGCAGATACTCCTCAATCAGTGTGCAAATGGAGCAGATGCTACTCTGGCATGAGTGGCCAGTATTGGTCAACAACAGATATGCAAATAGTGCAGCGTGGCGAGATAATTACAGTGAGTGCACGAGTAATGTATAATTGGCCCCACAGAAATGTGACGACAAACTCATGTCAAAAAATTGCCAGCATGTTGTAATGGAAATGTAGGTTAGGTGTTTAAGAAGTTGATCGCAAGAGGGAAGAAGCTGTTGGATTGATCGGTAGCGCCTACCTGAGGGAAGGAGCTGGAAGAGCTGGTGACCGGGATGCGGAGGGTCCGAGAGCATTTTGCATACTCTTGTCTTAGTTCTGGCAGTGTGCAAGTCCTCAAGGGTGGGTAGGGGGGTACCGACAATCCTTTCAGCAGTTTTGATTGTCCGTTGCAGTCGGAGTTTGTCCTTTTTTGTAGCAGCACCAAACCGTACTGTGATAGAAGAACACAGGACTGATTCGATGACCGCTGTGTAGAACTGCCTCAGCAGCTCCGGTGGCAGGCTGCGCTTTCTCAGACGCCGCAGGAAGTACATCCTCTGCTGGGCCTTTTTGAGGACGGAGTTGATGTTGGTCGCCCACTTCAGGTCCTGAGAGACTAATTCCCAGGAACTTGAAGGTCTGCCACAAGGCAGCTGGACAACGTGAGGGGCAGCTGTGGCGAAGGATGCCTCTTGAAGTCCACGATCATCTCTACAGTCTTGAGCGTGTTCAGCTCCAGGTTGTGTCGGCCGCAACACAGCTCCAGCCGCTCCGCTTCCTGTCGATATGCAGACTCGTCACCGTCCTTGATGAGGCCGATGACAGTGGTGTCATCTGCAAACTTCAGGAGTTTGACAGTCGGGTGCGCTGAGGTTCAGTCGTTCGTGTAGAGATTCCTCGGGTCAAGCCACTTCTGAGCCTGAGCCAATGTAGGAAGCGTCTCAACTGGGCCAAGGAGAAAAAGGACTGGACTGTCGGCCAGTGGTTCAAGGTCCTCTTTTATGATGAAAGTAAAGTTTGCCTTTCATTCGGGAATCAAGGTCCAAGGGTTTGGAGGAAGACGGGTGAAGAACAGAACCCAAGCTGCTTGAGGTCCAGTGTGAAATATCCACAGCCAGTCATGATTTGGGTGCAGTGTCCACTGCAGGTGTTGGCAAAATGCTTTCTTAAATCCAAGGTCACCGCAACAGTATACCAGAATGTGTTAGAGGACTTCATGATTCCTTCTGCTGAGGATCTGTATGGAGATACAGATTTCATCTACCAGCAGGACCTGGCCCCTGCCCATACTGCTAGAAGCACCAAAACCTGGTTTGATGCCCATGCCATCACAGTTCTTGATTTGCCAGCCAACTTGCCGGATCTAAACCCCATTGAAAATCTATGGAGTATTATCAAGAGGAAAATGAGGGGCACCAGACCCAAAAACAACAAAGTATTAAAATGTTTTGAATTCCTGGTTTTGTGAGTTTTATGAGCTGGAAACCCAAATTTTGCAAAAATAAATAAATAAATACATGAAATTGATGAAATTGTGGGCCCTCCATCTATAATCTAGTTTAACTTTTTTAATGGAATTATGGAAATAAATAAACTTTTCCATGATATACAATTTTTTTGGAAAGGGTCTGTAAATACACACATATACATATACACAAACACATATACAAACATGTCAGGAATGCTGGTAGAAGCTGCAAGGTTTATTCCAGTAGAAGTTTAGTGTACTTTACAATCATCTTAATTGTCTACTTTTAGTTTGCACATACCTTAAAATCTTCGAGCTGGAAACTTATGATGGTTGAACAAGAGCAGCTTCTTGCTGTTGTGATAAGCTGTGATTTACATCTGATCCAATTAGCCAACAAATTGAAAACAAAAAAAATAATCGGTAACTTGACAATTATCAAAATAATCATTTGTGGCAGCCCTACAAAGAAATTTAGTATTATTTGTGGTGGTTATTTTCTCTACAAAACCAAACTGTTGTGAGCCAAATATTTACATTTAATTTTTAGATAAAAATAAAACTTGATTAAAGAGAGAACTGATCATATATGCACCTATAACATTGTTTAGTATAGTATAATGTTCAGTTATGTTAATAATAGCAGTGCTGTCTCTGGATTCAACGTTGGTATTGCAGTGGCAGGAAGAAGCAAAATTATCCAAATATTTTAGAATTGTTAATTTATACCCCGCAGTATAATAAAAAAAATTGTACAAATATTTGTTTTCTTTTGGAGACGCACCCCAACTGCAGTAGCTTCAATATCAGTTACTTTTGTCATTTTATTGTGGTAGTGTCAGTGTAGTTTTGCTACATTTGATGTAGATTAGCTTTGATCTTAACTCACTACATTGTAGGGCTGCACGACATTGTTTGATCATCGTAATCGCGATCTGCACATCCGCGTCAGATCTCATAGGTCCTGATGATGTAGGGCGAAAAGAACTCTGGTACACAACATGCACGGCACGCATCAGTCCACCAATCACAATCATACTTTGAATCGTGCTCACAAAATATTCTCCAAATAAGAGGGAAAACGTTCCTTCTTCAAGTTGTTTATTTGTTACTGCCAGCTGTTGTTTACTGTAAAACTGTCACGTAAAACATAATTAAACAACGAATATTTGCTGACCTAAGTGCTAGCATACGGTGATAAGAAAAACTAGACATCCTAATAAGATTAGCACCGATGTCACCATTTACAGTCAATTATAACCCTTCAAACAACACACGGAACAGCCCAGAGATGTGGTTTCGTCCCCGGGTGCTTCGGAAAACGTTTATTTTAAGCAGTGCAGCATTACAGGCTTTACGGTAGTGACGAACCGTACCGACCAAACATATCAGGCCGTAATCACTGACTGTGCACAGATCAGACAGAGACAAGGACAAACATAGCAGGGGAGAGAGAACGAGGCTCTGTGTGGAAGTTGAGTAGAAAGATCAGAAAATGATCGATAAAGGAAGAGAATATCTGGAATCAATGGCGCTTAAAATGGGACGGCCAGAGTTTTTTTCACAAACATACCCTCGAAAACGCGTCAGTTGTTAAGATTTGTTGAATTAAAATATGTAAAATTGTTTGAGACATTGTTGTGTCAAGATCCCCAGCATCCCAAAAAATGGGGGGACTCAAACATTTAGTTTTTTCTGAAGTTAAGCACTTTATTTGAACACGTAACTTCCTTTTTTCATTTACTTACTCATACTGAAATGCAGTCCTACTTTTATTTAGTAAATGAGAGAACATGATACAGTTGTGCGCATATGTTTGATTACCTGGGCAGAATTTGTAAGATATGTACAATTCTTTAAAGAAAAGGATTAGGCAAACACTTAATTTTATTTTTTTAATGGGACTCACATTAAGCTAAGGCATTTCAGAAAAGCACAATCATTAAACAAAACATAACCATAAAGAAAATAAAAAGATGGTCCTTGTTCAGTCATCAGTCACATTTAAAAAAATAAATAAATAAATACATACGATTTCATAAATACTGTCAGGATATGTAAACTTATGGGTACAACTGTACATATCAGCACTCATACATATTTCTTTAGTTCTGTGTTATTTAACAATAATAAATGCCAAAAGGTTTTTGAATTTGACTGATATTGATTACAAGCAGATCTAACTACGACTACGCTGCCTACTTAAATATATATCACAATAAATAGACACTAGATGATCTTCCGGACCTTTGCTTCAAGCAATGTTCTTTATCTGGACCTATACGGTTTGTCAAAACAATCAGTTACTATGAAAGCCAAGTACAATGTTATCACTCTGGATAGAACATAGATCATTTTAAACTTGAGACTATGTGAGTCCCGGGAGCCACATGTCAAAGAAACAATGAGTCCTCAACCCTGGAACAATGAGTCCCTTATCATCACGGAATACAGATACAGTAATCCCCCATTGTGTCACGGTTCTTGCTTCGCGGTCCCGCTATGTTGCATATTTCTATTGCAGTTGTTACTCTCTTTTATACTGTTTGTACAATATTTTAGTTTTCCATTGCTCTTGCTCTCTCTCAATATATTACATGTGTTTAGGCCTGCCACGATCGCACATTTTTTAGAACAAACTTTCCCCAAAATGTTCACAATAAACGATGGTATTGTTGATGGTTTTTCTTATGCCACTGGTATAATGATATTAGAACACAAAGAATTGTACACATCTTTCAAATTCTCTCCTGGTAATCAAACATGAACACAACTGTGTAATGGTCTCCCATTTACTAAATAAAAGCAGGGCTGCATGTCAGAATAAGAGCAAGTAAATAAAAAGAGAAAGTTATACTTCAAATAAAGTGCTTAATAAAAATGAAAAAGGTTCGACTCCCCGGTTCTGTTTGGCATCATATTTTAATTTATCAAATCTTAACAACCGAACCGTTTAAGTCATTATGTTTGTTAAGAAACTTTGTTTAGGTTTATAATTGTGTTTCACATAAATGCACTTTTAATAAAAGCTCCCAGTGGGAACTTCCCACTGAGAAGTACAAACAAAACTGACTCTCGCAGTTCAATTTTAAGCACCGTTTGTTCCAAATGTTTTCTTGCTTTATCGGTCATTTTCTGATTTTACTCAACTTTTTTGGCTCTGGTGCAGGTCCGTATGGGACTGCATGTTATAAACAAGGTCGCCACGATCGAGCGAGCCAGAGCGAGCTGTTTCGCTCCTTAGCTTGCTAGCTAGCTAGCTCCCGGCTAGCAAACGTAATAAATAGTTAACATTCCCTAAAGTGTCCCAGTTGTGTGCATCTACGGATCCAAAGCCGTTCCACCAGCAGCTCGCTGCGTCGAGAGCGGCGCGCCGAGTGTTACCACAAAAATGAAAATGTTGCGTGCGGCAACACAACGGAGGGCTGATTCCAGGGATTGGTTTGCCTGCTCCGTCTGGCCGTTGGTCTGCGGATGATATCCCGATGACAAGCTGGCTGCTGCGCCCACCGCTTTACAGAATTCCTTCCACACCAGGGATGAGATGGGAATACCGTGGAGTCTAAAGACATGCTGGACAAGGAGGTCAGTAGTTTTCAAAGGCGGATGGTAGCTTGGGGACCGGTAAGTTAGTCCAGAGCAATATGGGACCAAGGGCCGCTAGGGATAGGCAATGGACGCAGCTGGGGGCAGGTGTGAAGACTTCCCTCGGGAACAGACAGAGCAGGCTTGGACGAACTCCTGGGTGTCTTGAACAAGGCTGGGCCAGCAGAAATGAGTGGTGCGGGTGATGCCAGGATGACAGGTGAGTTTGGAGGTATGAGCCCACTGAAGAACGTCAGAGCGTTCAGAATCTGGTACGAACAGGCGGTTTGGAGGCCCAGTCTTGGGATCCGGGTGAGTTTTTTGGGCCTCCTTAACCACCAGTTCGATTTGCCAAGTGGCAGCACCAACGAAGCACGAGGAAGGAAGAATGGGTTCCGGTTTGTCAAGGCTGGTGGGGGGTGAGTAAAGTCGATACAGGGCATCAGGTTTGCCGTTTTTGGAGCCAGGACGGAAGGAGAGATTGAAATTAAAACTGCTCAAGAAGAGAGCCCAGCGAGCTTGTCGGGGGTTAAGGCGTTTGGCGGAACGTAGGTAAGCGAGATTCTTGTGGTCGGTCCAAATAATAAATGGTTGTTCAGTCCCCTCCAACCAGTGCCTCCACTTTTCCAAGGCCCATATAATGGCCAGTAGCTCTCGGTTGCCGACATCGTAGTTCCTCTCGGCTGGGGACAGACAACGGGAAAAAAAGGCACAGGGGTGCAGTTTCTGGGTCGTGGGGTCCCGCTGCAAGAGGACAGCCCCTGCCCCCGTGTCCGAGGCGTCAACCTCGACCACGAACTGGAGGGCGGGGTCTGGGGGGGGGGAAGAATGGGCGCACTGGTGAACAGGGTCTTGAGTCGGTTGAATGCTTGGGATGCTGCCGGGGTCCAACAAAAAAGGGAGCTAGCGGATGTGAGGCTAGTGAGGGGAATAGCGACCTTGCTGTAATCACAGATAAACCGACGGTAGAAATTGGCGAAACCAAGGAAACGTAGTTCTTTGCGGGTGGTGGGAGTGGGCCAGTTAATGACTGCTTGGATCTTGGCAGGGTTGGGTTGTAGTTGATCTTTGGCGATGACGTAGCCCAGGAAGTGTACGGAGGAGAGGTGGAATTAGCACTTATCAGGTTTAACATATAGCCGGTTTTCAAGGAGACGCTGAATGACTTGGCGTACATGGAGGCGGTGTTCTTCGGGGGAGCGGGAGAAAATGACGATGTCATCAAGGTATACAAATACAAACCGGTTGAGCATGTCACGGAGGACGTCAGTAATAAATGTCTGGAAAACTGCAGGGGAGTTGGTTAAACCGAATGGCATGACCAGATACTCGAAGTGTCCGAGAGGGGTATTGAAGGCGGTCTTCCATTCGTCCCCCTCTCGGATACGGATGAGGTGGTAGGCGTTCCGTAGATCCAATTTGGTGAATACCTGGGCATCACAGAGGGGTTCAAACGAGGGGTCTATGAGGGGAAGCGGAGATTTATTCTTCACGGTGATATCATTCAGGGGGGGAGTGGTAGACAAATGGCCAGGTCTTTACGGAATACCGGAGCGAGATCATTATATTCTCCAGGGACTCCGGAGAGGTCAACGAGCATGGAAGAGGGTGGTGGTGTACCAGAAGGAGGTATAGCTGAGAGCAGGCAGTGTGAGTGGCAGTGAGAGCTCCAGCCGGTGATGGCTAAGTGTGTCCAGTCTATGGTGGGGTTATGTCTTTTAACCCAGGGAATTCCAAGGACTAATGGGGTATCAGAAGAAGGGATAACAAAAAGGGAAACTTTTCACAGTGATTTCCTGAAATAAGCAATAAGGTGAATGGCACAGTTTGGTGGGTAACAGCGGAGATGATACGGCCATCCAGGGCTGTGACCTTCTTTGGAGACGGAAGCAGTTGGAGAGCAATTTGGAGCTGGTGAATTATGGCTTCATGAATGAAATTGTCATCGGCACCGGAATCAATCAGGGCAGTGATGGGGGTGTTAAGAGCAGGAACTATAATACAAGCGGGAACGGTCACGCGAGAAGGAGAGCTTGAGGGGATGGAGGTTTGGCTCACCACAACGCTCTCAGGTTGTGGTGAGCCTGGTCTTTTGGCCGGAGGGGACATGAGGAAATAAAGTGACCGGTTTGACCGCAGTCGATACACAGCCGCTGGGCGATACGACGCTGACGCTCCTGTGGATCTAACCACATCCTAAATATATGCATGGTAGGTTAATTGAGGATTTTAAATTGTCCGTAGGTGTAAATGTGAGTTCCAATGGTAGTTTATATCTGGCCTGCGATTGGCTGGCAACCAGTACAGGGTGAACTCTGCCTTTCACATAAAGATAGCTGGGGTAGACTCCAGCACGCCGGCGACCTGAGTGAAGGTAAGCGGTACGGAAATTGAATGAATGAATGTGTTTGGAACAATTTTTTCCCCTTTAGTCTTGCATTTATGTCCTTCCTCTCATAAAGTTCATGACATACAAAGCTTTCCCCATGTTTCACAACACATTTCCTTGTATGCTTCATTTTTGTGTCTGTAGAGATGGTCTCAGCTCCAGTTTTGTATAATCTGTCCAAAGGACATTTTTCCAGAGGTTTTATGTGTAACTCTAAACTCTAAGTAACATTACTTGATGATATAAATGTGTTTTTTTTTGCAATTTGCTAGAATATAAATAGTGGAGCAGGTTGGTAATAATAATAGGTTGGTTAGTGTCATGTAGCCCGTGACATTTTCTTCCTCCTACAAAACAAGACCACCTTAATACAAATGTTAGATCAATAAAATAAAATAAGATTCAACATAAGCAATAAACATTTATAGGAACAATCTAATAAATAAAATAATCCCATCCCTACTGTGTCCATGCATGTACAGTATGTTCATGTAAGTAAAGATGTTTTGGTAACTCACAGAGACTGGAGAAAATGAAGGTTCTTCAGGGCAGCGCCAGGTACTGTCTTAAGTTGATTATTCTGGAGCATCCTAAACCAAAACATATCCAAGATTTTAATCAATTACTCTAACTACTTGTAATTCAACCAATTGATTCAAGAGATACAGCACAACCTAATCTAACTGTATTGCTAAGCTTTGTAGGATCTCTTCAATTTATTTGCCATTTGCAATAACTTCATTTTATATGTGCTGTAAAAACTGCATTTATCTGGCCAGCACATCTAATCTTTCTAACTCTTGAGTCTAGACGAAATTAGTCGCAAACTAACATATACAAGACAAAGAGACACACAATATCTTAAAACTGTTCCATTTTACAACCCCAATTCCAATGAAGTTGGGACGTTGTGTTAAACATAAATAAAAACAGAATACAATGATTTGGAAATCATGTTCAACCTATATTTAATTGAATACAATTCAAAGACAAGATTGTTTATTGTTTTTAACAAATAATCATTAACTTAGAATTTTATGGCTGCAACACGTTCCAAAAAAGCTGGGACAGGGTCATTGTTTACCACTGTGTTGCATCACCTTTTCTTTTAACAACATTCAATAAATGTTTGGGAACTGAGGACACTAATTGTTGAAGCTTTGTAGGTGGAATTCTTTCCCATTCTTGCTCAATATAGAGCTTCAGCTGTTCAACAGTACGGGGTATCCGTTGTCGTATTTTACGTTTCATAATGCGCCACATATTTTCAAGACAGGGAGACAGGACTGCAGGCAGGCCAGTCTAGTACCCGCACTCTTTTACTACGAAGCCACGCTGTTGTAACACGTGCAGAATGTGGTTTGGCATTGTCTTGCCCGGAGGACACGACGTCCACAAATTCCAAAAACAATTTGAAATGTGGACTCGTCGGACAACAGAACACTTTTCCACTTTGCATCGGTCCATCTTAGATGAACTCGGGCCCAGAGAAGCTGGCGGCGTTTCTGAGTGTTGTTGATAAATGGATTTTGCTTTGCATAGTAGAGTTTCAAGTTGCACTTACGGATGGAGCGCCGAACTGTATTTACTGACATTGGTATTCTGAAGTGTTCCTGAGCCTATCCTTTACACATTGATGTCGGTTTTTGATGCAGTCCCGCCTGAGGGATCGAAGGTCACGGGCACTCAATGTTGGTTTTCGGCCTTGCAGTGATTTCTCCTGATGTTCTGAACCTTTTGATGATATTATGGACCGTAGATGATGAAATCCCTAAATTCCTTGCAATTGTACGTTGAGGAACATTGTCCTTAAACTGTTCGACTATTTTCTCACGCACTTGTTCACAAAGAGGTGAACCTTGCCCCATCTTTGCTTGTGAATGACTGAGCAATTCAGGGAAGCTCCTTTTATACCCAATCATGGCACCCACCTGTTCCCAATTAGCCTGTTCACCTCTGGGATGTTCCAAACAGGTGTTTGATGAGCATTCCTCAACTTTCTCAGTCTTTTTGGCCACCTGTCCCAGCTTTTTTGGACCGTGTTGCAGCCATAAAATTCTAAGTTAATGATTATTTGTTAAAAACAATCAAGTTTATCAGTTTGAACATTAAATATCTTGTCTCTGTAGTGTATTCAATTAAATATAGGTTGAACATGATGAAATCATTGTATTCTGTTTTTATTTATGTTTAACACAACGTCCCAACTTCATTGAAATTGGGGTTGAATAATAAATATTTCGGTTAAACTTGGGGTTTAGAGCTGTGCTATATATAACAATATGTATCGTGGTGGGATATAAAAATAAGGGTTCGCGCTGCCCCTTCGCCAATGGGTAACTGAAACAGGATGTGGCAAAGTCAATATTGCCCACATTCACAACGCTGGTGAATCAAAATTGCCTCAGTCAAAACTCAAAAGCCCTTCCTGATATTAATTAAAGTGAGTCCACTCATTCTGCCGTGTGTGAACCAATTTAGTTGTTTTGTCCCCCCCCTTTTTATAAAATGCCATCCAGCCACTGCTGGCTATAAGTAGTCAGGTTTACGGGCATTCACAGCTGCGGGGTGCGGCGCACCAGGAAAGGTGACCCGATGCTGCTTGGCGCCAAATTGAAGCATGCATATTTATTACCGCGACGGACGTTTGAAGTGTCGATGGTCAATGTGTCCCACAAATAACATTACTTCTCTCAGCTAGCTAGCTGCCGTCTTCATCAATGCACGAGCCACTAATCCTTCGTCTGTCAATGAAAAGCGGCAGCTGCGGCACTGGCTCGAACAAAGGCGTAACTAGCTAGTCATTTGGGGGCCCAAGGAAAACATATTCAGGCCCCCAACACCCACCCCCTGTCCCCCTTAATGTAATTCAGACCACTTTGTCGTGCTTTTGAAATCTGTTACAATTATCTGACAGCTAAAGTTATCCTGCTAATATTTACCACCAAAGATTTAGAATATTGTTTATCTTCAACTAAATGTGTGAATATGAGAACATTCGATACAAAGTCTTATCAAATAAAAATTTAATCTTCAGCTTTTACTTTAATTGAAAAGTACATTAATTAACATTTAACGTAGTTTACCAGTCACTGATGTTGTAGTGGTACACTCGGCTGACTTTGGTGCGGGCAGCGTGGGTTCAGTTCCCACTCAGAGACGGTGTGAATGTGAGTGTGAATGGTTCTCCGTGTCTATATGTGGCCTGCAACTGACTGGCGACCATTTCACGGTGTCGTCCGCCTTTCGGCCGAAGTCAGCTGGAATAGGCTCCAGAGCCCCGCGACCCTAACCAGGATAAGCAGTGTTTACCATTTGAACCGTTTTTATATGCACATCTTGGTGATGAAAAGCATCATTCCTGTCACTCTCCACTTTATCTCTCTACTCGGCTGTCACTGACAGCAATGCTAGTGCTACTGAGAAGCGCATAATTATCTAGCATTACATTTTTACAAGGCATGAATTTAACTCAATGTCAATATTCTACTGTGATTCAAGGTTTTTCTTTTTAGAATTAAATTGAAAAATAAAGATTTTGTTCTTCATATTAATTCATCATAACATTTAGGCCTGGCTTATAGAAAAGAGTTTTTTATTTGTTGGCTATATCCAATGTTGTGTTGGTCATACTATAGAATAATTTATTTCTTGTGTTTAGTGAATAACGCTGAAGATAAACTTCCTCCTGAAACATTGCATGCTAAATCGCAATCACAGTATTTCTTTAAAAGGGGGGGGGGGGGGCAACAACTCACAAATTAAGAGTATTTTGCCAAATCATTCAGCCCTACTTTGATTGATGACTCGGTAGTTTTAATTGTGCCCACATTGTCAAAGCTTATCAGCTTAGTTCCAAGTGAAGAGAACTGGCTATGTATGGCTAAAGGTTTAGCCACATAAACACAAGTGATGTTTTGGCTAACTACACACAAGTGTGGCTAAGAGATTTTTATACTGTTTAGTCACATTGGCTAAGAGGTTTCATGACCCAGTGACAACCCTGAAACATGTACCGTACTATTACATCCCGCTATATCTTATATCGTGATTTAAAATGTCAATTTCCCTCAGCCCTAATGAGGTAACTCTGTAGTTTCTGTAGCCACCGCCGCCCGGTCCCTGCGGACTGTGTAGGGACATACTGGTCCACCAGCAGCCACGCTTGACAAAGCGACGAGCTGCACCCGCCGTGGGAAGCTGACCATGCATTCGAAGTGTCGATGATCAATGTCTCCTGCAATACTCAGAGTTCTTTGCATTCTTCAACGCCGCAAGATCCAAGTGATCCACTTCAAACACAGTTTGGTTGGGTCAAGCCAGTCACCCTGTTGGGCCACGCATTCAGGAAGCTTGGGTTTGGTTGTTGTTGTATACTCAGGAAGTATTTTTATCACCTTTTTAGTCACGTTATTTACAGCTAAGCATGCAAAGCTAACATGACATCCATATACAGTATCTACTTGTATATCCACACGACCCTTTCTTCTTCATTTCTTAATTATTTTTCGCCTCTTATAGTATCTACAACTCTTATCGAGGTACTTATTGTACATAGTGCCCCTAGTGTTCAGACTGACACTTAGCACTTTTACTTGTGAAATGGTAGGTGTAGTTAAATGTCACTCGAAGGACTTTGCAAGACCTGGATCAGACTACAAGACAAATTCTGTCTCTCACGATTGCAATATGTCTGACTGCTGCCCTAAAATCCTACTGTGTCTCAGTGAGAACACGCAACGTAACACGACATTACGATATCACCGTATCCCGTCTTTTACGGTCATTGGGGTAATCTTCTCAAATCAAGCTGTTGGGGGTGGCGGGAACAGAAAACGTATAAACACTACCGAATAAAACTCTCACCATAGCGGCAGCAACAATAATCATGTAGGAAGAGGCACTAGTTATATTAGCGGCAATATTTTGTGTTGAGAAAAAAAGAACAAAGAAAAAAAAAAACATGGTGTTGTCCCTGAGTGCTCCAGAGAGGACGGTTTTATGCAGTCATAATTGTCACACCCAACATAAAAAGTGCAGGGGTGCTGCTGCCATAAGTACACCAGCTTTTCTTCGATTTTGTTGTTCCACTTATCCCTCTCTCTTAAACAAATAAACAAATACATACATATATATATATATATATATATATATATATATATATATATATAAAATATATATATATATAATATTATATATATATATAATATATTATAATATATATATATATATATATATATATATATATATATATATAATATATTATAAATATATATATATATATTATATATATATAATATATAATATATATAATATTATATATTATCCATCCATCCATTTTCTGAGCCGCTTCTCCTCACTAGGGTCGCGGGCGTGCTGGAGCCTATCCCAGCTGTCATCGGGCAGGAGGCGGGGTACACCCTGAACTGGTTGCCAGCCAATCGCAGGGCACATAGGAACAAACAACCATTCACACTCACAGTCATGCCTACGGGCAATTTAGAGTCTCCAATTCATGCATGTTTTTGGGATGTGGGAGGAAACCGGAGTGCCCGGAGAAAACCCACGCAGGCACGGGGAGAACATGCAAACTCCACACAGGCGGGGCCGGGGATTGAACCCGCGTCCTCAGAACTGTGAGGCTGACGCTCTAACCAGTCGGCCACCGTGCCGCCATATTATATATTATATATAATAATATATAATATATATAATAATTATATATATATTATTATATATATATATATATATATATATATATATATATAAAATATATTTTATATATATATATATATATATATATATATATTATATATATATAATATATTTTATATATATAAAATATATTTTATATATATATATTATATATATATATAATATATTTTATATATATATATATATATATATATATATATATACATTATATATATATATATAATATATTTTATATATATAAAATATATTTTATATATATATATATATATATCTATATATATATATATATATATATATATCGGGCCAATAGCGGGGCTAAAATCTAGTATTCTGATCCAGGCATTTTAAAAAAAAAAAAAATGTATTCTTTGCACTTTATTGCATTCTTTGAAAACTGGTTGTACTACCAGATATTTTAAATATCATTTTATTTTGTGTTTTTGATATAAAGTTTAGTTTTATAAATAGAATTGCTGTTTATTTTATATAATTTTAAGGAAAAATACTATAACAGGCTATATATCGCTAACGGGATATAAAATTACCTATATGGGCATAGAAAATTCCATCCACATTGCATACCACTACATTGTGCATGTAATCTATTCTTGTGTGTGGTTAAAAGATGCAATGTACTTCAAGAACTACCGGTACACTACTTTTAGGGTCTTGAGCTCACCTGTATATGAACAGGACTTTGTACATGTATTAAACATTGTGTGCCTTTCAGTGTGAGCTTTTGAAAGCATACTACACTGTTGACCCATATGTGAAGTATGCAGAACTAATCTACACAAGATGTATTGCAATAAACCGTTGTTGGGCCAGGGATAGAAAAGAGCATTTTGCTTATTCCAAGTAAAATTAATATGTTTTGGGATATCACGAACTAACAGTGCCACAAAGTTGCACCACAACATAGTGAAATATTTACTTTCCGCCCACCCCGTGGGTGGAAAACTTCACACTGTCACAGTGTGTGTTTGTATCTACATGAGAGTGTTGACTGTGGTGGTGGCAAGGAGGGTATATGCTTACAGGACTTTGAGCTGATGCAGTCCAGACAAGGCTTCAGGGTGGATGTAGGACAAGTCATTCCCTGCAAGTCTCCTAACAAGACAAAAAAGTATGAATCTACAGTAAAATGAAAAAAATAAAAAATAATGTAGCCACATGCAGTTTATAGTTTATTTCTGAGAGAAAAGGGAAGCCTTAAACTAAAAAGGTCTCTGTGGCAGCACCTCTAATGGTGTTAAACCTATCACACTGAACATAGAGCCAGAGGTGTTAAAGACGTCTGTCATGGCCTGTTGTCACTTTGTCACCCAAACAAGATTAGAACTACTTCCAGATATTCTCTCCCCAAATTGCATTCCTGTCCTCCCATTTCATTTATTTTAGAGAATGAAACAAATGTAGTGTATAGCGCTTAATGATATAGGGTCAGCGTGTGAATATAGCCATTCATTTCCCTGTAACAGTTTTTTTAAACTTATCCCCAGTCGGCCCATAAAAGTGTTTAGGGACACCTCCCTTTCCTGTTGCCAACAGAGGTTTTTCAGAAAGTGTGTGTGTGTATGCACAAGGTTAACTGGGACACACAGTCCAAGTATATACCATCAGGCCCGAGATTAGCAACAAATTTAACACTCTGCAATATACTGTAAATCTGACCAGACTAAAACCCATGCAACAAGAGCTGCCGGGTGTGAGCCCGGGTGTGAATCAGGGTCGACTGTGTTAGAAGACCACGTCTTTCCTGTCCCAGAGGAGGGTAATACTTAAAATAAGATATTTTCTTACACATTGCTGGGTTTAATACAAATTATACTGAACAAAAATATAAACGCAACACTTTTTCAAACTTTTTCTACATACACAAAAGGCCAATTCCCTCAAATATTGTTCACAAATGTGTCTACACACACACACACACACACACACACCCACTACACATTTTCTCCAAGGTTTACAGTACAGCAGAGTTGATGAGGTGAAATAACTGATAACATATTTAACATGAAACAAGGAATATTAAGGCACATATGCATATTATATAGATGCAAAATATCATTTATTGTTTGTGTTCATTCTAGACTGGGCTCATTACACAAAATCTCCCGCATTGCATAAGAATGGCTCAGTCTTTTCCAGTTTTGACCAATTGTGTTATTCTACATGTGTTTACAGGACTTGCCCACACTATCCAGACTCCAGACTTACATTGTTCTTGCAATTTCTCCTCAGAAGCACAGAGCGGCAATTTAGAGAAGGGTATGAAGATTAACGCCTCTAATTACATCCTCCGATATGAAGTTAGAATAGGTTATCAATACTAGGGCTGCGAATCGAAAAACGGTTCTGACTTAGAACCAGGTCCAATTGACCAATTCCACTGGAATAGTACACCTCCAACAATGCTAGTTCTCCACAACGATGCTTTTATTTCCCAGCACATCACCACTTGCATTTATGACACATACCTCTTCCTTTCAGCCATGGTGTCAGGTCACCACGTACCTATTGATGCGTCACTGAAAAATTTTGCGCGCTAAAAATGGCAGGTTGTTATGATGACGACAAGCAAAAAACGCGACAAGTGTTTGAAAGAAAAAGGGTGTTAGCTTTAGCTATCGATTTGAGGCTAACAAAGCTAAAAAAAGCTAACAAAGCTAACGCTGGCAGCGGGACCACAAGAACAAAAAAGAACCAAAGTGAAACTTCATCGCCAGATCATGTCCAACAATGCGTGAACAAAAACTGTGTGCTAACAAGAACTTTATTCATCATAAAAGTAAGAAAACGTGCACCAACACATTACGGCACTGTGTCGTTGACATGTAACACTTATTGGAATAGGGCATACGGCCATCGTGCGTAAATAATATACAGTGGGTACGGAAAGTATTCAGCTCCCTCAGATTTTTCACTCTTTGTTATATTGCAGGGCGACACGGTGGACGACTGGTTAGAGCGTCAGCCTCACAGTTCTGAGGACTTGGGTTCAATCCGCCTGTGTGTGGAGTTTGCATGTTCTCCCCGTGCCTGCATGGGTTTTCTCCGGGCACTCCGGTTTCCTCCCACATCCCAAAAAACATGCATGGTAGGTTAATTGACAACTCTAAACGATTCTCGATTCAGATTCTTTTAAGGGGCTGGGTCAAAAAGGTTTGCATGGTTTAAATAAAAATCGTCCAAATTATGAACCTCCATTTTCTTAGCAGCCCACAACATTTGACTTGAGGTTCTTTATAACCAGTATCAATATCAAACCTATGAACTAAAAGCCAATGTGTGTGGCACTAGCCTAATTGACTTACAACCCCAATTCCAATGAAGTTGGGACGTTGTGTTAAACATAAATACAAACAGAATACAATGATTTGCAAATCATGTTCAACCTATATTTAATTGAATACACTACAAAGACATTTAATGTTCAATCTGATAAACTTTATTGTTTTTAGCAAATAATCATGAACTATAGCTGCCAACACTAAAAGACAAGTATGTTATGATGTTTTTTTGTTTTTGTTATGATCAAATGATTTGTGGTTTTATTCTCTCTTAATAGTATAGTAAGTCTTTGATTATGTATCCTGTATTATATTGTCTTGTAGATGTATTTTACTGCTTTTTTACATCATGGCCAGGGGACGACAGATGAAAACTAGCCTTCTGGCTAATTCTGGCTTTTTTAACCATGTGTACTTCATGTGTTTTATGAAATTGCATTGTCCCCTTTCAAATAAACTGATTAATAATAATAATAACTTAGAATTTTATGGCTGCAACACGTTCCAAAAAAGCTGGGACAGGGTCATGTTTACCACTGTGTTACATCATCTTTTCTTTTAACAACATTCAATAAACGTTTGGGAACTGAGGACACTAATTGTTGAAGCTTTGTAGGTGGAATTCTTTCCCATTCTTGCTGGATGTAAAGCTTCAGCTGTTCAACAGTCCGGGGTCTCCATTGTCGTATTTTACGCTTCATAATGCACCACACATTTTCAATGGGAGACAGTTCTGGGCTGCAGGCAGGCCGGTCTAGTACCCGCACTCTTTTACTACGAAGCCACGCTGTTGTAACACGTGCAGAATGTGGTTTGGCATTGTGTTGCTGAAATAAGCAGGGGCGTCCATGAAAAAGACATTGCTTGGATGGCAGCATATGTTTCTCCAAAACCTGTATATACCTTTCAGCATTAATGATGCCTTCACAGATGTGTAAGTTACCCATGCCATTGGCAATAACACAGCCCCATACCATCACAGATGCTGGCTTTTGAACTTTGAGTCCATAACAGTGCGTATGGTTCTTTTCCTCTTTGACCCGGAGGAGACGACGTCCACAATTTCACAAAACAATGTGAAATCTGGACTTGTCGGACCACAGAACACTTTTCCACTTTGGATCAGTCCATCTTAGATGAGCTCGGGCCCAGAGAAGCCGGCGGCGTTTCTGAGTGTTGTTGATAAATGGCTTTTGCTTTGCATAGTAGAGTTTCAAGTTGCACTTACGGATGTAGCGCCGAACTGTATTTACTGACATTGGATTTCTGAAGTGTTCCTGAGCCCATGTGGTGATATCCTTTACACATTGATGTCAGTTTTTGATGCAGTGCGCCTGAGGTATCGAAGGTCACGGGCATTCAATGTTGGTTTTGGCCTCGCCGCTTACATGCACTGAGTTCTCCAGATTCCCTGACCCTTTTGATGATATTATGGACCGTAGATGATGAAATCCCTGAAGTCCTTGCAATGGTACATTGAGGAACATTGTCGTTAAACTGTTCGACTATTTTCTCACGCACTTGTTCACAAAGAGGTGAACCTTGCCCCATCTTTGCTTGTGAATGACTGAGCAATTCAGGGAAGCTCCTTTTATACCCAATCATGGCACCCACATGTTCCCAATTAGCCTGTTCACCTGTGGGTTGTTCCAAACAGGTGTTTGATGAGCAGTCCTCAACTTTCTCAGTCTTTTTTGCCACCTGTCCCAGCTTTTTTGGAACATTATTGCAGCCATAAAATTCGAAGTTAATGATTATTTGCTAAAAAAAACAATAAAGTTTATCAGTTTGAACATTAAATATCTTGTCTTTGTAGTGTATTCAATTAAATATAGGTCGAACATGATTTGCAAATCATTGTATTCTGTTTTTATTCATGTTTTACACAACGTCCCAACTTCATTGGAATTGGGGTTGTAATATTCATTAATGTTTCAGCTAAAAGTTAAATATAGCATTGTTAAAATAGTTATTTGGGACTGTTTCATCACGTCAAATGGTTTACATGTTTTTTTAAAAAAAAAATTATTTATGTTTTACACAACGTCCCAACTTCATTGGAATTGGGGTTGTAATATTCATTAATGTTTCAGCTAAAAGTTAAATATAGCATTGTTAAAATAGTTATTTGGGACTGTTTTGTCACGTCAAATGGTTTATATGTACAAGTTTTTACTTGACTTCCTGTTTTAAGCTTGTAGCATTTTATTTTGAAGGGTATGCACCGAAACTCAGCATTTTGGCACCTAAAGTAATATCACACGGCACTGGTGATTTATTTTTTTAATGGATGGAACCAAATGCTATAAAACGCTGATTTCTTTCCCTCGCCACCGATGTGGCACAATGTTTATGTGAATTTCGTCCCAATTCATTGTGATGTAAAGTTGCTACGGTGACGTTTTAGGCAAATGTTAAAATAAGCTTTTTTTTTTTTTTGTCATCGGCGCTTACATTGGTTTGAAGAGTAAAATAAACGCTAAAAACTATCAGTGCAAAAGTGCAATCAACCGTTTACCTTGTTAGCTGTCTCAATCTTGGCATAGACATTTTATTGTTTCACTCACCCAGTTGACTGAGAGTTGACTTCACTGAAGTTCCGTGCGGTGTACGCTGAGGCTCGGAGCGCCTCTCAGACGCTACACATCGTGAAAGCCTCCTTTGCACAATGTAATCTTATTTCAAGTGTTGCACTGAGGCGACTGGTCATTAATTTAAGTTAAATTAAGACACACTTTTGTTTGGCACAGCCACTGTTGTGCACAAGCACGTCATCGTGCGTGTACTTCTTTGTTGGTTTAGCCCAGTTCTTCATTGTTTTTCACCACTTCTTCACGGCTAGAGGACTAGGCATCGAAACTGGGAATAAAAATGTTTAAATTTGAACGGTTCCAATCGGTTCTCGATTCTAGATGCCCGACCCTAAATATCACACAGCCATAAGTATTCAGACACTTTGCTCAGTATTTAGTAGAAGCACCCTTTTGAGTTAATACAGCCATGAGTCTTTTTGGGAATGATGCAACAAGTTTTAAACACTCACCTCATCCTCTGCCATTCCTCCTTGCAGATCCTCGCCAGTTCTGTTAGGTTGGATGGTGACCGTTGGTGGACAGCCGTTTTCAGGTCTCTCCAGAGATCCTCAATTGGGTTTAAGTCAGGGCTTTGGCTAGGTCATTCAACAACAGTCACGGAGCTGTTCTAAAGCCACTCCGTTACTTTAGCTGTGTGCTTAGGGTTATCGTCTTTTTAGAAGGTGAACCTTCGGCCCAGTCTGGCGTCCTGAGCACTCTGGAGAAGGTTTTCGTCAAGGATATCCCTGTACTTGGCCGCATTCATCTTTCCTTCTATTGCAACCAGTCGTCCTGTCTCTGCAGCTGAAAAACACCCCACAGCATGATGCTGCCACCACCATGCTTCACTGTTAGGACTGTAATGGACAGGTGATGAACAGTGCCTGGTTTTCTCCACACATACCACTTAGAATTAAGGCCAAAAAGTTCTATCTTGGTCTCATCAGACCATACATCCATTTTCCGCTTATCCGAGGTCGGGTTGCGGGGGCATTAACTTTAAGGGAGAAGCCCAGACTTCCCTCTCCCCAGCAACTTCAACCAGCTCTTCCGGGGGGGGATCCTGAGGTGTTCCCAGGCCAGCCGGGAGACATAGTCTCTCCAGCGTGTCCTGGGTCGTCCCCGGCGTCTCCTTCCGGTGGGACGTGCCCGGAACACCTCACCAAGGAGGTATCCAGGAGGCATCCTAATCAGATGCCCGAGCCACCTCATCTGACTCCTCTCAATGCGGAGAAGTAGCGGCTCTACTATGAGCCCCTCCCAGATGACCGAGCTTCTCACCCAATCTCTAAGGGAGAGCCCGGACACCCTGCGGAAGAAACTAATTTCGGTCGCTTGTATACGGGATCTTGTTCTTTCGGTCACAACCCACAGCTCGTGACCATAGGTGAGGGTAGGAACGTAGCTCGACCGGTAAATTGAGAGCTTCGCTTGATGAAGCCAACAGAACCACATTGTCTGCAAAAAGCAGAGATCCAATATTCATATAGATCCATAAAAGTTACGAACAGATTCGGTGACAAAGGGCACCCTTGGCCTAGTTCAACCCTCACTGGAAACAAATACGACTTACTGTGACCCAAACTCTGACACCGGTCGTAGAGGGACCGAACAGCCCATATCAGTGGGTTCGGTACACAATACTCCCGAAGCATCCCCCACAGCACTCCCCGAGGGACACGGTCGGTTGGGTGAACTCCCATGCACCCTTGAGGACCCTACTGAGGGAGTAGAGCTGGTTCCACGGTCATGACAAAAACCACAATCCCAATCACGGCCTTCCAGGTCTCACTGTCGTTGCCCACGTGAGCATTGAAGTCTCCCAGCAGAACGATGGAGTCCCCAGCTGGAGCGCTCTCCAGCACCCCCTCCAAGGACTTCAAAAAGGTTGGGTACTCTGAACTGCTGTTTGGTGCATAGACACAAACAACAGTCAGGTGACGGCTCAAGGAGGTGCTCATCAGACCAGAGAATCTTATTTCTCACCATCTTGGAGTCCTTCAGGTGTTTTTTTTAGCAAACTCCATGCAGGCTTTCGTGTGTCTTGCACTGAGGAGAGGCTTCCGTCGGGCCACTATGCCATAAAGCGCCGAATGGTGGAGGGCTGCAGTGTTGTTTGACTTTCTAGAACTTTCTCCCATCTCCCGTCGTCATCTCTGGAGATCAGCCATGGTGATCTTTGGGTTCTTCTTTACTACGCTCCCCCAATTGCTCAGTTTGGCCAGACAGCCAGCTATAGGAAGGGCTCTGGTCGTCCCAAACGTCTTCCATTTAAGGATTATGGAGGCCACTGTGCTCTTAGTGCAGCAGAAATATTATTGTAAGCTTGGCCAGATCTGTGCCTTGCCACAATTCTGTCTCTGAGCTCTTCTTGCAGTTCCTTTGACCTCATGGTTCTCATTTGCTCTGACATGCACTGTGAGCTGTAAGGTCTTATATAGACAGGTATGTGGCTTTCCTAATCAAGTCCAATCAGTATAATCAAACACAGCTGCACTCCAATGAAAGTGTAGAACCATCTCAAGGATGATCAGAAGAAATGCACAGCACCCGAGTGAAATATATGAGTGTCACAGCAAAGGGTCTGAATACTTATGGCTGTGTGATATTTCAGTTTTTCGTTTTTTAATAAATATGCAAATATTTCAACAATTCCCTTTTTTCTGTCAATATGGGGTGCTGTGTGTTCGTTACTGTGGGGAAAAAATGAACTTAAATGATTTTAGCAAATGGCTGCACAATAACAAAGAGTGAAAAAATTAATGGGGTCTGAATACTTTCCGTCCCCTCTGTATATCGTATATGAATATACGTGTTTATCTGTATTAGGGATGCACAACGATATGAACTGTGCTATATTTAACTTTTAGCTGGAGCATTAATTAATGACTATTGAGTCAATTGGGTTAGTTCCACACACACTGCCTTTTCGTTCATAGGTTTGATATTGATACTGGTTATAAAGAACCCCGAGTCAAATGTTCATTTTAGTCTCTGCTGCGGGCTGCTAAGAAAATGGATGTTCATAATTTGGACACCCTTTATTTAAACTATGCAATTTTTTTTGACCCAGCCCCCTAAAAGAAACAGAATCGAGAATCGAAAAGAAACAGAATCGAGAATCGTTTGGAACTGGAATCGAAATAAGGAACCGGAAGCGGGACCGGAATCGCTCAAATTCAAACAATGCCCAACCCTATTCTTTATTATGTTATATTATATCATCCATCCATTCTCTTAACCGCTTATCCTCGCCGGGGTCGCAGGTGTGCTGGCACAGTAGCTTTAACAAAAAAATAAAAAAATTAAAAAGTCTACAATACTATAGTTTATCGTGAAAGTTTTTGACAAAATATATTGTTCTAAAAAAAATAACTATCGTGGCAGGCTTAAGCATATGTTGAGAGAGAGCAAGAGCAAAGGATAAAAATATTGTACAAACAGTATAGAAGAGAGTAACAACTGCAATACAAATCTGCAATATAGCAGGACCGTGAAGAAAGGACATGATATAGAGTAGGATTACTATATCTGTATTCTGTGATGATAAGGGACCCATTGTTCCAGGATTGGGGACTCATTGTTTCCATGACGTGCATGCCGGGACTCACATAGTCTCAAGTGTAAAATGATATATGATATAACAAGAACAAAACAATGCCTTTTTATTGTCACACAATACATAAGTACAGTATGATTATGATGAGATGATGTAAAATGTATGTTGTTATTGTGCAAGCAATACTATTGTTATGTCTTTAGGTTAAAAGACTCATAGTTTGTAAGGTTATGTTTGCTGATAAAAATTTTGCTTTCATAGCGCATATTTCATAGTGCAAAATGTTAAAACAATTGGGGTAAAATTGTCAGAGTGAGACATCTTCTCTTTAAGGATTGCTGGGTTTACCAGCAATGTAAGAGTATCTTCCCGCTCATAGACCATCTTTGACATATTCTTCTCTCGGTGGAAGTCAAGCCCGTCGTCGACTCGTCACAGTAAAGGTGAACTCTGAAAGCGGCACATAACACGTTGAATTGTGCTCTAAACGTTTCAGCTTTGGGAAACTTTCGTCGTTTTACTATACTTGTCTAAACTTTTTATCAACACAACATATCTCCATAAAAGCAAGAAAAGAATGCCTTGAGTACAGAGCTTTCTTCATTAGGATGCTGGCTGTCTAGGATTATATAGTTACGTGGCGTGACGACAGCACAACTATAGCATTGATAAGTCAATTAACTCTTTTTTTCATTTCAAACTTGAATAATACACAGCTTCAAATATTCATGTTTTTTTATTTAAAACAATATAAGAATGAGCGAAGAGTGCTGGGGACGAGGAGCTGTCGCTCCTGAGCAAGCCCACTGGTCCCATCGAACACAGGAGGGACTCTGTGTGTTTTAATGTTAATTCCATTTGTAGATGATCTATGATGATGGACTATTATCTGGATGATTGATTATCCAGTGAGCGAACATTGCAAAGGAAGAAGTGTACGAGCAGGGTTAGCATTTACCTTAGTTGTTAGCCCACCGCGACAACATGCTTCTGCATGAGGCCAAACCGCCCACGCTCGCTCCTGTGTCGGCTAGAGCTTCAATGAAAGTCCGTTGCTTCATAGGCCGCCGAGAGCTGATCTTTGAAGGAGGCATTGTAGTTACGAGCTCAAAGTCATTGGATGGTCATAATTTCAGCAAGTGCTGCCGATCATATGCTAATTTAGTGCGGTTATTGACTATTATTGGTGTCGTAGTTGAAGAATGTTCGTGAAAACATCCATGACTGTCCCAAGCTAAGGAAAAAGCAGCCGCTGGCAATTAGCATGCCGCTGCATAATATAGCTATTGTTATCCAGCCAGTTTTTCCAGTATCGGACTGATAAGTGTGACATAATTTTTTCAGGTTTGATAGTTATCGGTCCAATAGTTATTGTGCATCCCGAAAAGAAATAAATGTCTGCTACAACATGGCTGCCTTATTGTGTACTATTATAATATAGATTACCTTCAACAATAAAAACACACAGCTAAGGAGATGGGGCATAGCTGTGATCATGTCATTTTAGCTTTATTTGTGCATTTGGCAATAGGGAATAGAATACAGCAAAGTTGCGTGACTACGAACAAGGAAATATTCCTTCCTGGTGTCAGTTCCTGTCTTGCATGGGTATGAACTGCCCTCTTTTCCCTCCCTGATCTCCTTTGCTGTCAACTATTTGAGCCATCAGGGCCGCCGCTCTGGTTCACTGAGACTGCTGCAGCCCTAAAGCAAAGAGGCCCTCCACCAATGTTCATTGAGACAAGTCTTCAGATTTGTTCCATGAAAAGTTTAAACAAATACACACACAAACTGACATGTAAATCAAGATACTTTTTTTCAAAAACACACACCACAACAACTATCTTGACAGTTTAAGCACACCTGCAACCCTAATGAGGATAAGCGGTTAAGAGGATGGATGGATGGATGGATGGATGCAAGTTAAGAAATAAGTACTGACTATAAAGGATAGGTCTTTTTTTTGTTGTCGTGGAAACATTTTCCAATTCATTTCTCAAGACAGCATGCCACTTTTCCACTTCAAAAACCCCAAGAATACACACAGGATGTCGCATGACTTTATTATGGATTCAAGCCCTCATTTGATCTTTCTAATTGTGTTTTACCTGCTTATCTTCGTTCAGTGAAGTGTATATTTTGAAGTTGCTTTTTTCACCACTCAAGTAAAACACGGTATGTCCCCTATAGTGTGTTGCAGTGTTCACTCAAATAACCATATGGCCAAACCCTCATGTCAACATTGTACTGTGTCAATACACTGCTAATGAAAGAAAAGAAGGCATGAACTCACAGCTCCTCCAGATACGGGAAGTTCTTGAAAACATTTGCTGGAAGCTCAGTGATGTTGTTCATGCTCAGATCTCTGTGGGGAAGAAATTAAAACAATATCAGTTCACTATTTGTATCCGATTCTTTTCAGGGAATGTAGACAAAATGCATTAACATGACTCACCAATGTTTAACATCCAAGTAAAACAACCTTATGTGGAGGCCAATACCCCAAAACATTTCCAAATGCATTGCACTAAAGCATTTTGTCCATCTCAATGACATTCTAATGTTTCTAATGTCTAATGTGACTTGAACTGTCAGACTGTATTAGCAATGTGACAATAGGCAGCCATCTTTGTGGAATTTCAGAAAAAAATGGAAAACCTCTCTAAAATCCTCCAAAACAAAAAAATTCAGGGGAAAAAAAAGATGCCTCATGTATAGAGAAACTAGGCGCATGCATTGCTCTGGTGTAATTTTAGCCCATTCCTCCACACAAGTAGTCTTCAAATCTTGAAGGTTCGATGGCCTTCTTTTATGGACCTTGAGTTTCAGTTCTTTCCAGAGACTTTCAATTGGATTCAAATCAGGTGATTGCCTGGGCCATTCTAGCAGCTTTATTTTTTTGTTCTTTGAAAACAATTGAGAATTTCCTTGGCAGTATGTTTTGGATCATTATCCTGCTGAAATATCCACCCTCGTTTCATTTTCATCATCTTCGTAGAGGGCAGCAGATTTTTATCAAGAAAGTCTCTGTACATTTTCCCATTCATTGTTCCTTCAATAATGGGAAGTTTACCAGTACCATTTGCTGTAAAGCAGCCCCACACCATCATGTTCCGACCTCCGAACTTCACTGTTGGTATGGTGTTTTTATGTTTTCATCCGACCCGACTATATTCTCCCAGTATTTAACTGGCTTGTCCAAATGTTGTTCAGCAAACTTTAAACAAGCTTTGACATGCTTTTTTTCCCAGCAATGGGGTCTTGCGTGCTGAGCGTGCATACAGGCCATGGCAGCGGAGTGCATTCCTCACTGCTTTCCTTGTGACAATAGTACCTGCTAATTCCAGGTCTTTTTTAAGCTCCCCACAGGTGGACCTTGGTAGTGACAGCCCTAGTTGATACTCAAGTTTAATGTACCTGCCGCCATCTAATGGAAGAGTATTTAATTGTTCTGACTGTCACTATTCTTTTTTTTTTTTGTCCTGATCGGCTGTTAGGTCAAGCAGAATGGAAAATCTGTATCCCTTTTATGCTGAAACAGTTTTACTGTGTCACAGTGGAGTTTTTAAGCTTCCGCTGTGGTATTATAATTGAGGTTTATTGAGAATCAGACTTGATCAGTGGAACAGGTTTCTAGAAGAGAGAGAGAGAGAAACAAAGACAAAAGACAAAGCACTAATTGTAAACAGGATGAGTGAAGTAAATCATTACATTATCTACAACAAAGAAACATTAAATATGAGTGTAGCATGGGGCTGTAGTGCTACACCCTGTGAGGGAAGGACAGGACAAGATAGAACAGGACAAGGACAGGAGAAGAAGCATGCAGGACCTGGGTCGTGAACCCGGCTGTACAACTGAAGTGTGGTGGCATTAATTATGTAAATTATAAAAGTGTACAGGACGAGAGTATAAGTGAGGGGATATACAAGCGATTTACATATTCATGAGTTATTTGTTGCAGTAAGGGGTGTGTGCCTGCGGATACATGCAAGTGAATTGATACCGTTTTACATGGACAAAGACTGACAGAAGTGTCCTGTAATTGCTGTGGCCGCACCGCGGCGGCTGAGGACCCCACCCAATCAATCAAAGCGTGTGATCAGGCCCAGGGGTTCACCCGAGAGCAGCCCGGCCAACCTCTAGAAATTCCATTTCAGAACAATTTGCCTGAATTTCCATTTTTTTTTTTTTTTTTTTTTTAAATTATGTAAAGAACAATATTGCAGTGTATTATTTCATTTCATTTATTTGGATCGCCATTAGCTTTGGCAAAACGCCATCGTTATTCTTCTGGAGTCCACATCCACGTCTAGAGTCCACACCCACGTCCACATTTATGCTTATTTCACGTTTATGGTCGATTGATGACACTATGTCATTATCAAACTGTGAGTGTCGGGTGTATGTAATAAAGTGACTTCCCAGTCAATTCAACTGGTTATTCAGCAATGCTCTATAAGGCATTGCTTGGTAATAGTAAATTTTTCACTTTGAAGTGTACACACACTTGTGCGCAACGGCCGTCAGTGTGTTCAACATGTGACATGTTATGTATGTGACATGTTATTTCAGTCCGAAATCGAAAATTCACTTATTGTCTATTTCTTGGACTTCTTGCCAAAATTTTGGTGCATCACTAAAAGCTACAGTATAGTCTCCTGGCACATTAATCACATTTGTCTTATATTGGTTGAAAGGATAATGAACATTTTTCAATCCATTCCTCTTTGAATGCTGATTTTCACTGTCCACTTTTTTACCAGGGAACCTGGGACATGCCATTTTTGTGCAATCTAGGCTCCTACACCAGGCAAAGTGTCAAAAATATGCTATTTGCTCCAAAAATGAATGTTAAAAATTGCACTCGCAGCAGTGAACCCTGAGTGACCCAATACCAGACTCTGTGTTTTGTTGGCATGACGACAAGTTCCGGTATAGACGTGCTGACCCAATCAAAACACATACAATGCGGTATTTGCGGCGCTCCCCTCAGCCTCTGTTGGCAAGAAAGCACACTGTGCTGTGTTTAGTGTGAAAAGGCCTTACAGTTCGTGGGTAACGCTGGCTACACATTGAGGGCTTAGGATCTAAACATCTTGTTTAGTCAAGTCACCAAAAATCTAAGACATGCTGAAAATCCTGGCATGTTGTGGCTTGACTGTTTGTCACGATCAGTATTATCATGGACAGTATTATATAGCACTAACCCCTTACTTGCACTATTCAAGTGTGTAAATCGATTCATAATTGTCTGCGTTTCAATGCATATACAGTGGAACATCGATTTAAAGGACTAACAGGGATGACAATAGATCTTCTGCCATCATGGCCGCCACATCAATACAATGCCTGGAAACGTTAATTCCGATATCCGTTAAATCTGGGTCCGTTAAATCAAGGTTCAACTGTACACAATTTTATTATGGAAATAGCTTTAGTAAAATAAAATGTTTTTCTGGAGACATTTTTTAGTATATTTTGTTTCTACTGTCTGTTTAAGTCAGTGATATAAAGCTCAGGTTTGATAATTAGTTTAACAGGTGAGCCTCCTTAAAAGGAAAGTTACTTGATGTAACTTGTTCCACATTATTAAACTGTTTGAGCATGATGGAGAACATGAAGGCTTTCTGCTGATTAAAAACAAGGAATATTCCAATGCCTTGCAAAGGAATGAAAACACCTGTTTAATAATTATCCATTTTAATGTGACTCAGAGATGTAGCAAGCAGGTATTTGAAGCTGTTGGTCTCTTTGGGGTCCTAAGAATCTCTCCATGCAGGATCAACCAATAGCTTGCAGTCATGACTAAAGCTATATTTCAGCCGCCCTGAACTGATCTTACGAGGAGAATATCTTGCAGTGGGCTCAGAAATACTGTGCTTTCTGAATGATGTTTTGGGTAGAAATAATGGTGTGAGAGATGGTAGGCTCATTTAGAGCGCCCGAAGATGTCAAAATGACCTCTACAAAATATGCAGTTTCTAACTCCACATAAATTAATCTCATACAAGACAACACACCGACCCACACTTCAAAAAAATAGCTTTGGAGCCTTAGCTGCAATGGGTATAGAGTAAGGATTAAACGATGGCTGGGGCTACAATATTTCAGCAGCGCAACTAGGAGGCCACATATGCCCCTTTCCTATTGTACCGGTTCTACCCCCAACCAGCCTCGCTCCCCCCAATGTGGTCACTTCTCCATTACACTTTTTCGTGGCTGAGCGATCACAATGGACAATGGCACCGCTTTTCAGAACCTCCTCCGACCTGGATCTAAAACGCAGCCGAGGAGGGCCGTGACGTAACCGTCATCTGATTGGCCAACAGATGTAGGAGTTTCTTTAAGCACGGTGACTTGTCACTTTCACAATCATGGCGTCTAAAGGCTGCCGCAAACCGAGCGACGCCGCTGAACCAGACTGAACTGTCACGTACTGTGCGTGATTAGGAGACTGTTTTCATGAGTGGCCGATCAGTCTGCCACTGGTTTTACCGCAATTAAAAATTTGAATTGCAGAGTTAACGTCGCCGCAGATACAGTACGCTTTCCCTCACGGGGAAAACACAATTCTGGGTTTAGCAAGCCGCGCCACATCAAGCCATATAAATAGTATATAAAGCATCAAATAGTGTTTTACATCAATACTTGACTATATTCATAATGTATAATGTACCTGTGGTGGAAAAAGCAAAGCTTGTGACGCGAATGTACACAAGCAGCTTTTATTCTGTGGTCGACTGAGGTGGTGTGGGCATTTTTGTCCAGACTGTCAGAAGATGAAACATGTGTCAGATGGAAGGCGTGACAAGAAACAAGCACATCACCCTCTTGATCGCACCCCAATCCCTCCCATTTTTGATTGGTGCCTGTTGTAATGGAAAAGCAACGGACCCAGGCCAGGCCAAGCAAGCCGGAGGAGAGCGGGCCCAGGACGTTCTGGAACTTGTACTGGAAAAGCGGCAATAGGACCATACAATTCCCAATCAGATGTAAGACAAAAATTCCACTTTAAATGTGACAAAATACTGTCTGTGCATGACTTTTTATTGAACCAATGTGCATCACATTATCTAATTATTGCATTATAGTTTGGTATTGTAGTATCCAATTCCAATTCAACCCCTTAGCCTTTGCCCTTCGTCTTACCCCTTCCCCTTAGCCCTTCGGTTGGAGGGCCAAGATGGAGGGGTAAATGGCCCTATGAATTGGGACGACACGTTAACACCCCTTACCTCCTGCTGGCGCAGGAGACGCAACATTGTTTACATTTCCAAGATGCCATCTTGTGCCAAATGAATGTTAATATTATAAATTGTTTTTTTAATTGTATTGTAAAATTGTTTAGAATTTGTTCTACCATGTGACAAGGTGCATACATTTCTAAATGTCATCTTTATCTACTGTAGAAACACATTTGTAGAAAGAACATATTTTGACAAACTTCGTTTATGGCCTAACGTCAGCCAATACATAACACCAACAACAACCAAAACACATAACCAAACATTTGTTAACACACAAAAATGAAAAAAATCTCAGAATAGAATAGAAAACAACATTATTGTCACTGTCACAGGACCAATGAGTTAGGCACGGTGGGCGACTGGTTAGCATATCTGCCTCATAGTTCTGAGGACCAGGGTTAAAAAAAAAAAAAAATGTGGTTTGGGTCTGAGGGAATCCCGCGGGCCACCGCAAGAATTTTTATTTGTACATAAATTAAGCTATCTTGAGGACTCTGAAGAGTACAATAAGGCGAAATAAAATGTTTTTCAAAAGTAGTCTTCCAAAAAATTACTTGAGTAAAAAGTACACAGTGAAAATTACTCAAGTACTGAGTAACTTTAGATTTTTTTAACCACATGAACATCAATCAAATAAAAAAATAAAATGTGAATGTGCAAATTCCAATGATGTCGTGTGTGTGTGTGTGTGTATGCACAGCCAAAACTACAACAAAACATCTGCAATTTATTGCAAGGTGTTTTCTCAAGTTATAAGTGGGCTGAAATATCTACGTTTGGGCAGACAGTGCCAGACAAATACTACAATACATGAAAGCTGTTGTTTTTGTTTGTCAAAATGTAAACATGACGAGTAGGGCGCCGTTGCCTTCATGTAATGACAACCTTCCCAACATCCATCCATCCATTTTCTGAGCCACTTCTCCTCACTAGGGTCGCGGGCGTGTTGGAGCCTATCCCAGCTGTAATCGGGCAGGAGGCGGGGTACACCCTGAACTGGTTGCCAGCCACACACATACAATCAAACAACCATTCGCACTCACAGTCACACCTACGGGCAATTTTAGAGTCTCCAATTAATACATGTTTTTGGGATGTGGGAGGAAAACCGGAGTGCCCGGAGAAAACCCATTCAGGCACGGGGAGAACATGCAAACTCCACACAAGCGGGGCCGGGGATTGAACCCGGGTCCTCAGAACTGTGATGCTGACGCTCTAACCAGCCGGCCACCGTGCCACCCCTTCCCAACATGCTGGGCACAAATGCACAACGATCAGCCGGGCTGGCTTATCTAGTGTTAATACCTACGCCCGGGAAGCCCAAAAGAAGACGCTGTATGTCACTAGACTTAAACGTCACTAACTCTTAAATTGAATTGGAGCAAACAGAGCCCAATGTGAAAATCTTGCGCACGAAATAGTTGATAAATAAGCAATAATTGATAAATAAGAGTAGCGAGCGATATTTAGATCTTTGTAACAGAGTAAAAGTACCGTTACTTCTTCTTACTACTTCTGTTTTTCTGGTCTCATCAACTCCTGTGACTTATCCAAAGCAGCTACCGTGCGCACAGGTGGAACTTCAGGCCGATGCGCTCGCATATGTTCAGAAATTACATGTGTGTGTGGATGGTGGATGTGTGGAATGGATCTAGCTGCCAACATTCAAGGAGTACGAAACAGCCTATGACGACAGCAACAGCGACCCCCCTAGCCCCACCCCCCTAGGAAAAACCCATCTGATCTATACGATTCACGTAAATGGCCTATTCTAAGTTCAAAACGGCGAACTTCGCCAAAAGCCGACTGATTTGCATGTATAATGGCACGAATTAATTATTATAATTATTATTACCCCTCAAACTAATTTTGTGCATTTTTTTCCAAAAACTGTAGCATTATACTGTTGCTGCATGTCACTCAAAATCCCCAAATTAATAGGCCGACTCAATCACTTGTATGACAGTGTAGTATAGGGCACGAAAGCTCACTGTGCTTTGTTAAAGGAGCCCTGGTGCATCTCCCCTGTCCTGCTGCTTGTCCTAGCAACTATACGCCTTTGCAATACTATTAACCGTGTTAAATATGTCCATGTTTTTGGAGAACACGCAGGACACAATGGGTTAGGCGCTGCCAGGCCCACTGGGAGAAAATTAGGGTTCATCGTCTAGCCCAAGGACACTTGGACATTCAGTTGTAGCCGGGATTTGAACCAGTGGCCCTTTGGTCACTGGACAACCCGCTCTACCTACTGAGCCACAGCCGCCCACCAAGTGAACAACCTGTGGAAGCGCTACAAAGCGCTGTCTTCTAGTGGTGAATGCATGGTGAAGAAAGCATTTTCATAATGTTCCAAAATCAATCAAGGGGCCACAAAAAATTGGAAAATGGGGAAAAAAACTTTCACATTTTATAAATGTATGCCACCATCTACAGGTTATGAAAAAGCTGTACACTTTCATTGAAATATGCTACCGCCACCTAGAGGTTATGAAAAAGGTGTACACTTTCATTCAAGTATCCCACTGCCACCTAGAGGTTATGAAAAAGGTGTAGCCTACACTTTCATTCCAATATGACAGGGGTACATATGACTGCATATGTACAGTTGTGCTAAAACATTTACATACCCAGGCAGAATTTGTGAATTTCTTTTTTTTTTTAATAAATACGACTGATGACTGAACAATAATCATCATTCATTTCTTTATGGTTATGTTTTGTTTAATAATGTTTTTTCTGAAATCCTTGACAGTTTAATTTGAATCCCATTAAAATAAAATTAAATGTGTTTCAACTGGTCATGTTTTCTTTAAAGAATTGTACACATCTTACAAATTCTGACTGGGTAATCAAACATGAGCACAACTGCGTTTTCTCATTTACCAAATTTCCTAATTTTGTGGGTTTTATGAGCCCAAATTATGTAAAAAATAAACAAATAAATACTTGAAATTGTTTCAATTGTGGGCCCTGAATCAATCTATGAAAGTTTAACTTTTTGAATGGAATTATGGAAAAAACTTGATATTGATGATGATATTCGATTTTTTTTTTTTTTTTGGGAACAGGTCTGTATTCTAGATTTAGTTTTGAATGAGGGAAATCACAAAAGCTTGATTTAAAGAAAGGATTCATTTGACTCCAGCCCCAGGGATGTTCACTTTTCAATCCACCTTCAAGATAAGCATGTAGCAGCATGACAAATATGCACACAGGACTTGATTTGCTTCCGCACAAAAGCTAATATCAAGACATATGTTAAAGCATCACAGATGCATGCAAATGATCAAGAAAACAAATCACAAGAACTGACAAGACAACGTGCCAGATTTTCACGTTAATAGGTGCAGACTATTAAGAAGGCAAGAATGATCATCTTCATTAGAGATCCACTAAACTGCTTCACAGAAGTCACCTAACATGACATAAAGACAGAAAAAAAGCATCCAGAATTTAGAAATGAAGCAGCACCCTGCCCTCCTCCTCCATTTTCACTCTCAAATTGGTCTTCTTACATTTCATTGCCAGATCTCTCTAGGACCTGTGTGGGCCCCTGAAATCCAACAAGGATCATATTGCCCTTCCTCTGCATTCCCAACTGCACTTGCATACACTGCATCATTACATGGCGGATCCATGCCAGAACGCTTAGCGTCCCTATGATCAATGTCCTGTCTACATTTACCCAGTGATTCAGTTAATGTATAGAGAACAGCCTGATATTGCTTTTCCCTACTCAGGTAGTGCAACCAGTACTGTGGATCTGCCACCACTTGTACTCGACAGGTCACATTCCTAAGCAAATTTTAGTATATTCAGCGTGTTAATCTACCGATTTTTGAAATCACACAGAATAGGAGCGTATGGAAAGGCTGCATGACTGTCCCGCTTCCTCCCTCCCTCATTTTCTGGCTGCTTTGCTCATCAAGGACCTTGGCTTGTCCCTGCTAAAATAGATTGAAGCGGACACTTCAAATGCAGCTGAATTGCTAAATATCAATCCCATGTGCTGTTTATTCATGTAGAGAGGAATGTGAAAAACAAACAATTAGCAGACCTACTTTGATAAAATGGAAACATCACATTCTTAACATTAAACTAAAATTGTAATATCTTAAATCCAGGTATATTAGCTAGCGGATATGGTATTACATAGTTTTAAAATGCACTGTGAGAAACTGTAAAATTGTTGGCACATTGTAATGGTAAAATATGTTCATAACTTAATCATTGGCAGATAAGGTGTTGAATGTAGCTGCCGTATTCCCGTCAAACACTTGCCACTGTTCTCAAAAACAAAAGGAAGCACTGTGCCTGCGTGGGTTTTCTCCGGGCACTCCGGTTTCCTCCCACATCCCAAAAACATGCATGGTAGGTTAATTGAAGACTCTAAATTGCCCGTAGGTGTGAATGTGAGTGCGAATGGTTGTTCGTTTGTATGTGCCCTGCGATTGGCTGGCAACCAGTTCAGAGTGTACACTGCCTCCTGCCCGATGATAGCTGGGAAAGGCTCCAGGACGCCCGCGACCCTGGTGAGGAGAAGCGGCTCAGAAAAAGGATGGATGGATGATGTAAAACTTTTTTTGTCCCTTTACCTAACAAAAAGAGAGCAAAAGATTGTGACAAAAACACAAAACTGGAAAATTATTCCGTGACAATGCAAACTAAAGGAAAATACGTACAATAATACTACTTGTACAATCAGACGGCATGTAAGACAGACAACATGACTTTCTGAAACTTGACATCACGTAAATTTTCACAACCTCTCACATGCTATTTATCATGTATTGATGAAAAGTGTTGCAAAGTGGTTCTTCCCAGTAGTCTTCAGCTACCATAATTTCCCGTGTATAATGCGCATCTCCCCCCCCCCCAAAAAAAATTGTCAAAAGTCAATAGTGCGCATTATACATGGGTACAGGGCAGTAGTTCTTAACCTGGGTTCGATCGAACCACAGGAGTTTGGTGAGGCAGTCGCTAGGGTTCAATGGAGGACTCGACACACACTGTGTGTGCATGCGTGCATGTATCCATAAAACCCTTTTTAGACTGCTTTTGAATGCCGTGTTCATGCGGTTAAAAACGCTGCGTCAAGTTGGGCGCCTCGAGTGGAATGCTTTGTGGTTGTTTTTTGTTGTTGTTTTTTTTTTTTTTTAAAACTATCTTTATTTAACAACATTTCAACAATACACGAGTTGAGAAACACTGCTGTGGCGTCAGACAGTGCAGCCACTAAAAAACTTTTTTTTGTGTGTGTGAAATTCAAGTTTTGTTGGCTTTGTTCTTTTAACAATGATTTTGTGTGCAACTGATGCGTGGTTCATTTTGTGCATGACCTGGATGACTGAGAAACTACACAGACAATAAAATATATACTTGTTTTGAATTTGAAATAAATATTTTATTTTTCAAATTAAGAAGGGTTCCGTAACTCCAACAAGGCTAAGAACCACTGGTATAGGGGAAAATGGAAAAAACACAGATTGGCGTTCCCGTCGATCCACCTCGCGAATGTACGCTCCCTACCCAACAAAATGGACGAGCTACATCTTCTGTTAAAGACCAGTAAAGACTTTGGACGTTCCGCGGCCATGTGCTTCACGGAGACCTGGCTTTGCGACGCTGTACCCGATGGCGCCGTCATGCTTCCCGGCTTCCACATTCATCGAGCGGACCGCGACACGGAATCATCGGGGAAAACAAAGGGCGGCGGGATATGCTTCTATATCAACGAAAAATGGTGTAGGGACGTCACGGTGCTCAGCACACACTGCAGCCCGCATTTGGAGTCGCTATTTTTAAACTGTAAACCATTCTGCTCGCCACGTGAGTTCGCATTATTCATACTGGCTGGAGTCTACATACCACCTCAAGCTAACACGAACGCCGCACTGCTAACGCTCGCCGAACAAGTCAACAAAATAAAAAAGCAGTAATTTCCAACCTTTATGGAGGCAACTAACATATTTTACAATTGAAAAATCTCACGCCACACTAACAAACAAAAATGTCACAAAAGTGGATACTTTAATTACTGTATTTACTTCCTGCCATCTAATAGAAGACCATTCATTTATTCTGTCTGTCACTATGCCTCACTGGCATAAATAGAGGAACAAAGATACATTATTTATTGTAAATATAATTTTTTGAGCAATTAAGTACACAAGTATATACAGTAAATGAACAGGTCATTTAAATAGACACATTCCTCCAACTAGTGATCGGATCGATGATCGGTTGTTGTTTTTTTAAACTCGCTGATCGATGATCGGCCCCAAAAATCCTGATCGTGTAAAGCCTAGATATAAAGAACACCAATTCAAATGTTCATTTTAGTTTATGCTCAAAAAGTGTGGGAGCTTTTCAGACTGAGCAGAAAGGCGAACGCAGGTGCTTGTCATATTAAAGGACGATTTTGTTTAGTGTAGGCCAACAGCTAAGCCCTGTGAGACATATGGCCAGTGTACTACTATCTGATCTGCAAGTGGCTACATTGAGTCATCTACTGTAGGTGGAAAAAAAATATTTGCGATTGATGTTTGGTACTGGCACATCAAGTTCCACACAGCAGACACGTTTGTTTGGTTTTGCCGCTGCTGCGCACCTGCACAGTGTGAAGGAAGGGAGGAGGGGACACTACAATGCACACATTCTAGGCTCCAAAGTACGAGCTGTGGGCGATCGTTTTTTGTGACCAGCGATGAAGAGCATTGATCGACATATGCCGATCACATAACTTTTCTACAGAAATCGGCTGTCGATCATGATCGATCGGAGCACCAGTAATAAAAACTCTGAAAAGATCTCAATTGTTGCTTCTCAGTATCAGCTACGGTTTAACAGCGATACAAGTCAGGCACTTTGGGGGTTAAAGTCAAAGCAGAACAGAAATAGCTGGCACGAAACTGTCTTAACAGGACGATAGATAAAAAGTGTTCAGACGTCATAGAGGCTAAGACTGTTAATAATTTCCTTTCACAGGTCCTCCTTTTTGACTAACGGACTTTTTTCACCTCTGCTTACCAAGAACAAATGTATTAGTCATTTTAAAATGTATCGCGTTCACCAGTGGCGAGGCAGGAAAGCTGCACAGCCAAACTACATGACCCCTGATACCACACCACCTCCCTTCTCCTCAGTCAGAGAACACATAACAGACTGAGATAGGAGTGCTAAGTTTGCCTTTTGATACTTCCAATGCACAAAAGTAGACAGAACTCCAATAAACTAAGTACAGTACATACCTTCTAAAGGAGTGTTTACATCTCAAGTTTCTAATCTGCTTCTAGTGACATTGCAATTCCTAAAACAAATGCAAGAACGCAATCCTTTGTGGGCTTCAACTCTATTATGATTTATTCTAACAATCTACTAACAGACAATGACAAAGGAGTACCAACATTAAGCGACAACACCTTCTTTAGCAGACCACTATTCCAAGTTTGTACAAAAACAGACCATTAAGCGCTCAGGATTGTGTGTTGCATGTATGCAGTAATAAGTCAGACTTCTTATTCTGCGTTTACACCAAACTCAAGTAAGAAGTAGTAAGTAACGAAATTTTGCTTCGCCTCGCGTCGCTCTCTTGAGTTTGATCGCGGGAGTAAAAAATACATAAATGGGCATTTGCTTCATTAGCGCTGTAAACGCGTAAGAGGAAGGGCTTCTCCTCCGGGAGACAAAGACAGCATTTCCTCCTGCCACACGCGAGCAGCAATGAATGACAATTTGACCTGTATTGTGGCTCTGTAGTTGTTGGGGAAGTCCAACGTCTTCGGAATGCCAAACACTGTCATGCTTGGCTCCACAACAGCATCCAGAGGTGCACGCAGCTTGGTGAATTTCACCGCCTTCTCCAGGAGCTGCTTCTGGATGACTACAGCTTCCAGTGCTACTAACTGTGCCCACTTTGACAACATGTTGGCTCGAATCGGTCCCAGGATTTCCCTACCAACTACTAAACTACAGCCGTTCCATCTCAGCTGCGGAGCACCTGTCCATTTGTCTCCGATGAGTGGCAGTTTCGTGTCATTATTAATTGGTGTGTCACAAAAAATTCATATTCACTACTGAGTCACACACTACAGATTTTAAATAAATTAAGCAATCTGAAAGACTCTGAAGAGTACAATAAGGCAAAATATTTTTTTCTTCACGCAGAAAAACTTTTATTTACACCGCTCAAGTACATGTTGATGTACAAATTTAAGATTAAAATTACATTTGCCGCATTTCTTTGCTTTTTTTGCTTTGGCCTCCAATTTGCGCCAGGCCATACCTGCACCTGATGCTTGCTGCAAGCTGTGCCACATGAATAGAATCCTCCGCTTTAAGCACTCTTATTCTGGAAAAGAATTGACTAAAATCAGTCTGTTTCACTATGACCAACTTCAAAGGCTAATCCCAAATGCATCCTCCAGGAAAATACTAAATTCAATATTTTCTGTTATTAGTGGCCATTTCTGAATTTGAAGTTAGTTCATTCTGTGTTGTGACAATCTCTAACATCCCTCCGTCGCTTAATACATTTAACATTAACATCCGTAAACTAATTAGTTAATTGTAAGTGCGTTTCCTAATTAATACAAGATGTACTAGCGGATCAACTCTTGTCGCCGATGTCATGTGTGCTTCGCGGTTCCGCTGGGACCGCAACCAGGGCCACGATCCGCAGCATCTCAACGCGAAAATGCAAAAGACCAGTGCAACAAATACAACACTGGCTGATCTGATGAGCAGAAATGTTGCTTAAACGTAAGAGTAGCAATAGAGAATGTCCGCTCCAGAGGTGGGTAGAGTAGCCTAACATTATACTCAAGTAAGAGTACTGTTACTTGACAATAATGTGACTCAAGTAAAAAGTAGTCCTCCAAAAAAAATACTTGACTAAGAGTAAACAGTACACAGTGATATAATTACTCAAGTACAGAGTAAATAGCACAAACAAAAAAATAAAAAAGAAAAGAAAACATTTACAATTTACTGCACAGTGTTTTCTCAAGTTATAAGTGAGCTGAAATATCCACGTTTGGGCAGACAGTGCCAGACAAATACTACAATACATGAAAGCTGTTTTTGTTCATCTAAATGTAAGCAAGAGTAGCGCGCCGTTGCCTCAATGGTAACGACGACCTTCCCAAAATGGTGATCATTCAGGCATGACGATCAGCCGGGCTGGTTTATCTAGCGTTAATACTTATGCCCGGAAAGCCCAATAGAAGACGACGTGTGAGGTCATGTGACTTTCTTTTGTCGTTTGATTGGTGAACTAGACTTAAACGGCACTAGCGCTTAAATTATATTGGCGCAAACAACGCCCAATGCGGCAGTCGAAGTCATAGTCTCACGCACGAAATAGTTAAGTAATAATTGATAAATAAAAGTAGCGAGCGACATTTAGATCATTGTAACCGAGTAAAAGTATCGTTACCGCTAGCTGTCAGCGATCAAGGAGTATGAAACAGCCTATCACGACGGCACCAGGTTTTGGTGCTTCTGGCGGTATAGGCAGAGGTCAATTCCTGCTGGAAGATTAAATCTGCATCTCCATACAGATCCTCACCAAAAGGAATCATCAAGTCCTCTAAAACATTCTGGTAGACCATTGCGATGACCTTGGGTTTAAGAAAGCAGAGTTTACCAACACTTGCACTGGACATTGCACCCCAGATCATGACTGACTGTGGATATTTCACACTGGACCTCAAGCAGCTTGGGTTCTGTTCTTCAACCGTCTTCCTCCAAACCCTTGAACCTTGATTCCCGAATGAAAGGCAGACTTTACTTTCATCAGAAAAGAGGATTTTGGACCACTGGTCAACAGTCCAGTCCTTCTCCTTGGCCCAGTTGAGACGCTTCCTACGTTGGCTCAGTAGTGGCTTTACCCGAGGAACCCGACAGTTGTATCCCACCTCCCAGATGCATCAGAATGTGTTGGTTTTTGAAGCTGTGACTCCCGTCTCATTCCACTCGTTCTGGAGCTCTGCTTGATTCTTGAATCTTGTCTGTTTGATAATCAGCTGAAACCCACGATCATCTCTTTTCCTGGTACATCTTCTCCTGCCACATTTTGTCCTTCTACTAGACTTTCCATCGATATGCTTGGACACAGCACTCTGTGAACAGCCAGTCTCCTTAGCTATGACCTTTTGTGGCTTACCCATCCTATGGATGGTATCAATGATGGTCTTCTGGCCAGTTGTCAAGTTTGCACTCTTCCCCATATTGAACCATCGCAACTGAGACAATTGAACCAAAGTGAAGCAGTTTAATGCAGGTGCTTTGAGTTTAGTAGATGATTAGTGTGTGACACTCAGTTTAAAACATTTATGGTCTGCAAAATTGGGGCTGATTTCTTCACAGTATTCTAAATTTTTGATTTCCTGATTTTGTGGGTTTTATGAGCTGGAAGCCCAAATTATGTAAAAATAAACAAATAAATACTTAAATTGTTTTTAAATTGTGGGCCCTGAATCTATAATCTATGCACGTATAACTTTTTGAATGGAATTATGGAAATAAACTTTTCCATGATATTTTTATTTTTTGGAAAGGATCTGTACTCATTTGTTGGGAGCACCGCGATATTCCCTGATGTGGCAACAACAATTTGGGGCGGTCTCATGGATGACTTCATGGCTGTGCCCACCACAGAGGAGTGGAAGAAAATTGCTGAGAGGTTTGAGGAGCAATGGGATTTTCCTCTCTGCTGTGGAGCACTGGGTGGGAAGCACATGGTCCTCCAAGCCCCTGCCAACTCCGGATCCTAGTTCTACAACTTAAGAGCCAGCCACACATACTTCAAAATATTCCTGCAATATTACTTTATCAGCATCATAATTAGTGCATCTGTTTGTATACACGTCAACAATTCATTTGCATATCATAATGAACATTGTCTGCTTATTTATTTTATCCATATGTTGTATTTAATTGATTGTAATATATTGTGAGGCAATAAAGCATCACTTTTGGAATAGCTTCACTGTCTAATGTATGGACTGCATTTAGGAGGTAACCAAACAAAACTAATTGTACACAGCAGTATAATAATACTGAAATAAACCTGACAATGACGTGATATCATGACATAAGGTAAGGCACATAAGGTTGTTTACGCATGTACTAATTATTTTTGTCTAAACAATGGAAAGGACAAAAAAAAAAGTAAAGTGGATTTATTGTCAAATATATATAATAACTAAACATTCATCTAGAACAAAATAATTTAAAAAATAAAATAAAATTTAAGTATAAAAGCCTGAATCCTTGCTGGAAAAGATTGCCAGCCGGACATTACTGATCCAATTGGTCCGAATTTAGAGTAAATGTGCTCTCTTCATACATTAATTTATTAATTTGAAATTTTATAAATTCCTTCCAAGGAAGGAATCATGCTTGTCATGAACAGTGAATCCACGTGGTGAGGTCGTGGTGGAGGAACGTTTGTATGCTCCTTCAGGAGACGAAGAAGATGCTCAATTCCTCAGCTCCTTTTGCATTTTCCTGTATGAAATGGAAACGACATTTTGTGATACAAAGCAGCTTGTAAAGGTTATGTTTTTTTTATTATATCAATAATGCATTTTATTTTGGGTGCTTTTCATGTCACCTACACGGGATTAAACCAACAATTCTAAAATGAATACATTAATAATAAAATACAACAACAAGGTACAAAAGAATCAATTATAGATAAGTAGTTAAACCCAAACCAGTTATAATGAATATAACTTAAAATATTGAAATTGAAGCCCAGAGAGAAAAAAAATTAATAAAAAATTAACCCAAAAGGAAAAGTATGGAATACAGTAATACCGATTGTGAAAAGCATACCATAATTTCTTATACAGGTAGTACACTTGTAGCCTATAAAATTGAATCCAAATGTTTTATGTACATACCCCCAGGCAGTCTTTGAGGTGGGGCAGAGGCAGCAGCCTTCTGTTCTCCTTGACCCTCCTCCAGCTCTCCCTCATCTGTCTGATAAAGTTAATCTGTAAATAGAAATAAATAAAGAGTGTGTATCTGTGTAATTAGGTGGCCGGTGGTTGTGCTAAAGCTTTGCCTAATGCTATTGCTAGTTTGGTTCACAGTTCAACAGCTGTAAACAAGTAAATGAATAAATTCACTTACCAGGTATGCCAGTTTTCTTCCTTCATAATTTTCCAAGCCTGCTCCTTTGCATGGTCCTGGTACTGATAACATGTCACGTCAAACAGCTCAGGGTGTCCACGGACTGCTACAATCACCTCCATTTTCCTCTACTCAACAACTGTACAGGACTCCGTGTGTGACGTAGTCCATTCTCGATGCTGATTGGCTGTCACCACGCAACCGTCGCTTGTAGTTCAACTTTCCCAACTTCGAGCGAACCGGCGAAGGAGGTGAATTTTCACGTGTCCGCAACACTCGTGCCGCGTCATACGCGCCTCCCGGCGCCTCTATTCGTGCGAACTGCATTTGCTTTCTGTGTAATCAAGCCACGTGAAACGCCCAAAACGTATCCGGTGTGAAGGCAGCATTAAGATTCTATACAGGTAACACATAATTTACCAATTCACTGACATCAGTCACAAAGTAAAGCAATCTTAAGATGATAACAAACATATTTGCTGTGAATACCTACAAATTGTTACAGGCTACATCACAGTTTTGCTTTTAAGCACAGGGTCAGTTTGTGCAGACGTGTTGCATTACTTAACTCTATGTACTCTTGTGTACTGCACACAGCTGCACAATATGTTAATACTTTGAAATATTTCAAATTTAGGTGAAGCATATCTGGCAAACAGAAGGAATAAGAACCACATTTTCAAGGGTTCTTCCTGCTGATAATCTCTCAAGAGATCATTTTCAGGGCTAATCATGGGACAACAACCAAGAACAGATTCTTCTTTACTGCGCCAATGTGCTGGTGTGGTGCTTTATTAAAGACTAATCAAAATCATTGACACTAAGATGCAGATTATGATCCTACTCCATCTGAGAGTTTCTATTCATACACACTTCAAGTTGCATTACAAGTTAATAATTTGCAGAGTTGAATTCTAAAGGCAGCAGACCATGAAATCTGCAAAATAAAATGTCAGTCTCAAATTTTTAGAGGCAATTGAAGTTGTCCGAGCTGAATATGGGCACTTTTAATAACTCAGAATCCCCGCTTTTCAGTACATTACCTTTTCTACCATCAAGGCATACGGTACAAATTGCCAATCGTGTTCTGTGGGTTTATGGTGGTCATTTGGATAACTTTGAAATATAACATAACCACACCCACAGTATAAGATAACAATCAGAGTGTATGCACTGACATGCAGAAGGCTGAGTAAATCATTTAACACATTAGGTATCACCATGAAGTGAATTGTTTGAATAAGCTTTACTGTGAAAGCAAAAATATAAACAAAAAAAAAAAAGCTTTAAATCTGAATAGGCCCCAAGACAAGAAATACATCTAAGCTCAGCAGAATCGGAGATGACAAAAAAACGTGCATTTTATCCTTCACATGAACAAATGCTTGTTGGAGACATTAGCACTGAGAGAAAGCGCTCTTGCAGCTGCAATATGTCTCACTAATCCATCACGATCCCCAAACCCCAGCACTCCACGTACAAAAGGCAGAGGGAGTGGTAGAGGACAACTAAAGTTCAAGACACTCGGAGAACAAATGTGGAAAGACAGCGAGTGGGTACAAACAACCTCACATTGCTAAGAGTTTCTGCTGCATATTTAAGTAGCTTAGTGTTAAATCTACCAAAGTGTGGCGAAATAACCATGAGCATGCACATAAGAAGTTCACATAATCATGCAAACAACATCAGCAAGACAAAACAAACACCCAAGTGCTTGCAAAGACAGTGATATCATGTGAAAACTCTGCTTCTTGTTAAGATTGCAATGCGAGACTGAATAATACACAGGAGCCTTTTCACAAAGCAAAAACTGTGGAGAGAGAAAAAATAAAATAAATAAATAAATAAAAAACTAACTCCAAAGAGTACGCCTAGTGTGACATCATGTCTTGATGGACTGGTATATAAATTCACTTCCTCTGTTTACTTTTCCGAAAACATTCCTAACAATGGTGACTTCAATTAGACTAGTGTTGTTTCTGCTGAAAAGGGACGAAAGCTGAATTTCTTTTAAGAATTTAACGCACTGTAAAAGTCTGTCTTCACAATGATTATGATGTTCAGTTTTGATTTACACTGCCATAGTTAATTTGTATTTATGATTGTGGTTGCATGTTGTATACAGCTTACAGTAAGATTGTTGTAGTTTCTGAGCACTATTATCTTTATAAAAATATATGCTTCATACAGCTCTCCTATTGGATCACATAAAGTTTTAGTACGGTATGTCCAAAGTCCAGCCCGCAGGTCACATCTAGCTGGCCCACATCCCTGTTTTTACCAGCCAGAGGAATTTTCTGAAGGCAATATAAATACAAATAATTAATTAATAATGGCTCATGCAGTCTTAGATTTTTTTTTCCCCCTGGTATCAGTGGTGATAATTTTGTGGCCAGCTGGTTTATCATTAGTTTAATTCCTAACAAGGCAGTGCCACTGAAGTGTTCTCAATGTCGGTACCAAGGTGGTTAAACAAGTTAATGAATAAACCCAAGAAGTTGTGAAACAAACTGGAAAGCTTCCTTCCTGCCATAATCATCAATAGTATCTGTTGTGTAAAACACAACTGCCAATTGTGCCCCTTTTTACAACCATGAGATACCTATCAAATGACAATGAGTAAAGTTTGAAAAATGACTGGTGGTGAGTGTGTAAGATGGATACAAACTTGAATTTTGGTTGTTAATTCACATGGAACAACAAGGCACAGCTGAATACTGCACTTGCTGAGTTAGATAATCAAACAGCTAAATAAAAAAGACCTTTGCAGCATTTTTAATGAAGTATAATCAATCATTACTCTAAATCCCATGGTAAATCAAATGACTGTCAGAAAACACCAGTCAGAAAGATTCTCAATAACAATATGCTTATTAACATGTTTATGGTTTACTATAGCGTAGGACTGGACTGCATCAAACAGATCTGTTTCTCTAGTGTTTACCATCTGGCACAGCTAGTAAGGCAACCAAAATATTAGCAAACCCTCTCACTATGCCACAGGGCAGTTCTACATTACCACACTAATATATGTTGAGTAGTTAACATTATTAGCATTATCTTTGCAAAGGTACTGTTTTGAAACAAGTCTTACAAAGAATCACATTAGCTTGTACAAGTGAACCTAATGTGACCAACGAGTGTGTATGGCTGTGGATGCATATTTCCAATACTTTTCCGACAGTTCACGTTTGTCATCATATTCCTCTATATCCCGAAGCACAATCATTGCAAAACGCATATGTAAAACTATTTTCTCAGTGTTGCTGTTGCAATGGAAAGTTGGCAGTTGACCAACCTCGCACAGGAAACCCTGAAGATGTGGAAAAAAAAAAAATCGACACATAACTAAGAGGCACTTGCAAACACCACCACTGGAGCTTTGTGTCAATTGTGTCCTTTGTGGTGCGCGTAGCCAGTGCTTTCGGTGTTGATCAAATGTGCTTGGGGCTTGTATTTTGGTGTGGACGTGAGGGCAAACTTACAGGTAGTAGGTGAAAGGACTGAGGGCAGCCGGGACCGTGGTCAGTCCTCTCCCGGAGCAGTCGGCACCTCCATCTTCATCGCAGCTGCATGAGGGGGAACAAACAGCCGGGGTCGACTGTCCTTGACCGGTGGCTCCAGGACGAAGAAAACACCACAGACACATCCAGAACAAACCCGAAGGCATTTCCCCAACGTAGCTTTAGGTGACTCCAATTGAAAAACAAAACAAAAAACCGGAGCCTTTGTTTGTGGTCTTATCGACGTCGACCTCTCATGTGGTGTGAAGCCGTATCAAGTTAAGCTTTCGCGGGCTTTGTAATAATAATTAAAAAAATATATAATAAATGGACGTTATATTGGGAGTCACTGTTAAAAAACCGACATGGTCCTCGAAGACGTGCGATGTGCCTTGCTGAAAGACAATTACACACTGCCTGTGCGTCGCTTCAGTCGTGAAGAAAATAAAGTTGTAGTGCTGGCGACAGCCGCGGTAGCCTACCTTACTGCCCCATTAACTAACCACAAACCGAGCGGCGCTCGTTCGTGCCAAAAAGCTCAAATCAATCGTTTGCCGTCCTGCTTTGCTTTCCACCGCTCGCCGCCGTTTCCTTTCCTTCACGCTCGGCTCCTAATGCTCCTAAATCCTGATATCAACAGCATGCGTGAAGCTCTGCAGGCAGTTTACTGGACAACCTGGAGCAGTGGGCCCTGCCTGCTTGCCTGCCTGCCTGCCTGTCTGCCTGTGTCACACTGAAAGCTGCACCGTGTGCCTTTACGCTCCTTTTAGGCAGCTTCAATCCTAACCTAAATTCACTATTGGGAAATACCGTACACATGCCATAATAGGAACTCCCAGTGGTCGTGATCGGGTGTAAGGAACTCATTATATTTAAGATTGATTTGTTCTATGTAGATAACTTAATGTGCCACCAGCTCTTTCTTTCCACTATGTATTTCATATTTAACACAGATCTGTGATTCAGTTGTGCTTGTTACGGCTTGTCTCTAAGGCACAGGTGTCAAACTCAAAGTGAAAGCAAATCATGTGTGTCAATGTCCATAATGCTTCTCTTCAATTCTGTACCCAAATTTCAAATTCTCATGTGTATTTAATAATAACATTGAGATCTTGCATGCATTTTTGTCACCAAACCCCCCCCCCCCTTTTTTTATTACAGTAACTTGCACAATAGTTGAACAAACTATTATCCTTATGATTTCAAAACTAGTTATCCATCAATTCGTTATTCATATGTAATACGATGATGAGGCAATTATACATAAGGTTTCACATTCATAAGAGCCCTCTGAGGGAAACCATAACTACAATCTGGCCCGCATCAAAAATGAGTTTGAGACACTTGCTATCAGGGGTCGCCACAGCCAATCACTTGCCTAATTTGCACCAGATAGCTTGCTGATGCAATCATCCCTTTTCTTTTTTCTTTTTCTTTTTTTTGTCCGGGCTGCATGAAAGGCAGCGGCAGCATGTACGTCACTATCAGTGTGTTAACTTGTCTTATAATTTTTCCGATGCTAAACCCCTGTTTACATGATGACTTGGTGCAGTGGTGTCCAAACGACGGTCCAGGAGCCATTTGTGACCCACTGTCTGTTTTAACTGAAATTAACAACAACGTCCATTTGCCTGCCTTGTACTACTTAATCTCTACACTGGACAAGGCAGTAGAAGAGAAGAACAAATTTGTTCTCATGTCACACTTGTTTTCCACCAATCACATCATTCAGCAAGACATGCTTCAGAATGGTGATTGTGTGCTCCAATTTCTGCTCTGTCTGGTCAGCTTAGTACAGAGAGCACTTGTTTTGGTTCGGAATTTGGAGATATGGTTCTCCTACTGCTGGGGCAGATTTAATGTGTTGTATTATTTTTGTATTATTATGCTTTTTATGTATCCGTAGCACTTTTCTATTGGGATACGGGGTCACTGGCCACACAAAAATCCTAGACGTTTCACTATATACACTTAGCTGTTTTCTTTTTAAATAAACGTGTAAGAAATATAAAAAGCATATCAAATTGCTTAACCTAGAAGCTTGAGAAAGGATATCCAAAACATTTGACCCAAGTCATACAGTTTAAAGGCAATGGTACCAAATACTAATTAAATGTATGTACACTTCTTTGAAGAAAGTAATTAAAAATTGGCCCAAAACGTCCTCTCATTATTCTGGCATTTAGGAAACAGAAATAATTTTGGTAATCCTTACTGCCCAAAAACAGGAAAGGTTTAGTCTGATTTGGTGTCAGACACTAAGGGGAAAAAAGTGTGTCTTTTAACTGTATTTACCCAAAAATGATCATGGCTTGTTTTTGGCATATTAAATAAATTAAAAGTGAAAAATGTCAGTGGCCCTTGCACAAAGACACCACACTTAGAGACAATAAAGAAACAAAAACACCACCGTTTTCTCCTAACTCTAAACCACGCCAAGATAGTTTTGGTTGCCAGCCAATCGCAGGGCACATATAAACAAACAACCATTCACACTCAAATTCACACCTACGGGCTATTTAGAGTCTTCAATGAACCTACCATGCATGTTTTTGGGATGTGGGTGGAAACCGAAGTACCCAGAGAAACCCCACGCAGGCACGGGCAGAACATGCAAACTCCACACATGCGAGGCTGGGATTTGAACCATGGTCCTCAGAACTGTGAGGCAGATGGGCTAACCAGTCTCGCACCTTGCCGCCAATTGCAAATCATCCTTTCAGAAAACAGAAATAGGAATTCCTCAAGGTACCACCCTTGGCCCCAGTCTATATATCAATAACCTCCCGGATATCTGTCCAGAAGTCAGTTTGCAAATGTATGTTGACGCGAGAGTTGTTCATGTGTCTTGTACACAGTCACAGTCAGTCAAAACTTGACAGAAAGCCCGAAAAAGATTTCCACATGGCTAAAAGAGACCTCCCTTACTCTTAACACCAAGAAAACCAAGTGTATTTCTTTTTCCATCCAAAAAAACAAAACAAAACAAAAAACAGGTACCCTCCTTCAGGTTCAAATAAATTGAGAACCCATTGACCAGGTACCAGAGGAGAAATATTTAGGAATAATTCTAGACTCACAGTTTAATTTCAAAAGTCAATTTGAAAGTGGCGGCACGGTGAACGACTGGTTAGCACATCCGCCTCACAGTTCTGGGGACTGGGGTTCAAATCCCAGCCCCGCCTGTGTAGACTTTGCATGTTCTCCCCGTGCCTGCGTGGGTTTTCTCCGGGTACTTCGGTTTCCTCCCACATCCCAAAGACATGCAGGGTAGGTTAATTGAATACTCGAAATTGCCCGTAGGTGTGAATGTGAGTGCGAATGGTTGTTTGTTTATATGTGAACAGTTCAGGGTGTACCCCGCCTCTTGCCCAAATATAGCTGGGAAATGCTCCAGCATGCCCATCTAACTAACTAACTAGCAACTAACTACCCCTACAAAAAAGAAACTAATTCCTGGATGCTCCAGCATCAGAACGGAACTCATTTCTCATGTCTTCATGCCCATCTCTGTGTCTTCTGTATATAGTTTTTCCTTCCTCTTATAGTACTTTGTGCTGCGAATTACATACATGCATCGGGCGACTGTGTTACATTTGGTCAACTTTTTTTTTTGTATCTGGCCCTATTGAAATACACCTATTCATTAAATCATTCATTCTTTGATTTTTCTGTATATGGTGTCACAATTTCAGAATCTGAATCATCTTTATTTGCCAAGTATGTCCAAAAACACACACAAGGAATTTTTCTCCGGTAATTGGGGTCGCTCTAGTACGACAACAGACAGTCAATTGACAGAGAACACTTTTGAGACATAAAGAGATTGACAAAACAGTCATTGAGCAATAAAGGGTTGCTAGTTATCTGGTAATGCCGGTACAATTTTTTATTTAGTTATTTATTTTTTTGACAATTGTGCAAAAAGATGCAGAGTCCTCTAGCACTTAGAGCAGTTCGAAAGACTAATAGAGCAATCGTCCGGTGCAATGACCATTGTGCAAAGGGCGCCGAGACTTCAAGCGAGTAGTGCGATAACCTGGGACAATGTTGATTGTGCAAATGTTGCAGATACTCCTCAATCAGTGTGCAAATGGAGCAGATGCTACTCAGGGATGAGTGGCCAGTATTGGTCAAAAACAGATATGCAAATAGTGCAGCATGGCGAGACTACTACAGTGAGTGCACGAGTAATAAATAATTGGCCCGACGGAAATGTGACAGCAAACTCAGACAAAAAAAATTGGCAGCATATTGCAATGGAATTGTAGGTTAGCTGTTAAAGAAGTTGATTGCAAGTGGGAAGAAGCTGTTGGAATGTCTACTAGTTCTAGTTTGCATTGATTAGTAGCGCCTACCTGAGGGAAGGAGACGGAAGAGCTGGTGACCGGGATATGGAGGGTCCGAGAGGATTTTTCACGCTCTTGTCTTAGTTCTGGCAGCGTGCAAGTCCTCAAGGGTGGGTAGGGGGGTACCAACAATCCTTTCAGCAGTTTTGATTGTCCGTTGCAGTCAGAGTTTGTCCTTTTTTGTAGCAGCACCAAAGCAGACTGCGATGGAAGAACACATGACTGATTCTATGACCGTGGCAGGCCGTGCTTTCTCAGAAGCCACAGGAAGTACATCCTCTGCTGGGCCTTTTTGAGGACAGAGTTGATGTTGATCGCCCACTTCAGGTAATGAGAGACTGTAATTCCCAGGAACTTGAAAGTCTCGACAGTTGGCACAAGGCAGCTGGACAGCGTGAGGGGCAGCTGTGGCAAAGGATGCCTCCTGAAGTCCATGATCATCTCTACAGTCTTGAGCGTTTTCAGCTCCAGGTTGTGTCGGCCGCACCACAGCTCCAGCCGCTCCACTTCCTGTCGATATGCAGACTCGTCACCGTCCTTCATGAGGCCGATGACAGTGGTGTCATCTGCAAACTTCCCGAGTTTGACAGCCGGGTGCGTTGAGGTGTAGTCGTTCGTGTAAAGAGAGAAGAGCAGGGGAGAGAGGACGCCCCAGTGCTGATGGTGCGTGTGGATGAGGTGGCCTCCCCCAGCCTCACCTGCTGCTGTGTCCTGCCCGTCAGGAAGCTGTAAATCCACTGTCAGATGGCAGGCGAGACACTGAGCTGGAGAAGCTTCGATTTTTGGATTTGGATTTGGGTTTTTGTGGTGTTGGTGTGGAGACAAAAGGTGGAGAACCCAAATGCAGGGAAGTAGGGAGGTAAGGCAGAAGTGCAGGAGTCTCAAAAAGGTACTTAATTCCAAAAATAAAAAAGTCAAACAAGGATTACACTAAATTAACAAAGTCCAAAACTCTAAATTAAAAGTAACAACAAAGCACATGAAAACAAAACACTCACCACGATGAAACACAACTATCCTAAACAAACATCTGATGACAATGCACCAACACAGTAAACTGACAAGACAATGAGCACCTGGACAGGACACGAGTGGTTGGAGGAAGCTGATTGGTAGACACAAGGGAGTGGTGTATGGTACTTGAGGACACAGGGGATTGTGCGCCACAAGTTCTGCTTTGCAACAAGTAGCCCCGCAAACCTCAGACGTAAACCGGGAAGAAACAATCCGAGCAATTTATTCTTTGCTGTTCCAGCTAGCTAGGCCCAAAAAGTTGGTTCTCAGATCAGTTTAAAAATATACTGTATATAATGCTGTTGGGCGTCACAGTGGGCAACTGATTAGCACATCTGCCTCACAGTTCTGAGGACTGAGGTTCAAATCCCAGCCCCGCCTGTGTGGAGTTTGCATGTTCTCCCCATGCTGCGTGGGTTTCCTCCCACATCCCAAAAACATGCATTAATTGAAGACTCTAAATTGCCCATAGGTGTGAATGTGAGTGCGAATGGTTGATTGTTTTTATGTGCCCTGCGATTGGCTGGTGACCAGTTCAGGGTGTACCCCGCCTTTCACCCGAAGATAGCTGGGATAGGCTCCAGTGTGCCCGCCACCCTAGTGAGGATAAGCGGAACGGAAGATGAATGAATGAATAATGCCACGATAAGGTGATGGCTTCAGGAGGCGTTAAACTAGGATATAGGACAAATTTCTTAACTTCTATTTGTCAACACCAGGCCGAAGTTTTACTCCATTTAATCGTAGGTCACTGTCATGTCATTAGGTAGGAGATAGCTGACGTTTCTAGCTAGGCAATGTTACAGGTGGTCAGACAGTACCACACTGTCCTTTTTGAGTTTGGAATCAGAATCATTATTTGCCAAATGTGTCAAAAACAAACAAGGAATTAGTCTCCGGTAGTTGGAGCCCACTCTAGTACGACTTTTAGGACACAAAAACACACTACGGAGAGTTATTGAGCAATAAAAGGTTACCAGTAATGTGGTAATGCTGATACAATGACAATTGTGCAAATGATGCAGAGTCCTTAAACTAATTAGAGCAGTTTGAAGTGACTAATGGTGCAATAATTTGTGACAATTGTCCAAATGGAGTAGAGTCCTCAAGAAATTTATGCAGTTTAAAGTGACTAGGAGTGCGATAATCTGATCACTTTAAACTGGAATGAGAGAAATGAGCCTTTGCCATCTGCATGTGTTAATATTGCCAAGGTGCTACTGACGAGCTAACTGGCTGGATGCCCATAATCACCCATCCATCCATTTTCCGAACCGCTTATCCTCACAACGGTCGTGGAAGTGCTGGAGCCTATCCCAGCTATCATCGGGCAGGAGGCGGGGTACACCCTGAACTGGTTGCCAGCCAATCGCAGGGCACACATAGTGCAGAGGTGCAGTCGTTCGTGTAGAGAGAGAAGAGCAGTGGAGAGAGGACACAACCTTGGGGCGCCCCAGTGCTGATGCTGCGTGTGGATGAGGTGGTCTCTCCCAGCCTCACCTGCTGTGCCCTGCCCATCAGGAAGCTGTAATTCCACTGGCACAGGGCAGGTGAGACGCTGAGCTGGAGAAGCTTGGATGAAAGGAGTTCAGGGATGATGGTGTTGAACGCTGAGCTGAAGTCCACGAACAGGATCCTCACATAGGTCAGTGCACTGTCGAGGTTTTCAAGGATGAAGTGCAGTCCCATGTTGACTGCATCATCCGCAGACCTGTTCGCTTGGTAGGCAAAGTGTCCTTTTCAAATCTGCAGTAGAAGGTATTCAAGTCGTTGGCTAGTGTGCTATTGTTCTCAGCTTGGGGGGATCGTCGCTTGTAATTAGTCAGCGATTGGAATGCATGCCAGACTGATTTAGAGTCGTTAACGCTAAACTGTTTTTCCAACTTTGCTGCATAGTTCCTCTTTGCAATGTTAATTTCTTTATTCAGCAGGTTTCTAGCGCGATTATACATGGCCCTGTCCCCGCTCTGATGTGCGTCCTCCTTAGCTTGGCGAAGCTGTTTAAGTTTGGCAGTGAACCACGGCTTGTTGTTGTTGAAAGTGCGAAATGACTTTGGTGCACACATATCTTCACAGAAACTGATATAGGATGTGACAGTGTCCATATATTCATCCAGGCTGCCAGCTGAATTTTCAAAGACACTCCAGTCTGTGCAGTCTAAACAGCTTTGAAGTTCCATCTTTGCTTCATTGGTCCACTTTTTCACTGTTTTCACTGTAGGCTTCGCGCATTTCAGTTATTGCCTGTACGTCGGTATTAAGTGAATTAAGCAGTGATCAGACGAGCCCAGGGCGGCACGAGGTATAGCACGGTATGCGTTTTTTAGCGTAGTATAGCAGTGGTCTAAAATGTTATTTTCCCTGGTAGGACAGTTGATGTGCTGCTTGTATTTAGGGAGTTCGTGGTTGAGTTTAGCTTTGTTAAAGTCCCCGAGAATAATGAGGGGTGAGTCCGGGTGTTTTTTTTCCAATTTCGTTGACTTGTTCGGCGAGCGTTAGCAGTGCGGCGTTCGTGTTAGCTTGAGGCGGGATTTACGCTCCAGCGAGGATGAATGATGCAAACTCACGCGGTGCGTAGAATGGCTTACAGTTCAAAAACAGCGACTCCAAATGTGGAGTGCAGTGTGTGCTGAGCTCCGTGACGTCCGTACACCATTTTTCGTTGATATAAAAGCATATCCCGCCGCCTTTTGTTTTCGCTGATAACTCCGTGATACGATCTGCTCGGTGAAGATGAAAACCCGGAAGCATGACGGCGCCGTTGGGTACAGCGTCACAAAGCCAGGTCTCCGTAAAGCACATGGCGGCGGTACGTCCAAAGTCTTTACTGGTCTTTAACAGAAGATGAAGCTCGTCCATTTGGTTGGGTAGGGAGCGTACATTCGCGAGGTGGATTGACAGGAACGCCAATCTGTATCCTCTCTTGCGGAGTTTCACCTGGATGCCGGCTCGCTTCCCTCTGTGGCGTCGCCTCCGCCTCCATGCGCCGAAAACCACGGACACCTCTGCAGTGATTAACTCGGGGGGGAAAAACTGAGCAGATTTGCGATATGATGAGACAAGTGGCCCCACAGTTTGAAGTTCTTATGAAAATGATTCAGAAGAAGGAACCAGTTGGCACAACGCCCAATACCGCCACGGTACCAACGTTTTCATGTGAAGCAGTTACCATGGAGCCACCTGCCACCTCCGCTGCTGTCTGCCCACAGCTCTCTCGACCGGAGAGGTTCTCAGGAGATTCAGGGAATATTAAGCTGCTCATCACACAGTGTGAACTCCACTTTGAGCTGCAGGCAGCTGCCTTCCCCACTGAGCGGGCAAAAATCGCTTTTGTCATTTCCCACCTGACTGGTCGTGCGGCGGCGTGGGCTACTGCTGAATGGAGCCGCAATTTCGCTGCTTGTCATTCTTGGGCTTCTTTCATAAAGACGATGGAGCAAATTTTCAGTATTCCACGCCAGATCGTGAGACAGCTCGCTCCCTTGTCACCTTAAAACAAGGCAAGCGCATGGTATCAGATTATGCGATTGAGTTTCACATTCTAGCAGCTGAGAGTCAGTGGAATAACAAGGCACTGCCAAACCAAGGCAGATCCCCTGTTTCTGGTCTCAATCCACTGGCTAGCGTCACCACTGAAGAACACATGCAACTGGGCAGCTTCCATCTCTCCCCTGAGGAACGTCAACACCGGCTGAGAGAAAGGCGGTGCTTCTACTGCGGGCAGTTGAGCAACTGTCATGTCAAGGTTGCCAGTGCCAGAAGCAAGGGTACAGGAGAGGTGAGTCTGAATTTCATTAAGGAAGACCCTGCCTGGGTTCTTCCTAAAGTGACACGATGCTCTCCTGATCAAGAAATTCTACACCTGTATTAATTGACTCTGGTTCTGACGCAAACTTACTCAACTCCCTCCTTGTTAGACGGATACACTTTAGAACCTTTCAAATAAAACGCCACCGCAACACCTAAGCTGCAGACGGCAGTTTTATGGGCAAGATCACTCACCGCACCCAAACACTCACATTGACATTTCCTGATTAGTTTTCATGTTTTTGACGCCATGAATTATAACCTTATTTTAGGGACCCCATGGTTGAAATTACAAAACCCTCACATTGACTGGTCCTCTGGGCATGTTATGTCATGAGGCAGCACTTGGGCCCAGAACTGTTTCAAGCCTCCATGTATTGTTCAGGGATATGTTTCAAATGAAAATCCACAGACCCCATAAAGGTCTCCTGACTTATCTCAAGTGCCCACCTGTTACCAGGACATTAAAAACGTTTTTTTCCAAGTCCAACGTCAAATCTCTTCCACACCACAGACCTTATGACTGTGCAGTTGACTTGCTGCCTGGAACCACACCTCCACGAGGGAGGTTGTTCTCTCTTTCAGGGCCGAAACACAAGGCTATGAAGGAATATGTGGATGAATCACTGGCAGCCAGGATTATTCGCCCATCTTCATCCCCTGCGGGAGCCGGATTTTTCTTTGTGGACAAGACTCTGCGACGCTGTATCGCTTACCGGGGTCTCAACGACATAACTTTGAAAAACAGGTACCCTCTTCCTCTCATCTCCACCGTCTTTGAGTTCCTGGAGGGAGCCAAGGTTTTCACCAAACTAGATTTAAGAAATGCAAAAAAATCTAGTCAGGATAAGACTAGATTTTGGGTGATGAAAACAGCATTCAACATACCAACGGGACATTACGAGTATTTGGTAATGCCTTTTGGACCAACTAACGCTGCAGCTGTTTTCCAGAACTTTGTCAATGATGTCTTGCGTGACATGTTGAATGTGTACGTTTTTCTATATTTGGACAATATTTTGATATTCTCCCCGGATGAGGAGACTCACATCATTCATGTCCACTCTGTGTTGCAGCAGTTACTGCAGAATGAACTATATGTCAAGGCTAAAAAATGTGAGTTCCACAAGGCGTCCGTTTCTTTTCAGGGGTTCGTGCTGGCTCCAAGTGAAATGAAAATGGACCCTTGCAAAGTTGATGCCGTAACGAATTGGCCCACTCCCACATCACGCAAGGATGTACAAAGGTTCTTAGGGTTCGCTAATTTCTACAGAACGTTCATTAGAAATTTCAGTTCTATAGCCTCGCCTTTGCATGATCTTACCTCACCACACAGACCTTTCCTATGGAACCCGCTTTGTCAGTCAGCTTTTCAGAAAATAAAATCGAGCTTAACCTCCGCTCCCATCCTCACTTTGCCAGATCTCAAACAGCAGTTTGTGGTAGAAGTTGATGCATCTGATGCCGGTATAGGAGCAGTGCTCTCCCAGAAATGTCTCAAGGATGGTAATTTACATCCTTGTGCTTATCTGTCTAAAAAACTGACTCCAGGCGAGAGAAATTATGACATAGATGACTGTGAACTGCTGGCAGTCAAGGTGGCTTTGGTGGAGTGGAGGCACTGGCTAGAGGGGGCACATACTCCGTTTTTAGTATGGACAGATCACAAGAACCTGGATTACCTTAAGTCTGCTAAGAGACTAAATACGAGGCAGGCTAGATAGGCTCTGTTCGTCACAAGATTCAATTTCACATTATCCTACCGACCTAGTTCTAAAAATGGTAAGCCAGATGGTTTTATCGCGTATTTTCAGCAAAGGGGATTATTTGTCCGAGCCTAAAATCATGTTTCATTTCTGATTTTATTTGCGACATTGAGACTGCGGTAAAAGAGGCTCTGAAGAACACTCTTAGCCCTGAAAGTTGCCCTGAAAACAGGATTTATGTAGTTCCGACCTTAAGGGGAAGAGTCATCCACTGGGCTCACACTAACCGGACTGTATGTCACCCAGGCATTGCCAAAACTCAATCTGTGGTCGAACAGCGCTTTTGGTGGCCCAATGTTAGAAGGGATGTTATCAACTATGTCAATGCTAGCCAGGTATGTGCTGCTAACAAGCCCTCTCGTAAACGTCCTTCTGGGGAGTTGCGACCCCTGCCAATACCACAACGTCCTTGGTCAGACATCTCCGTAGATTTTGTGACGGGACTACCGGCCTCTAAAGGAAACACCACCATTCTCACAGTCGTGAACAGGTTCTCTAAGATGGCACACTTCATTGCACTTCCGAAGCTCCCCTCAGCTAAAGACACTGCCGAGTTAATGATACACCAGGTATTCAAGTTTCATGGTTTCCCCAAGAATGCGGTATCTGATAGGGGTCCCCAATTCATTTCATGATTTTGGAAGGAGTTTTGCAGTCTCATAGGTGCTACCATCTGTCTGTCATCTGGCTTTCACCCTGAAACCAATGGACAAACCGAGAGGCTGAACCAGGACCTGGAGACTGGGCTCCGATGTCTCGCTGCACAGGAGCCACAATCCTGGTCTCAGAAACTGGTTTGGGTCGTGTTTTCTCACAATTCCCTCCCTTCTGCATCCACTAGTCTATCGCCTTTTCACGTTGTGCATGGTTACCAACCATCTTTGTTTCCTGCCATAGCCCCAGAGTCCACAGTTCCAGCGGCATTTACCTTGGTGAGACGCTGCAGGAGGACCTGGGAGCGAGCCCGCCAGATGTTGCTGCGCCAGGGACGGTCCTAAAAGACTGCAGCTGACCGTAGGAGGACACCGGCCCCGAACTACAAAGTGGGTCAGCGAGTTTGGCTCTCCACCAAGCATATTCCACTCCGGGTGGAGTCCCGGAAGCTCAATCCTAGGTTCGTTGGGCCCTTCCCCATCACAAAGATCATTAACCCTGTCACCGTGAAGCTTAGGCTCCGAAGGTCGATGTGTGTCCACCCTTGCTTTCCATGTCAGCCTGCTCAAGCCAACCCAGGAGTCCCCTCTGGTCGCGCCTTCCAGGCCACCTCCTCCCCCCCGGTTCGTGGATGGGGGCCCTGTCTTCACTGTGAGGCGGCTGTTGTCGTCTCGTCGGAGGGGGAGGGGGTTTCAATATCTGGTGGACTCGGAGGGCTATGGGCCTGAGGAACGTTCATGGGTGCCGTCTGCGTTTACCGTGGATGACTCACTCGTTCGGGACTTCCACGTTGCGCATCCTGGGGCTCCGGGGCCGTCTGGGGCCGGCCCTTAAGGTGGGGGGGGCGGTTACTGTCATGGGTGTGTGTTCTGGTTGTTGTCTTCCCCCTGTCTCATACACACCTGCTCCTGAGAGCATCTTCACCACCTGTGCCTCGTTCACCCTAATTACCCCTTGCATTTAACCTCGTGTCTCATTCTTTCTAGTCGCCAGCTCATTGTACCTTGTCATCGCGTTCCAGCATTCCTTCTTTCCACGTCACCGACTCACAGTAAGACTAGACCCTGTTCCGATTATCGACCTTGCCTTTTTGCCTCACGTTTTTGGATGCTGTTGCCTTTTTGGATTGCCTGCCTGTGTACCGACCTCCGCCCGCATTTCAAAACCTCTCTTTTTTTAAACTGTCCATTTGTAGTGGAGTTGTGAATTTTTGGGTCCTATCCTCTGTTCCGTTCATGAAAGTTTCAGTGGGAACCAGTGCCTCAGTGTGTACGAATTTTGCAGCACCTGTACAAAAGAATTATATTTTTAAATATTTGCATTTTTGTGTATTTTGCATCACTTTTGTACTAATAATCAAATTTTACAATGAAAGAATAACATGTAGGATATTTGAATTGCTGTTAAATGTCAAAATTGACTCAATCAGGGTTAAGATGTCAGAAAGTTTCAGAACGACGTGACAATTCCAACCAAAGGCTTTCCGCTGTGGCATTAACTGATTAATCTAATAGTTACCTTTACTGTTCATCCTTTTGAACCGACCAAAAGACTATCCATAACCAGGAACAAGGCATGCAGGATAGGTGCTGAATCAGCCTAATTTTTCTTATGGGAAGTGGAGAGAAAGTGTATTTAAATTTTGATTCTCAGTGGTATGAGGTTAAAATGACAGAAAAACATTGGAAAATAACCTTACAAGCCTCTTGGCAGGTCATATAATCCTTTTGTGATTTGTCCAGAAAATAAATGGCTTATACTTCCCCCCGAGCAAATGGCACTACTTCTCTAAAGTGAGTTTACTACCAAAAGTTCAAGGCTGCTTATGTTATGATTTCTTTCTGAAGATGATTGGAAAGAAGAATCTGCAACAGTAAGCATAGAAGCAGAGGTAATCAGACTTTAAGGGCCTTGAGGCAGCACCGGGTCTCCTCCGACCAAAAGAATGGAATCTTGAAAGTGGTGACGGCTGTCAGAGGAGCTTTTCGAGCGGCTTTCAGTTGGTTGAATTGTGGTTGGTTGAAAGGTCTGGATAGCAGGATCAAACTCCATCTGTCCAGAAACTACACAGAAGCCAAGAAAGGAAACTTTGAGAACTGAAACTCAAATGTCTGGCAAAAAGTAAGTCAGAAAAACACCACGATGGACATAATGGATGAGCGTTTTCTGAGATATAGTCCACTGTCCCCATCACAAAACCTTTAGTAACTTTACAGCTCCTGTAAAGCCTAAGGCAATGGAAGAAACACAGAAAATAGCAAACTATCAAATTAAAACCAGCAACATCACAGATCAAATCATTCTGTCCCCCCACTTGGCACTGGCATGACACTTGAATACCCTGTATTATGCTCAAAAAGGTACACCAGAGTCATTTATGTTTAGAATGTAAATCCAGTGGCTATAGTGGAGGTCTATTTATGTCACGAGTGAGGATCACCAACAGGATACATTAGTGGTTCCACTATTATTGCTTCCGAACTCCTCTCCTCCAAGCTTCTCCACCTCAGCGTCTGGCCTGCCATCTGCCAATGGATTTACAGCTTCCTGACAAGCAGGACACAGCATGTGAGGCTGTGGGACACCACACCATCCACACGCATCATTAGCACCGGAGCGCCCCATGGATGTATCCTCTCTCCGCTGCTACACGAAAGACTGCACCTCAACGCATCCGGCTGTCAAACACCTGAAGTTTGCAGACAACACAACAGTTATCGGCCTTATCAAAGATGGTGACAAGTCTCCAGATTGATGGCAAGTGGAGCGGCTGGAGCTTTGGTGCAGCCAACACAACCTGGACCTGAACACCCTCAAGACTGGAGAGATGATCGTGGACTTTGGGAAACATCCTTCGCCACAGCTGCCCCTGAGCCTGTCCAACTGCCCTGTGTCAACCTTCAAGACCTTCAAGTTCCTAGGAATTAAGTCTCTCAGAACCTGAAGTGGGAGACCAACGCCAACTCCATGCTCAAAAACGCCTAGCAGAGGATGTACTTCCTGCGGCTTCTGAGGAAGCACGGCCTGCCACAGGGGCTGTTGAGGTAGTTCTACACAGCAGTCATCGAATCAGTCCTGTGTTCATCCATTGCAGTCTGGTTTGGTGCTGCCACAAAAAAGGACAAACTCTGATTGAAAAAGACAATTAGGACTGCCGGAAAAATTGTCAGTACCCCCCTATCCATCCTTGAGGACATAAATTCCAACAGCTTCTTCCCTCTTGCCATTAAACTGCTAGAGGCTCAGTGACTATCTGTAGTGTGTTTATATGTTTTTATGTCTCAAAGTATTTACTGTAAAAATGGCTCTCTATTGTCATACTCGTGCGGCTCCAGCTAACAGAGACAAATTCCTTGTGTCTTTTTGACATTCTTGGCAATAAAGAGAATTCTAATTTTGATTCTCCATAGAGTAACCTGGATCCTCGCTTCTCAACATGGCGGCATGCGTTGGACTTCCAGGTCATGGATGATGCTCAGAGGAGCGAGGAGGGTTATATATAAGAGAAATGAGATCCACACTGAGATATGCAACAGGTGTATGGAAAGATGTTGAAGGAAATCTGGTGGAGAGAGTGAAGTGGTCACAGATTCAGGCTCATGACACACGCCCTTCGATCCACTTGCAGAAAAAAATCCAATATTTCATCTCTGATAATCAGAGGTAATAAGTAGGTAGGTAAGGTAGTAACGCGCTACATTTAATTTACTCAAGTAACATTTTCCATAAACTGTACTTGTCAGAGTACTTAAAATGCACTGTACTATTTACTTTTACTTGAGTCATATTCTAAAGTAACAGTAATCTTGCTCTTACTTACTCTTACAATATTTGGCTACTCTACCCACCTCTGCTGATAATTGACATAGTAACTCACTAGTCCATCAAGATGAAAAATGTTTTTTTAAGACCAACAATGTTAATTGGTTCAATGCTGGTCTATTAGATTTCACTCAATTATAAATTGCAATTCCTGAGATTTTGCATGTGAATATCATTATTGCTTTCTGTTAGTGGCTTCTAGTCAATAGAGGGTGCTATGGTGCCGTCCTCCCACTCAAGACAAATATTAAGTAATGAAAATGACATACCATAATAAAAATATTTTAAAATATATGTGTAGCTATTTTTAGATGAGAAAGATAAATGGTATATAGTTAATGATGAGTAACATTGATTTGTTTGTCTCTCGTCTCATTTTATGACCAAGTTTGGTGTAACAGACACTTTACCCATTGACTGTCAATAAAAGTTTGATGTGCAGGAGGTCCTCTTGCAATGCAAAATATATGGTCAAGGTAGGGCATTGAATTCCTGCGCCTACAAAGGAATGCACCTTCCCACCATGGTGCTGACATCACATCCGGTCTGGATATTGCAGATCGACCAGTGGAACGGAATGTCTATCCTCTGTGTCTGTGCACGCAGCACTTGTGCATTCTGTGGTGACATGTAGACTTCCTGGTGGAATACTAAATTCCTTTATTTTTGGACACATCAGTCCTGACGTTTTATCCGATATCTATTATATCGGGGTCCGTTTTATCGAGGTCCCACTGTATTTCAAGTTTTACATCTCTTCGTACCTCTTGCTATCAGGAATGCTGGCTTTGTGTGGTGCTCACTCGCACACGAGTGGCGTGTGCGTGTGTGTTGATCACTACTGCTCTTGTTTAGAAATTTGAATATGACTAAAATGTTATTCATCCATCTGTTCTCTTCCGGGGTCAGGTCGCAGAGGCAGCAGCTTAAGGAGGGAAGCTCAGACTTCCCTCTCTCCAGCCACTTCAGGGATAAAATGTTATTAATGTCTTTATTTAGTGATGTCTTTCTTAGTGTGACTCTTTATTATGCAAAATATACAGACCCTTTCCAAAAAAAATTAATATCATGGAAAAGTTTATTTATTTCCATAGTTCCATTCAAAAAGTGAAACTTTCATAGATTATAGATTCAGGGCCGACAATTTAAACAATTTCAAGTATTTGTTTATTTTTACATACCAGTCAGGCTGTACCCCGCCTCTCGCCCAGAGTCAGCTGGGATAGGCTCCAGCACGCCTGTGAGCCTGGTGAGGATAAGCTGTACGGAAAATGGATGGATGTTTTTTTTTTTTTTTTTACCACCAGTTAAGTTCACTAAATAGATTTCCTTCTGTTTTCATTGAATGATGTTGGGATTTAATGACTACCTGTTGCCCGCTAATTATTTCCCCCTTTTCCTTTTTTTAGTACCTCTTATCCTTATAAAGGTCGCAGGTCAACTGGAGCCTATGCTAGGTGATTTAGAGCGAGAGACGAGGTACACACTGAACTGGGCGCCAGTCAATCATACTGAACAAAGACAAACAATCCTTCACATTAAAGGACAATTTAGAGTCTTCACTTAACCGAAGAAAATTGTTTTTGGAATGTGGGAGGAGGCTGGAGTACCCAGAGAAAACCCACATAAGCATGGCCAGAACATGCAAACTCCACACAGGTAGGCCGGAGCCCGGATGTGAACTGTGAGGTGGATATCCTCAGTGGCAGTTGCTGATCTTGGTGATATGGGTAGACCAGGGCGGCATTCTGTGAGGGTTGGCACTGCATTGCAAAGACAAAATAGTATTTTACAAAAACAGTAGTACGCCCAGTATCTTCAAAAGAGTGAAAGGTAAGACAGTACATGGTTGGTATGAAATGCCAGTTTTGAAAGGCAGAATACCAACAAGCAGTAACTAATGTCTAACAAACGCACACTGTGGGATTGCAAAGAAGGTATATTGCGCTATGACATGAGATTAATCTAAAGCTGCCGTTTTTTTTTTTGCTGTTTTAAAAAATGTAATTGCCATTTCTTAACACAGTTGTAGCCTTAGCTGGATTTGTATGAAGGGAAACACTACCCCACAGTGGTTATAGTTTCTCAGTGCTTCACACTATTTTCGTCCCTCATGCTCATTTGTATAATGTCCACATGGAGTACTGTAGTTGCGTTTGGGCCTTGTTCTTGAGTGGAGGTTATTAATGTTTTAAATTGTGTTTTTGAATCTCTCTTTTGAACACTTTCTTGTCCAGCTCAGATACGATATCTATAGTCCTCACCAGGCGATCTGCATCACTTTTAACTGATGGGTAACTAACATTGTAGTGTTTTAGTGCAAATCTTGAGTTAGTTTTCTTTGATTTGTCATATTACACAGGAATTTATTCTGCAAGATTACACTTTTAGTAGAGCAATAAAATGTTTTTTTATATTACTAAGTTTATGAAGGTAACTGTTGGCAGACATTTGTCTTTTTAACACCTTGTACTGTTTTATGTAGTTTAAAGTAGTTATTGTAAGGTTGGGTTCATGTGCATGGCTTTTAAATTCTTGTGATGATGTAATCTTCCAGGCGGCACGGTGAACGACTGGTTAGAGCGTCAGCCTCACAGATCTGAGGAACCGGGTTCAATCCCCGGCCCCGCCTGTGTGGAGTTTGCACGTTCTCCCCGTGCCTGCATGGGTTTTCTCCGGGCACTCCGGTTTCCTCCCACATCTCAAAAACATGCATTAATTGGAGACTCTAAATTGCCTGTAGGTGTGAATGTGAGTGCGGATGGTTGTTTGTTTGTCTGTGCCCTGCGATTGGCTGGCAACTGGTTCAGGGTGTACCCCGCCTCCTGCCCGATGACAGCTGGGATAGGCTCCAGCACGCCCGCGACCCTAGTGAGGAGAAGCGGCTCAGAAAATGGATGGATGGATGTAATCTTCCATTGCAGAGTTAATAATAGAGCAGAGCTCTAAAAAGAAGCTCATGAATGAAAGAATGAAGCAGTCTGTATGGACTCTTGTTATGCAAATGGGATGGGATGCTTTCTTTTTTTTTTGCTCCTATTTTGATGAAATTGTGAATATTGCTGCTGTGATCTAATTTCCCTCACGGGAGGAATCAATCAATCAATCTATCTATCTATCTATCTATCTATCTATCTATCTATCTATCTATCTATCTATCTATCTATCTATCTATCTATCTATCTATCTATCTATCTATCTATCTATCTATCTATCTATCTATCTATCTATCTATCCATCTATCCATCCATCCATCCATCCATCCATCCATCCATCCATCCATATAAATCAGCCAACTGGCAGACGCAAAAACTTGCATCCAAAATGAGCAGTTGACAAACACTCAAGGGTTTGGTGACTATTTCACAGTACTCAAGGGAAATGTTCCTCGATTAGAACCACTCTCAGAGAAGATTGTGTGCAAATGGGACACTCTATTGCTAATGTGATCAGTTATATAAGACCATCTAATTCCTTGGCTAGAAATGTCTGCTATTCCTAACTGACACAAATGAAATTGTAAACTACTTATAACCTCATTTAAGATCTAAAGGTAAATTTCAAACTGCAAGGTCAACCATATTTTTAAAGAAATCAGTGTTTCTGAGTATAAGAGCAAATATTATTGACTATTTATCCTTTATTTAGCCAGAAAACCTATAATTGACAGTAAATATCTCTTTTACAAGAGTGTCCTGGTCTTAATAATTAATTACTGAAGAATGTGCATAAAGTATGTGGTGTTTTTTGTATTATTATTTTGTATTACTATACAGGGTGGAACGGTGGAGACTGGTTAGCACATCTGCCTCACAGTTCTGAGGACCTGGGTTCAAATCCAGCCTCGCCTGTGTGGACTTTGCATGTTCTCCCTGTGCCTGTGTGGGTTTTCTCCGGGTACTACGGTACCCTCACACATCCCAAAAACAAGCATGGTAGGTTAATTGAAGACTGAAATTGCACATAGGTGTGAATGTGAGTGCGAATGGTTGTTTGTCTATATGTGCCCTGCGATTGGCTGGCGACCAGTTCAGGGTATGCCCCGCCTCTCGCCCAGAGTTAGCTGAGCAAGCTCACGACCCTAGTGAGGATAAGCGGTACGGAAAATGGATGGACTGGATGGATGGATGAATTACTATACAGGCATTACGTTTAAATGATTTTGAGATCAACCCTCAATAAAGAAGTGATTTTCTAGTTATAGAGTTTATTTCTCATCACAAACTGACCACTCTCTCACCATAGGAACTTCACACTGATTAATTTTGACTTCAACAAAATTGAAACTAGCTTTGCACGTGTAAGAACAATTTTTCTTGACCTGCGGCATCTCCGGTGAAGTCACCTCACAATAAAGTAAGACTACTATTTTCTTTTCCTTTCTCTACCATTTTGCTCCTTTTAGTTTTGATGTTCAGTAAGACCACGAAACTTCATGAACCAATATGATGTTTAAGGATAATACATTTTATTCATTATTAGCCAGTCTGGGATATTTAGACAGTAATGGCAGACAAAGCTATCCGTCTGTCCCCATGCATGTGTCAGGAGGCACAATGATCACCTTCTTCTCCATCGACCTTGGATAGTCGTTTCCAGACTGTAATAAAGATAATTTTGTCTGATGACAAAAATAAGGAGAATCTCAGGAAAAAAGATCATTGCAGCAGAGAGGGCTACAAATGAATGAAAGAAGATAAATACTTCATTGCCATTTCAGGGGAATTAAGTATTTGTTATTTTTATATTACTGTATATAAATAACCTTTGGATAACGCTGTGATCTTGAGCCAGTGAAAGGAGCCTTTGAGGACATACATCGTCATGTTGCAATTTCAGTCTAAATGCGCTGTTGTTGCTCATAGGTGTCATTTACACCAATTGCATATCTCTCATATGAGAGCCTCTATAAACCTCTAGCCAAAGCTAAATAGAACTTAATAGAAATTGGATCGGGTTGTACTGACTCAGATAGATGACGATTTTGAACATGGTGACCCAGAAATTTAAACTATTAAGCCCTTCAGCTAACATTCTCATTTGAAAGGTTACTCGTGGTTATATTTTAATTCCTCTGAAGCCATAGAGGACAAATTGCATCGCAGTCTTAAAGCTAAACGCTACTGTGCTTGTTAAAAGTTACTGGAGATGACGCATTAACAGGAAAAGAGGACAGATGACTCCATGTGTTTAAAATACAACTGCAGTTAGCAATAATTGCATTAAGACACAGAAGATGGCGTATATGCCTTTCAGCCATAATTTTTCTTCAGACAAAAGGTCAACAATTTGAGCCACAAATTACCCTTTTGGTCTTGCATTACTGTCCAGTATTGTGTCATTCTTTCTCTCTGTATAAATGCACACTGTGATATTGTGCCCTCGTGTTATATTCTTGTATTAGCAAATGCATCAGCACAGTGCCTACTGTTCTTTCTCAATATTCTGTGACATACGTCTGATGTCCTTCAGATGAACACCAAGTGCCTGACTGAAACCATCTGTACCTGTAGCACATTTTCTCTCAGAAAGTACTTTCTCTACAGGAAAGTGCAGAAACCTTGAGAGTTGTTCAGCTTTATATAGACAGTAATCCCTCACTTATCGCGGCGGGAAAACGTGAAATCTGCAAAGTAGCAACCACATAATTTGGCCAGTGTTGCATGAGAATTCTTTTATAGCATGAAGCATGTTTCTTTTTCTTTTTATACCACGGCAGAAAAGAAACTCTTTGAAGGTTATTTTGACACTTTTAGGCCCCCAAAACGGGCAAATCACCTCACTCCCCAGTATTCCAGCCTAAACCACCAACCCTCCACCTCCTTTCTGACTTTACCTGTGTATAATAATTCATAACCAAGTGGAAATGTATTATTGGTTGCTTGTATACAAAGTCGGGTGTCTCAAGTGGCTGCCCACCCACTGTATCAAGCGTGGAATTAAACAACCAAGTTAATCTTTTGTTTATTTATAAATAGGATCCCCATGAGCTCCCACTGTGGTAGATGCTAATCTTCCTGGGTTCCAGAATAATAAAAACTAAAACGCAATACAGTAATCCCTCATTTATTGCGGGGGTTAGGTTCCGCACCACAGCTGCAATAGGTGAAATCCGCAAAGTGGTGACCATGTTTTTTAAAAATTATTATTTATACAAATTTTAAAGCTGTATGAACATCTCCAGACTCTTAACTAATCTCCCCCACACTCATATTAACCTCAACCATACTCTTAAAACACATTCTATACTCTTAAACATCTACTGAACTCTAAAACATACAGTAATGCGCATATTTAATCTGTGTTTTAATGAATTTATTTTTTTTTTTTTTTTTTACAGTTTTAATGTTTGAGGCTAGGAAGCATTTCTTTTACCAGAAACATATTACAGCATGCACTAAAAATCCCACAATGTGGTGAATTATGCGCAGTAGGAATATGAAAAAAAGTCTGCAATGCACTGAATCCGCAATAGGTGCACCGCGATATTGTGAACCGCGATTATACAATACAGAGATAGAGGAAATCCCCCCCCCCTCAAAAAAAAGAAAATTGTAGAAGAAATACAAGCCGAACAGAAATTTATGAGGCGTGAAAAGGTTGTAAAATTCACGTGTTCATATGTTGAACGCAAATTTTTAAGCAGCATATTTATGAAAATATGTCAGTGAGCAAGCTGAATTTTACTGGACTGTCTATGACATGGCAACATCAAGTTCTTGCCAGAGCTTGTCAGTTCAGCTGTGCGAAAATCCGAGTGGTGGGGACGGCTGGCCAAATTTAGGGAGGCTCGTCTTTATCTGTCTCTTGTACACTGCACAACTAAAACCTTTAAATGAGCATGATTCTAAAGTCAGTCATCAATTCGGAATCAGGCTTGAGACAAGCTTCATTTGTTGTGTATGCCGTGCTTGAAGAAATGACACACAAACAGCAGCACTCACTCCTGGTGGGGCGCTGCCCAATCTGCCCATAATACCCACTGATCTGGAACTATACAAATAAATAAGGCAAATATATTTAGATTTATATATTTATATGCCTATAAACTCTGCCATGTTTTGTTAATTAAAAAGAAAATAAAGAGCAGCATAACTTTGTGAAATTGAAAAATATATGTTGAAATGTCATACACTGCAGTAAGAGCATTTTGCTCAATGCCTGTTTCATTTCCACACATTAAAAAAGACCTTGTGAGAGTGTATGTAATGTACAGTACTTGGTGCACCGCAGTCATTCTCTAATGGCCTTGATATGTATTGCATAAGACAAGTCTTTCTTGTTTCCCAAATAGTACTAATTCGTCTTTTGACCTTGACGAGTTAACGCACTCCCCAGGAAGAAAAAAAATGAATGATTTTCTTTCAGTTGTCATGATTCACCATTGGCTTATGAAACACAAACAGTCATAGTTTCTAAGCTCTGCTCTCCTGTTCTTTCGCTTTGTGTCGCTCTTCTCAGTATGTCTTTCTCTCTCCATTTTCTTCACCATCGTGTAAAGTCTCAAGGGTAAACTGAATGTCCTCTTCCATTTGGCTGCTATTTTGGTCTCCATGTCAACAAGATATGAGTCACTACACCCTCCCAACACATGGGCACAATCACAAAAACATGTTACTATCAATAAAGCAATCAACCAATACAGTTAGAGCTCAACCATTGCTGTGCATCAGTCATCCTCAGTTAAAACTGCTGGCCTGATCTAGGGAAGATGAATACAAATACAATACATGAAGGGTTTGAACAAAGCCTTACACTGTATGCAACTTCTTGGCTGATTAAAGATTCTGACTCCTTCAAGCCTATTTTTACAGGCTTTCCGCGAACAAAATGAGTTGAGTCCATCTGTCAAGTTTAAATACTGTCAGACGAATTAAGTGCGGCTTGTCAAATTTGACATGATTAATATCACATATGTACCTCATTTGCCTTTAAGAAATTCATCTTGAAATTTACAAATGTACTAAATGCATAATGCATTACTATGTAGTTTCTTGTGGCAATTTGCTCTTTATTGTATTCCCAATGAGAGGATTTGCCCCTGAGCTACTTTTAGTTATTTCTTTATTTAACTGTTCTTAGTGTTTTTGAAGCAATATAACACTTTGTCGACAGCACAGAGTATACAATGAACATCAATATTTTCATCTTTAGCTAACACAAACTCAAAATAGTGACTATTTCCAGCTTGAAAATGCAAACCTCTCCCCTTCCTCCATTGTTGACTGGCTGCTTGTACACGTAAATTGTGCTGAAAACCTGATTTGGCGCAAACATGACATCACTCCCCCAAATGGCAGGGTGAGTGACCCCTCCCAAAATGCCTCATGGCTCCGTTTGTAAATATTTTTCCTTTGTTTTTCCTTTGTTCCTCTATTTATCCCAGTGAGGCATAGTGACAGACAGAACACATGAATGGTCTACTATTAGATGGCAGGACGTAAATACAGTTATTAATGTATCCACGTTTTGTGACATTTTTGTTTGTTGCTGTGCCATGAGATTTTTCAATTGTAAAATATGTTCCTTGGCTCCATAAAGGTTGGAAATCACTACTCTAGTCAGATCGTGTATTCTAATCAGTCAGGTCAAACCAACATTAAATGACAGAAATAATGGGTGCTAACTTATTGTATTTGAATTACTTTATTTTTAATTAAATTATTTCATCCACACCGAAACTTTAGAGCATGATTCGACAGAACGGCGGCATGTTTCCGTACAACTGTTCGTGCTACCACTAGCTTGCTATGCTACATAACGTTTTTGTTGCCTGCTTGTGAGCCGTATCGTATTAAAAGTACGTGAACATACCTCAAGCAAGCCTTAAACGAACGTCCTCTCCTCTCCTGAGCCCAGGTGACCACCAACACACGTTTTCCCCTGTTTTGTCCTCATAGTGCAGTCGGCATGAGCCATTCTTGTTGTCGTCGCCACAGTAATGTGTGTATTTGAGTTGACAAGATAACCCCAATGATCGTAAAAATAGTACAGTCGGCATGATCCATTCTTGTTGTCGTCGCCACAGTAATGCGTGTATTTGAGTTGACAAGATAACCCCAATGATCGTAAAAATAGTACAGTCGGCATGATCCATTCTTGTTGTCGTCGCCACAGTAATGCGTGTATTTGAGTTGACAAGATAACCCCAATGATCGTAAAAAACGGGATGCGGTGGTATCGGAATACAAGATTTTATTGCAGTCGTCTGACAGTGCAGTCGTGAAAGAGCAAATTTGTCTTGTAGTCTGATCCGGCATTACGTGTTGTCTGTCTCAGACGTGTTGTCTGTTCCACACTGCCGACGTGTTTTTTTTTTAAAATAACTTTATTGGCCGTCAGATATTTCCAATACTCCGTCAAAAGACGCGCAACAAGGCTAAAAATAAACTAGCTTTTGGATTCAAATATACTGTGCACGATGGCGACGCGGAGTAAATGTCTTTTGCGGAGCCGATGAATGACTTCATTGACATCAGCATGAAATGCTAATGATCGGCCGATACCAATCAGCCCGATAACTTTCCAAAATACAAAAATAAACTCTTATGTCCATGCAGATTGGAAGGCTCAAGGTTTTGCTTTTGTAGCAGCCGGTGTTGCTATTGTTGACATCTGTTATGCACGTTTCTTTGGGAATGTAGGCGGAACCCCGACGACAGTGCTGCAGGGACTGTGTTTGGGAGCTATCACTCAAGCCCAATAAGTCAGGCCGCACGTAAAGCCAAGATCGTCAAAACACCCAGCGTGCTAATGTTTACGCCTCAGCATGTCACCTGTAGCACCCGTGTCAAAGGTTGCCGACCCCTGGTCTTAACATACGATATGCACCCTCAGTGAATGATGTGTCCTGTTTATGGACCTGCCTGTTGTTACCCTTTACTGCAAGCTAATGGTGACTGTCTGCAATTGCCTCGCAAAGCTAAGTGCATCTCATATGCAATGTAGTAATGCACAATAATGTTAAAAAAATCTGATGACTGATTTATCAATAGTATCGCCTTCCATGGGTGGTTACCTCAAAAAGCAGTGATTTTAGAGTAACATATTACTGGCATCTATGCCTGTCACGATAATTACTATATCAACTTATCCTTCGATAAATAAAATGGACATGATAGTTTTTCCGGACTCGATAAATTGTTGTGGTGTGCCGATGTGCGGATCACACAGTGAGCCAACACAGTGGGACGCCTGTGACCAGATCGGAACACTCTTGCCAGTGTTGGCTCCGTCCAATACTCCACACTCCACAGGCTTGCTCCATGTGCAGCCCGCACATTCACACAACAGAGACACTTAAAGGAAAGTTAACTGTTTGTTGTGTTCGGTAGCCCGCGAGCTAACGAGGTAGCAAGATAAGAAGCTAAACATCTCGCTCCACAGCGGTGATGTCGTTTAATACATCAGCGCCTCGCTCCGCGTTGTTGTGTGTGTGAATCCCCATTTAACACAAACACGGGAACGTTAACTGTTTATTAAGCATAACCTCAGTGGCACACACTAATGGGAACAGAAGGCTCCATGTAAACGAGGCTAGTCTTGAAGCTCTTTATTCTTATTTCAGACCCAGGGGGATCCATATCACAGAGTAAAGAAACACAATTGAATATAGAAAACCAGAGAGGAAATCATAAAAATAAAAACAATAATACAAATAACAATACTGATTTAAAAGCAAAAAATAAAAAATAAAATAAATAATGATAACGGCAGGCCTTATTTTTCATTATCCATCCATCCATTTTCTGAGCCGCTTGTCGTCACTAGGGTCGCGGGCATGCTGGAGCCTATCCCAGCTATCATCGGGCAGGAGGCGGGGTGCACCCTGAACTGCACCAATCGCAGGGCACACACAAACAAACAATCATTCACATTCACACCTACGGGAAATTTAGAGTTTTCAATTTACCTACCATGCATGTTTTTGGGATGTGGGAGGAAACCGGAGTGCTCGGAGAAAACCCACACAGGCACGGGGAGAACATGCAAACTCCACACAAGCGGAGCCAGGGATTGAACCCCGGTTCTCAGAACTGTGAGGCTGACGCTCTAACCAGTCGTCCACCGTGCCGCCTATTTTTCATTATTTCAGGACGAATAAAAAAACAACAACAATATTATTGTTTAGCATGATAGTGTTTGGGAAAATACAGTATATCGTCTTAAAAAATTAGTGTGACTGGCCCAGTGGCATCACTGCTGATGACAGAGCTTATGTTACATGGTGTGTATCTTATGTAGGAAGATTTTTGATGCTGATCGATTAGTACATCTCCGTAATCTAGGACTGGGAGTACACTTATTCTCACAATAAGCAATTTAGTGGATCATTTTCTAACGTTGACTGTTCATCTTTCTTGTCAATACGCGAACAGTTGAAATTCACTGAAGTCCACTGAAAATTTAAACTTGTATAGAGCTGTAACCTGCTTCTTTCGCATTGTTGTTGTCCCAGACAACAATTTGGGTAAGGTGTAAATAACGTTAGATGGTTAAACTGTTTCTGCACTATTAAAGCATTTTTGTAGAACACTCCATAAAAGTTTAAACGTGTTAGTCTGGTTCATCCATCCATCCATCTTCCGTACTGCTTTATCCTCACTAGGGTCGCGTTTCTTGGAACAACATTCAATAAATGTTTGGGAGCTGAGGACACTAATTGTTGAAGCTTCGTAGGTGGAATTCTTTCCCATTCTTGCTTGATGTACAGCTTCAGCTGTTCAACAGTCCGTGGTCTCCGTTGTCGTATTTTACGCTTCATAATGCGCCACACATTTTCAATGGGAGACATGTCTGGACTGCAGGCAGACCAGTCTAGTACCCACACTCTTTTACTATGAAGCCACGTGCAGAATGTGGTTTGGCATTGTCTTGCTGAAATAAGCAGGGGCGTCCATGAAAAAGACGTTGCTTGGATGGCAGCATATGTTTCTCCAAAACCTCTATGTACCTTTCAGCATTAATGGTGCCTTCACAGATGTGTAAGTTACCCATGCCAATGGCACTAACAGAGCCCCATACCATCACAGATGCTGGCTTTTGAACTTTGCGTCCATAACAGTCTGGATGGTTCTTTTACTCTTTGGCCCGGAGGACACAACGTCCACAATTTCCCAAAACAATTTGAAATGTGGACTCGTCGGACCACATAACACTTTTCCACTTTCCATCAGTCCATCTTAGATGAGCTCGGGCCCAGAGAAGCCGGCGGTGTTTCTGGGTGTTGTTAATGAATGGCTTTTGCTTTGCATAGTAGAGTTTCAAGTTGCACTTACGGATGTGGCGCAGAACTGTATTTACTGACATTGGTTTTCTGAAGTGTTCCTAAGCCCATGTGGTGATATCCTTTACACATTGATGTAGGTTTTTGATGCAGTGCCACCTGAGGGATCAAAGGTCACGGGCATTCAATGTTGGTTTTCGGCCTTGCTGCTTACATGCAGTTATTTCTCCACATTCTCTGAACCTTTTGATGATATTATGGACCGTAAATGATGAAATCCCTAAATTCCTTGCAATTGTACGTTGAGGAACATTGTCCTTAAACTGTTTGACTATTTTCTCATGCACTTGTTCACAAATCGGTGAACCTCGCCCCATCTTTGCTTGTGAATTCAGGGAAGCTCCTTTTATACCCAATCATCGCAGCTACCTGTTCCCAATGAGCCTGTTCACCTGTGGGATGTTCCAAACAGGTGTTTGATGAGCATTCCTCAACTTTCTCAGTCTTTCTCAGTCTTTTTTGCCACCTTTGTTGGGCCACTCTGCCATAAAGCCCCGATTGGTGGAGGGCTACAGTGATGGTTGACTTTCTTGAACTTTCTCCCATCTCCACAGTGCATCTCTGGAACTCAGCCACTGTGATCTTTGGGTTCTTCTTTACCTTCTTTACCAAGGCTCTTCTCTCCCGATTGCTCCGTTTGGCCTGACAGCCAGCTCTAAGAAGGGTTCTGGTCACTGTCTTCCATTGAAGGATTATGGAGGCCACTGTGCTCTTCGGAAATGTCCAGCCCGCGTGTGTGTGTGTGCATGTGTGGGTGTATGTGTGGGTGTGTGTGTGGTTGTGTGTGTGGGTGTGCGTGCGTCATGAGTGCTTTGCAAATTATTTTATTATTGACGTGTTGGAGTCTAGCAGCTGCACCTTGTCATCCTAATTACACCTGACTGCTCTTAAGACACTGTGGGACTCCAAATCGTCGCCAGACTAGCAACGCACTACGTCGGATTCGTAGCCTAGCCACCTTGCCTATCTTTTTGCTTCCTGAAGACCTAATGAGTCACCTCTACCTAATTCATGTTCTTTGTCCCCAGTCTGCCATCTGCCCTTGCTCCCTGCAAATCAGTGCTCATCTGGCCCACCGACAACACGGAGTCCTGCCCTGCCAGACCCGTCCTCGTTGGAACCTTGCCAATCCTGGATTTAGTTCTCGGAGTTCCTTTGTCATCTGCAATAAACCTTCATTCACAAACTCACCTCCCTGTCCTCTCTGCATCTTCGTCCAACTTGCAACCTGAATCCTGACAACATAGTTTGGCCCGTCATGGACCCAAAGGAGATGGGTCCCCTTCGCCAAACAGTTACCGGACAGAGCATGCTTTTGAAGCAACACGACCAAGCCCTCACCCTGCTGATTCAAAAGGTACATGAATTCTCACAAGCTCTCACATCCCTCCAAAATCAATTTGCTTCACTCCAACCTTGCGCACAGCCGCCTGCTGCAGTATCCACCGCTCCCACTGCCCCCCTCACCCACGTAATGCATGAACCGTATGTACCCACTTGTGTTTGAACATCAACCGCAGTCGTACTCCACCGACAATGCTAAAATTGCCTACCTCATCGGCTGTCTCCGGGGTACAGCGCTCTCGTGGGCCACGGCGGAATGGGAGAAACGGTCAGCCGTCTGTGCGTCATACTCTTCTTTTCCATGGAGACTTTTGACCATCCGGTGCGCGGGAGGGAGGCTGCTAAATGGCTGATGTCACTCCGACAGGGCTCTCGCAGTGTGGCTGAATTTGCGATCACTTTTCGGACTCTCACTGCCGAGAGTAACTTTAATGATGAGGCGCTACAGAAAGTTTTTCGGGGGGCCCTAAATGGGTCTCTTAAAGACGAGTTGGCCTCCAGGGATGAGCCAAGCTCCCTAGATCAGCTGATTGATCTTTCTATCAGACTGGATTGTCGTCTCCGTGAGCGGCGGAGGGGACGCAACTTCGAGGTCACAGAGTCCACCTACCCGGCTTCCTTCTCCACAGCACTCCACTCTCAAATCCGACTTTGAGCTGCAGACTTCGTCACCAGCCCCGCTTCCCGAGATCGGTGAACCCATGCAACTTGGCCGAACAAAACACGCAGGAGAACCGCTAATCTGTGCTTGTATTGTGGAGAGGTGGGCCAATACATTGCAAACTGTCCCACACATCCATCAAACTGGCAGACTCACCAATAAAGATGATCTGTCTCTGCCCGTTTTAGCCCTAGTAAACTCTGGAGCTGACGAGAATCTCATTGACCACCGCCTAGTTGTCATGAGAACTGCTTGCGATCTGCTGCAGTGCCCCCAAGTGGCTGAAGTCGGAGTAAATCCCCTGACCTATCAGGTGTCCCCTCAATTTACCATGACCTAGCTCCAGTATTCAGCAAACACAATGCCACCACTCTACTCCCACACAGGCCTTACGATTGCGCTATTGAACTCCAGCCCGGTGCACCGCTACCTTGCAGCCGTCTTTTTTGACATCTCTCGTCCAGAGTGGGAGGCCATGGAGACCTACATCAGCAAGTCATTGGCCCCAGGTATTATCTGGCCCTCCTCTTCACCAGGTGGGGGCAGGCTTCTTTTTTGTGGAGAAAAAAGACAAGACCCCCCGTCCATGTGTGGACTATCGTGGCCTTAATAACATCACCATTACGAATAAGTACTCCTTGCCTTATCCCCCCATCACGGGGCAACAGTTTTCACCAAGTTGGATTTGCGCCAGGCCTACCACCTTGTCCACATTTGCGAGGGAGACGAGTGGAAGACAGCATTTAACACCCATAGAGGGCACTACGAGTACCTCGTAATGCCTTTCAGCCTGACAAATGCCCGTGCTGTATTCCAGGCACTAGTCAATGACGTCCTGCGTGACATGATCAGAAAATTTGTTTTTGTGTACCTGGATGACATCCTGATTTTCTCCCGTTCCGTCACAGATCAGGAACGACATGTTCGACAAGTACTTCAGAGACTCCTTGAGAACAAGCTCTTTGTTAAAGCAGAAAAGTGTGAGTTCCATGTTCCAAAGACTGCCTTTTTGGGTTACGTCATTGCTGAGGGGCAGCTTCAAATGGACCCAGCCAAGGTAGTTGCAGTCACTGAGTGGCCGACGCCATCCACAAGAAAGGAGCTGCAGCGATTCCTTGGCTTCGCCAGCTACTACCGGCGGTTCATTCGGAACTACAGTCATGTGGCAGCACCCCTCACTGCGCTCACATCATTATAAGATAGTGGTGAGGCCAGCCATGACGTATGGATGAGAGACAGTGGCAGTGAAGAGACAACAGGAAGGCTCTTGGCTCTTGGAGTCACTAGGTTGGATAAAATTAAAAATGAGCTCATCAGAGAGACAGCCAATGTTTTGGAGACAGAGAGAGGAGACTTTGATGGTTTGGACATGTCCAGAGGGGAGATAGTGAGTATATTCGTAGAAGGATGATGAGGAAGGAGTCTGCCAGACAAGAGAGCTAGAGGAAGACCAAAGAGAAGGTTGATGGATGTCGTGAGGGAAGACATGAGGGCAGATGGTGTTAGAGAGGAGGATGCAGGAGATAGGCTTGCATGGAAAAGGATAACACGCTGTTGCGACCCCTAACGGGACAAGCCGAATTGAAAAGAAGAATGTCCATCCATCCATTCATCCATTTTCTTCCGCTAATTCGAGGTTGTGTCGCAGGGGCAGTAGCTTTAGCAAGGACGCCCAGATTTTCGCTACCCCAGCCACTTCATCCAGCTCTTCCGGGGGGATCCCGAGGCATTCCCGGGCCAGGCGGGAGAAATAGTCTCTTCAGCATGTCCTGGGTCGTCCTTGCGGTCTCCTCCTGGTGGGACGTGCATGGAACACCTCACCAGGGAGACATCCAGAAGGCATCCTAATCAGATGCCCAAGATACAAAGTCCGCATCACTGCAGACGCTGCACCAATACACCTGTCGATCTCCCGTTCCATTCTTCCCTCACTCGTGAAGAAGACCCCAAGATACTTGCACTCCTCCACTTGGGGCAGGAACTCATCTTGGACCTGGAGAGAGCATGCCACAGTTTTCTGACTGAGGACCATGGTCTCAGATTCGGAGGTGCTGATTTTCATCCCAGCCACTTCACACTCGGCTGCGAACCGCTCCAGTGAGAGTTGGAAATCACGGCTTGATGAAGCCAACGTAACCACATCATCTGCAAAAAGCAGCGATGCAATACTGAGGCCACCAAACCGAATCCCCTCTATGCCTTGGCTGCGCCTAGAAATTCTGTCCTTAAAAGTAATGAACAGAATCGGTGACAAAGGGCAGCCTTGGTGGAGTCCAACCTTCACCGGGAACGAGTCAGAGTTCTGCCAGCAATGCGGAACAAACTCTGACACTGGTCGTACAGGGACCGAATAGCCCGTATCAGAGGGTTCGGTACCCCTTTCTACCGAAGCAGCCCCCAGAGGACTCCCCGAGGGACACGGTCGAACGCCTTCTCCAAGTCCACAAAACACGTCGATTGGTTGGACGAATTCCCATGCACCCTTGAGGACCCTGCCGAGGGTATAGAGCTGGTCCACTTTTCCATGGCCAGGACGAAAACCACACTGCTCCTCCTGAATCTCGACTCAACTTCCTGATGGAGTGTGATCCCGCTGTAGTTGGAACACACCCTTCTTAAAAAGGGGGGACCACCACCCCAGTCTGCCAATCCAGAGGCACTGTCCCCGATGTCCACTCTATGTGGCAGAGGCGTGTCAACCAGGACAGCCCCACAACATCCAGAGCCTTGAGGAACTTCATCCAAATTTCATCCATCCCCTGGGCCTTGCATCCAAGGAGCTTTTAACCACCTTGTAGACCTAAACCCCATACTCTGCTTCCTCATGAGAAGGTGTGTCAGGTGGAATTGAGGAGTATTCTCCTCACCGACTCACAACGTCCCGAGTCGAGGTCAGCAGCACCCCATCCGCACTATATGCAGTGTTGATGATGAACAGCTTCCTCCTCCTGAGACGCCGGATGGTGAGCCAGAATTTCCTCGAAGCCGTACGGAAGTTTTTCTCCATGGCCTCACCAAACTCCTCCCACATTTGAGTTTTTGCTTCAGCTACCACCAAAGCTGCATGCCGCTTGGCCAGCCGGTACCCATCAGCTGCCTCAGGAGTCCCATAGGCCAAAAAGGCCCAATAGGACTGCTTCTTCAGCTTGACGGCATTCCTCACAGTCCATCAACGGGTTCGGTTTCCGCCATGACAGGCACTGACCACCTTACAGCCACAGCTCCGCTTGGCCACCTCAGCAATAGAGGCGCGGAACACAGTCCACTCGGACTCAATGTCCGCCGCCTCCCCCGGACCATGAGCAAAGTTCTGTCGGAGGTGGGAGTTGAAACTTCTTCTGACAGGGGATTCTGCCAGACATTCCCAGCAGACCCACACCCTTCCCTTCACTCCAGTGTCCAAGACATACGGCCGCAAGTCCGACCACAAAGTTGAGCATCGAACCTAGGGTGTCCTGGTGCCAACTGCAGGTGTGGGCACGCTTATGCTTGAACATGGTGTTCGTTATGGACAATCCGTGATGAGAACAGAAGTCCAATAACAGAACACCACTCGAGTTCTGATCGGGGGGGGGGGCGTTCCTCCCAATCACGCCCTTCCAGGTCTCATTGTCATTGCCCACGTGAGCATTGAAGTCCCCCAGCAGAACGATGGATTCTGCAGCGGGAGCGCTCTCCAGCACACCCTCCAAGGACTCCAAAAAGGGTGGGTACTCTGAACTGCTGTTTGGTGCATAGGCACAAACAACAGTCAGGACCCATCTTCCCACCCAAAGGCGGAGGGAGGCTATCCTCTCGTCCACTGGGGTGAACCCCAATGTACAGGCACCGAGCTGGGGGCAATAAGTATACCCACAGCTGCTTGGCGCCTCTCACCGTGGTCAACTACAGAGTGGAAGAAAGTCCAACCCCTCTCGAGAGGACTGGTACCAGAGGCTTGGGTGTGTGGTGGCGATCACCACTATATCTAGTCGGAATTTCTCAACCTCACACACCAGCTCAGGCTCCTTCCCTGTCAGAGAGGTGACATTCCACGTCCCTAGAGCCAGATTCTGTAGCCGGAGATTGGATCACCAAGGTCCCTGCCTTCGGGCACCGGCCAGCTCACACTGCATCCGACCCCTACAGCCCCTCACACAGGTGGTGAGCCCATGGGAAGGAGGGCCCATGTTACCCTTTTGGGCTGTGCCCAGCCGGGCCCCATAGGTGCAGGCCCGGCCGCCAGGCATTCTTCGATCCTCACCTCCAGGCCTGGCTCCAGAGGGAGTGCCCGGTGACCCATGTCCAGGCAAGGGAAACCTACATCCATTTATATTATTCATCATAGGGGTCTTTTAGCCGTGCTTTGTCTGGTCCCTCACCTAGGACCTGTTTGCCATGGGTGACGCTACCAGGGGCGTGAAGCCCCAGACAACTTAGCTCCTAGGATCATTGGAACACACAAACCCCTCCACCACGATAAGGTGATGGCTCCAGGAGGGGAACATAGTAATAATTTGAAAAAAAAAAAGTCATCTCTAAGCGTGAGTCCGCTTACATACATACTGTGTAACAGTCACGAACATAGAAGCACTAGTTTATAAAAGAGGCACAGTTCGGGACAATGAAAAAGAAAAAAACAGTGCAGTGTTCAGCATGTTTAAAGGCTGTGACGACCAAAGGGAGTAGGTAGGTAGGCAGGTAGTTAGGTAGATAGATAGATAGATAGATAGATAGATAGATAGATTAAAAATATATTGGAAACATTCAACATCACACCTTTGCCTCATGTCGGATCTGTTTTGGCTGCTTCACAGACGCACAACCTTGCCTCTCACCCTAATATCCTTGTACTTCTGTCCATCATTCAACACATAGCTCATGCGTCATCCTCTTTTTCTTCAATTGTCATCTCACAAGCAGTCCGTGTCATGATGACATTTCATCACCAGATCTTGAATAGTTAATTAGACTTCACTTTTTCCCACTATGTTAACACTTCTATAAGGATGTATGGAAAAAAGGAAAAGTATGTACTCTTCAGATTTCTCCTTTTTCAAATGAATATTCATAGTAATATACAAAGTAACATTCTGGCTACCCCTAAATTACAGATATTTAAGTTAAAAGAAAACATAGATTTGTTCATCCAGATATATCTAAAGGCACGCATATATATATATATATATATATATATATATATATATATATATATATATGGTTAGAGCGTCAGCCTCACAGTTCTGAGGACCGGGGTTCAATCCCCGGCCCCGCCTGTGTGGAGTTTGCATGTTCTCCCCGTGCCTGCGTGGGTTTTCTCCGGGCACTCCGGTTTCCTCCCACATCCCAAAAACATGCATTAATTGGAGACTCTAAATTGCCCGTAGGCATGACTGTGAGTGCGAATGGTTGTTTGTTTGTATGTGCCCTGCGATTGGCTGGCAACCAGTTAAGGGTGTACCCCGCCTCCTGCCCAATGATAGCTGGGATAGGCTCCAGCACGCCCGCGACCCTAGTGAGAAGAAGCGGATCAGAAAATGGATGGATGGATATATATAAGGACTTTTTCAACCTGAACCTGAGATGAAAATTTTGTTGTTGAACTGTAGTGTGTCATCAACAACCAATGTCACTCGGCACACTGCAGTCTAGTCAGCTATTAAATGGGTTTATAATTAAAATGACCTTTTCTATCATATTTGAAAATAAAGGCATGTGGGCAAAGACTAAACACAGACATGGAAAATGCTCCTGTCAAGATGGTATTTGGTCGAAGTGGAAGGAATGCAAGAGCCTGTGTTACAAGTAAGGATCATTACTCAGGTTGATAGGATGTATGCATGTCATAGTTATGTATGCTGAAGCAAATTTACATCCATGTTGCTCTGACAACATGCAGGGAAGATTAAAGTCTGTACAGAGCCAAATTCCGGATTAAGCAACTGCATCAGTGGTTCTGGATTTGTCTTTATATGGAACAAAACTGCTCATTTAAAAGGTCAGTGGCTTACCTAAAGTTAAACATTTCAAAGGGGACAATTAATGGTGTTTTTCTGGAGGTAGGAGCCCTTTTGCATTCTAAGCATTCTTTAACTTTAAGGCTCTCAGGGAAAAAAAATAAGTAATTTCCCAAAATACAGTGCTCACAATGAAATTTCTCTTTCTCTCTCATGTTTGGGATTTGGCCACAGCTCTGCCTTCCGACTAGCTAAGTATTATTCTCACCTCAGCTCACCAAACTGTCGCTTGGCTGACTCATCCCTGGTCTGACCATTACATTCCTGTCAACACTTGCTGATTAAATCATAAAGGAGCAGAGAAAATGAGTGTGTCAACATACTAGGTTCAATGCACACGCAAGCGGTGATGGACTGAAAATACAGTAAACAGGGCCTCAGCAAACAGCTGTATTTAAAAAAAATGGTAATGCCCTCATCTGTGGTCAAGGATGACATAGTCGCTGATGCGCTTCAGTCGCTTTATTACCACGAGCGCTAACAGAATGCACATCCACGCAAGAGCTGCTATCGGCTACAACTCACACCCAAGCACTCCATACACACTCCCTGACTTGAGCCAACGTTCAAGCTTCAATGTGTTTTGGCTCCTTCATCTTCGCTGACGTCACGACCGCCAATCAACAGGCCCCACACGTAACAGCCCACACTCAAGAGTTCAGATATTACACTGTACATTATGGAACACGTGTGATAGAAGGGGAGGTAGTTATAACCTGAGTTGTGAGGCATGCTGGGATGCCGTCAACTTCGCTGACACTGCAGCATATTAGAAAAACGGAATCATGGAATGTCTCTCAAGTTTACAACATTAAGCGAGAGAGTTTGAGCATGACAATGAATTTAGTCCATTTTTGGACACTAGAGGGCAGAGAAGCACTAAAGTATTATCACTTTATAAAACTAAACAGTGAGGTGGGCTGGTGTACAGTACATTCCCTGTCTGAGTTAATCCCAAAGGCATTTCATGGTGGTCATACTGACTAAATGTTCTCCGGTGCTTGTGTGCGTTCTAGGCGAGTACTCCATTAATGCTTATCTGTCCCAACGTGTCAGCCCTGTGATTGACTTATAATGAGCTGAGGTGTAGCCCACCTCTCACCCTAAAATGAAGTGATAATTGAATATTGATGATGCATTCATAATCATGAAAATTTGGAAGAACCAAAATTTTCGACTGAAGGTAAGCAGCATTTGGATTGTTAAAAAGTACTAGCAGATCTTCCTTCATAAGGCAACGACCCATATTTAGTGGAAAAAAACCCACTCACTTCACTATAAAGCAATAAAACAATGTGATTTTGATCTGTCAATTAATGAAGAAAGGTCAAACTAATTATAACAAACATTCTATCATAATCAAATCCATAGTAATCGTATAAAGATTGTGTGGTGCTCTACTCGAGTAACAAAATACCACTGGCCATAGCACGCTTGGTGATATATGTTTACAGCAGAATTTGGAGCATTGTGCCGAACATACTAATCCAACTGTGAAACAGCAGTGCAGCCATACACACTAATACTGCATTTTGCTACATATTGACTTCAATCTCTAAACAAAACTCAGATTATGCAATGCTGATGCAACTCTTTTTCATGAGAACAATTTCAACCCATGATGTCAAAATGCCACATTGATAGATACGTTAAGACAGTTTACAATCAATCTGCTGCCCTCTATATCGTTCACAGCTCCATTTCATTATAAGGTGTGTGCAGCACACACAGAAATCCTGTAGTCCAACAAAGGAGAGTGAGTGTTGCTCGCTCTAATAAGGCATGGAGATGAGTCATCAGCTGAAGTGAGGCTTGGGTATAAGGAAGCTCAGTGATTGCGGCTGAGATGAAAACCTCTGGAAATGGCCAAAACCAGTGACTTTCAAAGGTCTGCTTCCCTTGTTTCATCAGCAAGCCTCAGCTCCGTTACCGTAATATTGTCGTCGTTCCTCGTGGCTTCAACAGAGTGATTCATTTTTGTTTAAAGAACCCCGCCACACTCACAGGTCTGACATTTCAGTGTGATTTTGAAATGAACAATTAAATGAGGAAACACTGAAAACAATGTATCATGATAAATAGGTCATTAAATGTAAAATGAAGGTGAACATGTATCTGGACTGTTGCAAGGTTTTAGAAATAATCAGATTTTACTGCTGGATGTTATTCCTCCACCACCTTAATGACTTTGTCTTTTTCTTGACTTACTGATCTGAATGGACTCCCTGTTCCAGTCTGCCAAAGAAAATGCTGTTTTCTGTCACCCAGGGACATTGGCCAAGACTGCAACATGGCTGGCGAATCTCAGTAAAAGGGATGCTGTCTTTTTGTTCATCATGCTGAAGAAATGTGGAAGTATGTGAAGTATTAGGCCAGACAGACATGCTCCGAGTCACCGATTACACTGACATCATTTATGGCAAGAGAATGAAATGATAAACAACCTCCAACCTTCCAATGTGATGGTTTGTGTTTAAAGTAATTTAATAAAGATTTAGTCTAAGGATAAAGAGGTTGGTGAGTCATAGGTCAGTGGTGAGTAGAAGGTGAGAACATTGGAAAGCCTGAGGCATTTAGGGAGTTAATGAGCCTTTGTGCACCTCCCAACTTCCAAGCATTAAGACATATGTCCTCTCTTGCTCTAGCTACAGGGACCTTGTTTTAGTCACGGCTTTCATGCAGCAGCGACAGACCCCTTGCCCAAACAATTATGGCTAAGGATATACTGTGACGTACCATGACCACGCTCTTAACTCAAAACACTCATATCTCAAATCATTAATCCGTTTCAGCCTCCACAAAAAGTTTGTACTATTTTTGTACTGAAGAAACTAGCACTCTGTAATATTTACTTCATTAAAAAAATATAGTAATTAAATAGAATGTAAAGAATTAAACAGTCTGTGCATCTTGTTTAATCCATTGCGACTCCTTCTGGTATGCATGCCACCGGGGTGCAGTGAAGTGAAGAAGACTTTCACGGCTGTAAATGACTCAGTAAACTGCAATAATATCAGTTGTTTGTCGTAGACAATAAAGAAAATATGCCTGTGAGTATTTTTATATTGTGTTGATGCATCGTTTGCTTAGAGAGTTATAAAGCAGCGACTAGCTATGCTGTTTGTTAGCGTTTTGCACTGAGTCTCAATTAGCCTTAGGCAAGCGAAAGGCAAAGTTGTGTGGTTGTTTTTCATATACAACACGGAGTTCTCTTTGTTTTTATGTTCAGTTTGACACTAAACTTCAAATGGGAGTGGCACTAAACAGCTTGAAGCCTTTTTCCGAAGAAATGTTCACTATCTGCCAACCTGCTGCTTGTCGTAAGGTGAGTTGAGTTGAGTTCATATTCATGGCCAAGGTCGTATCTTGAAATGTTGCTTGGAAGTCAAAGCAAAAATGTTCTGATATGATAGCTTGTATCCCGAAAAACTTGTAAGTCAGTGACTTGTATCTCAAGGCACCACTGTAAACATAGATTGTCTCATGTCTTTCCTTTCTTACATAATTTACTTTCCTCATCAACCCTTTTAAAAACTATATGCCGTATACACACTGTGGAAAGCAAAAGATGAAAAAATAAACAATGGACTTTTTGGGTATTTTGACCATTTTTCACTTTCTGGGGAAAGAAAATGCTCCAAATGACAAAAGTCAGAGACATGACAATGACCATGAGCGATTGCAGTGTGCTGATCCCTAATCAGATTTAGTGGATATAGTCTACACACCCCACCCCTGTTGAAAGGGCAATATAGCTCCGTCCATCATCCAAACCGCTTATCCTCACGAGGGTCACAGCTGTGCTGGAGCCTATCCCAGCTGACTTTGGGCGAGGTGAGGTACACCCCGAACTGGTTGCCAGCCAGTCGGATGGCACATACAGACAAACAACCATTCACACTCACATTCACACCTATGGGCAATTTTGAGTCTTCAATCAACCTACCATGCATGTTTTTGGACGTGGGAGGAAACCGGAGTACCCGGAAAAAAACCACACAGGCACAACGGAGAACATGCAAACTCCACACAGGGGAGACCGGATTTGGACCCGGGGCCTCAGAACTGTGTGTGTGTGTGTGTGTGTGTATGTGTATGTGTATGTGTGTGTGTAAAACTATGGGATGAAGTTTGGGCAATCTGTCAACACGCATTGGGCCAGCGTGGCAGATTAGGGCCTATTACCTTCTTCATGGAAGTACAACAAAGCGGCAAGCTTGGCGGCAGAGTATGTTAAGAATCAGCGGGTTAATTATGGCTTCTTACGGAAAACGGAGTTGGCTATGCTAGACCAGAATACAGTTACTCCTACAAACATTTTAGTTCAAACCGAAGGACAATCTTTAGAAGTAGCAAGAAAGAAGCAAAAAATACATAGTGCACACAATCTTATTTTTGGGACGCTCATTCGCTTCATGCGAATGCTAAAGGACGATTCTCAACTAGCAGAGCTACAGCATGAGCTAGAAGCCATCAAATTGGATATCATTGGACTTTGTGAAATATACGTCGGAAAGATGAAGCTATGCTGACTCTCGATAATTGTATTTATATATATATATATAATATATATATATATATATATATATATATATATATATATATATATATATATATATATATATATATATATATATATATATATATATATATATATATATATATATATATATATATAATATATATATATATATATATTAGGCGGCACGGTGGCCGACTGGTTAGAGCGTCAGCCTCACAGTTCTGAGGACCCGGGTTCAAAATCCGGCCCCGCCTGTGTGGAGTTTGCATGTTCTCCCCGTGCCTGTGTGGGTTTTCTCCGAGCACTCCGGTTTCCTCCCACATCCCAAAAACATGCATTAATTGGAGACTCTAAATTGCCCGTAGGCATGACTGTGAGTGTGAATGGTTGTTTGTTTCTATGTGCCATGCGATTGGCTGGCAACCAGTTCAGGGTGTACCCCGCCTCCTGCCCGATGACAGCTGGGATAGGCCCCAGCACGCCCGCGACCCCTAGAAGCGACTCAGAAAATGGATGGATATATATATTAATACAGAGGATCAGAAAGCGGACGCAATGGTGGAGTTTGTTTCATTATTAATAAACATATCGCCAATTACGTTACCTGCTTCAAAAGTATTTCCGACAGAATCGCCACATGTACCATCTATATTAGAAAGCGTTACTCGCTTCAATTGATACAAATTTATGTGTTTACCATCAGCCACACCGATGATGAGGTGGAACCGTTTTACGAAGATTTATCCCGTCTTTATTGTTAATCTAAGCACAAATTTTAAATAGTCGTGGGTTACTTTAACGCCAGGATTGGCCTGTACTCTGGTGAGAAATCAATTGAATCCTACAGAATAAGATCAAGAGACGAAAGAGGAGAACACTTAATGGAATTTGCTCAACAAGAAGACTTATACTTTATCAATGTATTCTTTAACAAGAAATGGAACAGAAAGTGGAGATGGAAAAACCCCAAAGGTAACACTAGCATCATAGACTACTTCCTGTCCAACGACAAAGGGGTATTTACGGATTGCACCACCCTAAACAAACTTGACGTTGGAAGTGACCACAGATTGGTTCGGATCAAAGTGCAAATCAAATGCCAAATTGAACGAAAGAAACTTCTAAAGAGCAGGCTTACCAATCTAAACTTAATTCAAGAAAGACGCGACGAGATTCAAATACGTTTGGCTAATCGCTTTAAAGCTCTTCTAACGCTGGAAGACACAGACTTGTCAACACACAACAATAAAATGTAAATGGCATTGTTCAAACTGCACACAAAGTAGCGCCATCGAGAAAGACGACATCCAGAATATCTAAAGCTACTTTCGACTTAATGAAAAAGCGACGAGAAATTAAGAGAAGGGGCAGAATTATCAACAAAATAAAACTTGTTGAATTGTGCAAGACGATTCGGAAAAAGATATGAAGATTGGAGAACTTACAACGTACGGCTTGTTTAAAAAACGCTTGAAGCTGGACTTGGAATGAAAAACGTTAAACACATTTATTTGCCACAAGAAAATAATTTGGGTTTTGAAAATGGCAGGATGGAACGATATGTCACAGGTGCCAAGAAATCATACAACGAGTTAAAGAATTTTATACAAACCCTATACAACCTTATACAGACCCTCAATGAAGGATTACTGGAAAGCTAGAAGCAAACCCAGTTCCATGTATCCTGAATGAAGAGGTTGCAAATGCTATTATATTAGTTCACTTCAGGCCGGAAATGCTTGTGGTCTGGATAAAATTTCTGTTGACATGCTTAAAGCAGGAGGCAACAAACTTAATAAGATCCTTGTAAAATGATTTCAACGCTGCTTGGACTTGCAAGAAGTACCGGCAACATGGAAAGACATAGAAATCATTTTGCTACATAAATCAGTTGATAAAATGGACCTAAGAAATTATCAGCCAATAAGCCTACTCTCAACGATTTATAAAGATGTTGGACAAACGAATTGGAATCAAACTCAAGGAAGCACAGCTGATAGAACAAGTGGGTTTTCGTAGCAGTTTTAATACTATGGACCACATACAGACAATTCAACAAATAATCGAACGACACAACGAGTACGAAATGCCTCTGTGTGTAGCCTTCATCGACTATGAAAAAGCGTTTGACTCAGTCACCACCACTTCGATACTGCAAGCACTGGTAAAGCAAGGGGTAGAGCTGACCTATATCAACATTCTACAAACAATAGACAACGATTCTTCTGGTTCAATACGAATTGATGATGAAAGAGTGCAAATAAGTCCAGGAAAAGGTGTCAGGCAAGGCCACACACTGTCTCCAAAGCTATTTACAGCTCACTTTGAGGAAATATTTCAAAAGCTCAATTGGGAAAAGAAAGGACTAAAAACGAATGGTGCTTATTTGAGCCATCTTCGTTTTGCAGATGACATCATTTTATTCTCCTATGATGCTGAACAACTACAGTGTCGTATTCAGGAATTCGACGCCGTCGACAACTCCATCGATTTAACTTCTAACATCAACTTGTAACAATGGATGGAAATACAAGCACTGAAGTTAAACGCCGCATAAAGCTTGCCTGGCAGGCCTATGGAACAATCTTCCCATTTGCTTGAAAAGAAAACGTTGTATTTTACCATTCCTCACTTACGGTAGTGAAACTTGGACAACGAATGACAAAGTTATACAAAGGCTCCATGTAACCCAAAGGAACATCCATCCATCCGTCCATCCATCTGGGTATAAATAATATACAGCTATATGCACATATACGACAGCTCTTCTATTATATATATATATATATATATATATATATATATCTTCTTCTTTCTTCATATATATACATATGTATACATATGACTATATCAAATTATATCATTTCATAATGAAACAATATCAATGTAAGCACATGCAATAGTCATTTGTGCGCACGACATATTGAATAATGTGTGTCATAAAAAAAGTACTTTTTTTCCTCCACCTACTCATGACTGTAGAGTTGTGTCAAAGTTTAGTAAACAGAATACAACATCTTTTCAACAATTGCCTCTTGCTCCTGCTGTCTGGGTTTGCCTAACTAGCCGTGATCACTCGTTGCAGCACATGCAGTGTTCTTCCCCAAAAAGGTCAAATGTCTCTTACAGATTCAAGATTTACCGAAAGCCCGCTGCTTGACTTCTTTATTTGGGGTTGCTAAATACTCCCCCTGTGCTTCCCATCAACCAGCCGGTGTAAGATATTTATGTTAAACTCATTCACAAAATGTTTCTCAGATGTCAAATATGTAAACTAACATCCGCTTGCCGGACTCAGCGCTTAGTCCCTCAACGCATTGGGACAAATTTCAATATTTACATTTTTCTATGTCATCAAAAATGGACCAGACTTAACAAATGATGACTATGCAGCAGAGGTTTGGCTTTGTTCTGTAAAAAGAAGCAATGTTTTATCCTTCAAATATCTGGAGCATTGTCATTTGGAGTCCCTCAACGGAATCAGAGGTATTTACAGGCTCTAGCTTGGAACTGTCGCTCTGCTCAGTGATAAAGGTGAGGCTGGTTTGGGCATACTGTAGGTACATGTTCTCTCAATAAATGTCATTTTAAGGATTTAACATAAAACAATACTGTAGTTCAGAAGCAACCTAAGGTAACATTCAGAATAAGGCTACATATAAAAATCAGTCAGTCATGGTCTAATATAGAATGAGGTTGGAGAAAGCAACAAAATGACACGCTGTGATTGATTTTTTATTTATGTATACACCTGGATCACTTTTAATGGGCTAGGGCAAGAGGAGATGTATTATTTTGATGACTGTTTGTTGGTTTGTTTGTTTTTTTATTAGGATTATGCAAAATGACACAACCAATTCTCCTGAACATTTGTGGAGGGATGGCACGTGTGCTGATCAAGGAACCATGACATTGTGGGTCCCTATTTACAATTTCAGTTATGATGGAACTGTTTTCCCTGCTCTGAAAAGGACAAGGTAAAATCCCTCCCATATAATCCTACCAGCAGGTTGATTGAAGATGCTAAATTGCCCGTAGGTGTAAATTTGAGTGCGACTGGTTGTTTGTTTCTATGTGCCCTGCGATTGGCTGGCGACCAGTTCAAGGTGCACCCCACCTCTCGCCCGCACTTAGCTGGGATAGGCTCCAGCACACACGCGACTCTAGTGAGGATAAAACAGTATGGAAGATGAATGGATGGCTGGATAATCCTACCATATTATCATATCTATAGTCATAACATTGTCCGTGAAAAAAAAGATGCATTTGCAAGATGCAAATAGAGACAGAACCTTTTGTTACAGATTTAGTGCCTTGTTCTTGTCAGAGCACATTCTGTTGATTGCAGAAACTGATGCCCACAATGTGAACATTTTTGTTGACGTTTATTAACAATTCAACCTTAGCAGAGGTCTGCACTCCACTGAGTGTCTTTTAAGTTGTGCTCTGTGTTTGAATATGAATTCAAATGTACCCATCATATATATTATGATATTACACATAATGATATCTCATTCCTCAAACCGAAGTCTGATGCAATACCCATACTGACCTTTTTAGAAACACTCCAATCAACCAGTTGTTCCTCCATTTTTTTTCAAGTCTGGCAACAGCACAAGCTACACACTGTGCCTGCCCCCCCCCCCCCCCCAGTTACTATGCAGGTACTGAAGTAAGACTTATGTTACATTGCATAAGGTGTATCACTTGCTGACTTCACTAGTCCCCGGTCAGGTTACAGAATACAATGAAAGGATGTACTCAGTACAAAAACAATTACAATTAACTCATACAATTAATAAATACCATGAATAAATCAATTTAGACGTGTGTGCGTCTGTGTGCGTGCTTGTGTGAAAAATTGGTCTAGAACTGCCACTGGTTCCGTTTCATACACTGAAAAAAAATTACTCTTTTAATGAAAATCCTGAAAAGAATTTCGCTGATTTTTCTTGAAGGATGAATCAATTATCTTGGTCCATCTTAATGTACTTTGATTGGGTCAACATAATTCATCACGGTTAATTTAACTGAATTACTAGGATTGAGTCCAACTTAATTTAATTGGGTTGAATAAACTTAATTTATTAAGGGTAGTCCCGTTTATTTACTCTATATAGAGTAGGTTTGGCTAAAAAAATGCTAAGCTGGGTAAAATTCACACCTAGGGACAATTTAGTCTTCATTTCACAGGGAGAATATGAAAACTCCACACAGGAAGGCTGGAGCTTCTATCCTTTTTTTATCCACACACAAAAAGGTTTTTTGATCGTAAGTACTCAACTTTTTAAACATTTACGTTAGTCGGCTATATTTAGGTCAAGGGTCGGGTTCTGGCAACTGTGCTCTTAAGTCAACAGACGTCTGGGCCAAGCATGGGGAGTAATAAAACTGCTGAGTGTTCGGCATTCCAGAAATCCAAATCTTTACTCCTGGCCTTGTTTTATGGGTGTGAGCACTGCATCCGACACGTTTATTTTATTTTTTTAAATCAAGCCATCTGGAAGCCATTTATTTTTCAGGATAATGTTGGAAGATCAGTTTAAAATGACAATAGAGTGTTTTAGTATGAGTTTGACTATGAATATAGGGAATTATAAACATTTTGGTGGGCATGTCAATTATACAGTTTTTTGTTGTTTGCGACAGGCCCCTCCATCCATCCATCCATCCATTTTCCGTACCGCTTTATGCTAGAGCAAGAGGCGGGGTACACCTTGAACTGGTCACCAGCCAATTACAGGGCACATATAAACAAACAACTCTTCGCACTCACATTCACACCTACGGGCAATTTAGAGTCTTCAATTAACCTACCGTGCATGTTTTTGGGATGTGGGAGGAAACCGGAGTGCCCGGAGAAAACCCACGCAGGCACGGGGAGAACATGCAAACTCCACACAGGCGGGGCCGGGGATTGAACCCGGGTCCTCAGAACTGTGAGGCTGACGCTCTAACCGTGCCGCCCTTATTGAAATCACAGTCAATAAAATGTTGACAGTGTATTGTACATACTGTATGTTAACTATTGAAGTACTGTATAAACATACCAAAATGTTTTCTTTCATTAGTCACTGCCTAATTATTGTTCCTCATTCATTCGTCAAGTTGTCAGAGATATTTGTTTTCAGCAGCGTGCCAATAAAAAGTCAGTCTGTTAATGTGCCCTCCTACCACTCTAGACTATGACTCATATCTAAGCCTCACTGCAGAGAGTTTTATGTGCCGTGAATACTTATCAAGGCACTAATCTGAAACGCGTTTCTTCACTTTGGGCTTTAATGAGTAAATCAGTGGGAAAAGTGTAAATGTTTGTGCTTTCAGTATGTGAGTCTGGAAGAAACGTAATTCAGGAAATGTGTGGCTCTTTATCAATCCATGGCAACAGAAATGATGCCGAAACATGCTGCAAAATAGAATTAGAAAGGGATTTACTCAAACATATTGGATGTGTATTTCGAGTTTTCTCTTTAGGAGGCGAACATATAGAAATGATACATTCACATTCAGTGACCGGCTACATCATTGGAATATAAAGTTGTAATGCAGTCACATATTAGTCCTTGTATGGCACTTGTTTACTGAGAAACATTTTGATGCTTCTAATTTTTCACCCTGCAGTTATCGAGTGTGTTTCAAGCAGGGGGGTGGGGGGAGCAAATATTATATGACCAACTGAAATAATGGTTGTTTGACGTCATGACTTTATTTATAGAAGCTAAATATATGGGTATGGAAGTGTCTTTTCATGTTAGAATCAAAACACAAACGCATGCCGTCACATTGATATGTGTGTGCGTGTGTGTGTGTGTGTGTGTGTGTGTGTCATGTGTAGTGTCACGTGTTAATGAACTACCGCAGATTTGCTTGCGCATGTGGTGGCACACGATTGGACCTTTCTTTACAGAATGAATGAATGTTTGTCTCCAAATCTGTGTCTTCCACATTAGCAATGTACATTTTTTCCCTACGCATTGCAAAGACTGATAGTGTAGTAGTATATTCGTCAGATTTTGGTGCAGACAGCATGGGTTCAGTTCCCGCTCAATGAGAGTGTGAATGGGTGTCAATCTCTATATGTGCCCTGCTACCGACTGGCGACCAGTCAAGGTTGTGTCCTGACTTAAATTCTGCCATAGCTTTGTTGATAGAACCCATTGACAGAGCAAATGGCGATGGCCGACTGAAATACACTTCTTGCATAATGGTAAAGACATAAAAAAAAAAAAAAATTTATAAAAAAAATACAAACTCTTTTCCCTACAAACTCTGCAGAAACAAGTGCATAAATCCTTTCTGACCCTTTCCCAAAATAATACATACTTCAGAAATAGCACCATCTATTTTGCTGTCTGCTATTGTGCAAAATGGCTGCCTGACAAATCCTTCTGGTGTATTGATTGCTACAACATAATGAGGCTCTCTCCAGTGGCATTAATGGTAAAGACAGCTTTAGTGAAAAAAAAAGTACCATTTGTAATAGAAACAAAAACAAGGAACTCTGAAGACACTGAGAGGCATTTGTGTTAGTTTTCACGGAAAAGGCATATTAAGCAGTAAGAGAAAAATGCTATTTATACAAAAATGTAATGAGCACTATTCATTCATTCTCCGTACCGCTTATCCTCACTAGGGTCGTGAGCATGCTAGAGCCTTTCCCAGCTATATTTGGGCGAGAGGCGGGGTACACCCTGAACTGTTCACATATAAACAAACAACCATTTGCACTCGCATTCACACCTACAAGCAATTTAGAGTCTTCAATTAACCTACCATGTATGTTTTGGGGATGTGTGATGAAACCGGAGTACCCGGAGAAAACCCACGCAGGCACGGGGATCCATAAATATGGATTGATACACACATTCATCATTTCACAAGTTATAACAGACACACTATATGAATCATATCCAATAATCCTATAATGTGTGTGTGTGTGTATATATATATATATATATATATATCCATTCATTTTCAACACCGCTTATCCTGATTAGGGTCGCAGGGCGCTGGAGCCTATCCCAGCTGACTTCGGGCGAAAGGCAGACTACTCCCTGAACTGGTCGCCAGTCAGTCGCAGGGCACATGTTGACGCGGACAACCATTCACACTCACATTCACACCGTCACTGAGCGGGAAAAGAACCCACACTGTCCCAAAGTCAGGTGAGTGTACCACTACACCATCAGTGACTTTATGTGTGTGGATATATATATATATATATATATATATATATATATATATACTGAAAATATATAATATTTTCAGTTTTTATAATCAAAATTATAAAATATGTCACTCTGTGTGTAGTGACACTGTAGGAGTTTCATTTGTTTTGTTTTAAATTGAATTGCTAAAACAAATGACCTTTTCTATGGTACAGTATTCTAATTATTGGGATACTTTATATAACAAAAGCCTTCAAGATAGGTTTTACAACCTCATTTTAGGTAGTGGTGGTCATCAGAATAACATTGCTAGTATAACAGTTACTTTCTCTCATGTCCATCTATCAGATCAGATTCAGCAAAATTTGACTTTTTTTCGGACAATTGGCTAAATACATGACGTTAATTTTCTTGGATTGATAAAACAAGGTAACAATTTTGGCTCCATGCTTGACTGTGTTGTGACTATTCTTGTTAGATACATAAAGCTATTTTCAGCATTCATTTTGATAAGCAGTGTTAACACATCATACATACAATACTGGTACAGTGGAACCTCGATTTAATGGAAACCAATTTAACAGACTTTGTCCAGTTGGAACTTCAAACTTTTCAAATATTTTAGTTTTTTAAAAAAATTGATTTACGATCATTTTGTACTGTACTGGGTGTTTTTAGGCCACGAAAAAAAAGTACAAAATAACTTTTTGTACTGTAAAAAAGTGACAATCTGATTGAACGGATGACCCCTCCCCCTTATCAGTCCCTTAAATTGAGGTTCCACTGAACTAATATTTACATACAATTCAAACCAGTCATTAAGTGCTTAACTGAAGCAGGTGTACTGACACAGTACAATTCATCTGAGATAATGATTTGTCCTAATTAACTGCATCTGTACACCACCACCAACTAAAACTACCTGTATACTAATAAACATTTTAATTGTACCAACGACTCCCTGGTACTGTTTGTGCCGTGACAATATCGCGCAACTTTTCAGTCAGGAGGGGGAGAAAACACTGCATCCCACTCTCAGTCTCAGAGCTCTTGGTCTTATTTCCCTCTCTCACTCGCTCAGCCTCCTGACTTTGCCTCCCCCGCTGTAGGCAACACCATGAGTCAGAGAATGGCACATTGAAGCCAGTGGCCTCTCCAGCCTCACTCAGAGTCAAAGATACAGTCTCAACTCTGTTTTTTTGCTCGCCAGATGTTGTCAACATAACCTGGAGTTTGAAAGCAGATTCTAAAGCATCTGTATGTCTTGTTATCACTGCATGCAAACAAACGGGTATTGCGCTCCTTCTATTTTTTACACGACTTGACCTCGTTAGTGCCGCAGGTGAGCGGAATAGGAAACGGGGGTACACCATAGATTCTAACCCTGAACTGAGAAATGTGAGGCATACGTGCGAACCACTACCACTGTGCTGCTCATTTTACACTTATTTGAGTCATGAATGAGCTGTGTGAGGTGCATCAGCGACACCTTTATTACCCCTTTTCATTCAAGTAAGTAAATCATCATTAAAGTGTAAAGGGTTTAAAGAGTGCTTTATTGTTTTCAAATTTGACATGTAATAATGTGAACATTTTACAGTTAATAAAGGTTTTATATGGTGCCAGTTTTGACTCTGGAACTAGGATTCATTCATTTAAACGGAGTTCATTTCAATTTTGATTTCAACTAAATCAAAGTTCGACCAACATCACAGGTTTTGAATGGATTTTGGACAAATGTAAAACCTCAGGCTAACAGAAACTCCGGGCAGAGGACAAAGATAATATCAGAATCTTCCATGACACGGTCACTGATTTTCCATTGCATCCCTCTGCAACTGCCATGAATAAGTCGGCATATTAACTATTCCTGATTTAGACATGAATTAAGCACTCACGTAAATATACAAATTTCAGGAGTAGAATCTCAGTGATGTTTGCTGAACTGTAAAAGTGACAATCACAGTGTCACAGCTGTGTTTATTTTCATCCAAGTGGGTTTAGATTGGCCTACATGTTATAATGACAAGAAAACGACATTCTCACCACTACAGTTAGCTGTAAACAAGAAGATGAAATTGGACACAGCCCCACTAAATTTGAACAATGAAAAGGTGCTGCCTGTCCCGATCAGTGTGCTGCAAACAAACAAACATGAAAGTAGTGTCCCATCCTGCCTTTTACCAAATAGAGCGGATGCTGACACATATTAGTATGGCACACATCGGGGCCAGAGTACTGAGTGTGTGTTTGTATTTGTGAGCGATTCAGCAGTGACACTGAAACAAAGCTTACTACCACATCCCGACCATAATAACAACATAACACTTGTAAGAGTATCCAAAACAGTCTTGGGAGTTACACAGGGCAAAGGCTAGGAGCGTTGTGGTACAGCTTAGGTCAGCGGCTGTCCAAAAGGGAACACAAAGGACATGCTTGGAAAGTTAATGAATTTCAAATGGTACACATTGGAGGGTGTGGATTTCGAGCTTGTCTGTCTCAACATCACTTATGTGTCAGTTTCTGCTTTTTTCCTGTTCGCTAGATCAGTCTCTCATACTCTGGATTTTCATAGGTTTTAATGTATTCAAATCAGGTTTTTCTTTGACAACAAAGGGGACTAAGTTACTGAAAGGAGATACACCCATCCATCCATTTTCCGTACCGCTTATTTTCACGAGGGTCGTGGGCTGCTGGAGCCTATCCCAGCTATCTTTGGGCGAGAGGCGGGGAAAATCCTCAAATGGTCGTCAGCCAATTGCTGGGCACATATAAACAAACAACCATTTGCACTCACATTCACACCTACGGGCAATTTAGAGTCTTCAAGTAACCTACCATGTATGGGGAGAACTTGCAAACTCCACACAGGCGAGGCCAGATTAGATCCCAGGGGCCTCATGTACAAAGACTTGCATGGATTTCCTACTGAAACATGCCGTATGCTGAAATCCGGAAAACGTCGTACGCACAAAAATATCGAGATGTATGAATCTGTGCGTACGCATGAATCCAAGCACATTTCCTTCGTACATTCATATCAACGTGGAAATGAGCGCACATGTTGGAGTAGCTGACACATCCTTGTCCTCCACATTTAAATATGCAAATCATATTTAAATGAACCCTGCACCTGAGATCCCGATATCTGCATGATCAGGAAAAAAGGACAATGAGCAAGGTAATGAAGAAAAATATTTTTTCTGAATGTGAAATTTGCGCAATGAAGTGGAGGTGCGCAAGAAAATCATCTTTTGGCACGCTGTCATCTGCCGTTAACAACTCACGAAAGAGGAGTGACAGCGTGTGCGTGGGGTCGGAACAACGCACACACGCTAACGTAAAAAAAGAAGTGGTCAAACATGAAGGTAGATTTGAAGCGAAGGCCAGCTGCCCACCGCCAAAGTGTGGCCAAAAGGAGGAGAGAGTCGCTGCAATCATGGGTGACACTACTCTCTCAGGGTTGCTGGGAGCACGTGGCTGACTGATCACCACACAAGGTTAATACCATGTATTTTTATAACTCATAAATGTGTTCATACAGTAACCTACACTCAGCCCTGTGAGATAAAAGTTCATGCTGAAATGTATGTATGGTATTTGTAATAAATCTTTTGAATTCAAATAGAAGCACATCAGCATATCAAAGAGGATATAAAAAAAACAGAGTCCTTTTTGATTACTGAATTTATTATTTTAATACACAGGAGAGGACACGTACATTGAAAAAAAATCTTACATTTTTTTCGGAGAAGAGGGGTAAATTATGTCATTTCAACACATTTTAATCATGTGCAACCGATGTACATGTTCAAATTAAGTCAATTCAAATGACTTTTTTTTTTCCATTGCATGTGCTAGCCACAAGGAGCGACTGAGAGCGCAATAAGCGGCATAAATGAGCACCTTGATCAATTAATAGGTGTCCTCACAAATATCAGTGATTCATTGTGTATTTAATCCACCGGTTAACAAATTAATTCTGAGTCATTGCCTCTATTACTTTGTTGAAGTCAAATGTTGCCGGGCTTGAATTGTTCATCAGTGCTAATTGTTCATGTGTCTCTGATGTGCAGATTTATGATAACAGTTTCCCAGCATCACCTCTAAGTGTCGCCAAAGCACCAACAGCTGCAGAAACGTGCGTACGCCAGCTATGAAGTTGGCGTGAGGCACCGCACATTTGCACGCTCATTTCACTCTTGACACAGCTGAACTTTGCCGTGAAAAAGAACGTACGCCACGTTTTTGTGCGTACGCACCTTTTGTACATGAGACCCTGGTCCTCAGAACTCTGAGGCAGATGTGCTAACCAGTCGTCCACCGTGCCACCTACTGAAAGGAGTAATCCATTTAATTCTCAGTTACTGTACATGCACTGTAGCTCCAGTATCTTCAATTGTAGTTCGTGGGATTTATTTGTTTATTTATTTATTTATTTTGTTCCAAAGTTACATCCAACCTTCCATTTTCTATACTGTTTAATGCTTGTACTTCCCTCATTAGGGTCGCGAGTGAGCTGGAGGCTATCCCAGCCGATTTTGGGCAAGACGCAGGGTACACCATGAACTGATCGGAATCCAGTCGCAGGCCACATATATACAAATAATAATTCACACTCATATTCTCGCTCATCTTCAAGAAACCTAACGTGCATGTTTTTTTGCGACTTGTCCACGGAGCTGTTCCAAAGTTACAATTCTTCAAAAATGTTTACGTTTGTTGATTTCATGTTATCATATATGCATGCCTGACAGGTTCAAAGACATAAGATAACATACTAAAGGAGAAAATGGTTCTACTTAAGTGTCATAGCTGGATGACTGACTATAGTGTTTGAATGCCCCTTATGCTTCACATAAATGCAAAGAAAAAAAAGAATCATAGTTTTGACGTCAGCCTTTCCGTTATATCCACGAATGTATCCTAAATAACCCAGAATCTATAAATAGAGAAATGGATAAATGCTATCGTGCACAGAACCCAGACATGTTTTGCATCTTAATTGTCTGAGCTTTTGAAGTAATATGTGATTTGTCAATTGATTCTTTTTCTCCCAGGCTATGAATAAAATGCTTTAATTATTGATGCACTGACGTCAAATGTCCGCTTGAATGTTATATGTGGTGCAGACTTGTTTCTCCGGGCAAGCAACAGACCCCCACCCACCCTCTCAACCTGTCGCCACCACCAATCCCCCTGCCAGACATCCTCATGACCGCCCCCCATTGTGGCCGGGGCCAGAAACTGGCATGAATGGGACATGAACACACTAAAGGCGTCTTGAAGACAAATGTTATAACAGTAGGAGCGCGGTTAGTACAAAAAAAAAAATTATATTTCTCTATATGTGCAATTTCTCTGCTCCCCACTAGGGGCTCCTCTGTGCCACACCATCCAGCACTCTGCCATCCAGCACTCTGCCATCCATCCATCCGTTCATTTTCTGTACCGCTTATCCTCACTAGGGTCACGGGCATGCTGGAGCCTTTCCCAGATATCTCTGGGCGAGAGGCAGGGCACACCCTGAATTGGTCGCCAGCCAATCGCATGGCACATATAAACCAACAACCATTCACACTCGCATTCACATCTACGGGCACTTTAGAGTCGTCAATCAACCTATCACGCATGTTTTGGGGATGTGGGAGGAAACCGGAGGACCTGGAGAAAACCAACGCAGGGACGGACGGGGAGAACATGCAAACTCCACATAGGCGAGGCCGGGATTTGAATCCCGGTCCTCAGAACTGTGAGGGAGATGTCCTATCCAGTCGTTCATATCTGCTTAATTGTGTCTCCAAAGGCATATTTGTTTTAGTGTGCATTGAACTGTAAACAGGTACAGAATGTAGTAAATGTATGCAATTCCTTTCAAGCAACTGCATCCATCCGAAACTTGATTGATGCTGTCAGAAAGGTATTTATTCATTTTGTGGTGTGATTTAAAACAAGACAAATAATGTGACAAAAGCTGCCAATGGAACTAGTATGACTTGATAAGATTCTTAAAATAAGGTCTTGTATCTTGTTTATCAGTTTATTTTTGAAAGGGGACAATGCAATTTCATAAAACACATGAAGTACACATGGTTAAAAAAGCCAGAATTAGCCAGAAGGCTAGTTTTCATCTGTAGTACCCTGGCCATGATGTAAAAAAGCAGTGGGGCTCGAAGGCGAGGGCCTGGTACCCGGGCCTGCACCCATGGGGCCTGGCTGGGCACAGCCCGAAAGGGCAACATGGGTCCCCCTTCCCATGGGCCCACCACCTGTGGGAGTGGCCATAGGGGTCGGGTGCATTGTGAGCTGGGCGGTGACCAAAGGCAGGGACCTTGGCGATCCGATCCCCAGCTACAGAAGCTGGCTCTAGGGACGTGGAACGTCACCTCTCTGGGAGGGAAGGAGCCCGAGCTGGTGTGCGAGGTTGAGAAGTTACGACTAGATATAGTCGGGCTTCACCTACACACACAGCTTGGGCTCTGGTACCAGTCCTCTTGAGAGGGGTTGGTCTCTCTTCCACTCTGGAGTTGCCCACGGTGAGAGGTGCAGAGCAGGTGTGGGTATACTTATTGACCCCCGACTTAGCACCTGTACATTGGGGTTCATCCCGGTGGACGGAGGGTAGCCTCCCTCCACCTTCGGGTGGGGGGACAGGTCCTGACTGTTGTTTGTGCCTATGCACCAAACAGCAGTTCAGAGTACCCACCCTTTTTGGAGTCATTGGAGTGGGTGCTGGAGAGCTCCCCCACTGGGAACGCCCCCCCCCCCCCCCCACCCCATCATAACCCGAGTGGTCTCCTGTTATTGGACTTCTGTGCTCACCACGGATTGTCCATAACGAACACCACGTTCAAGCATAAGGGTGTCCACATGTGCACTTGGCACCAGGACACCCTAGGTCGCAGATGATTGACTTAGTGGTCATCTCTGGTCGGCGCTGAGGGGCGGCGCTGTCAACTGATCACCACCTGGTGGTGAGTTGGCTCCGATGGTGGGGGAAGATGCCAGTCTGACCTGGCAGGCCCAAACGTATTGTGAGGGTCTGCTGGGAACATCTGGCAGAATCCCCTGTCAGAAGGCGTTTCAACTCCCACCGACGGCAGAACTTCACCCACATCTCAGGGGAGGCAGGGGACATTGAGTCTGTGTGGACCATGTTCCGCGCCTCCATTGCTGAGGCGGCCGACTGGAGCTGTGGCTGTAAGATAGGCGGTGCCTGCCGTGGCGGCAATCCCCGAACCCGTTGGTAGACACCAACGGTGAAGGATGCCGTCAAGCTGAAGAAGGTGTCCTATCAGGTCTTTTTGGGCTGTAGGACTCCGGAGGCAGCTGATGGGTACCGGCTGGCCAAGTGGAATGCACCTTTGGTGGTTGCTGAGGCAAAAAGTCAGACGTGGGAGGAGTTGAGTGAGGCCATGCAGAACAATTTCCGAACGACTTCGAGGAAATTCCGGTCCACCATCCGGCGTCTCAGGAGGGGGAAACAGTGCACCATCAACACTGTGTATAGTCGGGATGGGGCGCTGCTGACCTTGACTCGAGAGTCGGTGGGGAGAATACTTCAACGACCTCCTCAATTCCACCGACATGCCTTCCCATGAGGAAGCTCTGAGGCGAGCTCTTCTATCTCTGGGGTTGAAGTCACCGAGGTGGTTAAAAAGCTCCTTGGTGGCCAGGCTCCGGGGGTGGATGACATTCTCCCGGAGTTCCTAAAAGCTCTCGATGTTGTGGGGCTGTCCTGGTTGACATGCCTCTGTAACATCGTGTGGACATCGGGGACAGTGCCTCTGGATTGGCAGACTGGGGTGGTAGTCCCCCCTTTTAAAAAGGGGGACTGGAGGATGTATTACAACTACAGGGGGAAACACACTCCTCAGCCTTCCTGGTAAAGTCTATTCAGGGGTGCTGGAGAGGAGGGTCCATCGGGAAGTCAAATCTCAGATTCAGGAGGAGCAGTGTGGTTTTCGTCCTGGCCATGGAACAGTGGACCAGCTCTACACCCTCGGCAGGGTCCTCGAGGGTGCATGGGAGTTCGCTAACCAGTCTACATGTGTTTTGTGGACTTGAAGAAGGCATTCGACCGTCCCTCGGGGAGTTCTGTGGTGGGTGCTTCGGGAGTATGGGGTGCCGAACCCCCTGATACGGGCTGTTCGGTCCCTGTACGACCAGTGTCAGAGTTTGGTCCGCATTGCCGGCTGTAAGTCAGACTCGTTTCCAGTGAGGGTTGGACTCCGCCAAGGCTGCCCTCTGTCACCGATTTTGTTCATAACTTTTATGGACAGAATTACTAGGCGCACCCGAGGCGTAGAGGGGATCCGGCTTCGTGGCTTCAGTATTGCATCTCATCTTTTTGCAGATGATGTGGCTCTGTTGGCTTCATCCATCAAGCCGTGATCTCCAACTCTCACTGTAGCGTTTCGCAGCCGAGTGTGAAGCGGCTGGGATGAGAATCAGCACCCCCAAATCTGAGACCATGGTCCTCAGTCGGAAAAGGGTGGCGTGCCCTCTCTGGGTCGGAGATGAGATCCTGCCCCAAGTGGAGGAGTTCAAATATATTGGGGTCTTGTTCACGAGTGAGGGAAGAATGGAACGGGAGATCGACAGGCGGATCGGTGCAGCATCTGCAGTGATGCGGACTTTGTATCGGTCCGTTGTGGCGAAGAAGGAGCAAAGCCCAAAGGCGAAGCTCTCGATTTACTGGTCGATCTACGTTCCTACCCTCACCTATGGTCACGAGCTGTGGGTCGTGACCGAAAGAACAAGATCCCGGATACAAGCGGCGGAAATTAGTTTCCTCCGCAGGGTGTCCGAACTCTCCCTCAGAGTGGAGCCGCTGCTCTTCCGCATTGAGAGGAGCCAGATGAGGTGGCTCGGGCATCTGATTAGGATGCCTCCCAGACACCTCCCTGGTGAGGTGTTCTGGGCACGTCCCACCGGAAGGAGACCCCTGGGACGACCCAAGACACGCTGGAGAAACTATGTCTTCCGGCTGGCCTGGGAACGCCTCGGGATCCCCTCGGAAGAGCTGGAGGAAGTGGCTGGGGAGAGGGCTTCCCTGCTGAGGCTGCTGCCCCCGCGACCTGACCTCAGATGAGCGGAGGAAAATGGATGGATGGATGGATATTCATTAAGTATCACCAGCTGGCGCAGATGTGTGGTTACAAAGAGGCTCAGGGGTCGTTTTTTGTTCGAATGGCTTATGCTAGCATACCTTGTGACTAGCAACATCCTTGAAAATGTTAAAAGCGTGGTTCTGCCAGTGAAGGGTAAATTATTGCAGCTATGCTCTTCCATCTCTTGGAGCATATGTTGCATTAAAATATCTGATTCACTGCCAGCCGTCCCAGTTAACATGGATATTCGACTTCTAAAGTCGTCAATGGCCGTGAATATGTTTGAGCTCATTTTCAGCATAAACTGACACAGGCAAGATACAAAAGCTAGTGCTCTTTCAACCGGACATGTTTAGGTCTGCAATATATTATAGAGTGTTGTTCTTTCCTGTTGTTCCAGGGTCACCTAAGTAAAGACATTTCTTTTACTTATAGCACTAATTTGTGTCTTTCCATACATTAACACGATCAGCTCTAATATTTCCCAAATGTTTTGGTATCACAAAAATATTTTATTGCTGTTTGTTATCCTTTTATGAATCCCTTGTTATTTTGACAAATAAATGAAAACCACTCTCATCATTAGCTATAAAATTCAATCTCCTTGCATCCACACCCAAAACAAAGTGGGGATAGAGAAAAAGACAGACAGACATGCTTTGCTATGACTGGCGTATGCCATGGATGTGAAGAGATCCTCTTGAGGAGGCGGAGGGATGGAGCAGAGGCACATTGAAGCAGATGCAGAGAAATGTGAGAGGGTGTCAGTGAGACTGGTGATGACGCGCTCGTGGCTGCGGAGAGCTGGCGAGGCCGCGGCCCTGGCTCTGACTCACCTCATCCCCATGGGGCCTCCTGCTTGACGTCACTCTGAGCTGCACTGTGGCATTTCTTTGCTTCAACTTCTTTGCGAGCAGCAGCCACACTTGAGCATTTCTCACATCTATCCCTCCATCTTTCGAGCTGTCTTTTTTCTGTGTATGTTTCTATATATCCCTCTATCTATCCATCTATCTAATCTGTCTCGCAGTCATCCTTATCTTTTAGTATGCAAATGAAGGATTCATCGCACTTAAAAACAAAACAAAAGCAAAACTTGTCAATACTCGGTATGTTGATGAATTAAAGCTATAAGCTGCGATTTCTGGCTCCCCCTACTGCTGAATTCAGCTTTACAACATAACGGTTTGTCGCTTCAATATGACGCAGGCTGTGTTGAGTCCAACTGTCCCCATCTTCCCCTCTTCCAATCCCTCACGGGTGAATATACACAAATATAGTGTATAACACTGTTTGAACTCGCAAGGTAAATAAAACGGGCAAGAGAAACTGTCAATAGTTCAATATCCAGTGTACAAATACGTTTTCTAACCACTGCGGTGTCAGTACCTGTTAATGTGGAGCCATACACATTCATTTACGGGTTCCCCCTAAACCATACAAATAATTTACGTTAGAAAGTAAACATATTATTGTGTGTTGTTATTGGTTACAATACTTAACTATATGTATCATGTAAAAGTGAAGCCTGTGGCCAAAATGTACATGGGTGGTATACATACGTACGTTTGTGCCTCTCACCGGCCGTTCAAATAAGCGGGCATCTTTTAAAATACATTATCACTCCCATATCCTGATTGATATGATCGACTTTTCTCAGACCACGTGCCTGTTTTATTTCAATAATTTCTTTCTTTAATATGGATAAACCGTGTGCTCCCATCTATATTGATCATATGCTCACATCGTCCACTGCTGCCCAGTTCTCGGCTGCCTTTAAAAATGTCGCCATGAATGACAGAGTGCCCTCCTTCTGTTTTGACACAGAGGAGATAACTTCTCTGTTTTTCTCCTCTTGTCAAAACATCCTTGACAATGTTGCCCCACTTTAGCCTATCCGTTCAAAACTCAAGCCTGAACCATGGCTAAATTGTATTACTCGTGGTGCCCGATAGCAGTGTTGTAGGGCTGAATGCAAATGGCAAAAGGATCAACTACAGGTGCCGTATAATATTTTAAAGGAATGTTGGTGCAATTACCAAAAAGTTGTTCAATCTAAAAAAGCTAGCTATTATTCGGATATTATTTCAAACAATTGCCACAAACCCCGTGTCCTTTTTAATACTATTAACAGCATCCTTTATGTTCCCCAAACTTCTTCTATTGAAGCTTCCACTCAAAATTGTGAGTGTTTCTCCACTTTTTTGTAGACAAAGTGACTAACATCAGAGCAGGAATGCCACCCCCTTCCCATGACCCGTCAATTACAGTCACTTGTTATGCTATTTTTGATTGGTTTGAGCCTGTCACACTTTCTACTCTGAAAGGAATTATTTTTCAAATAAAACCCTCAGGTTAACCTTTGGATGTTATCCCCCCTTGCTTTTTAAGAGAAATTTGGGACACTATTGGACTTAGTATTCAAGTTATCATTAACAGCAGTCTTGCTATTGACGTTGTACCAAAATGTCTTAAACAGGCAGTGGTCTAACCCCTAATTAAAAACCTTGGTACTACAGTTTTAAGCAATTTTTACCCATTTCTAAACTCCGTATTATCTAAAAAATATTGGAGAATGTTGTACTCGGACAACTGCAGTCTTTTTTTATATCTTTCTGCTTTCTACGAGGTCTACCAATCTGGTTTTAAGCCAATCCACAGTACCGAATCAGCAATTGTACGGCTTTTTAATGATCAGTTTTTAGCTACAGAAACTGGGTACTGTGCACTTCTTATCCGTTTAGACTTCACAGCTGCCTTTGACACAATATTCATTTCTCCTCTGGAGGATTGTGCTGGGATTAGTGGAATTGCTCTTCGGTGGTTTTGGTCTCATCTGTCCAACAGAAGTGTTTCTTTTAGTCTTGGTAAGCATCGCTCGTCCATTGCACCTTTTGAAAATGGAGTTCCTCAAGGTTCCATTCATGGGCCCATCCTCTTCTCCCTGTACCTACTCCCCTAGGAGCACTCATTAAAAAGTATGGCATCTCTTTCCACTTTTATGCGGACAATACCCAAATTTACCTCCCCATTAAACCTGTTTCAAATTATGTAAGACCCTTGCTGGACTGCCTAAAGGACAAGGAAAGCTTGGATGGCCATCAACCTTCTAAATTTTAATTCAAGTCAAGCGGAAGTTGTAGTGTTTGGTCCCAGTGGTACCCCTAACGCCCCTCCTGACTTGGATTGTCATGCTCCCAATCTTAAAAACACTTTCACCAATTTGTGGGTAAAAATTGACTCCAATTTTAAAATGGAACAACAGATCATTTCTATAAAGCCCAGGATTTTTTCAATTGAGAATTGTATCCGAAGCTAAGCCTTTCTTTGAATGACTTTGAGAGGGTTAGTCATGCTTTTATTTTCACCAGGTTATTGTAAAGCCCTCTATGTTGGTGTCAGCCAGGCTTCCCTCACTCGCTTACAACTGGTCCAAAATGCTGCTGCTCAACTTCAAACCGGATCACTGGGTGAGAGCACATCTCGCTTGTGCCCTACGTCACTCCACTGGCTCCCAATAAATTTTAGAATTCATTTTAAAATGTTATTGTTGGCTATTAAAGCGCTGAATTGGTTGGCTCCATTCTACCTGTCCGAACTTTTACACCCTTATACTCCAACACAATCTCTGAGGTCTGATGATAGATCTCTCATTGTAATCCCAAGAGCAAAGTTGAAACGCAAGGGAGACAGAACCTGTGCTGTCGTTAGCCCATACTCTGGAACAAGCTCCAGCTGCAGGTTAGATTAGCTCTCACGCTCCCTATATTTAAATCCCATTTCGAAACCCATTTGTTCTCCCTGGCTTTCTCAGACCCTGTATGAGAGTTGGTAGTGTATGGTGTTATTTTGTGATTTTTATTGTTTTTGTAACCAGTGTTTCATTTTATATCCTTTGATGTACAGCACTTTGGTCAACTCTTGTCGTTTTTTAATGTTTAAAAATTAATTGGATTGGATTGGATGATGAAAATGTTAACACTCCAGTTCAATAGAGTAATTGTATTCATAATGATCTTTATAAAACACTTAAGTCTATTGCCAATTTGATGCATGAAAATAAAAGTAAAGGTAAAATAGATTCATTTTGTAATGTTGCAGTGGACCTGTACTGTGGCAGCTTATGTATTTTTTTGCTGCTCAGAATAATTGGGTTAGTTGTTACTGAGAACCTCTTTCCTCTGAGTCACTTCAACGGATGAGGGTTCATTACATGTCAAACATTTACAAGCACACTAAAGGTACAGTACATAGAAGTCAAAAATGATCCAAAGGGTGCCGTTATATGACACTTTTGGTTCTTTATGCTTTTACTCTCTGTAAATTGGCAGATCAAGAGAACGTGCGCAAGAACTCATGCCCAAGGGTCACACATGAGGCTCTGCTTCTACCTCTTAGATATACGGTGGCAGATAAATTACAACAGTTTACGCTTTGATTCAAGAGTAGCGGCATTGATGAATTAATGTAAATGGTGAGATTTGCAAAACTTTTTTAAAACAAACTATTATATAATTACCCTTTCAAGAAAAAACCCACCAAGGAAAAAAAACAGTGCAGTTGTTCCGCATGGTTTATCCATCCATCGATTCAATTTCTATAGCGCTTGTGGGCAATATGGCTGCAGATGAGCTAGGGCCAATCCCAGTTAATTGGGCGAGAGGTGGGGTACACCCTAGACTGGTTGCCAGTCAATCACAGCACACGTTTAGACAAATATCCATTCACACTCACATTCACACGTATAGAAAATTCAGACACAGCAAGCGTGAGCTTGTGTGTATATGGAAGAAAGCAGAAAGTTCAGCAGACAACTAAGGGCCATTGTCTCCAATTTGTTTTACGCCCCTGGCTTGCACACATTCCAGCTACACACACTCACGTTTACACTTCTGACACACACACCGTGCATAACCGAGAAATGTGTGTGCAACTACCAAAGAGGCTTGACTCATTGAGGTCTGAGGCTGTCTGTAGGTCATGGAACATGGAGTTATCCTGAGACTCCATTTGGAAAACATAGCACTCTTTAAATATGGAAATACCATGTATCAGATGTGTTGTTGACAGTGAGACGTGCAGTACTCCATCTAACAAGCTACAATTTGCAGGAGATTGTGTTTTTTTATTCTGTATGAAATAAATCCAATAAAAGTAATTTAAACAGGATATTATGCTTATAACTGAACATATGTTTGGTGGTCCATCAATTGAAAGCAGTGCCTGCCATTCTATATTAGTGGTGCCATGCAATCTTCCTTTCACCACAGACCATGGGCGAGTCACTTATTTGATGACCGACACAGATCAAATAAAAGCAAATGATTCAAATTCCCCATTGTGCCATTACGATGACTAGTTGTTGTAATAGTGAGTGGCACTTTAAAAAAATTACAACCTGGCAGCAAAATGTTTGAAGCCGAAAGGCTCCTTGCAGGTGAAAAAATGTGCGTTGGCATCGATATTTTTCACATTTATTATGATATAATATGTCGACATTCGGCCATCAGCGTAATGTGGTAGGGACTTATTATGGCGATAGAGCAATCAGTGAGCGTAGGTGAGCGTTATGGGCCAGGTGTGTCCTGCACCGTCACCACGAGTAAGCCGTCGCGCCAGGCTGTCAGCAAGCACTTAAGTGATTTAAAATATGATGCTTCACCTTCATAGGATACTAGATTTACTACAGCCTCTGTGGTGTGGAAGAGAAAAAGTGCTCAACTCCACAGGAGAATCCACGAACCACGCGCGCATGACCCAATTTGACAGGGAATACCCAAATTTGTCATGGTCTGTGTTTTGGTTTGGGTTGTGTTTAGTTTTGTTCCATGTTTTCCTGTGTTCCATGTTTGTCGTGTGCTCATTAGGTTGTTGTGTCCACCTGTTCTCGTCTATTTTGTGTCGACCAATCAGCTCTCTCCAGCCACTCGTGTCTTGTCCAGGTGTTCCTCGTTGTCTCGTCAATTTGTTTGTATTTAGTTCCCTGAGTTCTTTCAGTCCTTGTCGGTTCATTGTCGTTGTCACATGTCTTGCCATGTCATAGTCGGCAGTTGTTTTTGTCATAGTCGCCAGTTGTTTTTGTCATAGTCGCCAGTTGTTTTATCATTGTGATTAAATATTATTATTTTGAGATTCCCGCACTCCTGCCTTGCCTCCCTGCTTCCCTGCAATTGGGTCCACCATGTTCTTGCCTTCCTCGCCGTCGCCCTAACCATGTTCATGACAGAATGAACCGACCAGAACAGGACCCAGCGGGAAGAACATGGCGTCACCCTGGACGCCACCAAACTGCCTCCCACCGTCCTCAGCCTGCCATCCATACCTACCCTCCTCCAGTAAGCCCTATCATTCAGTCTTTTCTGTCCTTTTCCTCGGGTCCCCCCACTTGTCCTAGTTATTCACCATGCCCTACTATTGTACATCCACATGTTTCTTTAGATTCAGATTTTTCTGATTGTGAAGATGGCCCTGATTTAGTTAACCTCCTGTCGGATTCTGACTCTGACACAGATTTAGATTTTTCTGTTTCCTTCCCTAGTTTATCCCGTCCTCGTCAGTTTTTGTCACGTTTCCACGTTTCCAACCCCAGTGAGTCCAAATCCTTTCCCTCGGACCTTTTCTTGGGCACCCGTTTGGCCATCTACCCGGGACCGCCGCGTGGTGGCCAACGGAGGCGCCCAAGTAAAGGTCAAATTTTGCCCCCTCGTTTTTTCCCCCCTGTTCACAAATCACTTGATTTTTCACCTGTTCCCACACGTTCCACGGCTCCAATTAAGTCACGTCTAGTCAAACCTGCCCCCAAGCCATGTTCAGTACCAGCCATTTTTCCTAGTTCACCTTCCCGAGACCTTGTGCACTCTTCCACTCCCGTACCCTCTACTCCCACACCTCAATGGCGGCAGGCTGAGGAAGCGACTGCAGCTCCCGTTCCGGCTAATCGGCAGCTGCGCCAGGCTCCCGTTCCGGCTCCTCGGCAGCTGCGCCAGGCTCCCGCACCGGCGCCGCTCGTCCAGCGGCCGCCACCCATCCTTGCTCCGGCGGCGCTCGTCCAGCGGCCGCCACCCGTCCTTGCTCCGGCGGCGCTCGTCCAGCGGCCGCCACCCGTCCTTGCTCCGGCGGCGCTCGTCCAGCGGCCGCCACCCGTCCTTGCTCCGGCGGCGCTCGTCCAGCGGCCGCCACCCGTCCTTGCTCCGGCGGCGCTCGTCCAGCGGCCGCCACCCGACCATGCTCCGGCGGCGCTCGTCCAGCGGCCGCCACCCATCCTTGCTCCGGCGGCGCTCGTCCAGCGGCCGCCACCCGTCTTTGCTCCGGCGGCGCTCGTCCAGCGGCCGCCACCTGACCCTGCTCCAACGGCGCTCGTCCAGGGGCCGCCACCTGACCCTGCTCCAACGGCGCTCATCCAGCGGCCGCCACCAGTCCTTGCTCCGGCGGCGCTCGTCCAGCGGCCGCCACCCGACCATGTTCCGGCGGCGCTCGTCCAGCGGCCGCCATCCGACCATGTTCCGGCGGCGCTCGTCCAGCGGCCGCCACCCGTCCTTGCTCCGGCGGCGCTCGTCCAGCGGCCGCCACACGACCCTGCTCCGGCGGCGCTCGTCCAGCGGCCGCCACCCGACCCTGCTCCGGCGGCGCTCGTCCAGCGGCCGCCACCCGACCCTGCTCCGGCGGCGCTCGTCCAGCGGCCGCCACCCGACCCTGCTCCGGCGGCGCTCGTCCAGCGGCCGCCACCCGAACATGTTCCGGCGGCGCTCGTCCAGCGGCCGCCACCTGTCCTTGCTCCGGCGGCGCTCGTCCAGCGGCCGCCACCCGTCCTTGCTCCGGCGGCGCTCGTCCAGCGGCCGCCACCCGACCATGCTCCGGCGGCGCTCGTCCAGCGGCCGCCACCCATCCTTGCTCCGGCGGCGCTCGTCCAGCGGCCGCCACCCGTCTTTGCTCCGGCGGCGCTCGTCCAGCGGCCGCCACCTGACCCTGCTCCAACGGCGCTCGTCCAGGGGCCGCCACCTGACCCTGCTCCAACGGCGCTCATCCAGCGGCCGCCACCCGTCCTTGCTCCGGCGGCGCTCGTCCAGCGGCCGCCACCCGACCATGTTCCGGCGGCGCTCGTCCAGCGGCCGCCATCCGACCATGTTCCGGCGGCGCTCGTCCAGCGGCCGCCACCCGTCCTTGCTCCGGCGGCGCTCGTCCAGCGGCCGCCACACGACCCTGCTCCGGCGGCGCTCGTCCAGCGGCCGCCACCCGACCCTGCTCCGGCGGCGCTCGTCCAGCGGCCGCCACCCGACCCTGCTCCGGCGGCGCTCGTCCAGCGGCCGCCACCCGACCCTGCTCCGGCGGCGCTCGTCCAGCGGCCGCCACCCGAACATGTTCCGGCGGCGCTCGTCCAGCGGCCGCCACCTGTCCTTGCTCCGGCGGCGCTCGTCCAGCGGCCGCCACCCGTCCTTGCTCCGGCGGCGCTCGTCCAGCGGCCGCCACCCGTCCTTGCTCCGGCGGCGCTCGTCCAGCGGCCGCCACCCGACCCTGCTCCGGCGGCGCTCGTCCAGCGGCCGCCACCCGTCCCTGCTCCGGCGGCGCTCGTCCAGCGGCCGCCACCCGACCCTGCTCCGGCGGCGCTCGTCCAGCGGCCGCCACCCGACCATGTTCCGGTGGCGCTCGTCCAGCGGCCGCCACATGTCCACGCTCCGGCGGCGCTCGTTCAGCGGCCGCCACCCGTCCTTGCTCCGGCGGCGCTCATCCAGCGGCCGCCACCTGACCACGCTCCGGCGGCGGTCGTCCAGCGGCCGCCACCCAACCCTATTGCCTGGCCCCTGCATTACCATTGGGTTCGGCACCGTGGCCGTCCGCCTGAATGGCCCTGTAAAGACCCTGGTGCTTGGCGTCCTGGACGACCTCCTGAACCGCTCAGCCAAGCACCTCACCTCGGGTGGCCTGGATGGCCACCAGACTGACCTGAGGGGTGGACTCTGTTTTACGGTTGCTTAACCCAGGATGCGGACCTGGCATGAGGGTGCGTAAACAACAAATTTGACTGAACGGGAGAATGCGAGCACACGAAGGTGTGCGGCTTTACTGACTCATGCTGCGTTCAGACCGGACACGAATTTAACCTTTAACCAAAGCCACCCCAACATAATCCCATTCGTATCGCAAGACAAGTTCAGATCTGTGTGACAGACCACCAAAGACTCCACTAAAAGAGGTTTGATGAAGATCTGATATTCATCCATCCATTTTCCGAGCCGCTTCTCCTCACTAGGGTCACGGGCGTGCTGGAGCCTATCCCAGCTATCATCGGGCAGGAGGCGGAGTACACCCTGAACTGGTTGCCAGCCAATCGCAGGGCACATACAAACAAACAACCATTCGCACTCACATTCGCACCTACGGGCAATTTAGAGTTGTCAATTAACCTGCATGTTTTTGGGATGTGGGAGGAAACTGGAGTGCCAGAGAAAACCCACGCAGGCACGGGGAGAACATGCAAACTCCACACAGGCGGGGCCGGGGATGGAACCCCAGTCCTCAGAACTGTGAGGCAGACGCTCTAACCAGTCGACCACCGTTCCGCAAGATCTGATATTGTATTTCAAAATAAAAGTCACAGAAAACTAATAAGCTTCATTTTTTAATGCATCTCAAGATTCAAATTAACCTTGCTGGTTGCATTCCTTAACCAAAGAGCATTGACGTCCGTATTATTGGGAGCTTTTATTGGTGGCTTGACCGGCATTATATACCTACTGGGGGCGCGCCTTTAGCGTCCTCTGTCACGCGCACCCTTCCCCCTTTACGTCCGCATGCTGTCCTCACCCACGTCCGCTTTTCCTCTGTATAAGCGCCGTGTCGGCAGGAAATGCTCCCAGTCAGTCAAGCGGAGCGCTCATCACACAACAACATTTATAAAGTTTGGAACTCGGTGCACACATAAGGCGCGCCGCATTATAAGGCGCCCCGTCCATTTTGGAGAAAATTTACGACTTTTAAGTGCGCCTTATGGTCGTGAAAATACGGTAAATGCCAAAGAGTAGAAGTAAGTCTTAAATTGGAATTTAAACATTTCTACTAAGGTAGCAGCTCTGATATCAGCGGCTAGGGCATTCTAGCCTGCCAAAATGAGTCATTTGATTTGCTCGCGAAGGCTCCGTGTGTATTCATGTGACTGCCTTGTGTCGTCTGATTCGTGAATTGGAGTCAAATAACATGAGTGTTCACGTTTGATTGGCGCAACGGGCGCCATATGCGGAGGTCGAACATTGGCGTACACGCATGTATGGATAAATGAATGTAGCGAACAGCATGTCGATCATTGTAACGGAGTAAAAGTATCGATCCTTCTTCACATAAATACTCAAGTAAAAGTAAAAAGTACAGTGCATTTAATGTACTCTGACAAGTACAGTGAACTCACAAACTTTAAGTGGTAAAAATTAATTTGGTTTTAACCAAGTCTCCCAAAGACCAATCCAATTAAGATTGTGGTATCTGATAAGATCATTGACGAGCAAAGCTTTTGAGGAAAGTGAAGACCGATTTTCATTGAAGTGGGCTGATCGATCCTATTTGCACCCAGAGTATTCATAGTAGTAATATTAATAAGATTGCATCATCTATAACCCGTATTAAAATATATTTCGAGTTGTTGTGGGCGTGGCGAGAGATTAATACTGCAGGAATCTGGTCGTTATTTTTCGATTTATCGTTGGTAGCACGAACCGGGAAGAGTACCTAAACTCAGCACATAGTACTACCTCAGTAGAAAACATAGTCTACAATGCATTAGTGTGTAGTGGATCAGAATGTGTAGTATTTCGCTCTAATCTACATATAGGACTATGTGTGTTGTTAGAGTCCAGCATAGCACTAGGTAGTCTTAATCTTACAAACTCCACAACCGTTCTAACAGGTTTGCTAATCACCTGTGTCCCGGCTTGCTCTAGTGTGAACTGTCATGCAAAGCTCAAACAGTAATCCATGTTTCTAAAAAGAGTGATGGGGCCTACCCCATTAGGGTGAAAGCCGTCCGCCTTCATCAAGCCGGGAGTCCTCGAGAATGAAGGCCAATTATCTAAAAACTCGCAGTCCCTGTTCGCTACAGAAGCTAGCCAGCCACCGATTGAGCAAGAATAATTAAACCTAAACCTCTCATCACTGCCTCTCGCAGGCAAGGGGCCAGAGACAATTACTCAATGCCGACACGTCTTTCCGGCGTGATAATAAGTCCTGGCTATGTTCCTCTTTGTACTCTCTGAATGCTGCATCCTTGTATCATTGAAGCCGACATGCATCACTATATCCGAGTAGCTAATGTTGTTATCCCCACGCTGGTGTCTAGGCCTAATGCAAATCAGCTCCCTGAGGCGAGCTTCAATGTCGAGTGCTCTGGCACCAGGAATTCATATTACAGTGGCTGGGTTTTTAAGCTTGATGTTACAAGTGATAGAGTCACCTATGACTAACGTGCGGGAGCCAGTAGACTGAGTAGGAATGGGACTGGCTAAAGGAGTGAATCTGTTTTGCGTCTGAACAGCCTTGCCGAGGTTAGCTAGCCACTTGGGGCTAATGATAACAGGGCTCTTAGGTCGACTACACCCTACATTATGAGATGTGCCCGCCACATCTACAGTTAGCTAACTCTTGTGCTCTAGTTTGCGGACATGTCCCTCTAGCGGGGAAAGCCTCTCAAGGAGAAGGGTGCAAGTGCTGCAGCAGTCCATACTCACATCTCTTTGATCAGAGTTTTGGAGGGAAAGGCGAAGAGCCTCATCGGTGTTCGGTATTGGTGTGGCTGAAGCTAGTAGCCTCGAAAATGGGCGACTCTGCTCTCAAAAATAAAAAATAGTCACAAAAAGTAATAAAGAAAAAAAACTTCAAAATGTAGGTAGACACGGGGAAAGCGTTAAGTAGAAGCACCCTAATGAGCTAATACAAGTTAAGGTTTTACAAGATTAGAGTGATACTTTGATAGAACCTTCTGATATAAAACCAAATCATCAAACTTTCTGTTACTGTGTGTAAATTTACAGTGTGTAGATGTGTTCACCTGGGAGTTAAGCAATTTGTGACAAATAACTAAACTATTTTAGAATAGTTAACGCTACTCGTTAAGTGGACATACTGAAAATGAGTTTATTCTCAGTAAACGATATAATGAGCTGGAGGGAATTACATGGTAAAGCAACGCAGAAGACAACACACATTAAAAATGAGAGAAATACGACTAATTACTTCCAATTTGCTCAGTCATTGGCTGGTGACCAGTCCAGATGTACCCTGCCTTTTGCTCAAAATGAGGTAGATAGGCTCAAGCTCACCTGCGAACTTCATGAGAAGTGCCATGGTAAATGTAGGCCTCAAGATTTATATTCACTGAATTTGAATGTGTTGTTTTGAATTCATTTTATGCTCCCATGTGTCAAGTTGAGATTCACTTTTTATTCATTTTGTAGTATAGAAACTAATGTCACCCAATTCCCTAAATACAGCCTATGAAACTGTTTTTGTAATTACAGTTGCATTAATTCAAATGGAAAGAGCTACAAGACTTATTAGCAGTAAATACATAATAGTGCACAGAAATAAAAGATTTAGGATCTGCAAAAAGAGGGATGGATTTCATGGATTTTGTTTAAATTGTAATGGCACGTAACTCCGTTTCGAGATTTACCTATTAATGAATTTAAAAATTCACTGATTTATGTAATTCTAAGAACATAAATCTCAAGGTTGTAGTTTGTGGGCATTTTCTGGAAAGCATTTTATTTGGAAAGCAATACATGTGGTCGAAATAAATTAATCAGTACTGTATATGCAAAAGTAATCTACTTTAAAGTTCAACTGGTATTTATTCGCCATGAAAAGCAAACCTATTTCTCGAGGTTCAGTCATAACTTTTGCACAGCAGATTTCAGCTCAAAGCAAAACAAATTCATTTTTATATAATAAAAAGCAGATCAATATAACCAGCATAAAAGCTTGACAATCTGGTAAAAAATAGGATGATGTTTGAGCGTAACCAGTAACTAAATAAACTGAAGAGATGTCAGATTAAATGGCAGCAGGAGACTATGCAAAATGATGAATGGTCAGACAACAGTATAAAATATAAAGATTTAAAATGTATACGGTCCCCTTCAAATATAACCAACAGTTGCTTGGCAACCACATTTGTGCTGGTTTTGCTCGAAACTATGTCCTTGACAGTGGTGTGTTTTCAAGATGGCAAAATTAAAAAATTCATAGCTAAATTATAAATTTTATGTACATACACACAAGAGTGAACGGTCATGTAAGATGGAATGAAGCCTCCCATGAAATGTAATGTGGACTCTCATTAATAGAATGCGTGCATGCGTGTGTGTGTGTGCGTGTGTGTTTGTGTGTGTGTGAGAGTGTGTACATGGGTGCGTGCATTTGTACGTGTATGCCTTTGGAAAAAAAAAAATTTAAACAAATCCGTCATTTGAATTGATCTGTTGTCCAAATTGTGCTGTGAACTAGTTATGCTGGCGTGACAGTGTGTGTCGTTATAGAAGTACTTACAGGGCTCCTCAGTCTATAATTTTAACTACAGGGTGACTGCAGTGTATGAGCTCAGTTTCATGTCAATCTCAAGAACGATGCTTGTGCAGGAGTTGAAAGGACGACTGCTGTGAATATTGCAGGTTTCCACCCAAACAGTCTATTTTCCCTACAGTGGACTAATGGCTGTGAGTGGGGAGGGGATTGATAGTAGTGTTTTGTTATATACACAAGGATGTTATATACACAGGGATGGTTTTATTATTGTGCTGCCACTATCCAATATATCGCCTCATTGGTGTTGATTACAGACGGTGCCTGGTATCAAGGTCTTGCCATTTTCCATGCCACAACCTGATTTGAAGGTACTTTCTTATTCTTTCTACCTCATTTTAGTTCCCCTGTAATCTTTTTTTGCCAACCTTTAGGGGAAAACACACAATGCAGTTTTTTTGTTGCTTCAGGAAATGTTTATTTGCACTGATGTTGAAACTTTACAGTCAAACATAATCTTACACTATACTGATTTTGAAACAATCTTCCCAGCAGGAAACAGATGTAATCCAAATCCAGGGTAAAACTGTCACCACCATAAAACCTTTATTACCCGTACAGGTATTTTTAAGTATGATTTTACAATTCTTAACTGTCATACAAGTGGAAAAATAACTTTCTACAAATAATTGGTGTATTCAGCATGCGTGTCTTTAGTTAAGTATTTTGAGTTATTAAATTTAATTTGAGGTAAAGCTAAACCAACCATTACATATAAACCACATACTGGTTTGTGTGGTTTAAAGGTGACTGTTTCTAAATGTTTGTCACCTAATTTCGGACATCTTGCTAATCTCCTGATGGTTGCTTCCTGATATAATGTGCTTTTGAGAAAGGTGTGGGTGGAGGCCAACGGGCTCGTGCAGCTCCTCCACATTGATGTGGCTCTCCAGAGACTCCACCCTCACAAATGTGCACAACTGAGTAATGGAATATACCCAAACGATTTCATGGTATGGTAGCACATATGAAACCTTATTCCACTTATTATTATCCGGGTTGGATTTACAGTATTTAGTGATAGCAAATTTGTACCTTCAGATTTAGCAACTAATTACACAGCGGTAGACGTTTGTGGGAATCCCGCTTGGTGTGAAAGTTGGCTTTGCCAGAATTTGTTATGTAAACAGACAGAAAAAGCAGGTGCTTAAATGCATATTGGCTCTTTTACAAGGCATGCAAGCCAATGTTGTGTCTCCTCCAGTTTAAACCTCCCTTGGAAGAGAGATGACATCAGGTCAGGTCATACAACATCTGACAAAGCAAGAGGCACCCTGACAAGTGAAGAGGCAGCTATCAGCTTAATCTCCAGGATACAATAAACACTGAACATATTTTGCCAGTTGATGTGTGGTCGTTTTCAACATAGGAATTAAAGTGAATGTCTTTTAATCCCTCAATTTGAGTGAATAATTGAAAGTCACTCTCTGTGAATGCACCGTTGGGCAATTACCCAACATGGCAGTCTTCTTTCATGGTTGGATCTTCTTCCCATGAGACCTCAATCACCAAAAATTATTCCAATAGATTTGAACCGTGAGTTTTTTCTTTGAGAACAGTTGCAGCAGACAGAAGCAGACTAAGGGAGGGAAGAGAAGATGTTAATAGAAAGAGCCTTTCTGTGTCAGCCTGTTCTCTAACACTGTGAAATTCATACATTCTTCAGGTTGTCAAGAAAGAGCCCCAGTCACTTCTCTTCTCCTCATACAGAACGTTATTGGTCACAGTGCCTGACTCACTTCTCCTGTCAAAAATTGCAAAATAACAAAAATCTGCAGTCAGGTGTAAAGGAATATTTGTTTCCTGAGGGAAAAGATTTATTATTTTGTGCTTTAGCTTAGAGCATATTCTCCTTGCTTTTTTCCCTTGAATTGTTGAAGTATTTGTTCACCTTCTACAATTCGTCGTACACCTTATTTTTTTCTGAAATTGGCTGGCAACCAGTCCAGGGCGTAGCTTGCCTTTCGCTCTAAGTCAGCTGGGATAGGCTTCAGCTCACTCGTGACCATACTGAGGACAGGTTCTTTAAAAAAAAAAAAAATAAATAAATGATGGATTTATTTTAGTGGTTGCTCATCCAGAATCACTTCCAATAGATGGATAGCAGTACTCTTCCAGTGGCTCCAACCTAATGTTCACTCATTTGTTCGTACAGTACACACTAACACGCTAGAGGAATAAGTTCTATACATCTGTCAAACTAATCAGATCCAATACATGAGCTGTATCAAACGTTCTTCTTTCACAGATGACAACAGTTTTAGGTGACACAGCCACAGAATTATTGATGATGATGGTGATGATATTAAAGTTATCAATGTATAATTTGCATACTGTATATACTGCACATATACCTGCCTATATCTTATTTATCAGCATGAGAGGGGGAAATTAATTAATATTTGTTTTTTACATACAACTCCCTCTCTGAGCCGTTACCTTATTGTTATTGTACCTGATGGGTGGAGGGGTTTGTGTGTCCCAATGATCCAAGGAGCTAGGTTGTCTGGGGCTCTATGCTGCAGGCAGGATCACCGGAGACAAACGGGTCCCAAGTGAGGGACCAGACAAAGAATGGCTCAATAGAGCTCTATTGATGATGATTACTTTCAATGGACCTCAGTTTCCCTTGCCCGGACGGGAGTCACAGGGGCCCCCACTTTATTGCCCCCCAGCTCAGTGCCTGTACATGGGGTTCACCAGGGTGGACAAAAGGGTATCTCCCCTCTGGCTTTAAGTGGGGGGGGGGTCCTGATTGTTGTTTGTCCCTATATGCACCAAAAAGCACTTCAGATTACCCAGCCTTTTTCCTTGGAGGGGGGGGGTACTGGATAGCGCTCCAGCTGGGGACTCCCTCATTCTGCTGGGGGGTTTCAATGCTTACAGGGGCAGTGAAAATGAGACCTGGTAAGGTATGATTGGAAGGAATGTTCCCACCGATCAGAACCCGAGTGGCATTCTGTGATTCTACATCTGTGCCCGTCACAGGTTGTCCACAATAAAAACAATGTTCAGACAGAATTTTGACCATGTCCCGAGGGAGGCGGGGGACGTTGAGTCAAAGTGGGTCATGTTTCATGCTTCCATTGTTTATGCGCCGAATTGGAGGTGTGGTCATAAGGTGGCAGGTGCTTGTCTTGGCAGCAATCCCCAAACCTGTTGGTGGACACCGGTGCTGAGGGATGCTGTCAAGCTGATAAAGGAGTCTTGGTCTGTGGGAGGAGGTGATGGGTACCTGCAGGCCAAACAAAATACACCTTTGGTGGTCACCAAGGCAAAAACGCGTAGGAGGAAAAAAAACAAAGTGCTGCTTTCATTAAACACATGACAGGTCACGTTTAGACAGGTTTATGGCTTTCACCTTTGATCTTTAGGGGGTTTGTTTTGATCACGTGACGTCATTATGGTTTCATTTAGCGGTCATAAAACAATAGAACTGGCTTTTTAAAGGGGTGTAATATAATAGAACAGGTACTTCAAAGGGTCACGTGCGGGTACCTGGCATTTCAAAGTGTTATGAAACAATAAAAATGCAACTTTAAAGGTTTGTAAAACTAAAAATATCACCATCCATCCATCCATTTTCTGTACCACTTATCCTTACTATGGTCACAGGCGTGCTGGAGCCTATCTCAGCTATCTTTAGGCGAGACGCGGGGTACACCCGGAACTGGTCGCCAGCCAATCGCAGGGCACACATAAACAAACAACCATTCGCACTCACATTCACACCTACGGGCAATTTAGTTTTAATTTAATTTCTTCAGTCAACCTACCACGCATGTTTTTGGGATGTGGGAGGAAACCGGAGTGCCCGGAGAAAACCCACCCAGGCATGGGGAGAACATGCAAACTCCACACAGGCGAGGACGGGATTTGAACCCCAGTTCTCAGAACTGTGAGGCAGATGTGCAAACCAGTCACCACCGTGCCTAAAAGTATCACATGCTATAAAATTGGCACTTTAAAGGATTTTACGCGAGGTCAGACAAGGTTACACTAGGGTTGACAAAGGGTCAGTGGGAGAAATCTATCATCTTTTAGCTGAAACTAATGGTACCTGGGTATTGAAGGGTAGTGAAACGCTCAAGTTGGCGTGGAAGACAGGAAGCAGGCATCAGCGGAGGCTCTCAGGCCAGATTCCATGCTCCTGCACGTCTTCCACGTCTGAAAGGGGGGTGAGGGGTGAGTGTGGGTTATTTTAAACCAGCAAAAGGTGCATCTTTAAAACAATACAACCGCGACTTACAACCGTGTTGTGAAACAGCACCGGCTACAATATTACCCAATGTAAAGTACTTTAAAAAAAAAAGGTACCAGGAATGAGGGATACACAGGATATCAGGGTGGGTCTCTCAGGTCAGAGGCCATGCGTCTGTTTCTGTGTGAGGACAGGGAGGGGTGAAAGTTTTTTTTTTTTTTTTAAATCACAGAAACATCTTTAAAATGGGATTTTTCTCTCAGTTTGTTCATTCAATACAGAATTAAAACACTAAAAAAGAGCATTCATCAGAAAACATGGGGTATCTCAAAGAAATATATACTTTCTTTCTTAAACAAACCCAAACAAACACTTCTGTGTTTTATTTCTATTTTTAGTCGCACGGTTCTATTTGTCCCAATTTTCCCTATAGTTTCACAATAAATGTTCCACATATCAAGCATTCTATTGTCTACTATGTGTGTTTCTGTCAAAGATATTGACATCTGCAATCGAGAACGAATTTTACATAACTGTGGCAATCCTTTTAGAAAGAGATTGATCCACGAGGTTTTTCATCGTTTTGCCCTGCTGTTAGCTAATCGATGACGTGGTGCCTCATTTTTGATGCTAACTAAATATCCTTAGTTACCACATCATCCCGTTTCAATTGAAACGGACTTTGGGGAACGAAGGAGCATGAAAACATTATCCTCCGACCCCTTAACACAATAGAAAAAAAATTAACACCAATATACGCTACACTGTCTAGGGGATTGAAATACACTACATAGGTGCACAAGAAAAAACTATGTAGTCAAAGCAGAATAATGTTTTATTTGGAACACTGAAGCTTTGGACTCGTCATTGGAGGACAAGGAATGTGTTGAGACATACTGAAAACCACAAAGTAACCTGACTATAAAACACACAATTCCAATGAAGTTGGGATCTTGTGCAAAAGGGGGTGGGGGTGTTTCCTTGAGGTGTTCCACCCTTGTCAATTGAATCAAGGCATTGGATGCAAGTATAACTCAATACTAGGGTCTTAGTTTTTATTTTACATTTTTACAATAAAACCACCACTTTGAAATAAGTTGGTTAGTTACATTTGGAACGATTAGACTGTCAAAATTCATCCATCCATCCAATTTCTTCCGCTTATCCGAGGTCGGGTCGTGGGGGCAGTAGCTTTAGCAGGGAGGTCCAGACTTCCCTCTCCCCAGCCACTTCCTCCAGCTCTTCCGGGGGATCCCGAGACGTTCACCAGGGAGGCGTCCAGGTGGGATCCTAATCAGATTCCGAAGCTACCTCATCTGACTCCTCTCAATGTGGAGGAGCAGTGGCTCTACTCTGAGTCCCTCCCGGATGACCGACATTATCACTAAGGGAGAGCCCGGACACGCTGCGGAGGAAACTCATTTCGGCCGCTTGTAACCGGGATCCTGTTCTTTTGGTCACGACCCACAGCTTGTGACCATAGGTGAGGGTAGAAACGTAGATCGAGTAAATTGAGAGCTTCGCCTTTCGGTTTAGCTCCTTCTTCACCATAACGCACCGATACAAACTCTGCATCACTGCAGATGCTGCACCGATCCGCCCGTCAAAGTTCGATATACAAAGTTTGATGTACAATATTAACGCAAAATCAAACCAAATTTGTGAAAGGTGGAGAAAACGTAACATGCGAATGTTCCATTTTGAGAAAAATTCGAGCATACCTTTTTTTTGTATGTCACTGATAAGTCTGCAGGTAAACACTGACTCTGTTAGTTCGTGCTTGACTAATATATGTAGTCATAGATACTAATGCTTCCTTTTGACGGTGTGCGCTGAAACATCGTCTCTATTGCATGATTTCTGACGCTTTTAATGTGAGGGTATTAAATTAGGCAAACTCAACAGTTTAAATCCTGATAAAACGGTTAAGCATTTTAGATTCATACATGGGAAATTTCATGTAGAAAATGATACATAAATTAAAACTTTACAGGATTTTCGATACATCAAGAGTGTGTGTCCCTAAGATATATTTGGAATACCAACTCCATTTAGTCTGAAGAAACAGTAAGTTTCAAAATGTTTCAAAATGTGATTTTGTGGTGCAGCAACACATAACCAGGGTTTGATGAGGCATGACATGTAACCCTCTTACCTTAGTTAGGCGCAAATTAACTAAAGGTCTGTCTTGTGTTGCACAAAAGACACTTTTCATTACTTTTTAGTAGAAGCAAGGGTGTAAAAACATTAAATAATAGTAATTGAGGGATTCACCCTCCTACCTTCTGGCAAACGCTACAGGGTGCTGCAAAGCACATACCACCAGACTCCATAATACTTTCTACCACAGAGCTGTGTCACTGCTGAACTCACTGTCCCTAACCTCTTGACACACCCTGACTTAAGATATCACATTTCAATTTAATTTCAGGCGGCACGGTGGACAACTGGTTAGAGCGTCAGCCTCACAGTTCTGAGGACCCGGGTTCATACCCTGGCCCCGCCTGTGTGGAGTTTGCATGTTCTCCCCGTGCCTGCGTGGGTTTTCTCCGGGCACTCCGGTTTCCTCCCATATCCCAAAAACATGCATTAATTGGAGACTCTAAATTGCCCGTAGGCATGACTGTGAGTGCGAATGGTTGTTTGTTTGTATGTGCCCTGCGATTGGCTGGCAACCAGTTCAGGGTGTACCCCGCCTCCTGCCCGATGACAGCTAGGATAGGCTCCAGCACGCCCGTGACCTTAGTGAGGAGAAGCGGCTCAGAAAATGGATGGATGGATGAATTTAATTTCAACATGTAGCAGCAGCAATAATTCTCGATATCAACAGTACAATACAACGTAGCATCTGCCCCTTTATCTATTTTATTAACCTTGCCATTTTAATGTTTACTTACTGTTTTACTATTGACATCGCTTATAATTGTATGTGATATATCTTGTACATATTGGGTATTTAGTGTATTTTACTTTTTTTTAGGAATCTGCAGGATTGCTCTGCCAAAATGTAATTGTCCCAGTGCAATGACAAAGATATCTTGAAATCTTTAATCTAAACTGGCTTGACAAAACGGTTGGGACAAATAGTGAAGGAACTTTGCTCTAACTTTCAATTTGACTCATATAAAAGTAGCTTCTTAATAAATACTTTAAAAGCTACTCAAGTACTGAGTAAAAGTTGTGTAACTTCTATTTCATATCTTAATCCGTGTGTCTTCTTTTCCTTTTCACGAGTCCCGTTAGGGATCGCCACAGCGTGTCATCCATTTCCATTTAAGCCATCTCTTGCATCATCCTCTCTATCACCAACTGCCCTCATGTCTTCGCTCATTCCATCTATCGACCTTCTCTTTGGTCTTCCTCTAGCTCTCGTGCCAGGCAGCTCCATCCTCATCATCCTTCAAACCAATATACTCACTATCTCTCCTCTGGACATGTCCAAACCATCAAAGTCTGTTCTCTCTAACTTTGTCTCCAAACCATCTAACCTTGGCTGTCCCTCTGATGAGCTCATTTCTAATCCTATCAAACCTGGTCACTCTGAGAGAGAACCTCAACATCGTCATTTCCGCCACCTCCAGCTCTGCTTCCCGTCGTCTCTTCAGTGCCCACTGTCTCTAATCCGCACATCATGGCTGGCCTCACCACTGTCTTATAAACTTTGCCCTTCATCCTAGCAGGGACTCTTCTGTCACATAACACAACGGACACCTTCCTCCACCTGTTCCAACCTGATTGGACCCGTTTCTTCACTTTCTTACCACACTCAACAGTGCTCTGGAATGTCGACTGTTGTTGTTGACTGTTGTATTTAAAGTCCTCCACTCTCGCTACCTCTTCTCCCTTTAGACTCACTCTTCCCCCTCCACCCTTCTCATTTATGCACATACTGTATATTCTTACTTCGGCTAATCTTCCTTCCTTTCCTTTCCAGTGCAAGCCTCCACCTTTCTAACTTTTCCTCCACCTGCTCCCTGGCAGACCACAATGTCATCTGTAAACATCATGGTCCACAGGGATTCCAGTCAAACCTCATCTGTCAGCCTATCCATCACCACTGCAAACAGGAAGGGGCTTAGGGATGATCCCTGATGCAGTCCCATCTCCACCTTAAACTCCTCTGTCACACCTGGAGCACACATCACCACTGTTCTGCTGTCCTCATACATGTACATACTTCTCTGCTACTCCAGACTTCCGCATGCAGTACCACAGTTCCTCTCTGGGTACTCTGTCATATGCTTTCTCTAGATCTACAAAAACACAATGTAGCTCCTTCTGACCTTCTCTGTACTTCTCCATCGACACTCTCAAGGCAAATAATGCATCTGTGGTACTCTTTCTAGGCAGAAACCATGCTCACAAATATTCATTTCTGTCCTGAGTCTAGCCTCCACTACTCTTTCCCCTAACTTCATTGTGTGGCTCATTAACTTTATTCCTCTATAGTTCCCACAGCTCTGCACATCACCCTTGTTCTTAAAAATGGGCATCAGCAAACCTTTCCTCCATTCCTCAGACATCTTCTCACCCTCTAGAATTCTGTTGAACAAGTTGGTCGAAAACTCCACAGCCACCTCTTCTAAATGCTTTCATACCTCCACAGATATGTCCTCAGGACCAACTGCCTTTCCATTTTTCAGTCTCTTTCGTGTGTTTCTAACTTCCCCCTTACTAATCATTGCCACTTCCTGGTCCACCACACTTGCCTCTTCTACGCTTCCTTCTCTCTCATTTTACTCATTCATCAACTCCTGAAATTATTCCTCCCATCTATTCAGCACACTACTGGCATCAGTCAATACATTTCTATCTCTATTCTTTGTCATGGTCTGTGCCCTGCAGTTCTCTTTTTGGAGCTTGGGTGGCACTTTGTGCCTCGCCTCTCCCTCTCTCTCTCTCCCCAGCAATCAGCGCCACCTCAGTTGCGCACCTGTTGTCCTCCTCCCGAGCCCTACTTTGGGGATTTAGGGGCATGTGGCCAATTTCTCTCAAATTGCTCCCTCGTATTCAATCTGCAACTGTTGAGCTATCCTACTGACATATCAAAAGTCACATTCAAAAGTCACATTCACATATTGTATTCCTCCTCTCGGGGATCAATATGGCTGATAGTGTTTCCAGTTCTGGAGAACCACATACCTGTCAAGATCAGGTCATGCGGGATTTGAAGGCCCGCCCCGATTTGTGTTATTCACCGACGGGTGTTATTCACCGACGGCTGCTGCTGGAGACGCACCTCGGGACCGTTACATGCTGGGGCAGCCGTCATGGAGGCCCTGACCCCGGGAGACCCAAATTCTGACTTCCACATGTTATGGTCCACAAATGAATTTGTGAAACCCTCCGCTCAAGCTGCGGAAAATGTGTGCACACACAGGGCTTAATTGGCTCCAAGCCCTTCCCCTTGTTTTGTTTTCCATCAGGCAAGCTATTAACCGCCGGACAGGGTTCACCCCTTTTGAACTCCTGACCGGCCGCTTGATGCCTGGTCCAGAATCAGCTTTGCTCCAGCCGGACATGGACCCGCCAAAGGGCTATAACCCCTACTGGGAGCAACTTTTGTGTCCTCACTTTGTGTTTCAGATCCCTCTGTTGCAGACGTCCACGTCAGTGACCCCTCCCTTCCGTCTCACGTGTATTTGAAGGTACTCCAAAGGAAGTGGTCTGAACCCCGCTGGACTGGCCGTTAGAGGTGTCGGCTCGGACATCTCACGCTGTGCGTCTCTTTGGAAAGGGGGACAAGTGGTATCACGTGTCACAAACACGCCCGGCGCAGACCTCATTTGCGGAGTAAACAAAGAAATTGTGCCTCTTGTGCCTGGTGACTGTCTGCTGTATTGTGTGTGCTGGATTTTTGGGGCGCTGGTATTCGCTGGTGTCGTTTTTTACCTGGTAGACCTGTTTTTTGTTTTTTTTGGGTTTTTTTGGGGTTGGTGTTGTTGTTGTTGTAGTTGTATTGTTCGTTCTATATCTTTCGTTTTTGTGTAGGTGTGTCTGTATGTTGTGTTTTGTGGTTAAATTAGTCCTTTAACAAAGGGGGAAATATGCCTTCAATACAAGGAGAAAGAGTGACAAAGAGGGCCGTGAAGCCAACAGGGGCCCTAGAATTAAACTACACATTGGGGGAAAAGACGGTATACCAATTTGAATTGTGTAAGGTGGTAAATTGTGCACGCTGGGGCGACCCGGCGGGACACGATATTTACTTGTGCGCTTTGAGTACAGGACATGGGGGAGCTGGCCGGTATCTGGTGAACCATAGGTTCAAAGCGAACGAGCAGGTGGATTTGTGTTACAGCTGGAAGCAGGTGATTATCCACTCGAAACCGGGATACTGGGAGCTGACGAAGAATAGAAATTGATCAAATTGGAAAGAGGTAGTATGCACTCAGTAACCCCGAGGGACCGACATCCCGTATTGTTGACCCTGTATGCTATAACCAACCCCCGTGGAGAGAGTGAGGCAAACCAGTAGCGACCTTTACGGTCTTGACCTTGGGTATAGATGTCTCAGGGGCCGATCCCCTAGGACAGATTATTATTAATTGGATATGACCAACAAAAAGTTCATCTAGTCCGATAATGAGAAAATTTGCTAAAGTACCAGCATCAAAAAATGAGGATCCAGTGGTTTTTCGAACCTCTAAAGTGACGGGATATGACCTGAATAATGACTTGGTCAAAGGAGCGGTAAACAGTCATTTGTTACAGAAGGCGAAGGGACGAGCGGCAGGAATTAATCTAGGTAATTATTGGCTTAAGGAAATTACTATGGAAGGTAGGGACGCAGTCAAAATCTATCAAAAGGACTGTCTTGTTTGTGCTACGATGAACAACCTCAATTGGATTGTAAACCCTGTGGCCCAGGAAAATTATACTGCTGCTACTAAGTTCAAATTGACCTGTGCCTACCAGCTGATGACTAATGACAACCTGGTGGGTGAGTGCCAGCACTGGTCTCAGGTTTATCCTCTGACTAAGGTGAAAGGTGCTCCCCTCTATGATGTCAATATGGTCCCTTCCCTACCCTGCATCACACAAAATAAGAGTAAGGTAACTTTGGGAACAAATAACAAACTTTCCCGATCAATTGGCCACCTAGACCCACAGTTTTGTAATTTCATGCTTTTTATTGATTATTATGATGCGGCCCGATTAAGTAAGATGAGGTCTGATTTGTGGTGGATGTGTGGGGATGGTCTGTTGTGGGACTTCCTGCCCGGGGAATGGACAGGCTCTTGTGCATTGGTCTCTATGATAGCTCCCACAGTGGTTAAGCCCCTCTCTGAGCAGGAAATCACTCAAATGGCGGATTTCAACTGGGAGCGTGACTGGTGGGGTAGCTTGAACCGTTTCCGCCGTATGGTCAGTGGCTTCAACGTGGGTGGAAATGCTTGGGAAGAAGGTGAGGACCCCACCTACCTGTCCCGGATGAGTATAAAGCTCGCTGTCAAATTTCCGCAGGTCTTGAGAGTATTTTTATATGGGTAACTCCGAATAAAAATGTTGATTTCATAAATTACCATCATTACCAAATTCAAAGATTGGTGAATTTCACCTCCCAACTAGCGGAGGGCATCCATGAGCAACTATCAGCTACCTCTCTCATGGCATTCCAAAATAGGCTGGTCCTTGATAGTATGTTAGCGGAAGAAGGGGGTGCCTGCTCTCGAATTAAGGGTCATTGTTGTACAATTATCCCCAATAATACGGCGCCGAACGGAAAGATCACCAGAGCCATGAAAGGTTTGCAAGCCATGTCTGTTAAACTTAAATCAATGTCTGGAGTGGAGGACAACCCATTCTATAGCCTACTTAATAGGATGTTTGGTAAATGGAGAGGTCTCATACTGACTTTGGCAGCTACCATCATAATTGTCATGGCTGTGCTTGCTATTTTTGGATGTTGTATTATCCCTTGTCTCAGGAACCTGGTTCTCAGAATTGTCCTCAAGGCCTTTGTGGGTAAGGACCCCTACGGCCAATATCAGCTGCTGTCCCTGGATGAGGACAGGGTGGCCATGGAATCGCTCGCTGCATTGAACGATACCGGTGTATCCTCTCTTTAAGTTTTATTTTTTTTGGGTTTTGCTGTGCTTAGATTAGGTTTATTGAGTATTGTAGTGAAATAGGTTGTAGGTATAGGGGTTGTTGATCTTCTGATTATCAGAAGATCAACTTGGGGGATTGAAGGGAATATAGAATACTTTATATTCTAATATGTAATTCTATATGTAATAGAATATAATATAGAGTTTCATGGTGTAACTAGTTTGGAAGAGCAAGGATGTGTATTGCAGTATAATCAGTTAGGGGTCCATCCATCCATCCATTCTCTACCGCTTATCCGGGTCGGGTCGCGGGGGAAGTAGCTTCACCAGGGACGCCCAGACTACCCTCTCCCCAGCCACTTCATCCAGCTCTTCCGGGGGGATCCCGAGGCGTTCCCAGGCCAGCCGAAGGATGTAGTCTCTCCAGCGCGTCCTGGGTCGTCCCCGGGGTCTCCTCCCGGTGGGACATGCCCGGAACACCTCACCAGGGAGGCGTCCGGGAGGCATCCGAATCAGATGCCCCAGCCACCTCATCTGGCTCCTCTCAATGCGGAGGAGTAGCGGCTCTACTCTGAGATCCTCCCGGATGACCGAGCTTCTCACCCTATCTCTAAGGGAGAGCCCGGACACCCTGCGGAGGAAACTCATTTCGGCCGCTTGTATCCGGGATCTTGTTCTTTCGGTCACGACCCACAGCTCATGACCATAGGTGAGGGTAGGAACGAAGATCGACCGGTAAATTGAGAGCTTCGCCTTTCGGCTTAGCTCTTTCTTTACCACAACGGACCGATACAAAGTCCGCATCACTGCAGACGCTGCACCGATCCGCCTGTCGATCTCCCGTTCCATTCTTCCCTCACTCGTGAACAAGACCCCAAGATACTTGAATTCCTCCACTTGGGGCAGGATCTCATCCCCGACCTGGGGATGTTGGTGTTGGTGGTGCACTGCTTTCCTCTCCTGAGACGTCGGATGGTGGACCAGAATTTCCTCGAAGCCGTCCGGAAGTCTTTCTCCATGGCCTCACCGAACTCCTCCCATGCCCGGGTTTTTGCTTCAGCGACCACCAGAGCTGCATTCCGCTTGGCCAGCCGGTACCCATCAGCTACCTCAGGAGTCCCACAGGCCAAAAAGGCCCGATAGGACTCCTTCTTCAGCTTGACGGCATCCCTCACCGTCGGTGTCCACCAACGGGTTCGGGGATTGCCGCCACGACAGGCACCGACCACCTTACGGCCACAGCTCCGGTCGGCCGCCTCAGCAATGGAGGCGCGGAACATGGTCCACTCGGACTCGATGTCCCCCGCCTTCCCCGGAACATGAGCAAAGTTCTGTCGGAGGTGGGAGTTGAAACTCCTTCTGACAGGGGATTCTGCCAGACGTTCCCAGCAGACCCTCACAATACGTTTGGGCCTGCCACGTCGGACCGGCATCTTCCCCCACCATCGGAGCCAACTCACCACCAGGTGGTGATCAGTTGACAGCTCCGCCCCTCTCTTCACCCGAGTGTCCAAGACATGCGGCCGCAAGTCCGATGACACGACCACAAAGTCGATCATCGAACTGCGACCTAGGGTGTCCTGGTGCCAAGTGCACGTGTGGACACCCTTATGCTTGAACATGGTGTTCGTTATGGACAATCCGTGACGAGCACAGAAGTCCAATAACAGAACACCGCTTGGGTTCTGATCGGGGGGGCCGTTCCTCCCAATCGCGCCCTTCCAGGTCTCACTGTCATTGCCCACGTGAGCATTGAAGTCCCCCAACAGAACAATGGAGTCCCCAGCGGGAGCGCTCTCCAGCACCCCCTCCAAGGACTCCAAAAAGGGTGGGTACTCTGAACTGCTGTTTGGTGCATAGACACAAACAACAGTCAGGACCCGTCCCCCCACCCGAAGGCGGAGGGAGGCTACCCTCTCGTCCACCGGGGTGAACCCCAACGTACAGGCACCGAGCCGGGGGGCAATAAGTATACCCACACCTGCTCGACGCCTCTCACCATGGGCAACTCCAGAGTGGAAGAGAGTCCAACCCCTCTCGAGAGGACTGGTACCAGAGCCCCAGGTGTGTGTGGAGGCGAGTCCGACTATATCGAGTCGGAACTTCTCGACCTCACACACCAGATCGGGCTCCTTCCCTGCCAGAGAGGTGACATTCCACGTCCCTAGAGCCAGCTTCTGTAGCCGGGGATCGGATCGCCAAGGTCCCCGCCTTCGGCCACCGCCCAGCTCACACTGCACCCGACCCCTATGGCCCCTCCCACAGGTGGTGAGCCCATGGGAAGGGGGACCCACGTTACCCTTTCGGGCTGTGCCCGGCCGGGCCCCATGGGTGCAGGCCCGGCCACCAGGCGCTCGCCTTCGAGCCCCACCACCAGGCCTGGCTCCAGTGGGGGGCCCCGGTGGCCCGCGTCCGGGCAAGGGAAAACGAAGTCCATTGTTTGTCGTCATCATTAGGGGTCAGTTAGGGGTGTAGGAGTTTATTGCAGGAAGGCCCCCCGCCCATCGGGGGTATTTGGAGACAATAAGAAACAGATGTGAAGGAAGAAAGGAACTGCGGGGAGCCACTATAAACATTGAATGCAGGAATGTGGGCCGGAGTCTGGTGGTGACATCTATAGCCAGATCAGATGGTCATCATTCTGCAGAACAACGATGACGTCAGATTAGACCACGGACCAATCAGACGACAGCGATTCCATACTGGCCCGTTTGAAACATTGTATAAGTCTGGGGTAGAATCAGATAGTTTTTGTTCGACTACTTTATCTGCTAAGGATAAGATAGTGGTAGTTACGGACCCAGAGCTCTGCAAAATGTATAGACTCCTCTGTCAGGAATAAATTGGTTGGTTTTTATACATTGTTGTGAACGTAGTTCTTTCACGAAAACGAGCACGCTTGGAACCACGGGAGTAATAGGAGATTTTAAACACAGGTTCCTTCACCGCTCTCATCGACTCAGGTGCCAATGATAGTTTTATTCACGAGGGCTTGGCCTGTCAACTCCAGCTACCGCTCGAAACCCTTCAGGTCCCCAAGAAAGTCACTGCCCTGGACGGACGACGCATCTCCCCGATCACTCAACAAACGGCACTGTTTACACTACTCATCTCAGGCAATCACCATGAAACCATCCAACTTTTTGTCATTCCTTCCCCTGAGACTTGATTAGTCATCGGAAACACAACCCCGGCATCGATTGGACCCACCTGTCAATCACCGGGTGGAGTACTTTCTGACACTCCCTCCTGGAAACCTCAGCCACCTGCCACACCTGCCAATCTCTACCAGGTTCCGGAGGAATACCATGACTTCTCTCCAGTGTTCAGTAAAGCTCTTGGCATCTCATCCGCATTAGAAAGGGGGACGGATGGAAAACTGCTTTCAATACCCCCTGTGGACATTTTGAAAATCTTGTCAGGCCCTTCGGGTGAACCAACGCCCCCGCAGTTTTTCAAACCTTCATCAACGATGTCCTCCGGTTCGTCTTTGTCTATTTAAATGACATCCTCATCTTCTCCCGCTCCCCCGAGGAACATCCCCAACATGTCCGCCAAGTCCTCCAACGCCTCCTTGAGAACCGCCTCTTTGTGAAACCGGAAAAGTGTGAATTCTATCTCTCATCTGTACACTTCCTGGGATACATCATTGCCAAAGGACAGTTACAACCAGACCCGGCAAAGATCCAAGACAGTCGTCAACTGTCCCATTCCCTCCACCCGCAAAGAGCTGCAACGTTTCTTAGGCTTCACCAATTTATACCGTCGAGTCATCTGTGACTACAGCAAAGTGGCCGTTCCTCTCACCAGTCTCACCTCCACCAGCTCCCCATTCCATTGGACCGCAGCCGCATCCCAAGCATTCGAACGCCTTAAGGAACTATTATCCTATCCTGAGAGACTGCGACCCCTCCCCCCAGTTTGTTGTGGAGGTTGATGCCTCTTACACTGGGGCGGGGGCTGTCCTCTCCCAGCGGGACCCCAAATCCCCCGCCAAACGTTTGAACCCCGACAAGCTCGGTGGGCCCTTTATCTCAGCTGGTTCAACTTTAGCCTCTCCTTCCGCCCTGGTTCCCGCAATGGCAAGCCTGATGCCCTCTCTCGCATTTACTCACCCCCCTCCAGCCCAGTTGAACCTGAACCCATCCTTCCTTCCTCCTGCTTCATTGGGCCAGCCACTTGGGAGATTGAAGAGGTGGGAAAAAAGGCTCAGAGAACCCAACTGGATCTCAAGACTGGACATCCTGACCGGCTTTTTGTACCCAATTCAGCACGCTCTGAGACTCCTCACAATTCTAAATTCACCTGTCATCCCGGAAACACCCGCACCATCCAATTCATACAACAATACTTCTGGTGGCCCAGCCTGGTTAAAGACACCCAGGAGTTCGTCTGAGCCTGCTCCCTCTGTGCCCGAGGAAAGTCTTCACATCTGCCCCCAGCTGGTCTCCTGTGCCCTTTACCTATCCTGAACTGCCCTTGGTCCCACATCGCCTTGGACTTTGTTACCAGCCTACCTCCCTCTGAAGGTATCATTCTTACTATTATTGAGTCCATTACATAACCCTTCCCAAATTAACCTCTGCCTTTGAAACCGCTAATCTCCTTGTCCTTCACATGTTCAAGCTCCATGGCATTCCCCTTGACATCATCTCGGACAGAGGTCTTCAGTCCTCCTCCCAGGTATGGAAGGAGTTCTGTCAGGCGGTGGGCGTAGCATCCAGTCTGCCATATGGTTACCACCCGTAATCTAACGGCCAGACGGCGAATCAAAATCTGGAGTCTGCTCTGCGCTGCATGGCTGCAGGCAACCCCGCCTCCTGGAGCACCTTTCTCCCTCACCAGCTGCGCCACAGGAGCACGCTGTGGTGGTTCTGTGAGGGAGCACCGATGATGTGTACATTCCATTTGCAAGGACGTCAGGACTGCCCTGGTGTGGTCAACCGAAAAGAACAAGCGGTTGCTGGATCTGCATCGCTCCCCTACGCCTGTGTACAAGGTGGATCAGTTGGTTTGGCTCTCCTCCCGCGACCTTCCTCTCCAGACCGAATCACGTACGCTTTACTGGTCCCTTTCCGATCACTAAAATCATTAAGACCACATAGATTCAGTTAAAGCTCCCTCAATCCCTCAAGATCCACCTAAAATTTCATGTGTCTCTGGTCAAACCTACCTCCACCAGCACCCTGAGCCCTCCGGCCGTACCCCCTCCGCGCCCCCCACCCCATGTCATCGACGACCATTCTGCCTTCACGGTGTCACACATCCTCAATGTGAGACCCAGGGGCAGGGGTTTCCAGTTCCTGGTTGACTGGAAAGGGTACAGTCCGGAGCAGCGCTCCTGGATCTCTCGCAAGCTTATTTTGGATGACTCATTGATAACGCTTGTTCGTGGTACACAGGCCGACTCTCATGATTCCTTCTCATGTGTTTCATATTGATTACCTGGGTACCCACAATTATACTAATTCTCTTGTGTCCTCCTCCGTCCCCAGTGCTTCCTCCGTGTCTCCTGCTTCGCTGCCCACTTCAGCCACGCCGTCAAGCTCTTCCACCTGCCCACGATCCCGCTACCTTCAAATTCCCTGTTCCAACGGACCACCACTACTCCTCGGATATCCTACCCCCTGAGCAATTACCTAATAAACCATTCACAGCTACTTCCTATGCCTCCGCCTGCTTTTGGGTCCAGTTCTATATCATACAATTACCAACCGTGACACCCTTAATCACACTAACCTGCTGCACATCCTTCCCATCTCTATTCCTCTGTCCTTTCAGTGTCCCACTTCTTCTTAGCTAACCTCTTTCCTTGTATGTTTTCCTGTACTCTGAGGTTCAACCACCAAGTCTCCTTCTCCCCTTTCCTACCAGAAGATATCAGGGTACAACCGGAAGCACTCTCCTGCCTGTCTCTCTGATCACCTTGGCTGTAGTGGTCCGGTCTTATGGAAGCTCCTTCTGGCCACCGAGAGCCTGTCTCACCTTTTCTCGAAAAGCCGCACAACACTCTTCCTTTCTCAGCTTCCACCACATGGTTCTCTGCTCTGCTTTTGTCTTCTTAATCTTCCTCCACATAACCAGAGTCATCTTACATACCACCATCCTCTGCTGTCTTGCCACACTCTCCTCTACCACTACTTTACAGTCAGTAACCTCCTTCAGATTACATCATCTGCACAAGATGCAATCCACCTGCGTGCTTCTTCCGCCAGACTTGTAGGTCACCCTATGTTCCTGCCTCTTCTGGAGGAACGTGTTCACTCCAGCCATTTGTATCCTTTTTGCAAAGTCTACCACCATCTGTCCCTCTAAGTTTCTTGCCTGGATGGCAAATTTACCCATCACTTCTTCATCACCATGTCCATTACAATCTGGACCAATCACAACTCTCTCTCTGTCTGGCAAGCTCAGAAGTATTTCGTCTAGATCCTTGCAGAATTTGTCTTTCACCTCGAGGTCACATCCTTCCTTGGGGCATAGCCTCAAATCACATTATACATAGCACCCTCAATTTCAAGTTTCAGCCTCATCACTCGATCTGAGACTCTTTCCACCTCCAAGACTTTCTTAGCTAACTTTTCCATTAAAATAACCCCGACTCCATTTCTCTTCCATCTACACCATGGTAAAATAATTTGAACCCGGCCCCTAAGCTTCTACCTTACTGCCTTTCTACCTACTCTCCTGGACACACAATATATCAAACTTTCTCCTAGTCATCATGTCAACCAACTCCCGAGCTTTTCCTGTCATAGTCCCAACATTCAAAGTCCCCACATTCAGTTCTAGGCTTGGTGTTTCCCTCTTCTCTTTCTGCCTAAGAACCAGCTTTCCACATCTCCTTCGTCTTTGATCCAAAGTAGTTGAATTTACACCGGCGCCCTGTAGGTTTTTTTTTCTTTTTCTTTAAACCTTATTTTTTAGTGTCTCAACACCTGTAAGAACCTGTGAGTTGATATGTTAGTATAACCTGTGTTGTTATAAGTGATAGCAGCACAGGTAATTCAAGTCTATAGTGTTTCTATCGAACTTATCAGTGAATGAACACCATATCACATACATGTTAGTCAACTGATGTAAGGAGTTGCTTAGCCGGCACATCGAGGAAGTCAGATCTGGATTATTGAAATGTTGAAGCTAACGTGTTGATAAAGGCATCTAGTCAGACAATACTATTGGAATAATAGCTTGTTGGTTAAAACTCTTCTTCTTCTTTTCCTTTCGGATTGTCCCGTTAGGGGTCGCCACAGCACGTCATCCTTTTCCATGTAAGCCTATCTCCTGCATCCTCCTCTTGAACACCAACTGCCATCATGTCTTCCCTCACGACATCCATCAACCTTCTCTTTGGTCTTCCTCTAGCTCTCTTGCCTGGCAGCTCCATCCTCATCATCCTTCGACCAATATACTCACTATTTCTCCTCTGGACGTGTCCAAACCATCAAAGTCTGCTCTCTCTAACTTTGTCTCCAAAACATCGAACCTTGGCTGTCCCTCTTATGAGCTCATTTCTAATTTTATCCAACCTGGTCACTCCGAGAGCGAACCTCAACATCTTCATTTTTGCCACCTCCACCTCTGCTTCCTGTTGTCTCTTCAGTGCCACTATCTCTAATCCGTACATCATGGCTGGCCTCACCACTGTTTTATAAACTTGCCCTGTTCATTTTCTGTATATACCTGTGTACTTAATTGCTCCGAAAATTATATTTACAATAAATAATGTATCTTTGTTACTCTATTTATGCCAGTGTGGCATCGTGACAGACAGAACAAATGAATGGTCTTCTATTAGATGGCAGGAAGTAAATACAGTAATTAATGTAGCCACGTTTTGTGACATTTTTGTTTGTTGTTGTGCCATGAGATTTTTCAATTTTAAAATATGTTCGTTGGCTCCATAAAGGTTGGAAATCACTGCTCTAGTCAGATCGTGTATTCTAATCAGTCAGGTCAAACCAACATTACATGACAGAAATAATGGGTGCTAACTTACTGTAGTAAAATTACTTTTTTTTTTTTTTTAATTAAATTACTTCATCCACACCGAAACTATAGAGCATGATACGACAGAACGGCAGGATGTTCACGTCCAACCGTTCGTGCTAGCAGTAGCTTGCTTGGCTACATAACGTTTTATTGCCTGTTTGTGAGCCGTATCGTATTAAAAGTACGGGAACATACCTCAAGCAAGCCTTAAACGAACGTCCTCTCCTGTCCTGTGCACTGGTGACAACCAACACGCGTTTTTCCCCATTTTGTCCACATAATATAGTCGGCGCGATCCACTCTTGTTGTCGTCGCCACGGTAACAAGTGTATCCGGTCGCATTTGAGTTGACAAGATAAAGCCCAATGATCGTAAAAAACGGGATGCGGTGGTATCGGAATACAAGATTTTATTGCAGTAGTCTGACAGTGTAATCGTGAAAGAGCAAATTTGTCTTGTCGTCTGATCCGGGCATTACGTGTTGCCTGTCTCAGACGTGTTGTCTGTCCCACACCGCCAACGTTTATTTTATTATTTTTTTATTAATTTTTTTTTTTTTTTAAATAACTTCATTGGCCGTCAGATATTTACAGTACTATGTCAAAAGACACGCGACAAGGCTAAAAATAAACTAGCTTTTGGATTCAAATATACTGTGCACGTGCCGACGCGGCGTAAATGTCTTTTGCAGAGCCGATCAATGACGTCATTGATTGGATCGGCGAATTATGACATTAAACCCGATCAGCCGATCAGCATAAAATGCTAAATATCGGCCGATACCGATCAGCCCGATAAAATCGGTGTAAAGTCTAGTTTTAATGCTGTATTGAACTTACAATCTTCGAGAAAAATCCCATTTTAATAATGCATCTTCTATGGTTTAAAATAACCCCCTTGCACTCCTCCCTGTTCTCACACAGAAACAGACGCGTGCGCGTGGCCTCTGACCCGAGAGACCCACCCTAATGTGAGTATTCCTAATTTCTCGTACCTTTTTTTAAATTACTTTACGATAGGCAATATTGTAGCATGTGTTGTTTCACGACTCTCTGAAATAGCAGTTGTATTGTTTTGCTCCTTTGCTGGTTTAAAATAACCCGCACTCACCCAGTGTGGAATCTGGCCTAAGAGCATCTGCCGATGCCTGCTTGCTGTCATCCACGCCTACTTGAGCGTTCCACTACCCTTCAATACACTGGTACCATTAGTAACAGCTAAAAGCTGATAGAGTCCTCCCACTGACCCTTTGCCAACCCGTGTTTACTGACTAGACATGTCAAAATATGTTCTCACCCTCCCCGCTCCCTGACATATTCTTGGGCGCGACCTCGCATGACCCCTCCCACTGATGTTCTCATTGCTTTGCAAGAGACAACATTGAACTGTGTTTCCAGTTATTTTGTTTTTCCAACCCTTTAAAGTACCATTTTACTTTATTATGATCGCTAGAGGAAGCCATAATTATACAGCGTGACCTTACGAAACCCTGTCTGACTTGACGATGGAACCATAGATTCTGTTGATAGACTCCTCCCACTGACCTTCTGTCAGCCCCAGTGTTTCCTGACCAAACATGTCACATGTTCGTGCGTGACCCCTACCCCCTCCTCCCACTGACCTTTTGTCAATCCCTATATTTCGTGTCCTGACTTCCTCCCCAAACATGGCACAACATGTTCGTGCGTGACCCTCACCCCCTCCTTGCACCCTTTCCTCTCCCAGAAATTTGCCCGGCATGTTCTTGGGATGGGCGGCACGGTGGACGACTGGTTAGAGCGTCTGCTTCACAGTTCTGAGGACCGGGTTACCTCGCGTGATCCAGATTTTATTGTTGTATACCCCTTTGAGGTAAAAATTTTATAGCATGTGATACTTAGTTTTACAAACCTTTGAAGGATAGGGCACTCCTGACCTCAAATCAGGATGTTGTGAGTCTCCTGTCTACAGGGTTGAAGTTGCTGAGGTGGTTAAAAATCTTCATCGGGGGCAAGAGCCCTGGGGGTGGATAAAATCCGCTCGGAATTCCTCAAGGCTCTAGATGTTGTGGGGCTGTTCTGGTTGACACACCTCTGCAACATCGCATAGACATTGAGGACAGGCCTCTGGATTGGCAGACCGAGGTGTCAAACTCCCATGCACCCTGGAGGACCCTACTGATCGTGTACAGCTGGTCCACTGTTCCACGGCCAGGAAAAAAATGACACTGCTTCTCCTGAATCTGAGGTTCAACTTCCCAATGGGTCCTCCACTCCAGCCCCCTTGAATAGACATTACCAGGGAGGCTGAGGACTACGAACCCCCTTTTTTGACACCAACCAGGCTATGTTTGCTTTATGGACTTGGAGAATGGATTCAAACGTGTCCCCTGTGGAGTCTTGTGAGGGGTGCTCTGGGAGTATGGGGTACCGGACCTCCTAATGCAGGCTGTTCTGTTCCTGTACAACCAGTGCCAGAGTTTGGGCTGCATTGCTGGCACTAAGTCAGACTCGTTTCCAATGTGGTTTGTAGCCCACCAAGGTCTGCCCTTTGTGACTGATTCTGTTCATAACTTTTATGGACAGAATTTCTAGGCGGAGCCAAGGAATTGAGGGGGTCCGGTTTGGTGACCTCACTATTACAGTCCTGCTCACCATTATTCGCAGCCCTTTATTTTTTTTATAACCTGTATATTATCTTCAGAAATAAATGGAAATGTACCAACCTTATATCATCAGGATCTTTGAATTGCGGCCGAAAGTAATTTAACAAAGAAAATTGTTTTTTTCAACTTAGATATAGTAATTTCAAAGAAAAAAAATTGAAACAGCATGTACAGCAATAGTGGTACCCCCCTTTAATCAGAATCATCTTTATTTGCCAAGTATGTCCAAAAAACACACAAGGAATTTGTCTCCGGTAATTGGAGCCGCTCTTGTACGACAACAGACAGTCAATTGACCGAGAACACTTTTGAGACATAAAGACATTGAGAAAAACAGTCACTGAGCAATAAAGGGTTGTTAGTTATCTGGTGATGCCGGTACATTTTTTTGTTTTTGTTTTGGTTTTTTTGACAATTGTGCAAAAAGATGCAGACTGGATGGATGACTATAAAAAGACATTTGCTTTTTTTCCTGACTGTCTGACATCAGTTTGAAATCAGACTAAACCTTTCCTGTTTTAGGTCAGTGAGGATTACCAAATTTCTATTTTCTAAATGACAGAATAACAAGAGAAGGATTTTTTATTTTTTTTTAAGACATATTGTCTTGGCTAAAAAGCATTGGCACCCCAATATTTTTTTAGCATGACTGTGGGTATTCATGCCAAATAAAAACAAGACATCAGAAAAAATCTGAACCTTGAGATGGCTGAATTAGTGCATTCAAAAAACAAAATGCTTAAAAAGAAAATCAGTATTAAGGTTTAAGCTTGTGTGACATTCCAAAAAATTGGGGAGGAAAGACATTTCCTTGGAAAAGTGCATTGGCTGCACAAAGTCAAATTGATGTACTGACTTCTGGGCTTGCGTGACCGATCCAGGGTGTACACAGCCTCTGGTCCAAAGTTAGCTGGGATAGGCTCCAGCTCAGAATGAAAAAAAGTCCTTCCATACAACCCTTCCTGTGACTTTTTATTTATTTATTTATTTTTTTAAATTGAAAGTTTCAATAAAACTGCCCGATGACAGAATCAATGCTCCTCAAAGTGTGTTTTTAATTTCATCATCCTGGTCTGATGCTCAGCTGGACAGAGAGCATGATAACAAGATTTACTATTCTGAGTTAAACTGCTCTTCAAGTTTAGTAAGCAGCATACCAATAATTGTTATCCACACTGCAGAAGTGTTTTTTTCCCCCCAACTCACAGACCAAAGAGCTGAATCGAACGCCATGTACAAAACTTTGAACACCAAAGCAGAGCCACCACAGTGTTAAGAGCAAATTCTTTATTCAACCAAGGATGCACAAACAGCGTGAACAAAGATAATTTTTAAAAAAATGAAGAAAAACTACAATAAACAAAACACACTCAGAGGTGGATAGAAAGATCACGATGGAAGCTAGTTGACAATAAAAAAAAGGAGCGAAAACTAACACAGAGTTAAAACAAAAGGTGTTGGAAAAAACACAGCTGTAGACAAATAAGAAAAGGAATTAGCGTAAAGAAGAACCCTAAATACTCTAATAGAAAACAAAGGAGAATTAAACTTAAGGGAGCAGTTCCTGGACTACACAAGTCCAGAGAACGGAACAGAACAAGATAACAAACGCCTAAATTACACAAGAAAAGATCATACAAGAATTTAGGGAGGGGGGGGGGGGGGGGGGCAGACAGAAAGACTTACAGGGGAAACCAAGTTTGAGGCGACTGTGAACGCAAACAACACAATCAAACAGGCCAATAGCAATAGGCAACAAAATCCCAGCAACTAGCTTCCCATCTATCTGGTGCTTAAGAACCTAACTAATCATAATGCCAAGCAGGTGTGCGCCAGAGGCTCCGCCCATCCACCATGGCCAGGGAATGGAAAAATACTGAATGTCAGCAGGCCCAGAGCCTGGAAAAATACAGTATCAGCAACAGAACGCAGGATCATGACAAGAGCTGAATTATACATTTCTTCTGGTGCTGTGTATTACTGTGTCAGTATTGCATTAAACCAACCGGTTCAATTGCAAAAAGAATAAGACTATATAATACAAAAAGTCACTTTTTTTGTGGTCATATTCACCAATAATTCCTTTTCAGCACTTTTCCAATGTTGTGTTCATGTCTTTTATGAAAATGTCTTGTTTTTGTATTAGACCAATGCCAGAGGCTGCTTTTACTCAAGTATCATTTTGGATAAATTGTACTTGTCAGAGTAGTTTAAATGCACCATACTTTTTACTTGAGTATTTATGCAAAGAAGAATCAATAATTTTACTCCGCTACAATGATCGACATGCCGCTCACGACTTTTATTTATCCATTATTGCGTGCGCGATCTATTTTTTAGACTCCATCTTTGACTTCCACATGGAGCGCCATTGTGCCAATCCAAGGTGATCACACGCATGCATACACACACGCACACCCCCCCACACACGCACACACTCACAAACTCAATGAGACTGGTCAGCAAACAGCTTCTTCATTCAGTCATTTAAGTGAATGAAGCAATGTTTCTGTAGGGCCCAATGCATGTGTTGTTGGTTTTTGGGGCCTGGCGGGACTTGGCAGAGGTCTTCGCTCTTAGTGAATGTCATTCTTGCCGCTTTTCCTCAACAGATTAATTGTTCCCTAATTCTCACGGCTGGTCTTTTTTTGCATGTGTTCCCGAGCATTTCCTGTTTGTCTGAATGTCCGCTGCCATTATACAGCCAATCCCGGTATAGCAGCTGGCAAAGGGAACTTCCCCCACCTCCCCCTTTCCCTTCCAAACAGAGTCCAACCACTATGAATAGTAATGCATAAACCAGCAGGGACACGGTGTAGGAGAGCGAGGAAAAGGAAGCGATAAAGTGGAGTGTTTGGAAATGTAGGGGTTATATGTGGGGGGCTGACGACCATTTTAAACAGTGGCAGGTGTATGTGGACTACCATTTATGATTAATTTTTAGATTATTTGACGTTCATGCGCTGACTTTATTTTTTTTAAATCTGAAATTACTCACAAGTTACTCTTGAGTAGTTTTTTCACTGAGTAGTTTCTTACTCTTACTGAAGTAAATATTTGGAGGACTACTGCTTACATTTACTGAAGTCATATTATCCTAAAGTAACTGTACTCTGACTTGAGTACAATATTTGACTCCTCTACCGACTCTGACCAATGCTGTCTGGTGGCACTTTACAATTAGAAACTAAAGAATTATACTTTATACATGGGTTACTAGGTACTTTAACACAATGAAAATCCTAAATAAACTGATATGAGTCACTAGATATGACATTAGGAATTTGTAAATACTTTATAAATAGTTTTTTAGGTACTTTTGTTAACACATTGTGAAGACCAAATGAACTGGTAGGAGTCACTAGATAAGAACAGCAGCAGTTGGCCAAAACCTACATTTAGCTCTACTGCTTTTTCCATTAGTAGCTCATGAATTATATTTTTTACATTTAAGTTATTTTTAGATATCCTAATGACCGCAGGGTAAAAAAAAATCTAACAGGGTAGCAGAAGTTTAAATTTACAAAATCGTGCTCCAGCACTTAATTGTTCCAATTTATAACAAATTATCAGACTTTATTAGATAATAATTAACCTATTTATAAACAATAACTAGAATATGTACAACATTCATACACACGTGGACAAAATTGTTGGTACCCCTTTGTTAATCAAAGAAAAACCCACAGTGGTCACATAAATAATTTGAATCTGACAAAAGTAGTAATAAATAAAATGTAATGAAAATCAAAATCAGACATTGCTTTTGAATTGTGGTTCAATGCCTGTAGCCAGCCTTCCTGGACGTGGCAGCAGGAGAAAAATTTATGACATATTGAAGAGATGGATAATACGAATGGTAACAAAAGCGCCCAGAACAAGCCCCAAATAAATTAAAGGTGACTCAAAGGTCAAGGTACATGAGTGTCAGATCGCACCATCCATTGTTGTTTGAGCCAAAGTCGACTGCAAGGGAGACGATCAAGGAGTTATGTTCTGGGGTTGCTTTGCTAAATTTGGCACGGGGTATCTTGAATCTGTGCAGGGTACAATGAAATGTCAAGACTATCAAGGTATTCTCGAGAAAAATGGCCAGCCCAGTGTAGGAAAGCCTGGTCTCAGCCGCAGGTCAAGGTCAACTGGATAATAACCCAAAACACACAGCTAAAAACAGCAAAGAATAGCTAAGGGCAAAACATTTGACTATTCTGAAGTGGCCTTCTATGAGTGTCATGAACCGAACAGAGGATAGGACCCAAAAATGCACGACTCCAAAACAAATGGACAGTTTCAAAAAGAGAGGTTTAATATATGGGCAGAGGTCGGTACACAGGCAGGCAATCCAAAAAAAGCAACAGTATCCAAAAACGTGAGGAAAAAGGCGAGGTCGATAATCCACCCGGAGTGGAATATGTTTGGTAGAGAGCCAAACTCGCTGACCCACTTTGTAGTTCGGGGCCGGTGTCCTCCGACGGTCAGCAGCAGTTATGTATGCTATCCGTGGCGCAGCAGCATCTGGCGGGCTCGCTGCTAGGTCCTCCTGCTGAGTCTCACGAAGGTCAATGCCGCTGGAACTGTGGACTCTGGGGCTATGGCAGGAAATAGAGATGGTTGGTAACCATGTACAACGTGACAAGGCGATAGACCAGTGGATGCAGAAGGGAGGGAATTGTGAGAGAAGTCGACCCAAACCAGTTTCTCAGACCAGGATCGTGTCTCCTGTGAACCGGGACACCGGAGCCCAGTTTCCAGGTCCTGGTTCAACCTCTCTGTTTGTCCGTTAGTTTCAGGGTGAAACCCAGATGACAGACTGACGGTAGCACCTATGAGACTGCAAAACCCCTTCCAAAATTGCGAAATGAATTTCGGACCCCTATCAGATACCACATTCTTGGGGAAACAATGGAACTTGAATACCTGGTGTATCATTAACTCGGCAGTGTCTTTAGCTGAGGGGAGTTTCGGGAGTGCAATGAAGTGTGCCATCTTAGAGAACCTGTCTATGACTGTGAGAATGGTGGTATTTCCTTTCGAGGACTCCGTCACAAAGTCTACGGAGATGTCTGACCAATGACGTTGTGGTATTGGCAGGGGTCGCAACTCCCCAGAAGGACGTTTACGAGAGGACTTGTTAGCAGCACATACCTGGCAAGCATTGACATAATTGGTAACATCCCTTTAACATTGGGCCACCAAAAGCGCTGTTCAACCACAGATTTGAGTCTTGGCAATGCCTGGGTGACATACAGTCCGGTTAGTGTGAGCCCAGTGGATGACTCTTCCCCTTAAGGTCGGAACCACATAAAGCCTGTTTTCAGGGCAATTTTCAGGACTAAGAGTGTTCTTCAGAGCCTCCTTTACCGCAGTCTCAATGTCCCAAACAAAAGCAGAAACAAACATGACTTGGGCAAAATGGTTTTTGGGTCGGACAAAGAATTCTCTGCGCAGAAAATGCGCGATAAAGCATCTGGCTTACCATTTTTAGAACCCAGTTGGTAGGATAACGTGAAATTGAATCTAGTGAAGAACAGAACCCATCTAGCCTGCCTCGCATTTAATCTCTTAGCAGATTTAAGATATTCGAGGTTCTTGTGATGTGTCCATACTAAAAACGGAGTATGTGCCCCCTCCTAGCCAGTGCCTCCACTCCATGAAAACCACCTTGACTGCCAGCAGTTCACGGTCACCTATGTCATAATTTCTCTTGGCTTGTAGAGATAAGCACAAGGATGTAATTTACCATCCTTGAGACATTTCTGGGAGAGCACTGCTCCTATACCGGCATCAGACGCATCAACTTCTACCACAAACTGCTGTTTGAGATCTGGCAAGGTGAGGATGGGAGCGGAGGTAAAGCTCAATTCAAGTTTCTGAAAAGCTGCCTGACAAAGCGGGTTCCATACGAAAGGTCTGTGTGGCAAAGGCGAGGCTACAGAACTGAAATTTCAAATGAACTTTCTGTGATCTTGCCCATAAAACTGCCATCTGCAGCGTAGGTGTTGCGGTGGCGTTTTATTTGAAAGGTTCTAAGGTGCATGTGTCTAACGAGGAGGGAGTTGAGTAAGTTAGCGTCAGAACCAGAGTCAATTAATACAGGTGTATGAATTTCTTGATCAGGAGAGCATAGTGTCACTCTAGGAAGAACCCGAGTAGAGTCTTTCTTCCTTCATGAAATTTAGACTCACCGCTCCCGTGCCCTTGCTACCGGCACTGGCAACCTTGAAGTGACAGTTGCTCACGGAATGACCCAACTGCCCGCAGTAGAAGCACCGCCCTTCCCAATGACGTTCCTCAGGGGAGAGACGGAACCTGGCCAGTTGCATGGGTTCATCCGTGGTGACGCTTGCCAGTGGATTGAGACCGGAATCAGGGGATCTGCCCTGGTTTGGCTCGTCACCGAGGCTCGTCCTTCAAGTGCGCGGTGACACAGCCCTCCGCCGAACTCCGTCCATCTCGCGATCCAAAAGGTCCTTGTCAATTTTTACGGCGAGAGTGATGAAAGTGTCCAAGTCGGTCAGCAGGTCTCGCAGGACCAAATGATCCTTGACGGCGGGGGATAGTCCTTGAAAAAAATGCATCGAGCAGTGCCCTATTATTCCACTGACTCTCAGCTGCTAGAATGCGAAACTCAATCGCGTAATCTGAAACCATGCGCTTGCCTTGGTGTAAGGTGACAAGGGAGCGAGCTGCCTCACGATCTGGTGTGGAAAACTGAAAAATCTGCTCCATAGTCTTTACGAAAAAAGCCCACAAATGACATGCGGCGGAATTGCAGCTCCATTCAGCAGTAGCCCACGCCTCCGCACGACCAGTCAGGTGGGAAATGACGAAAGCGATTTTTGCCCGCTCGGTGGGGAAGGCAGCTACCTGCAGGCAAAGTGGAGTTTGCACTGAGTGATGAATGGCTTAATATTCCCAGAATCTCCAGAGAACCTCGCCGGTCGAGAGAGCTGTGGGCAGACAGCAGCGGAGGTGGCAGGTGGTTGCATGGTAACTGCTTCACATGAAAAGCTTGGTACAGTGGCGGCATTGGGTGTTGTGCCAACTGGTTCCTTCTTCTGAATCATTTTCATAAGAACTTCAAACTGTGAGGCCACCTGTCTCATCATTTTGTCCTCCTGCTCTGACAGTCCCTCTAGATGAAGGTGGAGGGCAGCAAGCTGCTCATCCTGCTTCGAGAGGCGTTGACCCTGCGCTTGAAGGGCTTTGCGCTCCGGGTCTGAGTCTGCTGGGTCCATGTTATGGCCAGTTCGTTCTGTCATGAACGGAACAGAGGATAGGACCCAAAAATGCATGACTCCAAAACAAATGGACAGTTGCAAAAAGAGAGGTTTAATATACGGGCAGAAGTCGGTACACAGGCAGGCAATCCAAAAAAGGCAACAGTATCCAAAAACGTGAGGCAAAAAGGCGAGGTCGATAATTGGAACAAGGTCTAGTCTTACTGTGAGTCGGTGACGTGGAAACAAGGAATGCTGGACCGCGACGACAAGGTACACCAAACTGGCGACTTGAAAGAATGAGAGGTTAAATGCAAGGGGTAATTAGGGTGAACGAGGCACAGGTGGTGAAGATGCTCTCAGGAGCAGGTGTGTACAAGACGGGGAAAACAACAACCGGAACACACACCCATGACAATGAGCCCTGATCTAAATCCTATTGAACATCTGTGGAAGGAGCTTAAACATGCCATCTGGAGAAAGCACCCTTCATCCCTGAGAAAACTGGAGCAGTTTGAAAGTTACAAATATCATTTGATTGGATTGATTGCCTCAAAAGGTTGTGCAACAAAATATTAAGGGTACCATCATTTTTGTCCAGGCCTGTTTCATGAGTTTGTTTTTTAAAATAATTCTGCTGAACATAAATTAAAAAGTAACATCTGATTTTCATTTGTTAATTTTCCTTACATTTTTATTTATTATTACTTTTGTCAGATGCAAGTTATTTCTGTGGCCACTTTGTTTTTTTCTTCTTCACGTATATACAGTGCCATGAAAAAGTATTGGCCCCCTTCACAAATTCTTATATTTTTGCACAGTTTCCCTGCTTTAATGTTTAAGATCATCAAACAGATGTATGAAACACATACAGTATAACCCAAGTGAAGTTAAAATGCTGTTTTTAAATAGTGATTTCATTTATTAAGGAAAAAAATACTATAAGTATTTAAAGTTACATGGCCCTGTTTAAAAAAAAATAATTACTCCCCTTGTGAAATCAGGAATCTATTGTGGGTAATCACAATTTCTGGTTATTTTTCACTGATGACACCCAAGCCTGATTACCTCCAGACCTCTTCAATCAAGTAATCGCTTAAACAGAATCTGTCCCGACAAAATCAAGTCAGACAAAAGATCTAAATAAGCTGCAACAAAACGACACAATCCAAACAAATTCCAGAACAGTTGAGAAATAAAGTAATTGGCATCTATCAGTCTGGAAAGGGTTACAAAAGCCATGTCTAAAGCTTTAGGATTCCAGCGAACCATAGGTAGAGCCATTATCCACACATTGAGAAAACATGGAACAGTGGTGAACCTTCCCAGGAGTGGCCAGCCTACAAAGATTATCCCCAAGAGAACAGCAATTACTCATTCAGGAGGCCACAAAGGAACTCAGGACTACTACTAAAGAGGCCTCCCTTGCCTCACTCAGTAAAGGTCAGTGTTTGTGTTCATGACACAACATGAAAAAATGGCATCTATGGAAGAGTTCCCAGGCGAAAACCACTGCTGACCAAAAAGAACAAAGGCTCATATTACTTTCGAAAAACAAAACATCTGAATGATTCCCACGACTTTTGGGAGAATATTCTATGGACTGACGAGATAAAAGTTGAGCTTTTTGGAAGGTAAATGTACCACAGCAATTCAGAACAAGAACATTATACATTCAAAACATGATGGTGCTAGTTTGATGTTCTTGGGCTGCTTTTCTCTCTCAGGACCTGGACAACTTGCTGTGCTTGATGGAACTAAGAATTCCGCTCTTTAACAGAAAATCCTGAAGGAGAATGTTCAATCATCTGTTTATGACGTCAAGCTAAAGCGCACTTGGGTTCTGCAGCAGGGTAACAATCCAAAACACACCAGAAAGTCAACTATTAAATGGCTTAAAAGACAAAATGAGGGTTTTGGAGCGGCCTAGTCAAAGTCCAGACTTGAATCAGATTGAAATGTAGTGGCATGACCCTAAGAAGGCCGTTCATGCTAGAAAACACTCCAATTTTGCTGAATTCAAACAATTCTGTAAGGAAGAGTGGGCCAAACTCTATCCACAGAGATGTAAAAGATGCATTGCCAGTGATAGAAATAACTTGATTTCAGTTGTTGCTACTGAGGATGGTTCAAACAGTTATTAGGTTTAGGGGCCATTTGCTCTTCACACAGGGCCAGGAAACTTTGAACACTAATATAAATACAATAATTTGAGAAGGGGGAAATACTTTTTCAGGGCACTGTACATAGTCTAGCTTTTGATGATCAGACTTTCAACAAAAATGTATTGTAGAAATAAATCACTAATATTAAAATAGCCTTATTATAATTGATGTATTCTAGACAGTAAAACTTGAACATTTAACTGGTTGAATAAGAAGGAAAGGTTAAAAAAAGATTAACACCTGAGCGCTACCCTAAGTTTTGCAGAGCGTGCTCGAGCATTCTCTTTAATATCAGCCTTTTCTGGGGTGATCACCTTTTTTTGCAAAGGATGCCAGTACACACTTGCTCTATCCTTTTTTGTCTCGACTGACTTTTCTCTTCCTACGCCTTGCCTCCCCAGGCCAAAGTGATACTGTTCTAAATTAGACAAATCATCACCCTGAAGGAAGCGCTTAACCAGTCGGTCTTCTAGTGAGTGAAACGTGATGACGCAGAGACGTCCTCCAGATTTCAGTGCTGTCCGGGCAGTGCGCAGACCAGCGTGAAGTTCGTTCAACTCATCATTCACAAAGATACGCAGAGCCTGAAAGGTTTTTGTGGCCACATGCGCAGGTCGGTGCAGTCTGTCCTTTCGAGCATAGATAGCAGCTGCAGGAAAAGATCCTAGAGACAGACAGACAGACAGATTATAAAGTCTACATTTAAGTATTTATGATAGTTAACATTTAATTACATAAGGAACACAAAGTAAACAAGAAACTAGAAAAATCCATATCGATCGGGCCCTGGTCTAAACGTCGTTTTATACACTCTACATAAATGTATTCAGTAAATAGTTTTGTTGTAATAGAGGAATCTTTTTCGAAACTGACAGCCATGTTTAGTTTTTTTCATGTTCATCTTCCTTACTTGGAATACTTTGATTTGAATTGGATATGTCTTGGTCGTTCAAATTTTCTGGAAAGCAGCATAACGTTAGCACACTGAATGGAAACATCAGAAGAAGCCAAGACACCTCAACCTGCTCCTCTTTACATGGAAAAGCTCTGAGACTAAACTCCTCACCCTATCTCTAGGGCTGAGTCCAGTCACTTTACATAGAAAACTCATTTGTGATGCTTACACTCCTGACCTTGTATTTTCGGTTGCTTCCCAAAGCTCATGACCATACTTGAGTGTGGTAAATAGTGGTAGATCGACTGGTGAATTCAGTGTGACATTGTTACAGCAACCCTTCTAATGCAGACGTTTCACTAATACACTGTCTGCTATTCCCTCACTTGTGAGCCTCTGAGATACTTAAAACTCTACCAGTGGTATGATTTCACTCTCAACCCAGGAGGATACAATCCATCCTTTTCCAACTAAGAACCATGGTCAGATTTATGGAGGCTAATTCTCAGCTGAAAACAGTCTCAGTAAAAGATGCTCACACTTTGGTGATTCCATCAAGACCACATCATCCTCAAATAAGAAAATAAAAGAGGAGATCCCCAAGCCACCAAACTGGACTCCGTCCATGGCCTGACTAAATCTATTTTCTCAATATAGACAGGGAATAGAACGAGCAACAAAGGGAAACTTTAGTGGAGACCAATGTCCACCAAGAACAGATGTGACTGATTTATGGACCAACTGGCTAGCAGTTGTGAGTCCCAGACCCTGTGCTGCTAGAGCACCCTCCACAGAGCATGACAAGGCACACGGTAGAATATCTTTTCCATGTGCACAAAGCACATGTGGACTGGTTAGACAAACTCCCATGTACATTCTAGTAGAGTTGCTAGGATGTAGTGCTGGTAACGTGTTCCACGACCTGGAACGAAAAACACATTGCACAAACTGGATCTGGGGTTCAAATGATAGCAGAACTCTCCTTTCAGTTACCCTGGAATAAAATGTGTCCAGAAGGCTGATAAGCCTCAGTAGTTGGAGCAGACATTCTACCACCCACCGAGTCGTTGAATTGAACAGAAAGAATGGCTCATACATGTGATACTTGGATATCCAGAAGGACTGACCCTACGTATGACTATGACTTCTCATTTCATTTCATATTTTTCTTGCCCAGCCTTCCAGCAGATGAGTTCACAGACGGCTACGATTTCACACAATTTATGCCACAAAAAATATGTTGGCGAGTTGGGATTGTTATACGAGTTGTATGCGTGTGCGTACGTTTGTATGTGTGTGTATGTTTTTGTGCGCGGGTTCAACAGGACCATTTTGACAAAACTCGTTTTTTATGTTACTAATAAGTTTTACTTCCCCAAAATACAAAATATTTGTGTGCAGATATGAATATATTGTGTGTTTGTGTGCCTGTGAAATTCAACATTTTTGGCCTAAGCTCTTCTGAAAATTCAAGTGTTATTATTTGAAATCCTGCACTTCAATTGGTCGAGAGATGAGCTTTCATGAACTTTATGCAGTGTGGATTTGTGCGTGCGTGTGCGCGACTGACCTGCAGCCTTGCAGGTTGGTCATATCCATTTTATGAAATACGAGTTCTAGATGACAGAGTCTTAAACTCAAAACACACACAAAACACAACCAAGAGTGGAATTTTATAGAATATTTAATGAAATCTACGAGGGATCTATAGGGAAACACAAAGAGGATAACTACAGGAAGGAAATAACACTAATACTGGTGAAAAGAAAAACAAAATAGGCGTATAAAAAGGGAAATAGGACATTGTGTGCTGCTGGGCTAAAAATGTGAACGTGAGCGTTTAATGCGTTGAGTCAGAGCGACAGAGAGCAAAGTTGGGATTTTGTGTGTCGCTAAAAATTTTCCCAAAATTATTAGGCACTAATATTGTACATTTTGGCAACGATTGCAGTGTCTACTCACGACCATAGATCAGCTGGTCGGTGGAGTGGTCTGTGTCAGTCGTCTCAGGATGCGAGGAGGTAGGTTTGGTTGACGAAAAAGATGCAGAAAAATGAAACAAAAACCCATAAAATGGGTTTAAAATCATATATTAATATAAAATACTCCCAACTTTGTACTCTTTACTCATAGATCAAGCATATAGAATGACTTTAGTCTTGGCAAATCAACTGCTTATTGTTCAATCACATTTCATGCTGCTTGGGGTTTCAAATCAGGACAAACAGTTCTCAAAGTCTTGCAGCTGCATCGGTAACATTGACACACTGACACAGACATCAAGGCATACGTTCGGAATATTTCTCCAGAGTTCGTGAAATATCAAAATGGACATTTTATCTTCAGTTAAAAACAACTGAATGGAAGTTTATGGGTTGCAGTACTCTCAAACACCAGTGGGTGGCGCCTTGAGTGCAAGTTTGAATATTAAGCAAATAGTTCCTTGCTGTATTTGTCGATCTGTTAATCTGTCTCAGCTTGGTCTCCCGGAGAGAGAATCCCACCTTTTGGCTGCTGTGAGTTCAAACGAAGAAAAGGACTCTTTGATGACTGTAAACCAAGATTTCGAGGGGACCTGCTAATTAATTTAGGGTCCAGTAGGCATCTTCTAGTGGTTGTCTCGAACAGCAGGGCAGCCTGGAAGAATGCAGCCCATCAGGTAGGGGGAGGTTCTGGCAACTGGGTCAGAGTCCCTAAAAACTCAACTTGTCGTATTTGGAGGAGAAAGAATGCTGAGTTGCATCCAAAGAACACCACACCTACTGTGAAGCATGGGGGTGGAAACATCATGGTTTGGGGCTGTTTTTCTGCAAAGGGACCAGGACGACTGATCCGTGTAAAGGAAAGAATTAATGGGGCCATGTATGAAAAGATTTTGAGTGAAAACCTCCTTCCATCAGCAAAGGCATTGAAGATGAAACGTGGCAGGGTCTTGACATGACAATGATCCCAAACACACCACCCGGGCAATGAAGGAGTGGCTTCGTAAGAAGCATTTCAAGGTCCTGGAGTGGTCTTGCCAGTCTTCAGATCTCAACTCCATAGAAAATCTTTGGAGGGAGTTGAAAGTCTGTGTTGCCCAGTGACAGCCGCAAAACATCACTGCTCAAGAGGAGATCCGCATGGAGGAATGGGCTAAAATACCAGCAACAGTATGTGAAAACCTTGTGAAGACTTAGTGAAAATGTTTGACCTCTGTTATTGCCAACAAAGGATATTTAACAAAGTATTGAGATGAACTGTTATTCTTGACCAAATACTTATTTTCCACCATAATTTGCTAATAGATTCTTTAAAAATCAGACAATGTGATTTTATGGAATCCCCCCTCATTTTGTCTCTCATAGGTGAGGTATACCAATGATGAAAATGACAGGCTTTTAAGTGGGAGAATTTGCACAATTGGTGGCTGACAAAATACTTTTTTGCCCCACTGTATTTCCAAAGGTGCTATTGACATGAAATGTTCACCAGATGTTGGGGAAAACCCAAGTAATCCATCCATACAAAGAAAGTAGAAGAAATAAGATCTGAAATTAAATTGAACTACATTACATTGTAATAATGTGAAATGACACAGGCAAAAAGTATTGAACACATAAAGAAAGGGAGGTGCAAAAAGGCATGGAAAGCCAAGACAACACCTAAAATCTATCAATAATCAAACAGAAATCCAGCCCCTTGTCAGAGCAAATGAAAATCAGCTGTTTCAGTCTTAATTGATGGCCTACAAAAGGTCTCATTGCCAAGGTGTGAGTCAAGACACATCTCATGACGGGTAAGAGCAAAGAGCTGTCTCAAAACCATCGCAAACCATCCATCCATCCATCCATTTTCTGAGCCGCTTCTCCTCATTAGGGTCGCGGGCGTGCTGGAGCCTATCCCAGCTGTCATCGGGCAGGAGGCAGGGTACACCCTGAACTGGTTGCCAGCCAATCGCAGGGCACATACAAACAAACAACCATTCGCACTCACAGTCACACCTACGGGCAATTTAGAGTCTCCAAATAATACATGTTTTTGGGATGTGGGAGGAAACCGGAGTGCCCAGAGAAAACCCACGCAGGCACGGGGATAACATGCAAACTCCACACAGGCGGGGCCGGGGATTGAACCCGGGTCCTCAGAACTGTGGGGCTGACGCTCTAACCAGTCGTCCACCGTGCCGCCCATCGCAAACTAATTGTTGCAAAACATAATGATGGCATTGGTAACAGGCGCATATCGAAGCTTCTGAATGTTCCAGTGAGCACGGTTAGGGTCATAATACGTAAGTGGAAAGCCAATCATACCACAAATCATCATAGATTTGCCTCGATCAGGTGCTCCTCGCAAGATTTCTGACAGAGGAGTGCAAAGAATAATCAGAAGAGTTGTCCAAGAGCCAAGGACCGGCTGTGGAGAGCTTAAAAAAAGACCTGGAATTAGCAGGTACTGTTGTCACAAGGAAATCAGTGAGCTAATGCACTCCGCCGTCATGGCCTGTATGCATGCTCACCACGCAAGACGCAATTGCTGGAAAAAAAAAAAAACATGTCAAAGCACGTTTAAAGTTTGCTGAACAAGCCAGTTAAATACTGGGAGAATATAGTCTGGTCTGATGAGAGCAAAATTTAACTATTTGGAGGCCATAATGTACACCACGTTTGGAGGAGAAATGGCACTGCACATCACCCTAAAAACACCATACCAACAGTGAAGTTCGGAGGTGGGAACATGATGGTGTGGGGCTGTCTTACAGCAAAGGGTACTGGTAAACTTCACATTTTTGAAGGAAGGATGAATGGGAAACTCTACCGAGAAGTTCTTGACAAAAATTTGCTGCTATCTACGAGGATGATGAAAATGAAACGAGGGTGGACATTTCAGCGGGATAATGATCCAAAACATACTGCCAACGAAACTCAATTGGTTTCAAAGACAAAAAATAAAGCTGCTAGAATCGAAAATCTATGGAAAGAACTGAAACTCAAGATCCATAAAAGAACCCCATGAAACCTTCAAGATTTGAAGACTGCTTGTGTGGAGAAATAGGCCAAAATCACACCATTCGACCTGTCATTGCAAATAAAGGCTTTTGGACAAAGTATTAATTAAATACCAGTTGGCGTGGTCAATACTTTTTCCCTGTGTCATTTCATATTATTACACATAACTTAAATTCTGAGCTAATTTGTTCTACTTTCTTTGTATGTATGGGTTACTTTGGTTGTTCTCAACATCTGATGAAACTTTCATGTCAATAGCGCCTTTGGAAATATATTTATTGAGAAAAATGGTGACCTGTTAAATACTTATTTCAGCCGTTGTATCTATGGATAGGTCTGATGCCATTGAACATTTTGAGTGGTTGAAAGTAAAAAAAATATTTAGGACTTAGAAATTTAAAAGCCTGAACCATGTTTTGTCTCAAAATGACTCCTACGTATGTATAGTGATTATACTGCACGAGGGATAAGTAAAAACATATTAAGTATACCGCACTATACTTTTTTAATACAGAGCTCTCATCATATGTTTACTCTTGTACTCCATTTGCGCAAAAAAGTTATTGCGCACGTTAGGGCTGCACAATTAATAAAATTTTAATCGTGATTTTGATTTTGGCTGCCACGATTAAATGACCCTGATCGTTGGTGATTTTTATACATTCAAAATGTGGGCACTGCTGCATTTGAAAAGTGCTTCATTTGCGGCAGTAGCCGCAACCTAGTCAGCCCACCACCAGGGGGAGAATGCATAGTTACGGCTCCATTAAGGACCGGCAACACGTTCCATGGCCAACTTCAAAATAAAAGCTTACACTGGCATTGATGTCCAATGTAGTACCATATAAATCTTTTATTTTGAAGTTGGCCCTTGTAGCATGTTGGCGGAGAGGTGGCGTGTCACGGTAAGACACTATTAACAATTGTTGTGGCGGCTGCCTTGACTTCAACGTTTCGGCTGGCCTGACCGCAATGAAAAAACCCCAGGAGTAAATAGAGAGGGTAATCACAACTGTCGAGTTCTTTTCAGTTTGTGACCGTGCACGACTGATCAATGGTCAAGCAGATCAACGGAGACGTACAGTCCTTGGCAATTCCCTATATTGACGACAGGGATTTTCAAATGAAAAGTTGGAGCTTGTAGCCGAATGTCATTGCCTTCTATGCATTAACTGTATTTGCTTCCATTAAGTTGCAATTTGTGATTGCATTTTGTAATAGCACATTTATTTGGTTAGCCTTTGCTAAAGTAGAATTCTTGGGGTAAATTTTTTTTAAAATTATTATCCATCATTTACTCTTATTTAAAGATTCATTTTGAACTGAAACGTATGACATTTTGTTTGTTAAAAAGTAGTGCAACAAAAATTTATTTATCACTAATGAGGAATAATTGTGATTAATAATCATTATTGGAATATTGATCAAAATAATCGTGATTATTATATAATAATAATTGTGCAGCCCTCGGGCACGTTTTTATTTTTATTACAATTTCAGTTCACGTGCACTTTACCTTTTCAGTGATTGTACACAGCTGTCATGTTTTTTACTTTTGTACTCCATGTGCAATGTGCAAGTGCATGTTATACTATATTGCCAAAAGTATTCGCTCAACTGCCTTAATGCACATATGATTTGAAGTGATCTTCCATTCTAAGTCCATATGGTGTAATATGATGTTGGTCTTCCCTTTGCAGCTATAACAGCTTCAACTCTTGTGGGAATACTTTCAACAGGGTTTAGGCGTGAGTTCATGGGAATATTTGCCCATTCTTCCAGGAGCATATTTGTGAGGTCACACACTGATGTTGGACCAGTAGGCCTGGCTCACTGTCCAATTGAAATCAACCCAAAGCTGTTCTCTCGGGTTGAGGGCAGGACTCTGTGGAGGCCAGTCAAGTTCATCCATACCAAATTCTCTCCTGCATGTCTTTATGGACCAGACATGTTGGAACAGGAAGGACTAATTCCCAAACTGTTTGACTGTCCAAAATATCTTAGTTTGCTGAATCATCCAGAGTTCCTTTCACTGGAGCCCAGGGGCTAATATTTTGGACATTTCCAACTTTGTGGGAACAGTTTGGAGATGGCCCCTTCCTGTTGCAGCATGTTGTGCACCAGTGCACAAATCAAGGTTCACAAAGGCATGGATGAGAGACTTTGATGTGGAAGAACTTGACTGGCCTGCACAATCCTGACCTCAACTCTATAAAACACTTTTGGATGAATTAAAGCGGAGACTAAGAGCCAGGCCTTCTAATACTGAAAGAGTATTACATTTGATACACTGAAGACCCTCATGGACATGGAAACTCCTGTTAAATAAATCCTTGGCTTCAGCAACTGGCACTAGTCCCCTACTAATATATTTATATCATGAATACAGCATGAGTCAACAATTGACGGCAACAAAAATTAGATGATGGAATATGTGCAGGCCACTGTATGCAGGGAAGTGAGAGAGGAGCAGCAGGACTGAGTTGCAGGTACATTCGGGCAACCAGAGCCTCAATGCAGAGCAGATGGATGGTGGACATGGTGTTGACTGGTGAATGTGTCACGAAAATACTTAAGTCAATGGAGCCAAATGTTTGTAATTCATAAACGTCATGTCCATATTTCAAATGTTTTTGCTGCCTGGCTGTTACACTCAGCTGTCAGCACTCATAACTTGCTTTTTCAGTACTTTGGGTAAATGTGCACTTGCAGTCAATAATAGGAACATTTTTGATGCATTCATATTTCTATCAAAAATACCAGTAAAGCCTTGTTAGAATGCACACGAAACAAGAAGAAATGTAAACCGCAGAAGATGGCTTTGGATGACACGGAAACTGCACTTACCAGTATGTATACCTCGCAAACTAAAATTATGAAAAGAAAGCAATTTCAAATACAAAATCATGGTCAAAAGTTGACCATGAGTAGGTTTAGTCAAAAACGAATTAGAACATTTACCAGATCAGCATGGCCCAGGAATACCAAGCCTCCTCTTACGCCACTACACTGGAGCTCCATGCCCGGTGTCCTGTGGATGCAGTCTGTTGTCTGCTCTTGGTGCAGATGGCTCCCTGAGATGGTGTTTCCTCACCTGGATTGTCTGTGCCCAGCAATTGGGCACATTATTACATTATTAATCTTATTTTGAGTGTGTATGTCTGTGTGGATGAGTGCCGGGAAAGGATTGAGTTCAACGTAAAGCACTTGGCTTTTAAGTGCTCGATAAATAAAGTTTGACTGATTCATTGATTGATTTGTTGGTTGATTGACTGATTTTTTGTTTGATTGATTGATTGAATCATTGATTTGAGTTGTGACATTTCGCCTCCATCGGAAGCCGACAAATTCCCAGCTCAACTTCAACCCCTCACAATCAGTCACTACAGCGAGTCAGGAAAATGCTTGCTACAATCAACAGTGTAAAAGAAGTCAATGTTATGGCACATCAACATGATCACCAGGAGAGGCAGTTAAAGGTGATTTGTGCATATATGTGTCTGTACCTAAGAAAGCACTAAACAACCTGAAATCATCTCTTTTGTTGGGATTTATCATTAACCAGAACTGTTCTTTGCAAACATTTAGTGATACTCTATAAATATTTTGGCACTCAGTTAAAATTACAAGTCCGTTTCTAATTGTGCGTCTTTCTTTTGCTTTTTTCTTGTAATCTTGCTATGTTTTATCTTTTCAGTGGGGCATGGTCTTGGTTAAATCAAACATTTCGGGTTTCAATTTATAATAGAACAAATATATTTTGTGTTGTGGGGTAGAGGTTTACACCATTCTAATATAAAAGCCCATAAGACCTTTAAGAGAAACTGCAATAAATAGAGAAGTGAGTGATGTGGCATTTCTCCCCTCCTGCACTAAATACCCCAAGGTGTGAGTCACACTGCAATCAATACAGTGCCTGCACAGGGAGACCAAGCCCTAGTCTCGCCTAACCGAGCCATGTGCGCTCTCCACGCTCTAATTCATCTTTCAAAGGTCCAAAAGACAGATCCATGGAGAAAAGGGGCATTTACCACAATAATAAGTAAACGCACATATTGTATACTGCTCTTCTTTCTCATTTGCATTTTCCATCCATCCATCCATTTTCTTTACCGCTTATCCTCACTAGGGTTGCGGGCTGCTGGAGCCTATCCCAGCTATCTTCGGGCGGGAGGCGGGGTACGTCCTGAACCGGTCGCCAGCCAATCGCAGCATTTGCATTTTCTATAAACTGATCTTGCAATGTAGCTAAGAAAACGCAAGAGAGAATCCATTGCACAACTACCTTAGAACATCAACGACTTGTTGTATGAGACTTCAGTTTAAGTGACAGTAAGCGCGAGAGAGAGATGTAAAATAGACAAAATACTATACAAACGTTTGGGTTTAGATGACCGCATTGTAGCTCACCTGGTATATTGCTATTTTTATATATATATATATGAGATGGCGCCTACCAGTGTGGTCGCCTCAGTAACGCGCTCTCTAGTATTGTTTTTTGTGTTTTTCGTTCGTCTTTGGAGACCTTACACAACTCACTTACACAAGGGGAGACCTGCTCTAAGTGCTAGAGGACTCTGCATCTTTTTGCACAATTGTCCAAAAATAAATAAATAAATAAATAATGTACCGGCATTACCAGATAACTAGCAACCCTTTACTGCTCAGTGACTGTTTCTTTTTTGTCAATGTCTTTCTGTCTCCAAAGTGTTCTGTAAATTGACTGTCTGTTGTCGTACTAGAGCGGCTCCAACTACCGGAGACAAATTCCTTGTGTGTTTTTTGGACATACTTGGCAAATAAAGATGATTCTGATTCTGATACTGAGCAAAAATCATGAGCGATTCGAAAAGGGATTCAAGTGGGCCTAAAAAAGCGATAATCCAATCAGAATTTTTGGACTCCAGAATGTATCTTAGAATACGTCTTACTTTATTTTGACAAGAGTAGCAACTGCTGCCACACTGTATTTACTTACAACCCCAATTACAATGAAGTTGGGACGTTGTTTTAAACATAAAAAAAGCAGAATGCAATGATTTGCAAATCATGTTCAACCTATATTTAATTGAATACACTACAAAGACAAGATATTTGATGTTCAAACTGATAAACTTGATTGTTTTTAGCAAATAATAATTAACTATAATTATAATTAACATATATTATAATTATGGCTGCAACACGTTCCAAAAAAGCTGGGACAGGTGGCAAAAAAGACTGAGAAAGTTGAGGAATGCTCATCAAACACCTGTTTGGAACATCCCACAGGTGAACAGGTTAATTGGGAACAGGTTGGTGCCATGACTGGGTATAAAAGGAGCTTCCCTGAATTGCTTAGTCATTCACAAGCAAAGATGGGGCGAGGTTCACCTCTTTGTGAACAAGTGCGTGAGAAAATAGTCCAACAGTTTAAGGACAATGTTCCTCAACGTACAATTTAGGGCAATTTTCATCTACGGTCCATAATATCATCAAAAGGTTTAGAGAATCTGGAGAAATCAATGTATGTAAGCGGCAAGGCCGAAAACCAACATTGAATGCCCGTGACCTTTGATTCCTCAGGCGGCACTGCATCAAAAACCGACACCAAGGTGTAAAGGATATAATCACATGTGCTCAGGAACACTTCAGAAAACCAATGTCATTAAATACAGTTCGGCGCTACCTCCGTAAGTGCAATTTGAAACTCTACTATGCAAAGCAAAAGCCATTTATCAACAACACCCAGAAACGCTGCCGGCTTCTCTGGGCCCGAGCTCATCTAAGATGGACTGATGTGGTCTGTGGTCCGACGAGTCTACATTTCAAATTGTTTTTGGAAATTGTGGAGGTTGTGTCCTCCGGGCCAGAGGAAAAGAACCATCTAGACTGTTATGGATGCAAAGTTCAAAAGCCAGCATCTGTGATGGTATGGAGCTGTGTTAGTGCCAATGGCATGGGTAACTGCGAACTGCGAATGGAGGGCGTTCCAAACCGTTAATAACTCTAAATTAATATGGGACTCAACACGTACACCAAAAGGCATTCTTTGTGCACACTTAAATACACAAAGCATTTTAACAAAAAGTGATCAGGTCAATCACCTTCTCACTGACTCAAATATTGACTTCCTCTGCCTATCTGAGACATGGCTCCATGAATCTTCGCCCTCAGCAATACTATCTGTACCTGGTTATAAAATGTTTAGAAACGACAGACAGGGTTCTAAGGGAGGAGGTGTTATGATTTATGCCAAGGACACTTTTAATTGTAATCAAATACATGTTACAGATGAGAATGGATTAGAATTTCTTGGACTAACTGTTTCTTTGTCACAGCAAATGTCTTTTATTCTTGTTGTTATTTATAGGCCTCCCTCATCAAATGCCGCTTTTTATGAAAAGCTGGAAATTTTACTGAAACAACTCAATCTTGTAAAAGAGGTGATAATAATGGGTGACTTAAACGTTAATTGGGAAGTTAACAAAGTTAGGAAAAAATTGAAAAGGGTTATGGATGATATGGATATGACTCAGGTTATTAATGGCCCTACGAGAATTACAAACTCCACCCGAACTCAGATTGATCTAGCCTTTACTAATATGCCAGAAAGGATCTTGAAGCCATACAATATGCTCACAGGATTGTCTGATCACAATCTTATAATGGTCACAAGAAAATTAAATAAAAAGCGCTTCAAACCCTTGGCCACCACTGAATCCAATAGGATACCAAAACATGAACAGCAAAATTTCCAAGATTCTATCCAAGAAGTAAACTGGGATGTATTACTCGCTGGTAAAAATTTAGATGAGGATTGTTCTAAATTTGCCAACAAAATACAAGAAATTATTATACAATTTACACGGATAATTAAACTAATAGCTAGAAAGAATGGCCTTCCTTGGTTAAACAGATTTATTCTGAAACTGATGAATGAACGCGATCATTCCTTGAAGTTGTCGGTCAAATCAGGATACAATAGACACCACTTTATTTCACTGATAAATAGGGTAGTGAAAGAAATAAGAAAATCTAAAGCTGACTTTTTCATTACTGCTCTGAATAGTGCGAAGGGAAATTCCAAAATAACCTGGAATTATATTAAAAAACTATTGGGTGATACACAAAATAACAAAACAAAATTAATGCAAATTAAATTAAATGGAAACATCCTGACGGAACCTCAAGTGATGGCTGATGCTTTTAACAAATACTTCATTGAATCTGTGTCAGAAATCTCTTCTAAGTTTGCAGTAAAACAAAGGAAGGAATACCCTGCATTGTCTGCAACGCAGTTCTTTACTATTACAAATATTACTGAGACCAAAGTTATCGATTTAATTCATTCACTCAAACCATCTAAGGCAAAGGATGTTTTTGGAATGGACACGAGCATGCTCAAAGATCTAGGCTCAACTCTTGCTACTCCTATTGCCTCAATCATTAATCTTTCAATTTCATCTGGTCACTTTCCAAAGGCCTGGAAATCGGCTATTGTTACCCCTGTCTTTAAATCCGGTGACTCAACTTCTCTGAATAACTACCGACCTATAACCATTCTTCCGGCCATTTCCAAAGTTGCAGAAAAATGGGTGTCAGAGCAGATTGTCCATTATTTAATCAGCAGCTCCCCCTCTCTCTACGCCATGCAGTTTGGTTTCAGATCCAAGCATTCCACTGAAATGGCTACATGCCTCTTCATTGAGAAAATAAAATCTCTCGACAAGGGTGGAGTTGTAGGGGCGGTGTTCTTGGACCTCAGGAAAGCTTTCGATACAGTAAATCACTCTGTTCTTCTTACCAAGCTCTCAAAATTTAACTTCTCTCGCAAAGCTGTGAGCTGGATTGAATCATATCTGCATGACCGAACACAATCTGTATCAGTTAACAACTGCTGATCAGAGTCTCTTAGGCTAACCTCTGGAGTCCCTCAGGGATCAATATTAGGCCCCCTTTTATTTAGTCTTTATATCAACGATTTGCCCACTGTTTGCTCTGAAGCAGAGTGCGTAATGTATGCAAACGAAACGGTTTTCTTTGTTCATGGTCGCTCCAAAGATACTGTTGCTGCTAAACTCACTAATACAATGTCCTGTGTCACAACTTGGTTGCAGGAGTGCTGTCTACAGCTAAATGTTTCTAAAACTGTAGGCATGTATTTCACTAAAACAAATAGAGTATCACCTGAACCCGACATACTTGTTAATGGAGAAAAAATGCAAATTGTCAGCCAATACAAATATCTTGGGTTAATAATAGATTCACAGCTTTCCTTTAAAGCCCATATTGACAAATTGTGTAAAAATATCAAATTAAACCTTGCAAATTTTCGTGCAATTCGAAATGAAATGTCAACTGAAGCCGCAAAAATGTACTTGCATTCAATGATTCTGAGTCACTTTAACTATTGCATAACCAGTTGGTCCCAGGCTGGTCAGAATGCAAAAAAACCGTTGGAAGTTTTGTACAAACAAGTAATTAAAGTGATGGATAAAAAACCAAGGCACTATCATCACTGTGCAATTTTTAAAAAATACAGTCTTTTAAACTGGGACAGTTTTCACATATTTGCAGATTTAAATTTGATTTATAAAGTACTGCATGATTTGGCCCCAGCTCCTCTGGCTGAGTTCATCAGCCAAAGAAACAGCTCTGAGCGTGTCACTCGAGGCTCTGTCAGAGGTTTACTGTCTCATTCCTCTGCGTAGGAGCACTTTCAGTAAGTCAGCCTGGTCAGTGAGGAGCGCTGGTGAGTGGAACTCAGTACCTGAGGAGGTTAAACTGCTTACAACATACAAAGCCTTCACAAAAAAACTGAAAATGTGGCTAGTTAACACCTATAGCTGCCAACACTAAAAGACAAGTATGTTATGTTGTTTTTTTGTTATGACCAAAAAATTTGTAGTTTTATTCTCTCTTAATAGTATAGTTTGATTATGTATCCTGTATTATATTGTCTTGTAGATGTATTTTACTGCTTTTTTACATCATGGCCAGGGCACTACAGATGAAAACTAGCCTTCTGGCTAATTCTGGCATTTTTAACCATGTGTACTTCATGTGTTTTATGAAATTGCATTGTCCCCTTTCAAATAAACTAAACTGAAACTGAAACTGAACTTACACATCTGTGAAGGCACCATTAATGCTGAAAGGTACATACTGGTTTTGGGGAAACATATTCTGCCATCCAAGCAATGTCTTTTTCATGGACGCCCCTGCTTATTTCAGCAAGACAATGCCAAACCACATTCTGCACGTGTTACAACAGCGTGGCTTCGTAGTAAAAGAGTGCAGGTACTAGACTGGCCTGCCTGCAGTCCAGACCTGTCTGCCATTGAAAATGTGTGGCGCATTATGTAGCGTAAAATATAACGGAGACCCCGGAATGTTGAACAGCTGAAGCTGTACATCAAGCAAGAATGGGTAAGAATTCCACCTACAAAGCTTCAACAATTAGTGTCCTCAGTTCCCAAACGTTTATTGAATGTTGTTAAAAGAAAAGGTGATGTCACACAGAGGTAAACATGACCCTGTCCCAGCTTTTTTGGAACATGTTGCAGCCATAAAATTCCAAGTTAATGATTATTTGCTAACAATAAAGTTTATCAGTTTGAACATTAAATATCTTGTCTTTGTAGTGTATTCAATTAAATATAGGTTGAACATGATTTGCAAGTCATTGTATTCTGTTTTTATTTGTTTAACATAACATCCCAACTTCATTGGAATTGGGGTTGTAAAAAAAAAATACAAACTATTTCAGGATTTTTAGCCTGTTTATGGACAACGCCATTTTGACTTACTGAGCATAGTTTCTGTGCATGTGCGCAGTTGTAGTTTGTTTTTGAAGTTGACCATAGATGACGGTTGCAAATAGTCGTAGCCCTCCAACGGGACAATGGTTTCCACGGAACGAGGCGTATGATAGCTGATCCTGAGGAGCTGCAAGGATTTTCATGGCAGCACCACAACTGAAGCCAAAAAGGACCCATTGCTTGAGGTGGATGGCAACCGCGGAAGAATGAATGGGAGAAAGTTGAGCACTTGAGCAAGATCCAACACAGTGTGGTAGATGGTGACAGCTCGTCATATAGCCAGCCAGCTAGCTAGCTAGAAAGGAGGGAGCTGGTCCTCGCCAGCCAGGATTTAGGGCACAGACAGGCGCAAAACCAACCCGGGTTATACCTTTGGCCATGGTACAGCGATGTATCCTCCTTAAAGTAAGCCATTTTAAACTTAAAAACTTTTTCGGAGGGAGAAGTGGCAGCCAAAAGATCCCAGGGTACTCTCTTTCTGGTTCAATAGATTTACAAATCATTGTATTCTGTTTTTATTTTACGTTTTACACATTGTCCCAAATTCAATGGAATTGGGGTTTGTGATCAAATTAGATTTTTCATTTTTTGGACTATGACATCTCTTTATTTCGGAATAGAACAAGGAGTAACGATTCGATTCTGATTCATAAGTCATTCGTTACTGTCAACACAAATAGCGGATCGGGATTTAGAGGGTCACTCTGAGCCCTAATGGATACTGTATGTACCAGATTCCAATACTGACAGCAATAGTTTACACTGATTGAATGCTTTCTCCATATCGCTGGCATCAAGCGGAAAACTCACATCTCCAAAACCATCACTTTTCAGGCAATAAAAAAAAAACGGCACATTAGTACAGCGATTAACATTGCATCTTCAAAGAGAGCAAGCCATTTTCAAAACTTTAGATTGGTCATTAATTTTTTTAAATTAACATACCCACGTGGGGAGGGAACCATACTATCAATTTTTGGAAAAAAACATTAAATGGACCAAATTTGGAAAGAGGAGATTTTGGCCCAACGCCAGCTGAGCGAAAGCTAAAATAGTATGAAGACCGGCACAATCAAATATTAGCCAAAACAAGAGCCATATAAAATATTCTATTACGATAACGTTTGTCTGTTTTGATTAATATTGTCCGGGAGGTATTACATTGAACAACATTTATTTTATTAGTATTTTTTAAACTGCCTTGCATCATACTAAGAGGTGCTTATCATGTTTTGACAGTTACGTGTAACTAAATGTTACTAAACAAAACTATTCTGACACATTTACACTGCACAAAACAAGCAGTTTTCCACTTCAATATTGTCTATCGTGGACAATTAAGTTGTGCTGTTTTGAATGCATCAGTTGGAGCTTGACACGCTAGCAAACAACAACAATGGAGAACACGGATCTACTGTTTTTAATTCTCAACATGTGGCTGTTGGCCAGAGAAAGCAGATTTTATTTCACAGGATACTGAGGGAAGCAAGAAACGGAGCAGCTGCAGCAAAATGGAGACTGTGGAAAATAAATGCCTTTTTACACTGCACCTAGCACAGCACAGTGTACTGTAAACCAACCTATGCATTGTGCATGTGATGCCATGGCAGCTGACTGCCAAACACGAGGTGGGCATTTGCCACCGATACAGACGCACCCGCCTTGAAAGATGTTCAATTTCGGCACATCACCACTGTTACAACAGACATATCCAATCGGCGAGGATGTGGCCGAGGGATTTCAGAGTGACAACAGCAAGACATTTTGGCAAACTTGGAAAATTTGTACAGTGAAAACAGCATGGAGAAAATAGAGGAAGAAAAATTAATGCAGTGTCCCTGTTCGGAGTACAGGAATAAATGTCGTAGAGTGACATGGTACAGCACAGCGATGGACCTCTCCACTACTTTAAATGTACCAGGTTGGTTGAAAGCGGTCTAGCTGAAATAAAATATAGCACAGCCACACATGCTTCACTTGGATCACATATCTCCTCTTTATCCTTACTTTAAAGTGAAGCCAGGGCCTTCCATTGTAACAGTGACAAATACATACTGCCAAGCTGCAGCCCACTTTAACTCTAAACCAGTGGGAAAAGGTGCCGGGCTACTCCCTGTTAGCAAGCTAGTTACTGTCAAATAGGGGTGAGCTTGCGCCGTCCTGTGTCCTACCTCGCCGTGGGCGCCATGAAAACCACATACAGTTTTGGCTCATACAGTGGCCGAGAAGTATAAACAAATTATAAAAATTTCAAAAACAAAATTCAAAATGTGGCTAAATTAGCCATCAAGCTATGAATGATGAAATACATTGATTTCAATGAAAGTCGATTGCTTTGATGAAAGTTTTGTTGAGGCATTTTACCTTATCCTTCAAATCTGAGAGGAACTTCAAGGTTTCAAAAGTCTTAATTATATGTGAATATTACCTGAACATATATGTTTCTGATGCTAAATATGTCTAATTGCTGTCATTTATTTGTGTTTTTTAAATTATTGTTAAATACTTGCTTTAAAACAGTTCACTGCTCCTGTAAAAAAGTGACTTTTTAAAAAAAAAATCAGATAGCGACAATATGCAAATCATTATATTCACTCAGTCACTGTAATAATGTCTGAAAAGTCAAACACTTTATGGAGTCAGTACAAACAAAAACAGTGTCATATACTGCCTACAGTTCCATTATTGTAGCCGGGAGGGCGCTTTGCGTTCTCTCTCTCTCCCCTACCTTCTCTGTTTTCAGCACCTGTCTCGAATCAGCCTTATCACCACCGGTATATAAACCTCCCTGTTCCAGGAAATCCTCGCCGAAGTATTGAAGTTACTTTCAGTGGTACCACGGTCCCTTTTACCTCACGTAAGTCACCCTATTCCTCGTTCCCTTTTTGACTCCTGTGTCTCCTTGTTCCAGTGTGTTTTCCCCCAGTGTTCCTGATCCACGTAATTCCTGCTGCCAAGCCAGCCGCCTGTCCACACCGCCGCCTGCCAACCCACCTAGGACCATTGCCATTACCTTTCATCAATAAACTCTTCACCCTTTCACATCTGCCTCCGACTGCTCTTGGATTCAGCCACTCTCTATTCGTGTCAGAATACTTCGGTCATTATGGACCCAGCAACTCCGGAGGCACTGATGACAGCACTCACTCTCCAAGTAGCCCACATAAAAAAACAAGAAAAGACTCTCCAAGAACTCACGGAATCCCTACACTCCCTCACACAACAGGTATTGCTCTCAGCAATACCTCCTTCTGGTACACCACCACCCTCTTCCATGCTCGTTGACCTCTCCGGAGCCCCTGGAGAATATCATGATCTCTCTCCGGTATTTTGTAAAGACCTGGCCATTTCTCTACCCCCCACCGCCCGTATGACTGTGCTATTAATCTGCTGCCGGGGGCCCCTCTTCCCTCCAGTCGTCTCTATAACCTTTCCCGACCTGAGAAGAGGGCTATGGAGGACTATATACATGACTCTCTGGATTCCGGACTCATTCGACCGTCCTCTTCTCCAGTTGGAGTTTTTTTTGTTGCAAAGAAAGACACCACTCTCCGCCCATGTATTGACTTCCGTGGTCTCAATGATATCACCGTGAAGAATAAATCTCCGCTTCCCCTCATCAACCCCTCGTTTGAACCCCCTCTGTGATGCCCAGGTATTCACCAAATTGGATCTACGGAAGGCCTACCACCTCATCCGTATCCAAGAGGGGCACGAATGGAAGACGATCTTCAATCCCCCTCTTGGACACTTCGAGTATCTGGTCATGCCATTCGGTTTAACCAACGCCCCTGCAGTTTTCCAGACTGCATTATTGTATTACTCACGTCCTCCATGACATGCTCAACTGGTCCGTATTTGTATACCTTGATGACATCCTCATTTTTTCCCGCTCCCCCGAAGAACACCGCCTCCATGTACGCAAAGTCATTCAGCGTCTCCTTGAAAAAAAACTCACCCGGATCCCAATACTGGGCCTACAAACCGCCTGTTCGTACCAGATTCTGCACGCTCTGACATTCTTCAGTAGGCTCATACCTCCAAACTCACCTGGCATCACCCGCACCATTCATTCATCCGGCAGCATTTCTGGTGGCCCAGCCTTGTTCAAGACACCCGGGAGTTCGTCCAAGCCTGCTCCGCCTGTGCCCGAGGGAAGTCTTCACACCTGCTCCCAGCTGGGCTGCTGCGTCCATTGCCTATACCTAGCCGCCCTTGGTCCCATATTGCTCTGGACTTCGTTACCGATCTACCTCCTTCTGAAGGTAACTGTCATTCTCACCATTGTCGATTGTTTTTCCAAATCTGTCCATTACATACCTCTCCCCAAGCTACCATCCGCCTTCGAAACTACTGACCTCCTTGTCCAGCATGTCTTTAGACTCCACGGTATTCCCATCGATATTGTCTCTGACAGAGGTCCTCAGTTCTCATCCCTGGTGTGGAAGGAATTCTGTAAAGCGGTGGGCGCAGCACCCAGCTTGTCATCGGGATATCATCCGCAGACCAACGGCCTGACGGAGCGGGCAAACCAATCCCTGTAATCAGCCCTCCGTTGTGTTGCCGCATGCAACCCCTTCTCCTGGAGCTCATTCCTCCCGTGGATTGAGTACGCCCACAACTCCCTCAACCAGTTCCGCTACCGGTATGTCCCCATTCATGGCTTGCTATGGTTACCAACCGCCATTGTTCAAGGAGCAGGAGCGGGCAGTGGCAGTCCCCGCAGTCAAGGATCATCTCCAGCGGATCCGGGCTGTATGGAATGACGTCCGTGCGGCATTGACCCGGTCCGCCGCATGCAACAAACAGCTCGCGGACCGTCATCGCTCCTCGACGCCCGAATACAAGGTGGGTCAATCTGTCTGGCTTTCTTCTCACGAACTCCCACTTCAGACTGAATCACGTAAGCTCACTCCCCGTTTCATAGGTCCTTTCCCGATTACCAAAATCATCAATCCCACTTCCGTCCGGATGAAGCTTCCACTGTCCTTGAAAATTCATCCAACCTTCCACGTCTCGTTGCTCGTCTGTCTTCATACTGTTGGCTACCGTACATCTATAGACAAATTTTAAACCTCACAAATGACAACCATTCACACTCACTTTCACAAATATGAGCACTTTAGAGTTGACTAACCAAGCATGCATGTTTTGTGAACGTGGGAGAAAACTGGAGTACGCAAAGAACTCTGACGCAAGCAAAGCAAACTCCACAGAGAAATGGCCGCGCTTTTTCAAACCATGAATCTTGACTGTGAGGCAGATGTGTGAGCCACATGTTCCATCGTACCGCTTCAAATTTGTCAATGTGACATTTTATTTATGAGTACAAGGCCGCACAGACATCCACAACTCTTATCCCCATGGAATGCCATACGTTTTAAAAAGCTGAAAACGTGATGTGCTTGTAGGTACTGAATTAAACATTATGATAAAACAATAACAGAAACATTTAGAATATATTTAAAATGCATGCAAAATGGAATTTGTTGGAAACGAGCTTTGCTATTTTCCTTTTTTTCCCCCTGCATTTCTACTTTTGCTATGTAGTTGCTATTGACACTGTGGGCAGTTGATATGAAAAAAAAGACTAATCAAACTATTTTCAACCACATGATGTTTAGTAAACAGCTGGACCTTGTGAATGCAAATCAGGCTAATTGGAAATGTTTGCCATGTTGTCTTATACGGCTTTTATTTTCAATCAGTGGTATTCATTGTATTCCTTTTAGCTGAAGAAAACAACTTGAATTTGTTTCTAGAGCAAGAAAATGTTGCAATAAATAAAAAAAAAAAAAGGAAACAAAACTCAGCATGAGTAGTCACAGAGTCTGAATTTCATGTTGTTTATACATGTGATAGTTGGGTGCAGGTGCACAAGCGCAATTTCATAAATGTGTTATTTCCTCTCAAATGACATTTTTCTTGTCAGCATTTGTGGCACAATTGGGCACAGAGCCCCCGGTGCTACTTGCGTCAATAAAGTTTGGATTGTTTCAAATAAGCAGAGGCAGTGATTTGCTGTTGCTCTTCAAAAGAGATCAGACGGCTGCTCTTACCCACACCTGTTCTCCCAGGGTGACGCTGACGCACATGCTGCTCTCTGCAATAAGTATTGACGACAATATTTCATTCATTCAGAACCTCAAATCTTGGAGGCATATAAATAAAAGGGGGAATCAGTGAAGAAACAAACAAATGTGTGTCGGGCATGAGCTTGTATGTGTTACCATTACTGTCAGGTGTTTTTGCATGCATGTGAGTAGGGAGACAAGAAGAAGGCAGGGGTAAATGGCATGGAAAAAAACATCTCGATTGGCAAGCTCTATTTAGCATCTTTCAATAGAAGAAAGCAAGACGATACACAGTGTTGTGAAAAGGTATTGGTCCTCTTCTCAAATTCTAATATTTTTGCATAGTTTCCCCACTTTAATGTTAAAGATCATCAAACAAATATGAATATCAGACCAATATGATCCAAGCGAACTTAAAAAGCTGTTTTTAATAGGTGAATTAATTTATTAAGGGGGAAAAATAAAACAATTTAAAGTTACCTTAAAAGTTATTATGGCCCAGTCTTCCTTGCAGAATTGTTGAAATTCAGCAAAAATGGGAGGGTTTTCGTGCATGAACTGACTTTTTAAAGTCATTCCACTACATTTCAATCAAACTCAAGTCTGGACTTTGACTAGGCCAATCCAAAACAATTTAGTTTCTTTAAGCCATTCATAAGTTGACTTGCGGGTGTGTTTTGGATCATTATCCTGCTGCAGAACCCAAGTGCGCTTCACCTTGAGGTCATAAACTGATGGCTGAACATTCTCCTTCAGGATTTTCTGTTAAAGAGTAGAATTCATGGTTGCATCAATCACAGCAAGATGTCCAGGTCCTGAAGAAGCAAAGCAGCCCAAGACCATCATACTACCACCACCATGTTTGACTGTTGGTATGATGTTCTTTTTCTGAAATGCTGTGCTACATTTATGCCAGATGTAACGACACACACACCTTCCAAAAAGATCAACTTTCATCATGTCAGTCCATATAATAATCTCCCAAAAGACTTGGGGATCGTTCAGATTTTATTTATTTATTTATTTACTTTTTAAGTAAGACGAGCCTTTATGTTCTTTTTGATCAGCAGTGGGTTGTGCCTTGGAAGTCTGCCCTGGATGCCATTTTTGCCAGGTCTCTTCCTTATACTCTTGATTGTCAATTCATAAATATGCGTAACACATACAGAGGATCTCAGATTCAGGAGGAGCAGTCTGGTTTTCGTCCTGGCCGCGGAACAGTGGACCAGCTCTACAGCTCCCTGTCAGAAAGTCCAGCAGCCAGTTGCACATCGGAGTGTTGAGTTCCAGGTGGTCCAGTTTGTAGATCAGTTGTTGAGGGATGATGGTATTCAATGCTGAGCTGAAGTCTATGAACAGCATTCTGACATATGAGTCCATAGAGTCCAGGTGTGTGAGGGAAGAGTGGAGGGCGGTGGAGACGGCATCATCGGTGGACCGGGTGGACCGATATGGAAGGGATCCAAGGATGGCGGGCGGGGGGACTTGGCCAGCTTGTGTGGTTTAGCCACTAGCCTAGCTCGGATACCTCCGCGCTTGCCCCGTTTCTGCTTCCTCCTTCGCCTTTAGTGGCGCCTCCACTGTGGGCACGATGCAGGAGTGGCGGTCGCAGCTGTTGTAGGCACCCGGTGTAACCCCAGTTCCGTAGCTCCTTGGTGAGAGGAGAGTTTAACTCTGTAAAAGTAGTTCTGCTGATGTCGAGCAGAATCTTCTGACTATCTGCATCTTGGAACATGTAGACATGGTGAAGACGGACTAAAACACTGATTTATAAGATGAAAAGCACGAAAACACCATTTGTCTGGGACAGAGAGCAGCCGATGCATATCCACGCGCCGCCATCTTAAAAAACAAAGTGGCGAAACTGTGCAAAAATATAAGAATTTGAGAAGGGGGGGGGGGGCCAATACCTTTTCTCAGTACTGTATCTATTTAAAATGTCCACTGTAGGGAAGTTTAATTTGATGACATTGATAATTTCTTTCAGACTCATGCCTTTATGCCATTGCTATTTAAAAAAAAGAAAAGGACAGACACAAAACAGAGGGAAGACAATTGAGTGATCACTGCTCATGCGAGCTGAAATTTCCCATTGGGAAAGGGCTTTGAACTCAACCTGTGGTTCATGCCGTTACAGCCTTCAGAAAACTGGGAATTTATCAGGATTATGTCTCGCTACCTGCTACCACACTTGCAAGCTGCTGTGTCCGGGTGATGGGGTTGACGCGGCGTGACTCCACAATGGCTGAAGCTATTTTCCTGGCATGTCGCTCCTCACCATAAGCACTTAGGATAGACGCAAGAGCCAGGTGATCTAAGGTATTCACCACGTCAGCAGCACAGGGCATGTCGGAGAACCTACGCACAAAGGGAAGACCAATTAAAGTTGGCGACGTCACCTCGTTGCTGACAGCAGTGAATCCTGCCAAGTGTGAGATACAACTGAAAACCTTTATGGCTGATAGTCATAGGGGTCAAAATGATGAACCATGATGATGTTAGGTGGGGAAAAGGCAAGGCTCGGCAAATGTATTTATATACCACATTTCATAAAAAAGGTAACTTAGTGTTCGTTACATGATTAAAACCATAAAAAAAACTAAGAACAAAAAAGTAAAAGACAGCTTAAAAGCATTAAAAAAACAAAGAGACTAAAATTACTAAATACATAGTGCAAGAAAGAGCATTAAAAAATCTAAATGCTCTGTAATAGTTCTAAAATGCGCAATCATAAGCATGAGAAAAAGAATAGTTTTTAACCTGGACTTAAAAAGATTGACACATAGGGCTGACTTCACATCTGTTGGCAACTTATTCCATTGTTTGTAGAGCTAAATGCTGCTTCACCATGTTTGCTTTGGACAATGGACCTGAGTCTGTAGATCTCAGAGCCCTACTGGGTTTATATTCCATTAGCATTTCTTTAATGTATTCATGACCTAAACCATTTGGTGATTGATAGACATGTAATAGAACTTAAGTCTATTGTATTGGTGACTGGGAGCCACTGTAGAGACATAAGAATTGGAGTAATAACTGATATCTTAGTTCTGGTCGGAAACCGAGCTGCAGCATTCTGAATGAGTTGCAGCTGTTTATTGCTCTTTTGGGGGAGTCCAGTCATAAGACCATTACAATAACCAAGTATACTAGAGGTACAGGCTTTCATTAGCTTCTCCTGGTCTGCTTGGAACATGTGTCATAACACCGCCGCAGTGTAGCGCTAACTACTTGCGATGAGGACTTAATGTCAGATTTGTTTTTTTGCCTTAAGGTATTGGTGACTGCTATCGGCAGGCTTCACGAGTACCTGATAACTTGAAAAACGGCGGTATCGGTACTTCCTCATCCCTACAAAAAAAGTGCGCACCGATTAAGACAATAAAAGCTTTTGCACTCGTGGAGGCAATACTTCATATACTACACTGTGTGTTTATGGCCCATGGACACATTGCCAGACAAAAATAGCCCCTAGTGCCATTCTGTCAACAACTTCAGAGAGTAAACAAATAATGTGCAGTTTATCAGAAGCTAACGCAGTCAGCAAACGCTAATCCGTGCATCCAACAAGACTCCATGCAGCTCTGCTTACCCTTTGGCTTTACAATGACAGGTGTTTCTACATGGTGGTGCATAATACTGTTTTACAGTAGGCCGTCACTTGGAAATGGCTGAATTGCATTGGCAGAGAAACTCGATGTGGGGTTGGCCATTATCTAAATTAGCAGAAGTGCAGTACACCTCATTTACAGACACATTCTCAGAACTAGGCAGATAAGGAACGATTTACTTGGTTGTCTAATTTCACTCTTGAAGGGTGGGCAGGCACTCCAGAGACTCAACTACTCTATTCATATAGAAACCATTAGAAAGTAAATTTTCCGTAATATGTCCCCTGAAAATCCATATACTATACATACATAGGCTACACTTTCCATATTTCAAAAGGATGCCAAAGCAATTCCTCTACATAAATAAATGTTTCTTGTTCCTCTTCTTAATAGTGGATGAACACATTAAAATAATGACAATACAGTGTTCCCTAGCCACTTCGCGCTTCACGTTTTGTGGCTTCAGTGCTTCGCGGGTTTTTCCAAAATATTCATTCCGCAGCCATATTGCGGAAAGACGCATTGTTTCATGTTGGTGCGCGCGAGAGGTTTCCCTGCATGCCAAACAAAGAGATAAGTTGACTCAGAGGCTATGGACATGCCTGTACTGTACGGGCACTCATACAAGGCGCGTGATTGTTTCCCGGCGCGACATCGACCAATGAGAGCACAAGTGGATTTATCCCGTGAGCTGATTGGCTGCGCATCATCGCAGCCTAACCCAGCATCTTCCCTTGTTGTGTCTCGCCAGTCTCGTCCACGCTGTTGTGTTCGCAATAACTTTTTTTGTTTAAGTGATATTTTTTTTTTATTAGTTAAGCCCTTACAATGCCGCCGAAGCGCTGTGCCCCTGCGAAAGCTTCCTCGGGGGCGCCCGAGAGGAAGAAGAAGATGATGACCATCAGCAAAAAAGTGAAACTTTTAGATTTGATCAAAGAGGGCAGAAGTTATGCATCTGTGGCACGCCATTATGGCGTGAATGAATCTACAGTGCGGTACATAAAGAAAGAGGAACCAAACATCCGCAAAACTGCTTCAATAACCTTCAATAAGGAAGCAAAACGTGTGGTAACACCGCATAATAAGAGAATTGTGAAAATGGAAGCTGCATTGACATTGTGGGTTGCTGATTGCAGGGAAAAGACAGTGAGTTTGGACACTAATATTATCAGGACAAAGGCCAAAGCTCTCTTCGACCAAATCTTGCCCGATGACGACAATGAAGAGGCTGAAGAAGGTGCTGACGAACCTGACGAATCTACGAGTCAAGTGAGAGCCTCTCCTCCGCCACCAACACAAGCCTCTTCGCCTCTCTCAGAAGGCAATGTTGATGAATGTTAATTACTGTATAATAAATGTTAATTACTGTATAAGGTTTCATAATTAAAGATTTACGTAAATACACGTACTGTTGTAATCTTTGTCTCAAATATGTAATGTATAAATACTGTTTACATATTTTAAACATTCTGGTACCCATATACACATCCACGGAAATTCCTCGGGGGGGGATGGTTCAAATCCTACTTTGCGGTTTTTCACCTTTTCCTGGTCCCCATTAACCGTGAAAAACGAGGGAACACTGTACCATCCACCAAAACCTCCAACTGTCTTGACAGAAGCATACATATAAATGCACACACACAGAGCCGGATTATTACCTTTTATCATTAAATTCACACAAGTTGGCCTGTAATTTCCACGTTGGATCAGATGTTAAGCGCTCCTGATAAGCATAGAAAGTATACCCGATACCACTCTGATCATTGACATTGTATTCCTTCTTGTGTTCACCTCTCTCAGAATACAGAACAAGGAAGAGGGGAGTAAGTTCCATTTGCCTAAAAAATTGGTAATTTTTTGCAGTATGTAATATATGTACCACTGAGCCTCGTGCTACTGACAGGAAAAATATTTTTTTCAAAAAATCAGTTGATGAAGTATAATATAAAGAGTCTTCTTATTGACTCTCTTAGAGCCTTTGTTTGTTGGGCTATTGTTATGACATTTTCAAGTCTCACCATGAATACCAAATTTACCACTTCAATCAGAAAGAACAAATGATTCTGTCAAAGTGGCCTGAAAACCACTTTGAGGTAACAGAGGGTGCCATTTTTCTTCTTTCTTTCCCTGTAGCGTTGTTTTGGAACAAATTCCTTTCGTGTAAATTCAAATTAAGATTATCGGTTCTGTTCTTTACTAAATTCTCAACTTTTTTGTTTGTTTTGTTTTTTAATACCAAAATATAGAAATTGTATGTCTGGATACATAGTTTGTTGCCGTACATTTTTTATATGATAAAAAGGTCACCTCTCTCCATCCATTCTCATGTCCAAGGGCCCATCCTTGCTGAGCGAGAAGCCTCTTTCTGCATGATCCATCTGCATGGAAGAACAGCCAGCATCCAATAGGACAGCATCAATACTGCCGGCTTTAACGTTGATGCTAGCGAGCAGGGCTTCAAGCTCGCTGAATAGTCCAAGTAATGGTTTTACACGGTCACTAGAGAGAGAAGATCATCATCAGTTAGTTGTGTATTTTGATATTACTTTTATATGACACTAAGCAAAATTCATGGTTCCATCAATCACAGAAAGCCACCCAGGTCCTGAAAGAGCAGGTAGCCCCAGACTATCACATTACCAACACGTTTGACTGTTGGTATGACGTTCTTCTTGTGAAAAGCTGTGTTACATTTACACCAGATGTGAAGAAACAGAAACCTTCCAAAAAGTTCAACTTTTGTCAGTCCATATTCTCAATATTCTCCCCAAAATCTAGGGAATCATTCAGATGTTTTCTTTTTGTTTTTCTTTTTCAAAGACAAGCCTTTATGTTCTTTTTGGTCAGCTGTGGTTTTCACCTTGGAGCTCTGCCATGGATGTCATTTTTGCCCAATCGCTTCCTTATTGTTGAGCCAATAACACTGAACTTAATTGAGGCAAGGATGCCTGCAGTTCTTTATATGTTGTCCTGGATTCCTTTGTGGCCTCCTAGATGAGTCGTTGCTGGGCCCTTGGGGTAATTTTTGTAGGCCAGCCACTCCTGGGAAGGATCACTATTGTTTCATGTTTTCTCCATTTGTGGATAATGGCTCTCACCGTAGTTCACTGAAGCTTTAGAAAAGGCTTTGTGACCCTTTCCACACAGACAGACGTCAATTACTTGATTTCTCATCTGTTCTTGAATTTCTTTGGATCGTGACATTTTGTTTCAGTTTTTTCAGATCTTTTGGTCGACTTCATTTTGTCAGACAGATTCTATTTAAGTGGTTTCTTGATTGAACAGATCTGGAGTTAATCAGGCTTTGGTGTAGGCAGTGAAAATGAACCCAGCTTTCCCAAAGAAATTAACCACAGTTAAGTCATGATTTAACAATTACTTTATTACACAGGGCCAGGTATCTTTCAGTAGTTATTTTTTCTCCCTTGATAATTAAAATCATTTAAAACATGCATTTTATGTTTAGTTGGGTTATTTTTGTCTTATATTTACATTTGTTTGATGATCTTAAACATAAAAAAAAAACAAGAATTTGACAAAGGGGCAAAACAATTTTCACTACACTGAACTGTATGTGAAAAATGAATAATTGTAATAATAATAATAATAATAATACAAATTCACTGACTAGTAACATCCGTGCATAAGAAGGCCAAAAGAGCACCACCAGTAATGATGTAAACCTCCTGGTAGGGCACGTTGCAATGCCACCCTTCAGTGTAGTAACATTGTACACATTAAGACTGGTACATCTACTATAAATACAGTACAACTATTAAACTATTACACCAGATCACAATGTCATCTGCAAACATCATGGTCCACGGGAATTCCAGTCTAACCTCATCTATCAGCATAGCCATCATCGCTGCAAACAGGAAGGGGCTCAGGGCTGATCCCTGATGCAGTCCCACCTCCACCTTAAATTCGTCTGTCACACCGACAGCACACCTCACCGCTGTTCTGCTCCCCTCGTACATGTCCTGTATTATTGTAACATACTTCTCTGCCTCTACAGACTTCCACATGCAGTACGACAGTTCCTCTCTGAGTACTCTGTCATAAGCTTTCTCTAGATCTACAAAGACACAGTGTAGATCCTTCTGACCTTCTCTGTACTTTTTCATCAACATCCTCAAGGCAAATAATGCATCTGTGATACTATTTCTAGGCATGAAGCCATACTGTTGCTCACAAATACTCACTTCTGTCCTGAGTCGAGCCTCCACTACTCTTTCCCATAACTTCATTGTGTGGCTCATCAACTTTATTCCTCTATAGTTCCCACAGCTCTGCACATCACCCTTGTTCTTAAAAATGGGCACCAGCACACTTTTCCTCCATTCCTCAGGCATCTTCTCACATGCTAGAATTCTATTGAACAAGCTGGTCAAAAACTCCACAGCCACCTCTCCTAGATGCTTCCATACCTCCACAGGAATGTCATCAGGACCAACTGCTTTTCCATTTTTCATCCTCTTTAATGCCTTTCTAACTTCCCCCTTACTAATCATTGCCACTTCCTGGTCCACCACACTTGCCTCTTCTACTCTCCCTTCTCTCTCATTTTCCTCCTTCATCAACTCCTCGAAGTATTCTTTCCATCTAGCTAGCACACTGCTGGCACCAGTCAACATATTTCCATCTCTATCCTTAATCACCCTAAACTGCTGCAAATCCTTTCCATCTGTATCCCTCTGTCTGGCCAGCCTGTATAGATCCTTTTCTCCTTCTTTAGTGTCCAACCTGCCATACATGTCATCATATGCCTTTTGTTTGGCCTTTGCCACCTCCACCTTTGCACTGTGTCGCATCTCAATGTATTTCTTTCGCCTCTCCTCCGTCCTCTCAGTGTCCCAATTCTTCTTAGCTACCCTTTTTCCTTGTATGATTTCCTGTCCTGTGAGGTTCCACCACCAAGTCTCCATCTCTCCTTCCCTGCCAGAAGATACAGCAAGTACTCTCCTGCCTTCCTCTCTGATCACCTTGGCAGTGGTCCAGTCTTCTGGAAACTCCTCCTGGCCACCGAGAGCCTGTCTCACCTCTTCCCAAAAAGCTGCACGACACTCGTCCTGTCTCAGCTTCCACCACATGGTTCTCTGCTCTGCCTTTGTCGTCCTAATCTTCCTCCCCACCACCAGAGTCATCATACACACCCTCATTCTATGCTGTCTAGCCACACTCTGCCCTGCCACAACCTTACAGTCGGTAACCTCCTTCAGATTACATCGTCTGCACAAGATGTAATCCACCTGCGTGCTTCTACCTCTGCTCTTGTAGGTCACCCTATGTTCCTGCCTCTTCTGGAAAAAAGTGTTCACTACAGTCATTTGCATCCTTTTTGCGAAGTCTACCACCATCAATCCCTCCAAGTTTCTTTCCTGGATGCCGCATTTAGCCATCACTTCTTCATCATCCCTATTTCCTTCACCAACATCAAGACTCTCTCTGTGTCTCGAATGCTCAGAACTACTTCGTCTAGCTCCTTCCAGAATTTCTCTTTCACCTCTAGGTCACATCCTACCTGTGGGGCATAGCCACTAATCACATAATACATATCACCCTCAATTTCAAGTTTCAGCCTCATCACACGATATGATACTCTTTTCACCTCCAAGACATTCTTAGCCAACTCTTCTTTTAAAATAACCCCGACTCCATTTCTCTTCCCATCTACACCAGGGTAAAATAATTTAAACCCTGCCCCTAAACTTCTACCCTTACTGCCTTACTGCCTTTCCACCTGGTCTCCTGGACACACAATATATCAACCTTTCTCCTAATCATCACCAACTCCCGAGATATTCCTGTCAAACTCCCAACATACAAAGTCCCAAGATTCAGTTCTAGGCTCTGTGCTTTCCTCTTCGCTTTCTGGCAAAGAACCCGCTTTCCACCTCTTCTTCTTCTTCTTCGACTTCGACCCACAGTAGCTGAATTTCCAACGGCGCCCTGCAGGTAATAAACTATTACACCACTACAGTTCATAAACATGCAGTATCAACTAGGATTGCATCAATCCATCCATTTTCCATACCACTTATCTCTGAGTTGTATTTAACCTATTGCACACCTTGTAAAATGAATGTATGGCACTGCAACAATGTCTATTTCATAATGAGCCTCCACAAGCTGTTAAGTTACTTGCCGACCCTACGTTTAATGGGGGAGGGGGTGGGCGGGTTGGGGGGTGTAGCAGTGTGCACTTTTAATTTTTCTGCTCTTGTACATTTAACAAATGAACATATATTCATATTCTTTGGAAGCATTGTATCTCCCTCACCTATTCCATTAGGACTTTCCAATAACTGACAGAGCAAAGCCATGTATACTCAGTCACTTCCTTATTGCAAGCACGGTAAGATCCTCCAGCCACACTCATGAAAAATTCATGTGACCTTTTAACATTGTGTTATCAAAGATGATGGCACAAGAAAGCAACAGGAGTAACCATCTTTACATTAAAGGGGAAAAAAATACTCTCCAGCCTTTTCTACCAATTTTCCAGTGGTTGTTACAGTATTGTCTTATCGAAATGGTAAATGGAAAAATTTCCAGACTAGAAGTCTCAGTCCCCAGTACTCAGAACAACACAGTTGCAAGTTTATTTCATTATCCTATGCAATGGCAAACTTTTATTAAAATGTTTTATGGCTTTGTTCACGGAATATAAAAAACAGTCTGTGAATATTCATCCATCCATTTACTTACGCTTATCCAAGGTCGGGTTGTGGGGGCAGCAACTGAAGCAGGGAAGCCCAGACTTCCCTCTCCCCAGCCACTTCGTCTAGCTCTTCTGGGGGAATCCCGAGGCATTCCCAGGCCAGCCGTGAGACATAGTCTTTCCAGCGTGTCCTGGATCGTCCCCGGGCCTCTTCCCAGTGGGACATGCCCGGAACACCTCACCAGGGAGGCCCCCGGGGGCATCCTAACCAGATAACCGAGTCACCTCATCTGGCTACTCTCTATGCGGAGGAGCAGCAGCTCGACTCTGAGTCCCTCCCGGATGACCAAGCTTCTTACCCTATCTCTAATGGAGACCTCGAACAACCTGCGGAGGAAACGCCTTTCAGCCGCTTGTATCCGCGATCTTGTTCTTGTTCAACTTGTGACCATAGGTGAGGGTAGGACCGTAGATTGACTGGTAAATTGAAAGCTTTACCTTTCCTTCTTTACCACAACAGACCTAGAGAGTCCACATCACTGCAGACGCTGCACCAAACCGCCTGTCGATATCCCACTCCATTCTTCCCTCACTCGTGAACAAGACCATGAGATACAGGAACTCCTCCACTTGGGGCAGGATCTCTTCCTCGACCCAGAGATGTCACGCAACCCTTTTCTGACTGAGGACCATGGTCTCAGATTTGGAGGTGCTGATTTTCATCCCAGCTGCTTAACACTGACAACAGTCCTACAGGGACCGAACAGCCCGTATCAGGGGGTTCGGTACCCCATACTCCCAAAGCACCCCCCACAGGACCCCCCGAGGGACACGGTCGAACGCCTTCACCAAGTCCACAAAACACATGTAGACTGGTTGGGCGAACTCCCATGCACCCTCGAGGACCCTGCCAAGGGTGTAGAGCTGGTCCACTGTTCCACGGCCAAAACAAAAACCAGACTGCTCCTCTTGAATCTGAGATTCAACTTCCTCGAAGGACCCTCCTCTCCAGCACCCCTGAATAGACCTTTCCAAGGAGGCTGAGGAGTGTGATCCCCCTGTAGTTGGAACACAGCCTCCGGTCCCCTTTCTCAAAAAAGGGGACCACCGCCCCAGTCTGCAAATCCAGAGGCACGGTCCCCGATGTCCACGCAATATTGCAGAGGCGTGTCAACCTGGACAGCTCTACAACATCCAGAGCCTTGAGGAACTGCGGGCGAATCTCATCCACCCCCGGGGTTTTGCCACCGAGGAGCTTTTTAACCACCTCGGTGACCTCAACACCAGAGATAGGAGAGCCCGCCTCAGAGAACCCAGACTCTGCTCCCTCATGGGAAGGCGTGTCGGTGGAATTGAGGAGGTCTTTGAAGTATTCTCCCCACCGGCTCACAACGTCCCGAGTCAAGGTCAGCAGCGCCCCATCCCCACTATACACAGTGTTGATGGTGCACTGCTTCCCCCTCCTGAGACGCCGGATGGTGGACCAGAATTTCCTCGAAGCCGTCCAGAAGTCTTTCTCCATGGCCTCACCGAACTCCTTCCATGCTCGAGTTTTTGCTTCAGCGACCACCAAAGCTGCATTCCGTTTGGCCAGCCGGTACCCATCAGCTGCCTCAGGAGTCCTACAGGCCAAAAAGGCCCGATAGGACTCCTTCTTCAGCTTGACGGCATCCCTCACCGTTGGTGTCCACCAACGGGTTTGGGGATTGCCACCACAACAGGCACCAACCACCTTACGGTCACAGCTCCGGTCTGCCGCCTCAGCAATGGAGGCGCGGAAAGTGGTCCACTCGGACTCGATGTCCCCCGCCTCCCCCGAAACATGAGCAAAGTTCTGCCTGAGGTGGGAGTAGAAACTCTTTCTGACAGGGGATTCCGCCAGATGTTCCCAGCAGACCCTCACAATACGTTTGGGCCTGCCACGTCGGACCGGCATCTTCCCCCACCATCGGAGCAAACTCACCACCAGGTGGTGATCAGTTGACAGCTCCTCCCCTCTCTTTACCCGAGAGTCCAAGACATCCACAAATCCGATGACACGATCAAAAAGTCGATCATCGAACTGCGACCGAGGGTGTCCTGGTGCCAAGTGCACGTGTGGACACCCTTATGCTTGAACATGGTGTTCGTTATGGACAATCCGTGATGAGCACAGAAGCCCAATAACAGAACACCTCTTGGGTTCTGATCGGGGGGGCGTTCCTCCCAATCACGCCCTTCCAGGTCTCACTGTCATTGCCCACGTGAGCATTGAAGTCCACCAGCAGAACGATGAGGTCCCCAGCAGGGGCGCTCTCCAGCACCCTCTCCAAGGACTCCAAAAAGGGTGGGTACTCTGAACTGGTGTTTGGTGCATAGGCACAAACAACAGTCAGGACCCGTTCCCCCACATGAAGGCGGAGGGAGGCTACCGTCTCGTCCACCGGGGTGAACTCCAAAGTACAGGCGCCAAGCCGGGGAGCAATAAGTATACCCACACCTGCTCGGCGCCTCTCACGGTGGGCAACTCCAGAGTGGAAGAGAGTCCAACCCCTCTCGAGAGGACTGGTACCAGAGCCCAAGCTGTGCGTGGAGGCAAGCCCGACTATATCTAGTTGGAACTTCTCGACCTCACATACCAGCTCGGGGTCTTTCCCTGCCAGAGAGGTGACATTCCACGTCCCTAGAGCAAGCTTCTGTAGCCGGGGATCGGATCGCCAAGTTCCCCGCCTTCGGCCACCGCCCAGCTCGCACTGCACCCGACCCCTATGGCCCCTCCCACAGGTGGTGAGGGGCCATAGGGGGACCCACGTTACCCTTTTGGGCTGTGCCCGGCCGGGCCCCATGGGTGCAGGCCCGGCCACCAGGCGCTCGCCTTCGAGCCCCACCTCCAGGCCTGGCTCCAGAAGGGGGCCGCGGTGACCCGCGTCCGGGCAAGGGAAACCTGAATCCATTAATTGTATTCGTCATAGGGTTTTTTGGAGCCGTGCTTTGTCTGGTTCCTCACCTAGGACCTGTTTGCCATGGGTGACCCTGCCAGGGGCATAAAGCCCCAGACAAGTTAGCTCCTAGGATCATTGTAACACACAAACCCCTCCACCACGATAAGGTGACGGCTCAAGTAGGGGAATAACAAACAATTTGGGTTTGAAAGATGTTGTCGCTTATGTTCGCAGCCAGGCATGAGGTTGGAAGTGTGGCACTTCTTATTCTTCCGAGACTTGTGAGACAGAGACTGGTCTAAGCGGTCCCTTGTCATGGTTTCCTTTTTCCCCCAAATGGAGTTTTGAGTTTTTCCTTGCCCGATTGGGGGGTTTAGATTAGGGAATGTTGTCAATCATTGCTAACTGTGGGCCTGTGAAGCCCTTTGAGACTATTTTGTGATTAAGGGCTTTACAAATAAACTTGACTATAAATGTGCTCAGACCAAGCCAAGTCACAGATTTTTAAATCTAAACCTCTCTAAAAACACAACACACAAAAATAATTACTAACTCGCCAGTTGAGTTGTTTTTCTTTCATGTGTGAAGTAGCGTGGGTCTGCTCCATATGTAAACAGACTCAACTCAAATTTATTTATAGAGCACTTTAAAAACAACCATAGCTGAAACAAAGTGCTGCACACAAATACAAATCAAAGATATAAAATAATTAAATAAGTTAAAAACAAAAACAACTCTCAAACAATTCCAGGCTTTCATGCGGAGTTGAAAGACGAGTTTAAGAAATCGACAGTGAGGGGGGCTTGTGCAGAGGGAGGTCCTGCAACAGAAAAAGCTCTATCCTCTCTGAGTTTACGCTTAGTCCTCTGTACTTCCAGAAGAACTGGTCAGCTGACCTGAGGCACCAGGCAGAAGCATTGGGATGGACCAACTCAGACAGGTAAGGAGGGGTGAAACCAATTATAGATTTGAAAAGAAATGAAAGAATCTTAAAATTTTAAAAAATGACCAGATTACAGTATGTCTGATGTGAACTGGCACGAGTTACCGTAAATAAAATTTAAACCCTGTGCCTCGGGTGAGAGTACTATTTTAAGACATGAGCAAAAGATGGTGGGACAGAAAAGAGATTAAACTGTTTTTTCAAAACAAAGGAGACAATCTCCAAACCCAAACCAACAGCATTAAAAGAAATATGCCAAATGAACAAACGTATTCTGTGAAAACTCTATTTCCTTTGCATCGCAAGGGGATGCCTGGTTGATCCATGCCCGGTGCCAGTCGTTGCCTGGTGTTTGGTATCACAAGCCAGATACTACTCCCCCACTTCTGGAAAAAATCTCATCTGATTTAAGAAGCTGGAATAATGTTCTTATATCATTAATGGGAAGAATAGCTACAATAAAAATGAAAACCTTGTCTCAAATAAATAATTTATTTTCAATTATTCCATTTAAGACCACATTTAAATGGTTTCCAACCTTTGATTCTGCTGTAATACATTTTTATTCAAAAAAATAAGAAAAATAGAATTAGTCTATCCACTCTTCAGAAAAGTAAATAGGAGGGAAGCCTAAATGGTCCCAACTTTAAACACTACTATTGAGCTAACCAATTACAATACCTCATCAAATGGTTGCACCACAGTGAGGAGTGCGATTCTTGGTTCGAATTGGAACAAACAGACTGCGACAACATTAAACCACCAAAAGTCCCGTTTATTTCTACTAGTCTTAAACGGCATAAATGTTTCAAGAATCCAATAATCGCATCCACCTTAATGGCTTGGTGGCAAAGTTTAGAATCGACAGGATCTCAATTAGCTCCCAGTATGCTCGCCCCAATCTGTCATAATCCAGATTTCGAAATTAATAATATACCCCTTCATTTTAGTACATGGGAACAACATGGAATTAACCACCTACAACAACTATTGAACAATAATGTTTTTAGGACACGTGATGAACTGTTCCAAGAATTCCAAGTAACAGTCGGAAACTTTCTTCAATAAAATAAATTAAAAGCAGCAATAAAAAAAGAATATCAACACCCCAGAGCACCCTTGAACTGCCAGAGTTTGTCAACCAAATAATGAAGCTTCCCCCGCAAAGTAAAATAAATCTCATCTACTAGTTTAGTTTCATGTACTAAATCAATGCACTTACCAATCACCAAATGGGAAGAAGACCTCTCCATGTCTGCTGACCGTAGCTACTGGATACAGATTTGTAACAATACGTTTAGAATGACAAAAAAGCACAAATCTACATCTTGTACAATATAAAGTGCTCCATAGAACACACTTTACTCAGTACACTATGCATACAATGGGCTTCTCTCCATCTAATATATGCGTGCAATGCACCAAAAATACCCCAGACACCTATTTTCACGCTATATGGGAATGTACACCAACTCAATGCTTTTGATCTTCGGTTATACAAAAATTCTCGTGTATTTTAAACTGCAGGATTCCACTTTCCCCAAGATTGTGCATACTTGGTGACTTGGTTCATAGAAGCAATATATACATAGTAAAATAACTAAAAGCAGGACACCGACAACTATCCAGTGTTGATGTATATAGTGGGGATGGGGCTCAGCTGCGGCACGGTGGAAGACTGGTTAGAGCGTCTGCCTCACAGTTCTGAGGACCGGGTTTCAATCCCCGGCCCCGCCTGTGTGGAGTTTGCATGTTCTCCCCGTGCCTGCGTGGGTCTTCTCCGGGCACTCCGGTTTACTCCCACATCCCAAAAACATGCATGGTAGGTTAATTGACAACTCTAAATTGCCCGTAGGTATGAATGTGAGTGTGAATGGTTGTATGTGTCTTGCGATTGATTGGCAACCAGTTCAGGGTGTACCCCGCCTCCTGCCCGATGATAGCTGGGATTGGTTCCAGCACTCCCGCGACCCTTGTGAGGATAAGCGGCTCAGAAAATGGATGGATGGATAGAAAAAATATCAGCAGAACGTAAAAATCAATTACACATATACGTAGATAGCTGGTCACCTTTCCTCAACATGCTAAATCTGGACTCTTGATTCCTTTGCCTGAGTAGGGTGCCATTAGACATTTGACAATAGCAAGACTATTTTCATAAGTGTGAAAGTAAACAATGGAATTCTATATTCTTTGTTGTTGAGTTTGTTGTTGTTTTATTAGTATTATATTTCTTTCTTTTTTATTTTCACACATTCTCGATCGGTTTGCATGGTGAAAAGACACATGCATGCTGTGGGGATCTTCTCCTCTTGTCCCTGTGTTTGCTGTTCCGCAGTCTGTGGGGGCGGGACTTTTTTCACTCCTTCCTGATCTCGGGGGTGGGGGGGGGAACCACTGGGGTGACCTCCTGGGGAGTAATGGCGGTGTGATGGTGACTCGCCCATTTTCCGTGGGTGTCGCTCCTCGGGCCTGCTTCCTTCTCTTCTCTCCGTTCCTTGCGTCCCGCTGCGGTCGCCTCTTCCTCATCCCGTGTCGGAGCCGGGCTGTGGGGCCTGCTGTGGGGTTCTTTTCCCTGCCTGGTTTGGAGGGGGGGGTCCACCTCCCACACTCTGGGGCAGGTAGTGGGTGCTGGCGGGAATGTGGGTGGGTGGGCAGGGGTCGGTGCTGCGGGTCTGGATGGGGTGGCCCTCCTTGTCAGTGGTTGTCCGGCCTAATGGGCCCGACCTGCAGGAGCCATGCCTCTTAATCAGTCACTTAGCACACACTCACAGTATATATTTTTCTCACTAATCACATCTGGGCAGATACACATATCAAAGGGATCCTTGGGGGACTGGTATGGGATCGGGGGGGTGTGGGTGTCGGATCGGGTTTCAGCACATCTGTAGGGCCAGATACTACTGAAATACCTCCCCCGAGGAGAATTGACATCAGAACATCTTATTGTATGGTTAACTACAACCTCAATTCAAATGAAGTTGGGAAATTGTGTTAAACTTAAATAAAAACAGAATACAATGATTTGCAAATCATGTTTAACCAACAATTAATTGAATACACTACAAAGACAAGATATTTAATGTTCAAACTGATCATCTTTATTGTTTTTAGCAAATAATCATTAACTTTGAATTTTATGGCTGCAATACGTTCCAAAATAGCTGGGACAGGTAGCTCATCCCACAGGTGAGCAGGCTAATTGGGAACAGGTGGGTGCCGTGATTGGGTATAAAAGGGGCTTCCCTGAATTGCTCAGTCATTCACAAGCAAAGATGGGGCGAGGTTCACCTCTTTGTGAACAAGTGCGTGAGAAAATAGTTGAACAGTTTAAGGACAATGTTCCTCAACGTACAATTGCAAGGAATTTAGGGATTGCATCATCTATGGTCCGTAATATAATCAAAAGGTTCAGAGAATTTGGAGAAATCACTGCATGTAAGCGGCAAGGCCGAAAACCAACATTGAATGCCCGTGACCTTTGATCCCTCAGGCGGCGTTGCATTAAAAACAGACATCAATGTGTAAAGGATATCACCACATGGGCTCAGGAACACTTCAGAAAACCAATGTCAGTAAATACAGTTCGGCGCTACATCCGTAAGTGCAACTTGTAAGTCTACTATGCAAAGCAAAAGCCATTTATCAACAACACCCAGAAACGCCGCCGGCTTCTCTGGGTCCAAGCTCATTTAAGATCTGTGGTCCGACGAGTCCACATTTCAAATTGTTTTTGGAAATTGTGGACTTCGTGTCCTTCGGGCCAAAGAGGAAAAGAACCATCTGGATTGTTATGGACGCAAAGTTCAAAAGCCAGCATCTGTGATGGTATCTGTATGAGTGCCAATAGCATGGGTAACTTACACATCTGTGAAGGCACCATTAATGCTGAAAGGTACATACAGGTTTTGGAGAAACATATGCTGCCATCCAAGCAACGTCTTTTTCATGGACGCCCCTACTTATTTCAGCAAGACAATGCCAAACCACATTCTGCACGTGTTACAACAGCGTGGCTTCGTAGTAAAAGAGTGCTGGTACTAGAATGGTATTAGACATTTGACAATGAATTATGAAGCGTAAAATACGACAACGGAGACACCGGACTGTTGAACAGCTGAAGCTGTACATCAAGCAAGATTGGGAAATAATTCCACCTACAAAGCTTCAACAATTAGTGTCCTCAGTTCCCAAACATTTATTGAATGTTGTTAAAAGAAAAGGTGATGTAACACAGTGGTAAACGTGACCCTGTCCCAGCTTTTTTTAAACGTGTTAATGATTATTTGCTAAAAACAATAGGTTGAACATGATTTGCAAATCATTGTGTTCAGTTTTTATTTATGTGTCACACAATGTCCCACCTTCATTGGAATTGGGGTTGTATTTGATCTACTTTTTCCTCTCGCTGTTTCCACTTGAATATGGGTGCTAGTAGCCATCTTTCTCCTCGAGCCTATTCTGTGTCGGGCATTCTCTTCTCCTTCATTCTTTTCTGAATAGTTTATATTTTTTTGTTTCTGTGTGTGTGTGCGCGCCCATACACACACCTGTACATATGTAAACAAATTCATTAATTTTCTGTAGATGTCAATTTTTTTGCAGGGAGCGTTCATGGTTTCAAAGTTACTCTCTAAAGAACACAGTTTTTGTACTGTCTTTTAATACAACAATCATAAATATCACATCAAATACTTGCACACATAAATAGAATTACTCTTCTATGACAAGAATTTAAACTCCGTAGTTTATTATTAAAACAAACAAGTTCCAGTGGTGTATGTGCTAAGGTCTAAGTGTTGACTTGTAATTACTCAAGAGTCCTGAACTATTTATGGTTGTATCTTAACAGTGGCGGTTCTGGTGGTGGTGGTGTGTGTGTGTGTGTGGGGGGGGGGTGTCAGTGCCCCATTAACACTGTGCCCCCCACTCCATACAGGTACTACGCAATATTGTAGTATGACAATGGCATCAGCAGCTCATGCGCACTCCCTGTCCACTTGTCGCACAAAGAAAATGAGCAAGGAGTCACTACACAGAGCATAACCTGCACTTACTGTACAACAACGCGGGCAAAATTAAAACCAACAGCTAAGTAAAACACAGAGACAACTAATATTATGGGGACACATCAAAAACGGCTAACATTACCATTGAAACGTAATTACCGCATGTACAACATGCTGATAGGCATGCTGGGAAGTCTGCGTCCATTTCTTCTGGCGCTACAGTACATACTGTAAATATTAAAATTGAGATATTGCATCCACACAAAAGGTACTTACTACTAATACTGCTTAAAAATTGTTATTAGCCACTTTCCCCAAGATTGTGCATACTTGGCGACTTACGCATAATCGACCTCTCTAATAAATATTCACAATCATTACTCGTTGCGTGAGCTACCGCTAAGAATACAAGAATACAATTCTATTAAACTGGAAAAACAAACAAGCTATTAACATCAATCAGTGGCTAAATCTCATCATAGAATATATTGTGTGAGAAAAAATATCACCAGAACGAAAAAATTAATTTCATATATAAATAGCTGGTTACCCTTCCTCAACATGCTAAATCTAGACTCTTGATTCCTTTGCCTGGGTACTGTGCCATCTGACAATAACAAGACTATTATGTAAGTGTAAAATTAAACTTGACTTCTGTGGCATTGGGTCCCTGCGGCCTCCACCGGGTGGCCAGTTGTCGGGGCGCCTTGGTGGGGGACGTGTCCCGTCCACCGGGCTGCTCTCAGGTGGACCCCTGGGCTCGATCCCGCCCCTCGAACGATTGGGTGGGGTCCTCAGCCTACGCGGTGCAGGCACAGCAATTATGGGACACTTCTGTTAGTCTTTGTGCATGCGAAACGGTGTCAATTCACTTGCATGTGTCAGCAGGTACACACTCCACTCACTTATTGCGACAAATAACTCATGAATATTCAAATTGCTTGGGTATCCCCCTCACTCACACTCTCGTCCTATAGACGAGCACTACAGCCCCATGCAACACTCATATCTAATGTTTCATCGTTGTAGTAATGATTTACTTTTCTCATCCTGTTTACAATTAGTGCTTTGTCTTTTGTCTTCGTTTCTCTCTCCCCTCTAGAAACTTTGTTCTGTTCAACTGATCGATTCTGATTCTCCATAAACATCCATCCATCCATCCATCCATCCATTTTCAACACCGCTTATCCTGGTTAGGGTCGCGGGACGCTGGAGCCTATCCCAGCTGACTTCGGGTGAAAGGCGGACTACACCCTGAACTGGTCGCCAGACAGTCGCAGGGCACATATAGACACGGACAACCATTCGCACTCACATTCACAACGTCACTGAGTGGGAACTGAACCCACGCTGCCTGCACCAAAGTCAGGCGAGTGTACCACTACACCATCAGTGACTTCTCCATAAACATCAATTATAATAATAAGACACCACAGCGGCAGCTTAAAAACTCCACTGTGACACAGTAAAACTGACTACATAAACAAAATATTTTATTTTATCAATATTTACAGTTCCCGCGATCCTAGTGGGGATAAGCGGCTCAGAAAATGGATTGATGAATACTTACAGTATATGACAAAACAAAATAAATTCCATATCATGATAGTGTGACTTTATCCCGTTTTAACTAAAGCATTCTGATACAAATGTTTTAGTATTCAATTATTGCAATTATGTACTGTATTGTAAAAGAACCACCGAAGAACACATTCACTCCCATTTACGCAGTGTCCCTGAACGCACCTCACATTCTCACGCAGCTGCGCCTGCCTGCCTTGAATGGCGGCCGTAACCGCACTGAATCGGGTGCCAAACACAACGTTTCTGGGTCGACATATGAAGGCTCGTATATAGTGTATTCAGATGGGTTGGTCCAGGAAGTCTTGTAAGTCCCTGGTCCAGGAACAAAACTTGGCACTGTTGAATGAAAATGAACTTTTGTTCGAAAACTGTTCTTTGACACCAGAATGAGCTCGTTCTCAATTACCTTCATCAGGCAGAAATGTTCAGGAAGTTCAGTGCTTGTTCGCACAAAATATGAACTCGTTCATGAACTTTCGTTCATTGAACTCATTCAGATACTACACCAGTTCGACTTACCACAACATAAAACCAAGAAAGCCTTGCAACAGTAGTCTATTATACCAAACACTGAATATCGGCCTACTGTGTTGCTAAAATCTTTGCTCTTTGTTACCTATAAAAATAGGAATATGTGATGCATAGATGTCCAACCTCGGGTAATTTGCAGTCTTAGTCCCTGGTCAGGCTTTAGAATACAATGAAAGAATTACTGATTACAATTAAAAAATACAATGAATACAATAAATAAATACCATTAGCAAATCAATGTAGACAGTGTGTGTTTATGTGTGTGTGTTTGCGCATGAATGTGTGCGTAAAACTGTCCCCCTCGGACAAAATTCCTGGCCCCAGCTCACCCCCTGTAAAATTGATCTAGAACCGCCACTGCACCTTACGGGATCTACTTGAGCTAGACGTTTTTCACAGATATAACAGTAGAAAATACAATTGCACAACTTAAAGTTACTGTACCATAAAATATCTAATCGATAAACACTTTTTATAAACTATTGCAGAGGCTAATACCAAGCCATCACTGGCCCTCTTTGGATTCTCGTTTTTGCTTAGAAACTTTCATTTACTATTCTATTCGAATGAGATGACTGGGAAGTACTTGGATGATAGGTTGTTTGAATTCATTAAAAATGCCTTTACGGCAGCCATATTTAAAGAAACAGACCACCAACAAGGTTTACAGACTACACGAAGACGCTCGACAGTTTCACGCTAGAGACTTCTGTGGAGTGTAAAGAGGAGACTTGAAGAGAATTCGTTTACTTTATTATCAAGCAAATATTTTGCTGGTCGTCCGCAAGCGAGAGACTTACGTCAGCGATGATGTCAGTTAGGAAAAGTGGAATTGAATTCATTTGAAACACTTCTGTCCTTTCCAATGTTCGAAATGAAGCACCTTTTCATCTCTCCTTGACCCCATAACATATTCCAAAGGTTAAGGAAAGGTGACATACAGGTTAGGAGATTGGATTTTCCGAAGAGGGCCACTATCGAGCATGAGGACAATGATGTTCAAAATACTGCTGCTCCTCACAAGCCATGCCAGAAATACTCCCTTGTGTTGACCTGCACAGTTCTGTTACCTGCGTCACTGAAGACTAAGACTAGATGCTGATTGATTGCTTTCAGCAGGGGACCAGTGATGAAAATATCTTCAATCCAGTGAAAGAAAAACAGAGAGGGTTATAAACATAGAAAACACAGACAGAAACTGGTGCTCAAAAGCGTGTTCATATTTTCAGTTTGTGCTACCTAAGTTCAGCTAAAAAAAGGTTCTACAATCTCTCTGTATCCAATCCAGGCAATAGAGACTATGGGAAACAAGAAATGTAATTAAAACTCACACCCACAAAATTCTACAACACTATTAGAGAATGTAAGTTGAGTTTTAGCTTTGCTTTTTTTGTGGAATTTGTCATTACTTCTCCTGTTAAGATGACTGATATGATGATCTCAAAAGAGTTTTCAAATTAGTTTCTCTGATGAGTCTAAAGGGAAAATACGTCAGGAGGCTGTTTCACATTTTTATATAGTATGAAGAAAAAGCTGGTAAAAAGCGAGAAATAGTCTTGTGCCTTGCGAATGGAATAAAGGCCCTGAAAATTTTAAGAAAAGTTAAAACAAGATAATTTTACTGTAAACAAAACAAACAAACAAAAACAAAAAAATGGGGTGTGAGTCGGAGCGCAAATGGGTATGTTCAGATAAAGACGTATTAGGGGTAGTTTAAGTCAGGGAAATACATTGTATTTTTTTTTTGCTAAAGAAATGTAAATTGGCAGTCATTTCCAATAATATCAATCCATTTTGGAGCAACTGGGAAATAACTAATTGCCTTTGGAATCCTTCCCCACTGAGCATCTATGGAGGGCAAAACACTTAACGTCCATAAAATAACAAATATTGTTATTGTAATATTTTCAGAGGTTGAAATAGCAGTGAACCTTGGCTGTCCCTCTGATGAGCTCATTTCTAATTTTATCCAACCTGGTCACTCCGAGAGCGAACCTCAACATCTTCATTTCCGCCACCTCCAGCTCTGCTTCCTGTTGTCTCTCCAGTGCCACTGTCTCTAATCCGTACATCATGGCTGGCCTCACCACTGTCTTATAAACTTTGCCCTTCATCCTAGCAGGGACTCTTCTGTCACATAACACAACGGACACCTTTCGCCACCCGTTCCAACCTGCTTGGACTCCTTTCTTCACTTCCTGACCACACTCACCATTGCTCTGGACTGTTGACCACACGTATTTAAAGTCCTCCACCCTCGCTATCTCTTTTCCCTGTAGCCTCACTCGTCCCCCTTCACCCTTCTCATTCATGCACATATATTCTGTTTTAGTTGGGCTAATCTTAATTCCTCTCCTTTCCAGTGCATGCCTCCACCTTTCTAACTGTTCCTCCAACTGCTCCCTGGTTTCACTGCAGATCATAATGTCATCTGCGAACATCATGGACCATGGTGATTCCAGTTTAACCTCATCTGTCAGCCTATCCATCACCACTGCGAACAGGCTTAGGGCTGATCCCTGATGCAGTCCCACCTCCACCTTAAACTCCTTTGTAACACCTACAGAACACCTCACCACTGTTCTGCTGCCCTCATACATGTCCTCTACTATTCTAACATACAGTGGGTACGGAAAGTTTTCAGACCCCCTTAAATGTTTCACTCTTTGTTATATTGCAGCCATTTAAGTTCATTTTTTTCCTCATTAATGTACACACGGCGCCCAATAGTGACAGAAAAAAATTGGAATTGTTGAAATGTTTGCTTTTTTTTATATTAAAAAGGAAAAACTGAAATATCACACAGCCATAAGTATTCAGACCCTTTGCTGTGACACTCATATTTAACTGGGGTGCTGTCCATTTCTTCTGATCATCCTTAAAATGGTTCTAACCTTCATTGGCGTCCAGCTGTGTTTGATTATACTGATGGGACTTGATTAGGAAAGCCACACCCCTATCTATTTGAGACCTTATAGCTCACAGTGCATGTCAGAGCAAATGAGAATCATGAGGTCAAAGGAACTGCCTGAAGAGCTCAGAGACAGAATTGTGGTAAGGCACAGATGTGGCCAAGGTTACAAAAAAATTTCTGCTGCACTTAAGGTTCTTAAGAGCACAGTGGTCTCCATAATCCTGAAATGGAATATGTTTTGGACGACCAGAACCCTTCCTAAAGCTGGCCGTCTGGCCAAACTGAGCAATCGGGGGAGAAGAGCATTGGTGAGAGAGGTAAAGAAGAACCCAAAGATCACTGTGACTGAGCTCCAGAGATGCAGTCAGGTGATGGGAGAAAATTCTAGAAAGTCAACCATCACTGCAGCCCTCCACCAGTCAGGGCTTTATGGCAGCGTGGCCCGACGGAAGCCTCCCCCCAGTGCAAGAGACATGAAAGCCCGCATGGAGTTGCTAAAAAATACCTGACGGACTCCCAAGATGGTGAGAAATAAGTTTCTTTGGTCTGATGAGACCAAGATAGAAATTGTTGGCCTTAATTCTAAGTGGCATTTACGGAGAAAACCAGGCACCTTTCCAATACAGTCCCAAAAGTGGCAGCATCATGATCTGGGTGTATTTTTCAGCTGCAGGGACCAGGACACTGGTTGCAATCACAGAAAAGATTAATGCTGCCAAGTACAGGGATATCCGAAAATCTTCTCCAGAGTGCTCAGAACCTCAGACTGGGCCGAAGGTTCACCTTCTAAAAAGACAATGACCCTAAGCATGCAGCTAAATACCGAAGGAGTAGCTTCAGAACAACTCCGTGACTGTTTTTGAATGGCCCAGCCACAGCCCTGACTTAAAACCAATTGAGCATCTCTGGAAAGACCTGAAAATGGCTGTCCACCAACGTTCACCATCCAACCTGATAGAACTGGAGAGGATCTGCAAGGAGGAATGGCAGATGATTCCCAAATCCAGGTGTGGAAAAACTTGTTGCATCATTCCCCAAAAGACTCATCGCTGTATTAGCTCAAAAAGGTGCTTCTACTAAATACTGAGCAAAGGGTCTGAATACTTATGGATGTGTGATATTTCAGTTTTTCTTTTTTCATAAATCTGCAAAAATTTCAACAATTCCGTTTTTTCCCCATCAATATGGGGTGCTGTGTGTACATTGATGTGGAAAAAAATGAACTTAAATGATTTTAGGAAATGGCTGCAATATAAAAAAAGAGTGAAGATTTTAAGGGGGTCTGAATACTTTCCGTACCTACTGTACTTCTCCGCCACTCCAGACTTCCGTGTGCAGTACCACAGTTCCTGTCTGGGTACTCTGTCATAGGCTTTCTCTAGATCCCTAAGACATGATGTAGCTCCTTCTGATCTTCTCTGTACTTCTCCATCAACACCCTCAAGGCAAATAATGCATCTGTAGAACTCTTTCTAGGAATGAAACCATACTGTTGCTCGCAAATACTCACTTCTGTCCTGAGTCTAGCCTCCACTACTCTTTCCCCTAACTTCATTTTGTGGCTCATCAACTTTATTCCTCTATAGTTCCCACAGCTCTGCACATCACCTTTGTTCTTAAAAATGGGAACCAGCACACTTTCCCTCCATTCCTCAGGCATCTTCTCACCCGCTAGAATTCTGTTTAACAAGCTGGGCAAACACTCCACAGCCACCTCTCCTAGATGCTTCCATACCTCCACAGGTATGTCATCAGGACCAACTGGCTTTCCATTTTTCATCCTCTTTACTGCCCTTCTAACTTACCCCTTACTACACTATACTATATATACTATACACACTATAATGCAACAGAAGTTTTATTTGCTATTAACAAGCAATGCCTTATGGAGCTTTGCTAACTTTTCAGTTAATTGACTGGGAGAGCACTCTATTACATAGAACCTTAAGTCATGGTTATATAATGATATAGTGCACCATAAATCAACCATAAATGTGACAGTTAAATAAGGCACACTTTCAATCAACTATAGGTAACATAAAAACACACATTAACAACAAAAACTAACATCTTTATATTGCAATAATTAAAATTACATGTCATAATGGGGGCGGCACGGTGGACGACTGGTTAGAGTGTCAGCCTCACAGTTCTGAGGACCAGGGTTCAATTCCCGGCCCCGCCTGTGTGGAGTTTGCATGTTCTCCCCGTGCCTGTGTGGGTTTTCTCTGGCCACTCCGGTTTCCTCCCACATCCCAAAAACATGCATTAATTGGAGACTCTAAAATTGCCCGTAGGTGTGAATGTGAGTGCGAATGATTGTTTGTTTGTATGTGCCCTGCGATTGGCTGGCAACCAGTTAAGGGTGTACCCCGCCTCCTGCCCGATGACAGCTGGGATAGGCTCCAGCACGCCCGCGACCCTAGTGAGGAGAAGCGGCTCAGAAAATGGATGGATGTCACAATCGGACCGGGTGGATTTACCATCATCATGCTAGCAGCTAGCCCTAACGGGGCTATTACATAATCAAAAGACTCCCTATGATTAATATGATAAATCGACACAGTTTTCCCTTGCCCGGACTCAGGTCACTGGGGCCCCCATTTGGACCCAGGCCTGGAGGTGGTGTTTGATGGCGGGCGCCTGGTGGCCGGGCCTGCACCCACCCTTGGCGGACCGATCCCCGGCTAGAGAAGCTAGCTCGTGGAACGTCACTTCTCTGGCAGGTAAAAAGCCTGAGGTCGAGAAATTCCGACTAGATATAGTCATGGTCACCTCAACACACAGCTTGTTGCCCAGTTGCCCACGGTGAGAGGTGCCGAGCAGGTGGGGTTAACCCCAGTAGACAAGAGGGTAGCCTCCCTCCGCCTTCGGGTGCAGAGATGGGTCTCGAATGTTGTTTGTGCCTCTGCACCAAACAACAGTTCAGAGTACCGACCCTTTTTGTCCTTTGAGGTAGTGCTGGAGAGCGCTTTTGCTGGGGACTCGCTCGTTCTGCTGGAGGACTCATGTGGGCAATGACAGTGAGACCTGGGTGTGATTGGGAGGAGCGCCCCCCCCACCCCCCGACCAACACCCCAGCGGTGTTCTGTTACTGAACTTTTGTTTGGATTGTCCATGATGAACACCATGTTCAGACATAAGGGTATCCACATGGGCACTTATCACCAGGACACCTTAGGCCGCAGTTCGATGATCAACTTTTTGGTCATGTCATCGGAGTAGCTGTTACGCAATCACCACTTGGTAGTGAGTTGGGTTCGACTGTGAGGGAGGGTGCTAGTCCGACCTGGCAGACCAAACGTATTGTGAGGACATCTGGCAGAGTCCCCTGTCAAAAGGAGCTTTAACACCCACCTCCAGTAAAACTTCGCCCATGTCCCGGGGGAGGTGGGAAACATTGAGTCCGAGAGGACCATGTTCCGTGCCTCCATTGTAGAAGCTACTGACCGGAGCTGTGGCCGTAAGGTGGTTGGTGCCTGTCGTAATTGTAATCCCTGAACCCAGCTGTCGGGATGCTGTCAAGCTGAAGAAGGAGTTCTCTGGAGCCTTTTTGGCCTGTGGGACAGTGCTAGTGAAAGCGTGTGCTGTCTCCGTTGCTGGAAATTCCGCTTACGAACTGTGAGAGAAGGAAGCAGCTCCCTGGAATTTGATTTACAGCTGAAAGGTCCGGGGAGGCGGTACTTTCAGGGCTCTCAGTGACTCGGCCAAAGCATCTGGAAGCTGAAAGAATGTCTCAATTACTGACCATTTTGAACCCTGATTTCCCATACTTTGCGATTTTTTTTATCCATTTATTCATTGTCGATCTTGTTAATACGTCTTTTCTGCGATATATCAGATTTACAAAACATTCTGGAAGAGCATGACTGGGAAGAACAACCCCTCGATCTTAACCAGAGCAGTGCTTTGTTATTGGACTTCTGTGCTTGTCACCTATTGTCCATCCATCCATCCATTTTCTGAGCCGCTTCTCCTCACTAGGGTCGCGGGCGTGCTTGAGCCTATCCCAGCTGTCAACGGGCAGGAGGCGGGGTACACCCTGAACTGGTTGCCAGCCAATCGCAGGGCACATAGAAGCAAACAACCATTTGCACTCACAGTCATGCCTATGGGCAATTTAGAGTCTCCAATTAATGCATGTTTTTGGGATGTGGGAGGAGACCGGAGTGCCCGGAGAAAACCCACACAGGCACGGGGAGAACATGCAAACTCCACACAGGCGGGGCCGGGGATTGAACCCGGGTCCTCAGAACTGTGAGGCTGACGCTCTAACCAGTCGGCACCTATTGTCCATAATGAACACAAAAACACTAAACTGCACTTTAATGATAGACTTTGTGGTTGTGTCATTGTACATGCAACCGAATGTCTTGGGCTCTTGAGTGAAAAGAGGGGAAGAACTTTCAACTGATCTTCAAGTGATGGTATGTTGGCTCCAATGGTGGAGGAAAAAATGGTTAAGTACTCTTCTGACCTAAATGTATCGTGAGGGTCTGCTAGGCAAGCAACATCTGCTCTCCGTCAGACTAAGTTTCAAATCCCACCTCCAACAAAATTTGCCTGAGACAGAGGGCCATGAGTCTGAGTGGGTCATGTTCCTTACATCCATTGTACAAGTGGGCTGACCGTAGTTGTCGCCACAAGGTGGTCGGTGCCTTGTCGCGCTAATGCCGAAATCCATCGGTAGACACTGCTCATGAGAGATACTGTCAAGCTGATGGACTCCTATCGGGCCCTTTTGGCTTGTGCGACCCTCAAAGAAACTGATAGGTACCTGCATATCAAGTGTAATACAGCTTTGGCTGTTGCTAAGGCAAAAACATGCATAGGAGTAGTTTGATGAGGAAAATCACTATGACTATCAGAGAGCTTGGACAACATCCTGGTTAACCATTCGGCGGATTTTGTTTTGGGGCTGTTTTGGTGCACCCGGCATAGAATGTCTTGAATCTTTGCTGTGGGTATTTATATTTAAAGACTATGAAGGTATTCTGGAGCCAAATGTGCTGCCTAGTGTCAGCACAGTGGTCTTAGCTGTAGGTCATGGGTCTTTCAACAGGATAATGACCCAAAATGCACAGCTAAAAACACCCAAGAATGACTAACAACAAAACAATTCTGAAGAATACTAATAGAAATTTGTTGAAAACCTAATCAATGGGACACGTTGAAACATAGTTTGGAGAAGGCACCCTTCAAACCTGAGATATCTGGAGCAGATTGCTCATGAGAAGTGGGGCAAAATACCCATCAACAGCCACAGAAGTCTCATAAAAATGGCACAATCCTGTTGAGTTGCTGCTCTGCTCTTTTTTTTTTTTTTTTTTTTTGCAGTCTCCATGTAGAGTGTTAGTGGGCAGTCTCCTGCATTGCCCCTGCTGGCGATTGTTATCAGCAGGTTATTTAGAAGCAGGAGAGATTATTACTATTACTCTTTGCGTATAACCATTCTCACAGCATTTTGGTCCCCTCGTGCTTGTTCCACATTCTTCTTGTTTCCGCCAGTCTACTTCGTGTCTGAACGTTTGCTTGTAAGTACTATTATGATTTTCTGTTTCTCATTCTTCGCCTTGTGTAAGTTTTGGTTTGTGTATTTGTACCGGCTCTCTTCCCTCCATGGTTCTCCTTCCACCTCTTTTTGTTTGTGTCGTTGGTTCTTTTTATGTCGACCTTTTCAAAACACTTTGTTATTTTCAATTTCCCTCATGCTTGTGTGCTCTTTTTGTTCAATACTGTAAAAAATCCTTAATTGTGTGTTTGCGTTGGAATCCACCATCAGTGTTCTTACGCACATTGACAATAGTAACAGTATTTGTTTCATTACAGTGATTGCCTCAGAATATATTAAGGGTACTGTCATGGTCTGTCCCTGCAGTTTCTTTTATGGAACTTGGGTGGTGCTTTGTGTCTGGCCTTACCCTCCCCCTCTCTCTCCCCTGCAATCAGCACTCATCTCTGCCTGCGCACCTGTTCCCAATCAGCACTCTACACTGCCTGCATTTAAGCCTGCCAGATCCAGAAAGTCGGCGCCAGAGTATTAACGTTCATCCGTGGTATACAGGCCGTCTCTCGGACTCTTGCATGTCAGCTAATCCACTCCCCACGATCGTACTTACCTCTTTGTTCTTCTTCACCCTCAGTGCTCCTTCCGTCCTCCCCGCCTCGCTCTATGCTCCAGCTCCGCCGCCAAGCTCTTTCACCTGCTCACGCCACCGCTTCAGTTACAACCAGACCCAGCAAAGATCCAAGCAGTCGTTAACTAGTCCATTCCTTCCACCCGCAAAGAGCTACATTTCCGAGACTACCGCCGCTTCACAATTACACCAAGGTGGCTGTTCCTCTCACTGGCCTCAACTACACCAGCTCCCCATTCCATTGGATGCCTGACACTTCACAAGCATTTGAACACCTTGAAGAGCTATTCACCAGTGCTCCCATCCTTATACACCTCGAGCCTTCCCGGCAGTTTGTTGTGGAAGTTGACATCTCTGACACTCCAACTGGGAAGCGTATGGCCTGGAGGAATGCTCCTGGATCTCTCGCAAGCTCGTTTTGGATGACTCATTAATTAGGGACTTTTATGCGCCGCACCCTGAGAAGCCTGGGAGGACGCAAGGAGGCGTCCGTTGAGGGGAGGTTACTGTCATGGTCTGTCCCTGCAGTTCCTTTTGTGGAACTTGGGTGGCGCTTTGTGCCTCGCCTTTCCCTCCAGCTCACTCTCCCCTACAATCAGCACTCATCACTGCCTGTGCACCTGTTCCCAATCAGCACTCATCACTGCCTGCATTTAAGACAGCCAGATCCAGTAAGTCGGTGCTAGATTATTAACATTCATCCGTGGTACACGGCCGTCTCTCACACTCTTGCATGTGAGCTACTCCACTCCCCATGATCGTATATATCTTTAACAGAACCAACAATTTTGTCTATGGATATGGGAATGGTATAATTATTATTTACATCATATACATTAGGGGTGGACTGATTTTTGAAAGCTATCCAAACATTTAGGTTAGGCTGTTCCGCTTTGGTCGCATGTGTTCCATTCGGTTCATAACACACGTGACTATTTGTCCTCATTTACCAATGAAGCGAACCAGTGCCTAGAGTCCAGAGCAAAGCAATAGGTTAGCCAATATGGTGGCGTCATTTGCGTCATGCCCATCCAGTGATGCAGCAGCCAATCATATTGGAGCTGGGCACGTCACCAGAGAGCTTGTGTTGGAGAAACGAGATCCAGACCCTTAGGAGATTCAGGGTTATGCTGCGTTCACACCAGACACAAATTGGGCGTTTCATGTAAAGTCAATACAAACGGAGCGAAATGGCACAAGATGAGAGGAAAGACCTGACACAAAGTGAATCAGACGAACAAGCAAAAAACAAGACATTGAACGATTTGCGCCACATGATCAGATAGTCATTGCAAATGTGCGATCCCCGCCACGTCTTGGATGACCACACAAATATTTGCCTCGCCTCTTTTCGCCTGCGTTGAAAGGATTTGAACTCTTGCAACAAATTTGCATGAAGCTGTCTTGCAAAAGCCAATTACTAGCTGGTTCAAATCCGGCCTCCCCTGTGTGGAGTTTGCATGTTCTCCCTGTGCCTGCATGGGTTTTCTCCAGGTACTCCGGTTTCCTCCCACATCCAAATTTGCAAATCATCTTCAACCTATATTTAATTGAATACACTACAAAGACAAGATATTTAATGTTCAAACTGATAAACTTTATTGTTTTTAGCAAATAATCATGAACTTAGAATTTTATGGCTGCAACACGTTCCAAAAAAGCTGGGACAGGTGGCAAAAAAGACAGAAAGTTGAGGAATGCTCATCCAGCACCTGTTTGGAACATCCCACAGGTGAACAGGCTAATTGGGAACAGGTGGGTGCCATGATTGGGTATAAAAGGATCTTCCCTGAATTGGTCAGTCATTCACAAGCAAAGATGGGATGAGGTTCATTGCTTTGTGAACAAGTGCGTGAGAAAATAGTCGAACAGTTGAAGGACAATGTTCCTCAACGTACAATTGCAAGGAATTTAGGGATTTCATCATCTACGGTCCATAATATTATCAAAAGTTTCAGAGAATCTGGAAAATCACTGCATGTAAGCGGCAAGGCCGAAAACCAACATTGAATGCCCATGACCTTCGATCCCTCAGGCGGCACTGCATCAAAAACGGACATCAATGTGTAAAGGATTTCACCACATGGGCTGAGGAACACTTAAGAAAACCAATGTCAGTAAATACAGTTCGGCGCTACATCCGTAAGTGCAACTTGAAACTCTACTGTGCAAAGCAAAAGCCATTTAACAACAACACCCAGAAACGCCGCCGGCTTCTCTGGGCCCAAGCTCATCTAAGATGGACCGATGCAAAGTGGAAAATTACCTTGGTGAGTCCAGATTTCAAATTAGTTTTGGAAATTGTGGACGTCGTGTACTCCGGGCCAAAGAGGAAAAGAACCATCCGGACTGTTATGGACGCAAAGTTCAAAAACCAGCATCTGTAATGGTATGGGGCTGTGTTAGTGCCAATGGCATTGGTAACTTACACATCTGTGAAGGCACCATTAATGCTGAAAGGTACATACAGGTTTTGGAGAAACATATGCTGCCATCCAAGCAACGTCTTTTTCATGGACGCCCCGGCTTATTTCAGCAAGACAATGCCAAACCACATTCTGCACGTGTTATAACAGCGTGGCTTCGTGGTAAAAGAGTGCGGGTACTAGACTGGCCTGCCTGCAGTCCATACCTGTCTCCCATTGAAAATGTGTGGCACATTATGAAGCGTAAAATATGACAACGGAGACCCCGGACTGTTGAACAGCTGAAGCTGTACATCAAGCAAGAATGGGAAAGAATTCCACCAACAAAGCTTCAACAATTAGTGTCATCAGTTCCCAAATATTTATTGAATGTTGTTAAAAGAAAAGGTGATGTAACACAGTGGTAAACATGACCCTGTCCCAACTTTTTTGGAACGTGTTGCAGCCATAAAATTCTAAGTTAATAATTATTTGCTAAAAAGAAGAAAGTTTATGTTTGAACATTAAATATCTTGTCTTTGTAGGGTATTCAATTAAATATAGGTTGAACATGATTTGCAAATCATTGTATTCTGTTTTTATTCATGTTTAACACAACGTCCCAACTTCATTGGAATTGGGGTTGTACCATAATTTATATACATTTTTAAAATAAGCCATAACATATCATATAAGAATGAAAGTACACCTTTTTTACAATCCCTAGGTACCGGAAAAAACATATATACAATCTGAATTTTTTTAATGTATTTTTTTCTAATACCCATGTATAATGCACTCTATCGACTTGCCATTTTTTTGATGGAAAAAATGCACATTATACATAAGAAATTATGGTATGTCTTACTCTCTGCTAGTCTGCTCGTCAACAACTTTCCATCTCAGTAAAACGCACGCACGCACACAATATAGTTAATGTACATCTTAATTTAAATCATCGGTACATACATTATATACTGTATCTAGGCCTATATCAGTGACTTCAGGATGAATTGGTTTTCATGTTGTCTGGAGACGTCTCCAAGACATCTTCCTGGTGAAAACATGCAAGCCATATTTTCATCTCCAAGATCCTGGATTGTCCGCAACTGATCAGCCTCAGCGGTCTCGGCGATGTCCCCCCCAGTGAGATATGTCCTAAGGCTAGGCCCCCTTGTTTCTCTGGTAGGCTACATGTGGCGCAACTGATGCGAATGAACACTCGTGATCAAACTCCCGCGAGTGACGCGAAGCCCTGTGTAAACGCAGCCTGACGATGGCACTTCGGCATCTATATCTCTCCAACGCAAGATGTCTGGTTCCTCGGCTTGCCCGCTTCATAGCGAGATGCCCCATCTGACCCTTCCACGGAACTCACTGTTTGTATAATCAGCGGCCCTTCTTGCCCCAACTCTGGCTCGCCGATGCTAGTGGCTCGGCGGGCCGTCGAGCAACGAGTGAATCTAAGAAGTACCACGCACGTAATTATGTGAAAAGCATAAAATGTGAGTGTCAGTACAGCCTGTCACCCACTGCTGCCAACGCACGTATGTGCCGCTACATATGTGCTAATGGTACGTAGCAAACTCGCTGAAAATCGCTATGCTCATGACTGACCGAGGTGTTTTGATTATGCTAGCCCCTAAAAAGTGTGAGGCATATACTCAAAATGTTATAATTCCTAAGCCATTTCCCTGATTTGGATGTAAATACCCCAAAATTAAAGATGAAAGTCTACAGTTAAAGCATATCTTGTTTCATTCTTTTCAAAACCATTGTGGTGGTGTATAGAGCCAAAAAGAGGACAACTGTGTCCATGTCCCAATATTTATGGACCTGACTGGAAGCATTTATCAATACTGCTCGTACCATAATGAGGAGGTTTATAGCGTGAACGTTATGCATAATGTATGGTTATCATCAGCCAACCTATGTTGAGCCAAGGCACTTATTTTACATTCGAAAAACCTCACGTTAAACAACCAAATACAAATATCATACATTCAGTATGAATACTGAAATAACGATCTTGGCACAATTTAGTCACAAATGTATTTACTCAATGTGAAATCACAGCTTCTTTAGTTGAAAGCTGATGCTTTTGTAGGGAGCCATGACTTGTTATGTTTTATACAGTGTTGGCACAGTTACCTTGAAGAAGTTACTTAGTTACTTTACTGATTACTTGATTTCAAAAGTAACTAAGTTAGAAAAAAAGTAACTTTTTAGTTATTTTCAGCAGCTGCCAGGTGGCAGGAATATCACTTATCCACAGAACAAAAAAAGCATTAGCTTAACCGTTCCCACTACTTGGTAATGTACCACACAAGTTACAGAACGATGTCATGAACCAACAACTTAAATATTAGTGAAATTGAAGCCACATTAAATCATTAACTTAGTGCAGACTTGACATGTCAACATAATACAGTAAGTAACTAAACGTAAACAACCACACCACTCAGTACATGTTCTCAAGACTTAACTGATTGATACATACATTACATTACATTACACACACACACATACAGATTGTGGTCCATGAAGGCAACTGTATGTGCATGCGCGTGCGTTTGTGCGCGCGTGGACGTGAACATGAAAGTGAGTGGCACACGCACACACACACACCATTGCTCCCGCCACAGTAATTTTGACGCGAAGAGCGAGAAAACATTTTCGCTCCCAGTGAGAAGTTTAACCAGCTGTTTAACAAGCAAAGCTGTGGGCGCCTGACTCGGGGGTAGCACTTCCTTCGTGACGTCAGCCGTGCAGCGTCTTAAACCAGCTCACAGTCCAGACTCCAGCTACAGTTTAAAGTTGTCACTTTTCATTGTAAATATTAATTAAGCTAAGTATTGTTAAGTCCTTCAATGAGTCAGTCCTTACCCTCCATGTCCGATTTATGACTGCACACTTTGATATGAAGAATTAACCCACAATGCATCCATCCATCCATCCATCCATTTTCTGAGCCGCTGGCGACAGTGAAATCGTGCATTTGTTTGCACTTTTATGGGACTGCACCGTCACAGTGCATTGTGTAAAAAAACAATCACTTTGCAATCGCGTTCATTTATTTGTTATGAAAATGAGCGGTCTCGGTTAAATGCTTCTGCACAGCTGGACTGCTCTTTGTTCTTTGTTCAAATCACCAGGTACAAAGTAGCACTCTGTGAGAGAAATTGATGATGCAAAAAAATAACTATTGTTGGTGAGAAGAAGTAAATGTAGTCTAATTACTTTCCCATGGAAAGTAACGCGTTACTTCGCTCGTTACTCAAAATGGTGTTTTTTTTTTTGGAGTAACGCGTTACCGGCATCACTGGTTGTATGAACTGCAACAGGTGGATACTGTACACAAGTTTATTGTACGTTTTGCCATTCAGTGGAAGAGCATTTCCAGAACAAAACACCTCAGCATAAGTCTAAATCTATAGTGGTGAGAGGTCATTAGAAATACAGTAAATTGAGATTACAATTTATACCAAAGGTTTTTACACTTTAATATGTTTTATAGCTCACAAAGTATGAAGTTAAACACACCCATTTTTCACAAAACTGTTTGATACCCAGTTAAAAACTTTACTGTGGTCAAAACTAAAGCAAATCAAGCACACAGGAGCCTGCCAACGAGACATGTACAGAAGATGAAAAGAAAAAATGGATGAATATAAATCAAGTAATAGGTTACTTTCACAAGCAATCTGTGCTTGCAATTACTTTGTAGATAGATTTTTCTTTCCCTTTAAGAGAGGCTTAATCATTGGTGCTTTGTGATTTGCACAGTAGGAGAGAGAAAATCCTCCAGCCCTAGCGGACGATGCACTGCGTAGGCTGCAAGGGCCTTTTACTCAGGCTTCCAATAATATTGGTTAATTGCAAGATTTCTCTAGCTTCTCTCAACTTGCATCATGAGTAGGCGTAGAAGAGTTTACAGCAGGGGTATATGGCTGCCGACAGAATAGTGTTTGGAAACTCTCTCTCCTAATTGTCATTCCCTGCTCACAGGCGCATTTTTCTTGCAGATTCCCTTGAGAGAGGTTTCCCCAGAATCTACGTAAAAGGATTCTTTCCCACGCAATGGTCTTAGGAACATCTCATTTTTATCATCCCTCAGCTTGCTTATGAACACGCACACACTCCCTGTCACTGAGGCGTTGTGTCTCCCTGTTCTCTCACTCTCATCGTTTCACTTTTTTTTTCCTTTTTACTTTATAACCCCCCCCTTACTCCCTTACTCTGACAAGTGACATGCTCGGCCCACCAGCTCTGCATGGGAGGAAAACGCTGTAAGTTAAGAAGGAAAATGAATTTGACTGGACAAAGTAACTCAGTAACCAGTGAGAAGCTTGTGACTGGACTCAGGCAAGTAGTGGACAAAAACTGCAATAATGTGTCACACCTATGTATGTTTGCAGAGCTGACCACAAACCAAACAGTGCTCAAAAAGGTGAAGCTGTCAAATGTGACGTTAAAAAGGGTAAAACATTAACCACCCTCCAGTATAAACATTTGTCCAGACAGTTAGTAACATAGGCTTTGGCTTGTGTTTAAGTGTACTTGCTTTTTTCCAATAAATTACTTACGGGTTTTCCTTTGCTAACTCCTGGGCCAGGGAAATTGCTGTGGGATCCCGGTCTAAGGCTAGGACTGTAGCATCAGAAACTGCTTTGAGTATTGCTTTGGTATGACCACCACCACCAAATGTCATGTCCAGGACCACCTACATGAGAGAACATGCAAAATTCATTGCTCGACACAGGGTTCCATATACAAAATGTAACATCTTTTCATCACAGGATTTAGATTTCATACAAGCGTTTGATTTATGGTGCATATCTGAGGTAATCTGGGATATACAAGACATCTATTAGAGACACCAAATCTTTGGAGAATGTATTGTAAATTCAATTTACTGAAGCAGGGTCCAATGAGCCAAGTTGTGGTCGCCCTGTCAGAACTTGTACTGGACCCGTAGATTTATGATATATGTTAGGTTTTAGTGATTATTTCGTATTTAGCATCTTTATACTATATTAAGTCCCTTTAAGATATTATTAGTACTATTCTATTCATGGCGATGACTCTGTACTAACCTCATTAAAATCAAAGCATTGCAATTGCACACATTAATAATAAAGCTTAAAAGAATAAATCAATTACAAAATTATTAAAATCTTTGCACTTTATCCTGTGCACACTATGCATAATTAGGGGTCCTCCGATGAGGTTTTTATCCTGCCGATTTCGGTACCAATAATCCGTGAGTGAGATCTGCCTATCACTGCCAATACGATCATTAGCTGTACATTTTTCAATTAATTTACGGTGAGTGCTACTGGATATATGATCTGACATGTTTGTTTGGGTTTGCTTCGCAGCTCGTGCGTGCCTGCGCAGTGTGAAGGGGGCAGGGGACGCTACACTAGGGCTACGTGATTATGGAAAAAAGTCAAACATCACGGTTATTTTGATCGATATTGAAATCATGATTAACGCAATTATTCGTTTATTGAAAAACTACCAAAACTCAACTTTAACTATAACTTAAAAGAACAACCGGAAAATACATAAGTAACCAGTGAAATAATATATTTTAATCATAGAAATAGAAAAAAACAAAGAAAAATAGATACATTCATGGCTAAAAACATGCTAATGCTTTTAGCCATGACTGTATTGTCTTTATTATAGTTGTCTAAAAAGAAAATCCTCTCATTATTCTGGCATTTAGCATCCATCTATCCATTTTCCATACCACTTATCCTCACTAGGGTTGTAGGTGTGCTGGAGCCTATTTCAGATGACTCTGGGCGAGAGGCGGTGTACACCCTGGACTGGTCCCCGGCCAATCACAGGGCACATATAAACAAACAACCATTCTAAGTCATATTCACACCTACAGGCAATTTTGAGTCTTCAATCAACCTACCGTGCATGTTTTGGGGATGTGGGAGGAAACCAGATTACCGGGAAAAAACCCATGCAGGCACGGGGAGGGCATGCAAACTCCACACAGGCGAGGCCAGATTTGAACCTTGGTCCTCAGAACTGTGAGGCAGATGTGCTAACTCGTCGTCCACCATGCCGCCTGGCATTTAGCGAATAAAAATAATTTTGGTAATCCTAATTTACCTGAGGTTTAGTCTGAGTTCTGATTTTAAAAAAAGGTGTGTCTTTTTATCGACTCAATGACTGTATCTGCTGATCCTGCTGTGTGTTTGCCTTGGCCTTTTAGGGGCAGTGCGGTGCGATGCATGCATTGAGCTACTCGTTTAATGTAAGAGGAAAAACAGTTGAAGAAGATAGTCGTGATATAACGTTATTAAACTTGTTTTTTCACAGATGAGGCAGAATATATGCCAGTGAGTAGTTATGTTACTTGCCTGTATGTGTTACTACACCTTTTGTGTGTGAATATTTATTATTTGAAGGTAAATCCCTTGTATGACCAAATGCTAATATTAGCTGGTCCGTAAACAGGGTTCTTCATTGACTGTTAGCATTAAGATGGCGATTTCTAAAACAGTCTGTCTTGTATTTAAATATAAAATGAGGGTAATTATTTTTGTTGTGTGCTTAGTTTTACACTAAACTTCAACTGGGGTGTCGGGCACGATCGGAGAAATCGGCCACGATAGCAATAACGGGCTAATAACGGGGCTAAAATCCTGTAGTCTGATCTAGGCATAAGCAGGCTGGAAAGGGTGGATGAAAGTGTGAGTTGTGTTAAGTGACAAATGAGTCTCTGCAAGGATGTAGGGGATGGTTTATAAGACAGTGGAGAGGCCAGCCATGATGTATGGCTTAGAGACAGTGGCACTGAAGAGACAACAGGAAGCAGAGCTGGAGGTGGTGGAAATTAAATTGTTGCGGTTCTCTTCATGAGTGACTTGGTTGGATAGGATTAGGAATGAGCTCATCAGGGGGACAGCCAAGGTTAGATGTTTTTGGGAAAAAGTTAGAGACATACAGATGGTTTGGACAAATCCAGAAGAGCGCTTGTGAGCACAGTATCATGAAAAAAGGATGAGGATGGAGCGGCCAGGCAAGAGAGCTAGAGGAAGAGCTATGTGAGGGCTGATAGATGTAGTGAGGGAAGAGATAAGAGCAGTTGGTGATAGAGAGGAGGCTGTTTACATGGAAAGAGATGACGCGCTATGGGAACCCCGAATGGGACAAGTCGAATAGGTCAGAAGTCGAAACTGATGAGACTGGAATTTGCCAAAATATTGACAAGCCACAGAACTGGGAGAATATCTGGCTGTGCACATTGATATTGATAAAAAACTGAGGCTTTTCGACAAGTAACATTAGTTCTATGTTTACAAACAAAAATGAAACATACAAAGAACAGAACACTGTTCCCAATGTAAAACCTGAGAGTTGCGGGTATGTTTTATAGTTGCTGTACTTCATCCGGCACAGGTTGTCTCTGTGTCCTGTTTACAAGTGCACAATTCTCATTTAGACTTACAGAAATCTTTTGATTGAAGGAATCACCTCAGAGTCACTGTTTCATTCATTTGTTTTCAAAAAATGTTAGGTCACAAAAATAAAGCAGTCTGATTGTCATCAGTTACGTTTCAGTAAAGTTTAATCTATTATTACTTTCGTCAGGGGGACTGGTTCGAGCGTCAGCCTCACAGTTCTGAGGACCGGGGTTCAATCCCCGGCCCCGCCTCTGTGGAGTTTGCATGTTCTCCCCGTGCCTGCGTGGGTTTTCTCCGGGCACTCCGGTTTCCTCCCACATCCCCAAAACATGCGTGGTCGGTTAATTGACAACTCTAAATTGCCCGTAAGTGTGACTGTGAGTGCGAATGGTTGTTTGTTTGTATGTGCCCTGCGATTGGCTGGCAACCAGTTCAGGGTGTACTCCGCCTCCTGCCCGATGATCGCTGGGATAGGCTCCAGCACGCCCGCGACCCTAGTGAGGAGAAGCGGTTCAGAAAATGGATGGATTCTGCAGACTCTGAGGTGGGGTCTCCTATTTGTGGAGTTGAGGTCACTGATGTGATAAAAAAGTTTTCTCTGTGACAGGGCCCGAGGAGTGGATTAGATTGTAATGTGGCTATCATCCTGGCTGTGAAACAGTAGTCTTGGAGGGTGCATGGGAGTCTGCAAAACCAGTCTACATGTGTATTGTGTACTTTGCGAGAAAGTGTTCAAATGTATCACTCACAGAGTCCTGTTGGGGATACTTTGGGAGTATGGAGGACCCCCTGACACAGGCTCTTCAATCCCTCTACGACCGGCATTGTAGTTTGGTCCACATTGCCGGCAGTACCGGATTCGTTTACGGTGAGAATTGCATTCCACTAAGGGTGCCCTTTGTCACAGATTCTGTTCATAACATTTAAGGACAGGATTTCTCGGGGGTCCCGTTTGTTAGCCTGATAATTAAGTTGCTGCTTTTTGCAGATGATGTGGTTTTGCTAGCTGATGCAAATGTGAATATGTGGACCAGCTCTTGAAGCACTTTCTATTAGGGCTGCATGATATTGGAAAAAAACCACTGTGATTTTTTTGTAACCCTGTAATATACTGTATACTACAATATGAAAAAATACAGGTTAACATACTTGTGCCATGTAAAAACCAGCATATTTTTCTTTTTCCAGCAATTTATTTTTTGACAGTTTATAATCCATCCATCCATTTCAACACCGCTTATCCTGGTTAGGGTCGCGGGACGCTGGAGCCTATCCCAGCTGACTTCGGGCGAAAGCCGGACTACACCCTGAACTGGTCGCCAGTCAGTCGCAGGGCACATATAGACACGGACAACCATTCACACCGTCACTGAGTGGGAACTGAACCCACGCTGCCTGCACCAAAGTCAGGCGAGTGTACCACTACACCATCAGTGACTCACAGTTTATAATAGCTTTAGTAGAAATAAACTACACTCGACAGTGGCACAAAAGTATACTGAGATATTTGTGTGAAGTCTACCTCTATGTAAATGCACTGCAGTATTGAGTAAGTAAGTGTCCAGCCAGTCACGAAGTTAAAATCATTTTATTACATGCAGTTATATTGTAGTCCGTATTGCACTATTCATTTGTTTTTAAATATAGCTGTAATTTTACACATACAGTTTAACATCATACACATTAGCATTTCTGTATTTGAGTGCATTAGTTTAAAGTACCGACAACTGCTGTGTGCACCTTGTGCCTGGATCTTTATTGGCCCAATTTGCTATCGTGTATGACAAAACTTCTTGTGTGACATAATCCAAAACCCACAATTTGGCCCTACGACACCAACATTTTGAAGCAAAGGTCCAGAAGATTATCTAGTATCTATTTATTGTGATATATATAAGTAGTCAGCCGAGTCGTTGCATCTACATCTGTTTGTAATTAATATATTAGAAATTCAAATTCAAAAACCTTTTCGCATTTATAAGTGTCAAGTAACACAGAACTAAACAAATATGTATGACTGCTGACACAGTGGGTACGGAAAGTATTTAGACCCCCTTAAAAATTTCACTCTTTGTTATATTGCAGCCATTTTTCTAAAATCCATCCATCCATCCATTTTCTACCGCTTATCCGAGGTCGGGTCGCGGTGGCAGTAGCTTTAGCAGGGACGCCCAGACTTCCCTCTCCCCAGCCACTTCATCCAGCTCTTCCGGAGGGATCCCGAGGCGTTCCCAGGCCAGCCGAAAGACATAGTCTCTCCAGCGTGTCCTGGGTCGTCACCGGGGTCTCCTCCCGCTAAAATCATTTAAGTTTATTTTTTTTCCCACAATGTACACACAGCACCCCATATTGAAGGAAACAAACTGAATTGTTGAAATTTTTTCAAATTTATTAAAAAAGAAAAACTGAAATATCAAACACCCATAAGTATTCAGACCCTTTGCTCAGTATTTAGTAATGTTAATGTTAAGGTCTGGGGACTGGGATAGCCATTCCAGACCATTGTACTTGTGCCTCTGAATGAATTCCTAGGTGGATTTTGAACAGTGCTTAGGATCATTGTCCTGCTGAAAGATCCAACCCTGACGTAGCTTCAACTTTGTGACCGACTCTTGAACATTCTTCTCAAGAATTTGCTGATACTGAGAGGAATTCATGCGGCCATCCACTTTAACAATGTTGCCAGTACCTGTGCTAGCAACACAGCCCCACAACATGATGGACTCGCCACCAAATTTCACAGTAGGCAATAGGTTCTTCTCATGGAATTCAGTGTGGGTTTTTTTTCGCCATGCATAGAGTGGGAACGGAAAGCATTCAGACCCCCTTAAATTGTTCAATCTTTGTTATATTGCAGCCATTTGCTAAAATCATTTAAGTTCATTTTTCTCCTCATTAATGTACACCCCATATTGACAGAAAAAAAATGTCATTGTTGAAATTTTTGCAGATTAAAAAAGAAAAACTGAAATATCACACAGCCATAAGTATTCAGACCCTTTGCTCAGTATTTTGTAGAAGCACCCCGTTGAGCTAATGCAGCCATGAGTCTTTTTGGGAATGATGCAGCAAGTTTTTCACACCTGGATTCGGGCATCCTCTGCCATTCGTCCTTGCAGATCCTCTCCAGTTCTGTCAGGATTGATGGTGAATGTTGGTGGACAGCCATTTTCGGGTATCTCCAGAGATGCTCAATTGGGTTTAATTCAGGGCTCTGGCTGGGCCATTCAAGAACAGTTACCGAGTTGTTCTGAACCCACTCCTTTGTTATTTCAGCTGTGTGCTGAGGGTCATTGTCTTGTTGGAAGGTGAACCTTGGGCCCAGTCTGAGGTCCTGAGCACGCTGGTGAAAGTTTTCGTCCAGGATATCCCTGTACTTGGCTGCATTCATCTTCCTTCGATTGCAAGCCGTCGTCCTGTCCCTGCAGCTGAAAACCACCCCCACAGCATCAGAATCAGAATCATCTTTATTTGCCAAGAATGTCCAAAAAACACACAATGAATTTGTCTCTGGTAGTTGTAGCATGATGCTGCCACCACCATGCTTCACTGTTGGGACTGTATTGGACAGGTGATGAGCAGTGCCTAGTTTTCTCCACACATACTGCTTAGAATTAAGGCCAAAAAGTTCTATCTTGGTCTCAGCAGACCAGAGAATCTTATTTCTCACCATCTTGGAGTCCTCCAGGTGTTTTTCCATACGGGCTTTCATGTGTCTTGCACTGAGGAGAGGCTTCGTTGGGCCACTCTGCCATAAAGCCCCGACTGTTGGAGGGCTGCAGTGATGGTTGACTTTCTAGCACTTTCTCCCATCTCCTGACTGCATCTCTGGAGCTCAACCACAGTGATCTTTGGGTTCTTCTTTATCTCTCTCACCAAGTCTCTTCTCCCCCGATTGCTCAGTTTGACCAAACGGCCAGCTCTGGGATGGGTTCTGGTTGTCCCAAACATCTTCCATTTAAGGATTATGGAGGCGACTGTGCTCTTAGGAACCTTAAGTGCAGCAGAAATGCTTTTGTAACCTTGGCCAGATCGGTACCTTGGCACAATTCTGTTAGGCAGTTCCTTTGATTTCCTGATTCTCATTTGCTCTGGCATGCAATGTGAGATGTTATATAGATAGGCGTGTGGCTTTCCTAATCAAGTCCAATAGTATATAAAAAAAAAATATATCAGTATAATCAAACATCTGGACTCCAATGAAGGTGTAGAACCATCTCAAGGATGATCAGAAGAAATTGGCAGCACCCGAGTGAAAGATGAGCAGCAAAGTGTCCGAATACTTATGGATGTGTGATATTTCAGTTTTTCTTTTTTAATAAATTTGCAAAAATTTCAACAATTCCGTTCTTTTTCTGTCAATATGGAGTGCTGTGTGTACATTGAGGAGGGAAATTAACTTAAAATGGCTGCAATATAACAAAGAGTGACAATAAATATATATATATATAAAACCCCAATTCCAATGAAGTTGGAACGTTGTGTTAAACATGAATAAAAACAGAATACAATGATTTGCAAATCATGTTCAACCTATATTTAATTGAATTCACTACAAAGACAAGATATTTAATGTTCAAACTGATAAACTTTATTGTTTTTAGCAAATAACCATTAACTTAGAAGTTTATGGCTGCAACATGTTCCAAAAAAGCTAGGACAGGTGGCAAAAAAGACTGAGAAAAGTTGAGGAATGCTCATCAAACACCTGTTTGGAACATCCCACAGGTGAACAGGCTAATTGGAAGCAAATATGGGGCGAGGGTCACCTCTTTGTGAACAAGTGCGTGAGAAAATAGTCGAACAGTTTAAGGACAATGTTCCTCAACGTACAATTGCAAGGGATTTAGGGATTTCATCATCTACGGTCCATAATCTCATCAAAAGGTTCAGAGAATCTGGAGAAATCACTGCATGTAAGCGGGAAGGTCGAAAACCAACATTAAATGCCCGTGACCTTCGATCCCTCAGGCGGCACTGCATCAAAAACCGACATCAATGTGTAAAGGATATCATCACATGGGCTCAGGAACATTTCAGAAACCCAATGTCATTAAATACAGTTTGGCGGTACATCCGTAAGTGGAACCTGAAACTCTACTATGCAAAGCAAAAGCCATTTATCAACAACACCCAGAAACGCCACCGGCTTCTCTGGGCCCGAGCTAATCTAAGATAGACTGATGAAAAGTGGAAAAGTGTTCTGTGGTCCGACAAGTCCACATTTCAAATTATTTCTAGAAATTGTGGACGTCGTTTCCTTCAGGCCAAAGAGGAAAAGAACCATCCGGACTGTTATGGACGCAAAGTTCAAAAGCCAGCATCTGTGATGGTATGGGGCTTTGTTAGTGCCAATGGCATGGGTAACTTACGGAACCATTAATGCTGAAAGGTACATACAGGTTTTGGAGAAACATATGCTGCCATCCAAGTAATGTCTTTTTCATGGACGCCTCTGCTTATTTCAGCAAGACAATGCCAAACCACATTCTGCACGTGTTACAACAGTGTGGCTTCGTAGTAAAAGAGTGCGGGTATTAGACTGGCCTGCCTGCAGTCCAGACCTGTCTCCCATTGAAAATGTGTGGCGCATTATGAAGCGTTAATACGAAAACGGAGACACCGGACTGTTGAACAGCTGAAGCTGTACATCAAGCAAGACTGGGAAAGAATTCCACCTACAAAGCTTCAACAATTAGTGTCCTCAGTTCCCAAACGTTTATTGAATGTTGTTAAAAGAAAAGGTGATGTAACAAATTATTGAATGAAGTTAATGATTATTTGCTAAAAACAATAAAGTTTATCAGTTTGAACATTAAATATCTTGTCTTTGTAGTGTATTTAATTAAATATAGGTTGAACATGATTTCCAAATCATTGTACTCTGTTTTTATATATGTTTAACACAACGTCCCAACTTCATTTGAATTAGGGTTGTGTGTATATATATATATATATACTTCCCATGGGCTCACCACCTGTGGGAGGGGCCTTAGGGGTCGGGTGCAGTGTGAGCTGGGCGGTGGCCGAAGGCAGGGACCTTGGCGATCTGATCCCCGGCTACAGAAGCTGGCTCTAGGGATGTGGAATGTCACTTCTCTGGCAGGGAAGAAGCCCACGCTGGTGTGTGAGGTCGAGAAGTTCCGATTAGACATAGTCGGGCTCCCCTCCACACACGGTTTGGGCTATGGTACTAGTCCTCTCGAGACGGGTTGGACTCTCTTCCACTCTGGAGTTGCCCACGGAGAGAGGCACTGAGCAGGTGTGGGCATACTGACTGTTGTTTGTGCCTATGCACCAAACAGCAGTTCAGAGTACCCACCCTTTTTGGACTCCTTAGAGGGCTCACCCTGGGGACTCCATCGTTCTGCTGGGGGATTTCAACGCTCACGTGCGTGATTGGGAGGAATGCCCCCCCCCCCTCCCCCGATCAGAACCCGAGCGGTGTTCTGTTATTGGACTGTGCTCATCACAGATTGTCCATAATGAACACCATGGCTGTCCACGTGCACTTGGCACCAGGACACCCTAGGTCGCAGTTTGATGATCGACTTTGTGGTCCTGTCATCGGACTTGCGGCCGCATGTCTTGGACACTTGGGTGAAGAGAGGGGCGGAGCTGTCAACTGATCACCACCTGGTGGTGAGTTGGCGCCGATGGTGGGGGATGATGACAATTACAATAGTGAAGTCCACTTGAGATAAAAGCATGGATGAGCTTCTCCTGGTCTGCTTGGCACGTCCAAGCCTTCACTCTGGATATGTTCTTCAGCTGGTAGAAGGCTGTTTTCGAAATTTATTTGATATGGCTACTGAAAGACAGATCGGAATCTATCAGCACACCAAGGTTTTGGACTTAGTCTTTGTTTTTAGAGAGAGTGACTCCAGGTATTGACTAACAGAAAAACAATTTTCTTTACTGCCAAAAACAATTACCTCAGTTTTGTTGTGGTTTAATTGAAGAAAGTTTTGACTGAAACAGTTATTTGTTTTAGACAGTGACACAACACCTCAATTGAATTGTAACTGAAAAACATTTTGAAATAAAAAATTCAGCCAACCCAACTCTTGATTGACTTTACTACAAATAAATGCAGTAATACAAATTCCAAAAAGAAAAATAGTTGTCTGAATAATTCCACATTCTTGATCTCTAATTTATTATTATACCAGTTAAAGGGAAAGACAATTGTAAATAAATACAATGACAAGGAAATGCTCGCCATTCCTCAGAAAAACATGAAACGTCGGTCGATAGTGACGTGGAAGGTGGGCTGTGTGTGTGTGAATGTGTGAGGAAAGAAATGATCAATGGCGGTTCCCTCTCCTTTTCAGCGCACAGCAGCAGAAGGGGAGGGGGGTGTGGGCTAGTGGGATGAGTCACACACATAATGAACTTGCCTGTTGTGCTATTCAATACAAAAAAGGGAGAAGGAAAAGCAAAGAAGACTGACTTTTATCAAACCAGATGACATACGGTAAAGTGCCCATGAGACAAAGTAGGTTATGACTGAAGTGTGGAGGATTTGTCACAACAATCTTTTTTCACTTCGAGTAATATATGGCTGAAAGAACAAACATAACTTCTGTTTATTTTACTGCTGTAAGGGATTTAAAAAAAAACATGGTTTATATGTGGTTATTTTCATTACTGATGAATGTGTATTTACATTGGAATCCTCGTTGCTCTGAATAGGTCAACAGGTTTGATACCTTTTGACCCCATTTGACACCCGCAGGAACACACACATTTAATGTTTACATTTACTTTACATGCTTCTGCCTGGTCAAGGCATCAGATGGGCAGAACAAGTCTGGCGTTTGTGATGATGACTGACACCAAAATTTGGAGTGAGTCATTCACATTAGTATTTCATTTAGAGGGGTGTAGCTCAAGCCACTCCCCCTTAGAAAGTAAAATATTAGAAGTACACCATCGGTCTAACCCTTCTCCTTACATTTAGGATGATATACAGACTCTCAATCAAGCTAATTGCTGTATTTTGTTCTTGATAGAGGGTGTGTGATATTTGCCTTTTCCAGCAGAGGGAACAGGAGAGTTAAAGTAATGCGATTGGTGCAGTGTGAGGCTGCAAGGGGGTATTATGCAGGACACTTCAGCAGTCACCTCACAGCATCATTAATGAGAATGTTCCTTCCCAAATGCAAAAGCCGAATGCATATTGGGCTCTCACTTTGTATGTTAAAGCAAAAACTGTAATAACAAAAACTTCATGACGAACATTTGTGGAAAACTTATACATTTGTGAAAAGTATGGTTTATAGAAACCCATATGGTTATGGTGGAAAAAGAGGCCTCAACGCAGGCCATCATATGGCTGAATTCATTAAGAAAAGGAGAGCATGAACCTGAGAGAAGCCAGAGTACTCACCTAAATCCTACCTGTGACTCCCAGGCCCAGGTCAGTTACAGTGAGGGATCTAAAATGTCACTGAGAGGAGTTTTTACAGATCTTGTTACACTAACAGACAGACCATTAGGGAGACAGAGAGAGACAGGTGCAGGATCGCTTTTCTTGTCGCGTCCGTTGCCATGGCAAGAGTGAAGCAAAGCGGTTTGCATTTCTTCTTCTGGTATACAAAGTTCATGGCAAGACAATTGGCAAAGGAGATATCGTGACAAAATTTTTTTTTTTTTTTTTTTTACTGCTATTATTTGAGTAGACTTATGTTAGTGTAATAAGACCAATAAATGACAAATCTTACTGTGGGCACAAATCTCACACTTAAAACAGCTAGTTTTCTCAAAATGTATGACTGGTTACATTGTACAGTATTTTAACCGAAGCTTTTTATCACATTTTCATATCACACACTGATTTGAGCTTTTTCTACAGTGGCAAATGAACAATATTTATTTGGGAGAAAGCCTTTGTTTGCATTAGTCTTACAGGTAGGCGGCAGCATGGGGCAAAGGGATCACCAAAACAGATGGCACATTGAGAAGATAAACCGATAAAGACATGACAGCTTCCTACAATTAGTCTGCCAAGCTTATGTGAAGAGTGGTCAGAGATGTCTCAGATGCCTACCTACAACTATGCAGAAACTAAGCATTGTGTATGAGTTAGAGTGAGTGAATAATACAAAAAAATAAACACGTTGACAAAAAATATTTACCAGAACTGTATGTTTAGATTATACTTTCTTTTGTCAGAGGAACACTATAGAGTTGCAACAAATACTTTAATTCCTCAGCTATACAGTAATGTTTGCAGTGTTTTGACTAGAATTGGTATTTGAGCTAGTTATGTGAAAACCTGTCCATACAATGCAAAAATACTTTTTCTTTAACTGCCTCCATAAACTGGAGACACAACATAGTAAAGATTGCCCAAATATATAAAATAGCAAATTCTTTCAAAGACATGAAAAAACACAATGATCAACCACGAAAGATATCACATTTCAAATTAAACATTACTATAAACTTAAACATGTTAGCCTATCCGAGCTATCTTCGGGCGTGAGGCGGTGTACATCCTGAACTGGTCGCCAGCCAATTGCAGGGCAGATTAAAACAAACAACCATTCACACTCACATTCGCACCTACAGGCGATTTAGAGTCTTCAATCAACCTACCACGCATGTTTTTGGGATGTCGGAGGAAACCGGAGTGCCCGGAGAAAACCCACGCAGGCACGGGGAGAACTTGCAAACTCCACACAAGTGAGGCCGGGATTTGAACCCCGGTCTTCAGAACTGTGAGGCAGATGTGCTAACCAGTCGTCCACCGTGCCGCCTATACATACATATAGATATATAAAAATGTATTACATAAATGAACAATATAACAACTAACGAACGGCTAACAACTAACGTTAACTACATTAGTAAGTACGTAGCAAATTCATACATTGTGATCCCTGGTAATCTATAATTTGACTGCTTCATTATAACCAGCTGTGCGTGCTTCTTTCCATTGACGTGATCGACCAAGCGCGTTCTCCCTCCAGATACTTTACATCCTGATGAGACAAGATGCAGTATGCCTTTCCTGGTTCTTTAATATTTCTAATATTTTTGTGAAGGTATTCATTTCTAAATTTTAATTCCAGCCAGAGCCAATTCCACAGATTCTTGATCCCGTTATCCTTATCAAGCTTCTTTACAATGTCGGTCACGCCGTCCTCCCTCTGTACTATGTCCCTCAGTGACACATACCACAGACTTATTAAACTTGATTTAAATGTGTAGAAAGATTGCACAGATAAAATATAAATGGCAGAAGATTTGCACCTTGCCTGCCCTAATACGGACTTCAATGCTGTAAAGAGTCACGATTACAGACCATCAATGTCGACAGAGTAGTACGTTAACCCCCCCCCCCCCTTGCAGAATTTTTTTGGGGAAATGTACACGCTTTACATAAATTATATATCTATAGCTCCTATGTCCTCCACTCGTTAACTGTATTAAAGGCACCTGTTTGAAATCGTTATTAGTATAAAAGACACCTGTCCACAACCTCGAAACAGTCAAACTCCAAACTCCACTATGGCCAAGACCAAAGAGCTGTCAAAGGACACCAGAAAAAAAATTGTAGACCTGCACCAGGCTGGGAAGACTGAATCTGCAATAGGTAAGCATCATGGTGTGAAGAAATCAATTGTGGGAGCAATTATTAGAAAATGGAAGACATACAAGACGATCTGGGGCTCCACGCAAGATCTCGCCAGCGTGTGGTCAAAATGATCACAAGAACGGTGAGCAAAAATCCCAGAACCACACGGGGGGACCTAGTGAATGCCCTGCAGAGAGCTGGGACCAAAGTATCAAAAGCTACCATCAGTAACACACTACGCCGCCAAGGACTCAAATCCTTAAGCCAGTATATGTCCAGGCCCGTCTAAAGTTTGCTAGAGAACATTTGGATGATCCAGAAGAGGATTGGGAGAATGTCATATGGTCAGATGAAACCAAAATAGAACTTTTTGGTAAAAACTCAACTTGTCGTGTTTGGAGGAGAAAGAATGCTGACTTGCATCCAAACAAAACCATACCTACTGTGATGCATGGGGGCGGAAACATCATGCTTTGGGGCTGTTTTTCTGCAAAGGGACCAGGACGACTGATCTGTGTAATGGGGCAATTTATCGTGAGATTTTGAGTGAAAACCTCCTTCCATCAGCAAGGGCATTGAAGATGTAACGTGGCTGGGTCTTGCAGCATGACAATGATTCCAAACACACCGCAGGGGCAACGAAGGAGTGGCTTCATAAGAAGCATTTCCAGGTCCTGGAGTGGCCTAGCCAGTCTCCAGATCTCAACCCCATAGAAAATCTTTGGAGGGAGTTGAAAGTCTGTGTTTCCCAGTGACAGCCCCAAAACATCACTGCTCTAGAGAAGATCTGCATGGAAGAATGGGCCAAAATACCAGCAACAGTGTGTGAAAACCTTGTGAAGACTTACAGAAAATGTTTGACCTCTGTCATTGCCAAAAAGGGTATATAACAAAGTATTGAGATGAACTTTTGTTATTGACCAAATAACTTATTTTCCACCATAATTTGCTACTAAATTCTTTGTGATTTTCTGGATTTTTCCCCCTCATTTTGTCTCTCATGGGTGAGGTATACCTATGATGAAAATTACAGGCTTTTAAGTGGGAGAGCTTGCACAATTGGTGGCTGACTAAATACCTTTTTCATTATTAACATACTGTGAAAAGTAATTCCTTGGTTGCTGTTCTTCTTTACGTGAATCTCAAAGCCACTGCCAAAATTTGCCCATTTCTAGGAGTCCGGAGATAGGGCCTTAAATGTCTGTGTTGCTATGGAGATACCCTGAGGAACATGAATGGAAGTCTTTGTTTATTTTGTGAAACTGTGAGCCAATAACTCAGTATTTACTTTGTGAGGGCCATCTAGTCTTCATAGGCTGCCTGCTGTCTTAATTTGTCTTCTCAGCAATGCTAGTAAAAGAAACTTGTACAGTTAGATGAGCTAAATTTACAGTGAATAGCATATTCTAAGATGTGAAAGAAATTTCTGTCATTGACTCAAGAAAGTTGTTTGAAACTGTCAGTAGGAGTTTGACATTTTCCCCCAAAATTTCCTGATGAAGAAATTCCTAGAATCTTTTAGTTTTAGGAAAGTTTCTCGGCCAAACATGCTTCTTCTGCTTTCTGGAACTATTTAAGGTGCAAAAGACCAAAATGTTAATGTTAGCTATGCTGGGGTATCGTCCAAACATTTGCCAAACAACAAAAAAAGCGACGGAAAATGAGCCATGACGGTGGGTCATAGTAACATAACAAGGGACCCGGCCAGCTGTTCGTCCAATAAACGTGTATGTGCATGGGGATTCGGGAAGTGTTCGAGTCTTACAACGCATGTAATTGCTCTTTCAAGACATTTCTAAGTCGTGATTAAAACTACAATACGTCATCATTCGTGGTGTATATTGGTAAAGTGAAACACGGTATGCCTGCGTGCATTGCTGCGTTCAAGTGCGCCAAGGAAAATCGGCAAACTCTTCCCCTCCCGCACACTCACACATGCGCTTTTTACTGAAAAAGGGTACAGTTTGATTCCATGTGTATCAATACTTGGTAGTACCAACCCAAATCAGTCCATACCAAAAAAAGTTCAGACTTGGGTACCCATCCCTAATTATTGCCCAGCCCAAATTAATACATATTTTGATGGACTGTCGTAGCCGCTAAACCGCGAGACCGAGTCGCCCACGAAGCATGCCGCCTCGTTTGTGGCCCCTCAGAGCTTTATCCAGAGATCATGCGCTGGCTGCGGCTCTTGCTGGTGTCATCACAACATGCTTTGTTATTTTGTGACAGAAGTATTTCGGCCAAAAACCAGAACTATATTTTAGGGCCATTTCCAGCCCAAAATAATTTTGTGACCGAATTTTCAGTGCATCCCTAAAAGGTACTACGTCAGGACTCACTATTGTGACATAAAATTATCTATATCAGAATACAAGATTTTGTCCACATCGTACAGCACTTACCGGATGATAAATTTCCTTCAGCTCTATGCTTCAAATACATAGTATTCCTTGTTACACACAAATGCAGTGTTTTACCTGATGTTAATTTGTAAAAGCTACCTTGTATCGACTGCTAAACCAGCTACTCCTGCTACCGAAAGTAGCATACTTTGTCTTTCGAAATAACAGCAAAGTACAGAAAGTGCCATGTTAAGTGTATAAAAATTGCTAAATTATCAGCGTTCTAGATATCATTTCTAAGTGTACTCATTTGATTATTATTATTTATTCTGTTTGGTTTCACTTACCAATCTGTATTTTGTTATTTTTTCCCTCTTACAAAACCACACACGCGCGCAAACTTAATGTGTGAAGTCCCAATACATTTACTTCTTTCTTGTGATTCTTTTATTTATATTTAAAAATAAAAATGTTGTTGACAACCTCCTGATATATTTGTTTTCGATTGATGACAGGTTCATGTTTTGTTTTATTCAATGACCTTTTATGTGTCAAAATGAAAATTATATTTAATTTTACTGTGTATATTTGTTGTGGTGGCACGGTGGCCGACTGGTTAGAGCGTCAGCCTCACAGTTCTGAGGACCCGGGTTCAATCCCATGCCCCGCCTGTGTGGCGTTTGCATGTTCTCCCCGTGCCTGTGTGGGTTTTCTCCGGGCACTCCGGTTTCCTCCCACATCCCAAAAACATGCATTAATTGAAGACTCTAAATTGCCCGTAGGCATGACTGTGAGTGCGAATAGTTGTTTGTTTGTATGTGCCCTGCGATTGGCTGGCAACCGGCTCCAGCACGCCCGCGACCCTAGTGAGGAGAAGCGGCTCAGAAAATGGATGGATGGATGGATGGATATTTGTTGCTATTGGAAACGAAGAGGACGTTGTTTTGCATTTTACAGTGTTATCACGCGACCTACCGACCTCATTAAATGGACCTTTGACTCATTGAAAACATTTTTTGTGGCCTTTTGAAGATTTCTATTTGAGTACCGGAACCCAGCTCTGTTTTAGCAGTGAAAGATGCGAGTGTTGTGTGTCTGAAAGCGACAACATGTGACGTGATGAGTGCGCACTGTACAATAAAGACTATTCCACACAGAAAAGCAAAATTACATACAATATCCTGTTAGTTCCTAAACAGTGGACAAAGAGGTTGATATAGCATGATAGCGTCATGAGTCCAAACTAATAAGTGTTAAAGAGATAGCGGTGATCAAACTGTCAGCACACTTTAAATTTTTTTTATTGTTTTTTGTTTTTTATAAACTGGTCTTTGATGGACTTCAAAATATTATACATTTCGTTCACATTTTTGTGCGTGTTGATTAATTAGTGATATACAGTGGGTATGGAAAGTATTCCAACCACTGGACATCTGTGTAAACAGGGCGTTCAAAGTGAAGTTGCGAGCGGCATGGGAGTTACGCCACAATTTGTGAATGGATTGAGCTGTGTGTACATTAATGAGGAAAAAAAAAAGAACAAAGGATTTTAGCCTTGAGTTTTGGTCGATACCGATGTCGGTCTGATCCGATTTCAGTAATAATCATCCATACTTATTTTGTAGTACGGAATGTTAGAAATGCTTGATTAAGTGATATTACCCAAACAGAGAACAAGAATCAGCAGTAGGTAAGAGAAAACTGACACATTTATTATTAACCAACAGGTTACATACAGGCGGCACGGTGGCCGACTGGTTAGAGCGTCAGCCTCACAGTTCTGAGGTGCGGGGTTCAATCCCCGTCCCCGCCTGTGTGGAGTTTGCATGTTCTCCCCGTGCCTGCGTGGGTTTTCCTCCCACATCCCAAAAACATGCATTAATTGGAGACTCTAAATTGCCCGTAGGCATGACTGTGAGTGCGAATGGTTGTTTGTTTCTATGTGCCCTGCGATTGGCTGGCAACCAGTTCAGGGTGTACCCCGCCTCCTGCCCGATGACAGCTGGGATTGGCTCCAGCACGCCCGTGACCCTAGTGAGGAGAAGCGGCTCAGAAAATGGATGGAGGTTACATACAGTGCCGTGAAAAAGTGTTGGCCCACTTCTCAAATTCTTATATTTATGCATAGTTTTCCCACTTTGCTTAAGATCACGAAACAAATGTAAATATCAGATAAATATAACCCAACTGAACTTAAAATTTTGTTTTTAAATGGTGATTGCATTTATTAAGGAAAAAAAACAAACAAACAATCGTAAACCAGGAAATTGTGTACTGACAGAAAAGGTTTCAGCCTCAGTTTGGAAAGCAAACTGCAATTAAAATGCGTCAGTATTTGTACAATCTTGATTGTGTTAAAGTCCCACCAATAATTTGTACTTTTTTTTTTTTTTTACTTTTTCTGTTATGTATACCCACACACTGAAATAACACCAAGCGAGGCGGTGGCGTTATGGACGAGCCTCCACTGGTCTGCGGCGTCCGGAAGTCTGTTAGCCCTGAGCTAGCTAGTGCCTCTCATCGCGGCATGGAAAAACACTGTGACGACTCTGAGATATATTCCAGCTACCAAAGGTTTTAAGAAGATATATTTTCACATCTTAAACATAAAGGGACGTGTTGGGATATGCTCGACATATGAACATATTTGATTGACAGCTGAAATGGGACGTGCTTTCAATGCATTCAGCGGACATCCCCACTGTGTCTCACAGCTGAGAGAATGGCTTAAGTTTTCATGATTTTGAAGCCTCATTTAATGCACTTGGCGATTTTTTTTTTTTTACTCATTCAAATTTGTTCGGCTTGTTAATAACACTCTTCTCTGTGGTGTCAAATTTACAAGACATTTTTATTTTCAATGTACAGGCCCTTTAATCTACAATGTTACAGGGTTGACGACAATCTGTAAGTACTGTATCTAGCGATCAGTGTAAAAGAGGAGGTGACCAATAATACATTATGTATTGCAACTTGCTATCAGTAAAAAAAATTGACAATGCCTATAATCAAGGCTCGGCAGACTCTAAAAATACATATTCTTCCATGTTGTCTTCATGACTTAAACAGGTTATTTGCATTGTTATACAGTATTTGTCATTTTGTTCTTATCTTTTTGACCAGACCAACAAATAATGCATGTCCCTCTAACCTGCATACTAAAAGATCCCCACAAAAACACATGGGAAAGAGATTTTTATACTGAAATCCCCAAAATACAGTCACACATTCCAAGAATCATTCTAAGAGACAAATATTCATAAAACATTCTACTGTCCACATTTTTTACATACTGTGAAACCTGTGGGGGGGGAACAATTGCACATTTGGGAGTTTTGAAGATATATGAACCTAATCTAAATGTAGAATAAACATTATCGAACAAAAAGGACATAGAATGCAAGAGAAATGCCAAAAGGATAACTTTGTTTTACTGCAAAAAAGGAAACAAGGTCAAATATGATGCAGAGCATCTATTCAAAATGATCATGCGCTTCATTGGTGCCAGCTACACAATATTTTAAGTGTGACATGACTGTCAATACCGTGTGCCAGGGAAACAATGCAAACTATATAAAGCTCAAGAGAAGACAGAAGTGAAAAGAGGGAGTGCAATCATCTAACTATAGTCACCAAATGTAAAGAAGCATCAGGAAAGATGGCTCTCTCTCCTGAAGGTGAATTTCATGGCACTAAAGGAAGACAAAGGAAGATCAGGGCCAAGTCCATTAGGGAGAGTGAAGAGGAGTCAAGCTAAATGAAGGTTTCATGGTGGGAGACATAGTAATAGGGAAAACACATCTAGAGGCATTTAGGAAGATGCATCCAGTAGTTTAAGACTGGATTGACAATGCAGTCTGAAATGAAAGGAAGTAGGGAATGAGATGGGGGTAGTGAAGGTGGCTTCAGGGAGGGAGGCTTGACAGGGGTAGCTTATTCATGCTGCCATATGGTCAGATTTTTAGTGAAGTTGCCCAATGCTGTTTTTTTCAGTTTTCAGTATGAAATTAAGGAATTGTTCTGTAAGCTCTGAAACTTGATCAATGGCTTTGTATATTTAAAAGAATAAAATAAAAATCAGTGTGTTGGTGATCTGCTGTGACAGTACTGCCATTAACTTGTTTTTAACCCTTTATATTACTATATTAATAATAAAAATAATAGATATCAAAATGACTGTAGTCATACTATTTTAACCCCAAAATTAGACTTTTACTTGAGCAACTTTCAATATGTGTCATCATTATTATACCTAGGAGGCGCCACGGTGGATTTCTCCGGGTACTCCGGTTTCCTCCCAGATCCCAAAAACATGCGTGGTAGGTTGATTGAAGACTCTAAATTGCCCTTAGGTGTGAATGTGTGTGCGAATGGTTGTTTGTTTCTATGTGCCCTACAATTGGCTGGCGACCAGTTCAAGGTGTACCCCGCCTCTCACCCAAAGATTGCTGGGATAGGCTCCAGCACGCCCGCGACCCTAGCGAGGATAAGCAGAACGGAAGATGAATGAATGAATGAATATTATACCTAGGACAACAATATAACTGTACAAGTATAATATACTTTTTAAAAATATTATTCAACTGACTTTTTCATTATGACCATAACCGTTCCTTGGGATTCGCTGGGGAAATCACAGGGATTTAACTGCTTTTGGTAGGCCACATGACATCAATGTGTTTAACAGTAAATACGGTTGGAGTACTGCAGTTCACAATTTTAGATTGGGCTACCTTTACGACAGACAGAGAATGGAACCCTTTACGTAAATATATCAACTGAGCACAAGAATACAAAGTTCTTTTGGAATGGATGCGGCAGGTTTACAAAGTTTACAAAGTTACAAAGTGGCCTAAAACGTAACCTAAAAATCTGTTGACTGATATCAAAAAATGCCTGCCACATGAATGGACAACAAATACAATGGAACTTTTTTTTTTTTTTTTTTTTTAATGGAAACCAAATGTACTTTTTGCTCAATACGAGAAATGTAATGGCACTGATCAGTCTTAATTCCTAATGATACTGAATATTTACCACACAAAAAACGTTTCCAATAACATCAGCAATCATTCCAATCAATTTAGTTTATGATTTGATTTGCTTTCTTCTTAAACACAGGTACACATGGTTGGCATTGGGTCATGAAACCTCATAGCCAATGTGGCTAAAAAGTAGGGCTGCACGATTGTGGCCAAAATAATAATCACAACTATTTTGACAAATGTTGTAATCATGATTATTAATTACGCTTATCCCTCATGTTATGGACAAATCTTTATTTTAATTGGACTACTTTTCAACAAACAAAATGTAACAGTTTTCAGTGCAAAATGAATCTTTAAATAAGAATAAATCCAACCCAAAAAAAATTCTACTTCAAGGACTAACTGAATAAATATGCTTTTATAAAGCGCAATCACGAATTGCGACTTAATGGAAGCCAATCGAGTTAATGCATAAAACGCAATAACATTAGGCTGTAAGCACTGCCTTTTCATTTGAAAATCCCAACCGTCAATATAGTGGATCATCAAGGACGGTATGTCTCTGTCGTTCTGCTTGACCATTGATCAGTTGTGAACTGTCACAAACTGCAAAGAACTCGACAGCTGTGATTTTCCCTCTCTATTTACTCCCTGCATTTTTTCATTGCGGTCAGGCCAGCCAAAAAGTCAAAGCAGCCGCTACAACGATTGTTAATAGTATAACCTGCCGGCCATACAAACCTCTATTGCCCGGTTCTTTTATTCTGGTCGAGGTAAAACTTCAATGATTCAATTTTAACAATTTATTCGAAAATACAAAGTCAAACAATAACGTTGGTGAAGGTTCAGCGCTGGGCTCTCCTCCACTTGGTTCAGAATAACGCCCATGGAAAACACAGCACAAAAGTTCTTGTCCGCTTGTTTTATGGCCAAAATTGCTTCCCGTCGTGACGTCATGCAGTCGCCGACCAAGCCTAGCTTTAGCCGAGTGCTTGGCACTGTGCATAGTGGGCATGGGGCGCTGCTGCCCTCGACTCAGGACGTTGTGAGCCGGTGGGGAGAATACTTCGAAGACCTCCTCAATTCCACCGACACGCCTTCCCATGAGGGAGCAGAGTCTGGGATCTCTGAGGCGGGCTCTCCTATCTCTGGGTTTGAGGTCACCGAAGTGGTTAAAAAGCTCCTCGGTGCCAAGGTGGATGAGATTCACCCGGAGTTCCTAAAGGGTCTGGATGTTATGGGGGTGTCCTGGTTGACACGCCTCTGCAACATCGCGTGGACATCGGGGACAGTGCTTCTGGATTGGCAGACTGGGGTGGTGGTCCCCCCTTTTTAAGAAGGGGGACCGGAAGGTGTGTTCCAACTACAGGGGGATCACACTCCTCAGCCTCCGAGGTAAGGTCTATTCAGGGGTGTTGGAGAGGAAGGTCCGTCGGGAAGTCGAATCTCAGATTCAGCAGGAGCAGTGTGGTTTTCTTCCTGGCCGTGGAACAGTGGATCAGCTCTCCACCCTCGGCAAGGTCCTCAAGGGTGCATGGGAGTTCGCCCAACCAGTCTACATGTGTTTTGTGGACTTAGAGAAGGTGTTCGACCGTGTCCCTCGGGGAGTCCTGTGGAGGGTGCTTCGGGAGAATGGGGTACCGAACCCCCTGATATGGGCTGTTCGGTCCCTGCACGACCGGAGTCAGAGTTTGGTCCGCATAGCCGGCATTAAGTCGTACTCCGCCAAGGCTGCCCTTTGTCACAGATTCTGTTCATAACTTTTATGGACAGAATTTACAAGGCGCAGCCGAGGGGGAGAGGGGGTCCGGTTTGGTGGCCTCAGTATTGCATCGCTGCTTTTTGCAGATGATGTGGTTCTGTTGACTTCATCAAGCCGTGACCTCCAACTCTCACTGGAGCAGTTCGCAGCCAAGTGTGAAGCGGCTGGGATGAGAAAAGGGTGGCGTGCCCTCTCCAGGTCGGGGATGAGATCCTGCCCCAAGTGGAGGAGTTCAAGTATCTTGGGGTTTTGTTCACGAGTGAGGGAAGAATGGAACGGGAGATCGACAGGCGGATTGGTAAAGCGTCTGCAGTGATGCAGACTTTGCATCGGTCCGTTGTGGAAGAAGCTAAGCCAAAAGGCGAAGCTCTCAATTTACCGGTCGATCTACGTTCCTACCCTCACCTATGGTCACGAGCTGTGGGTCGTGACCGAAAGAACAAGATCCCGGCTACAAGCGGCCGAAATGAGTTTCCTCCTCAGGGTGTCCGGGCTCTCCCTTAGAGATAGGGTGAGAAGCTCGGTCATCCGGGAGGATCTTAGAGTAGAGTCGCTGCTCCTCCACATCGAGAGGAGCCAGATGAGGTGGCTGGGCATCTGATTCGGATGCCACCCGGACGCCTCCCTGGTGAGGTGTTCCGGGCATGTCCCACCAGGAGGAGACCCCGGGGACGACCCAGGACACCCTGGAGAGATTACGCCATTCGGCTAGCCTGGGAACGCCTCGGGATCCCCCCAGAAGAGCTGGATGAAGTGGCTGGGGAGAGGGAAGTCTAGGCGTCCCTGCTAAAGCTACTGTCCCCGCAACCTGACCCGGATATGCGGTAGAAAATGGATGGATGGATGATTATTTGCTAAAAACAATACATTTTATCAGTTTTAACATTCAATATCTTGTCTTTGTAGTGTATTCAATTAAATATAGGTTGAACATGATTTGCAAACCATTGCATTCTGTTTTTATTTATGTTTAACACAACGTCCAAACTTGACCTCCACGATGGTGGCCATCAAGCTATCTATTTACCCTGTGAGAGAGGCACGTATACAATAATTCACCAACTGCAAAATTATATTTTGTACTTGTTTTTTTTTTTTTTATTTGCTGCGGTTTTTTTCTATATGGAATGCTGGTGTTTCATTGTTATGTTTTGAAGTGCAGGGTTTCATTTCGTTATTTCAAAATGACTAAGATACTCGGATGAAAATAAAAATATTTACACTTATGTACACTTATGGATGTGCTAACCAGTCGCCCACCGTGTCGTATTCTCTAGCATTTTAGACATAAAAACATCTTTAAAACAGACTTTAAAACATCAATGACCTCTAGGGGGCATTCAAGGATTGGCTACTGACAAGGTTTAGGTCAAATCAACATTACAACATGACAGAAATAATGGGTGCTAACTTACTGAAATCAAATTACTTTATTGCTCTAACTTTCTCAAAGCCCTGGCTAAATGGATGGGTGTTATCTAGAGTTTGCGTCGGTTTGGTGTACCTTTTTTTTTTTCTTCCATGCTGCGTTGCTTGAACGCGCCGTGCTCCTCCTCGTGTACATTCTTCAGATGCCCGATCAAATTTGTTGTGTTGAAGCATTAAAATGACGATCCCCACGACATACTTCAGTTGTGCACAGACTGCAAAAAACGTACGTGTTGTTTGTCTGAGACACCACAAGATAGTCCCACACCGACGACCTGTTTTTTTAACTGACAAGATTGAAAAAACTTTATTGGCCGTCAGATAGTTACAGTACTATGCCACAAGACGTGATAGGGCGGGAAAAAAACAAACTAGCTTTTGGATTCATACGTGACGGCAACGCAGAGTAAATGTCTTTTGCGGAGCCGATTGATGATGTCATTGATTGGATCGGCGAATTATGACATGAAAGCCAATCGGCTTTTCGAGCATTGACTGGTTTTGCTCTTTCCCTTTCTGTATTTTGGAAAGCTCAGTTTGAAAATAGGTTCCCCAAGATGGCATTGTAGCCTGTTCTCTATTTGCATTATTATTGTAATGCAATGCTGGCATGTACAGTCTTGGACAGAATTTTTTTTTTTAAATATATCCGTCTATCCATTTTCTGTAACCATTGGGCCACGGGTGCCCTGCTAACCTTATGAATCCATCCATCCATTTTCAAAACCGCTTATCCTGCTTAGGGCCGACCAAAACAATTTAACCTTAAACAATGGAAACAAAGTATTGACATTGCCCTGACATTGGAACATTGCTCAATATACAGTATAATAAAAGCTGTCCCCAATCTTTTTAGCGCCACTGACCATTTTTACATGAAGACATTATGAAGGCATAGAGACAAAAACAAATGATTAAAAATATCACTCAGAATTACGCTTCAATGAGATGGTCTTATTATATCGCCACAGCACAGCGTGTTGTTGTAAGACGCCGCAAAAATCATCTGCCTACAAACAATGACAGTATGCCTTTTTGTTTCGCTGTGGCTATTTAATTTGTCCTTTTATTGTATTTGAAGGTACAGTGGTGTGAAAAAGTGTTTGCCCGTTCCTGATTTCTTACTTTTTTGTATGTCACACTTCTGTCCTGAGTCTAGCCTCCACTACTCTTTCCCATAACTTCATTGTGTGGCTCATCAACTTTATTCCTCTATAGTTCTCACAGCTCTGCACATCACCCTTGTTCTTAAAAATGGGCACCAGCACACTTTTCCTCCATTCCTCAGGCATCTTCTCACGCGCTAGAATTCTATTGAACAAGCTGGTCAAAAACTCCACAGCCACCTCTCCTAGATGCTTCCATACCTCCACAGGAATGTGGAGAACCAACTGCCTTTCCATTTTTTATCCTCTTTCATTTTGTATCCTTTCTAACTTCCCCCTTACTAATGATTGCCACTTCTTGGTCCACCACACTTGCCTCTTATACTCTCCCTTCTCTCTCATTTTCCTCATTCATCAACTCCTCGAAGTATTCTTTCCATCTATCTAGCACACTACTGGCACCAGTCAACATATTTCCATCTCTATCCTTAATCACCCTAACCTGCTGCACATCCTTCCCATCTCTATCCCTCTGTCTGGCCAACCTGTATAGATCATTTTTTCTCTCTTTAGTGTCCAACCTGGCATACATGTCATCATATGCCTCTTGTTTGGCCTTTGCCACCTCAACCTTTGCCCTATGTCGCATCTCAATGTATTCCTTTAGCCTCTCCTCAGTCCTCTCAGTGTCCCACTTCTTCTGAGCTAACCTTTTTCTTTGTATGATTTCCTGTACTGTGAGATTCAAAAGCAGTTTCCAAAACCCTTCTTGTTTGATTAAAATGGCTTAACTTTAATCATCATGATGCTTCGCCATGGCCAAAGTCTGTTTAAGCAGGTCTCTGTGCCGAAAAATGCGTACTCTACGCTGGCTGGCAACATTTTCTACTACAAGCTAGTTAGCGTCGCTGCTACTTAGCGGTAGCTCTCATCAATCGTCTGCCACGATGTGTTTAATGAATCTTGCATAACTTTAGCCAATTCATCTGCCGCAGTTCCAGTCTGGCCTGAACTTTCGTGCAGCTTCTCCACATGGGATGCTTCGTACCAATTCTTGTATCAGTGGAGACGGTTCGATTATACAGTGGGTACCGAAAGTATTCATCCATCCATCCATCCATTTTCTGAGCCGCTTCTCCTCACTAGGGTCGCGGGGCCGAAAGTATTCAGACCCCCTTAAATTGTTCACTCTTTGTTGTATTGCAGCTATTTGCTAAACTCATTTAAGCTACTTTTTTCCCCTCAATGTGCACACAGCTAAAAAACGGAATTGTTGAATTTTTTGCAGATTTATTTAAAAAGAAAAACTGAAATATAACACAGCCATAAGTATTCAGACCCTTTGCTCAGTATTTAGTAGAAGCACCCTTTTGAGCTAATACAGCCATGAGTCTTTTTAGGAATGATGCAACAAGTTTTTCACACCTGGTTTGGGGATCCTCTGTCATTCCGCCTTGCAGATCCTCTCCAGTTCTGTCAGGTTGGATGGTGAACGTTGGTAGACAGCCATTTTCAGGTTTCTCCACTGATGCTTAATTGGGTTTCAGTCAGGGTTCTGGCTGGACCATTTAAGAACAGTCACAGAGTTGTTCTAAAGCCACTCCTTAGTTATTTTAGCTGTGTGCTTAGGGTCATTGTCTTGTTGGAAGGTGAACCTTCAGCCCAGTCTGAGGTCCTGAGCAATCTGGAGAAGGTTTTCGTCCAGGATATCCCTGTACTTGGCCGCATTCATCTTTGCTTTGATTGCAACCAGTCGTCCTGTCTTTGCAGCTCAAAAACACCCCCACAGCATGATGCTGCCACCACCATGCTTCACTGTTAGGACTGTAATGGAAAGGTGATGAGCAGTGCCTGCTTTTCTCCACACATACCGCTTAGAATTAAGGCCAAAAAGTTCTATCTTAGTCCAGAGAATCTTATTTCTCACCATCGTGGGGTCCTTCAGGTGTTTTTTTTTAGCAAACTCCATGCGGGCTTTCGTGTGTCTTGCACTGAGGAGAGGCTTCCGTCGGACCAATCTGCCATAAAGTGATGGTTGACTTTCTAGAACTTAATCCCATCACCCGAATGCATCTCTGAAGCTCAGCCACAGTGATCTTTGGGTTCTTCTTTACCTCTCTCACCAAGGCTCTTCTCCCCTGATTGCTTAGTTTGGCCGGACGGCCAGCTCACGGAAGGGTTCTGGTCGTCCCAAACGTCTTCCATATAAAGATTATGGAGGCCACTGCGCTCTGAGGAACCTTAAGTGCAGCAGAATTCTTTTTGTAACCTTGGCCAGATCTGTGCCTTTCCACAATTCTGTTTCTGAGCTCTTCAGGCAGTTCCTTTGACCTTATGACTGTGATTTCAGTTTTTCTTTTTTTAATAAATCTGCAAATTCAGGTTTTTTTCAGTCAATATGGAGTCCTTTGTGTACATTAATGAGGAAAAAAAATGAAAAATGATTTTTGCAAATGGCTGCAATATAACAAAGACTGAAAAATTAAAGAGGGTCTGAATACTTTCCGTACCCACTTTATGTTACGTATTACACATTAGGGCTACTGTACAACTGTGCATGAGTTGTAGCTGTAGCGAAGAACTACGTTAACTCACAATGGTTTTCTGAAGTGTTACTGAGCCAACATGGCAATATCCTTTACACATTGATACCGGTTTTGCCGTCTCTGAGGAATTGAAGGTCACGGGCATTCATTGTTGGTTTTTGTCCTTGCTGCTTAATTGCAGAGATTTTTCCAGATTCTCTGAATCTTTTGATGATAGTATGGACCTTAGATGATGACATCTCTAAACTCAACTGTACATTGAGAACAACATTTCTTAAACTGTTGGACTGTTTGCTCTCACAGTGGTGAGCCTCGCCTCATCCTTGCTTGTGAACAACGGAGCCTTTCGGGGATGCTCCTTTTACACCCAAACATGACATTCACCTGTTTCCAATTAACTTCTTCACCTGTGGGATGTTCCAAACAAGTGTTTTTTTTTTTTTTTTTAGCATTCCTCAACTTTCCCACTCTTGTGTTGCCCCTCTCCCATCTGTTCATTTTCCTTAATTGCTTCATCGCCATAGTATATTACATACCAAAATCCCCGTGAAGCCATCCATCCATCCATTTTCTGAGCCGCTTCTCCTCACCAGAGTCGCGGGCGTGCTGATATCCCAGCTATCATCGGGCAGGAGGCGGGGTACACCCTGAACTGGTTGCCAGCCAATCGCAGGTCACATACAAACAAACAATCATTTGCACTCACATTCACACCTACGGGCAATTTAGAGTCCCCAATTAATGCATGTTTTTGGGATGTGGGAGGAAACTGGAGTGCCCGGAAAAAACCCACACAGGCACGGGGAGAACATGCAAACTCCACACAGGCAGGGCCGGGGATTGAACCCCGCTCCTCAGAACTGTGAGGCTGACGCTCTAACCAGTCGGCCACCGTGAAGCGACGGTCTTAAATAGGATTTTCCCTAACTCCACTAAATCCATAGGGAATTTCATTTGCCATTCTACTGGAGGTCATTCCCAACAGACTATGCCAAAGTCTCATTGATAGTGTAGTAGTTCACATATCGGAATTTCATGCCCGCTGGAGTAATTCCCAATAAATCAACTCTTCACATTCACCTTACGACTGATTGTCGAACTGTCGAGTGTGTCGTCTACCTTTTGCCCAAAAGTAGCAGGGAAAAAGGCTCAAACCCACACCCTGACCCTGAAAAGGGAAAAGAGGACAAGGACTGCCAGCCATTGCTTTGCAATGCCTCGTGTGTATTTACCATACGCCATCGATCTGCGCATTTCAATGACATCAGGCTTTAATTTACAGGGTGCGCCCAGCCAGCTTGCTCACACCAAGGCCACATTGGCAGAAATCAGATATTCACATATTGTATAAATGAGGCATGATTCAGATCTGATCTTTTTTTTTTTTTTTTTTTACATACACTGTCGTAATGCATATTTGAACAGGGTAACATGGGAGCAAAAAATCCTGATTGGTTCCCTTGAATCATGTAGTGTAAATGCCTAAGTCTGAAATTATTTTAAACAGTGATAAGTGATAAGTGTCTCGCAATCCAAGCATCATGAGTCAAAATTTATGAGAAAGTTGAACATAATGCAGGTGGACCTCACGCAAACACCAATTTACCATGTGTTGCAGGAATGAGTCATCCCAATCCAGCTGTCCACAGGGTATGCATCTGATTAGCATACCCACACTCACAGCAAGAATAACTGTAAATATTGAAAATAGACCAACAGTAATACTATCAATTCAAGTATGAAGATAACTGGGCTTTACACGATCAGGATTTTTGGGGCCGATCACCGATCAGTGAGTTTATAAAAACAATAACCGATCCGATCACAAGATTTACAATAAATAATGTATCTTTGTTACTCTATTTATGCCAGTGAGGCATAGTGACAGACAAAACAAATAAATGGTCTTCTACGAGATGGCAGGAAGTAAACAGTAATTAATGGTATATCATAACGGTTGGAAATCACTCCTCTCGTCAGATCGTGTATTCTAATCAGTCATGTCAAACCAAAATTACATGACAGAAATAATGGGTGCTAACTTCTTCTTTTCCTTTCGGCTTGTCCCTTTAGGGGTGGCCACAGGGCGTCATCCTTTTCCATGTAAGCCTGTCCTCATGTCTTCCCTCACGACATCCATCAACCTTCTCTTTGGTCTTCCTCTAGCTCTCTTGCCTGGCAGCTCCACCCCTCACATTGATGCACATATATTCTGTCTTACTTCGGCTAATCTTCATTCCTCTGCTTTCCAGTGCATGCCTCCATCTTTCTAACTGTTCCTCTACCTGCTCCCTGCTTTCACTGCAGATCACAATGTCATCTGCAAACATCATGGTCCACGGGGATTCCAGTGTAACCTCATCTGTCAGCCTATCCATCACCACTGAAAACAGGAAGGGGCTCAGGGCTGATCCCTGATGCAGTCCCACCTCCACCTTAAATTCTACTTTCACACCTACACCACACCTCACCACTGTTCTGCTGCCCTCGTACATGTCCTGTATTATACTAACATACTTCTCTGCCACTCCAGACTTCCGCATGCAGTACCACAGTTCTTCTCTGGGTACTCTGTCATAGGCTTTCTCTAGATCTACAAAGACACAATGTAGCTCCTTCTGAACTTCTCTGTACTTTTCCATCAACATCCTCAAGGCAAATAATGCATCTGTGGTACACTTTCAAGACATGAAACCATACTGTTGCTCGCAAATACTCACTTCTGTCCTGAGTCGAGCCTCACTACTCTCTCCCATAACTTCATTGTGTGGCTCATTAACTTAATTCCTCTATAGTTCCCACAGCTCTGCACATCACTCTTGTTCTTAAAAATGGGCACCAGCACACTTTTCGTCCATTCCTCAAGCATCTTCTCACGCGCTAGAATTCTATTGAACAAGCTGGTCAAAAACAGCCAACTCTCCTAGATGATTCCATTCCTCCACAGGAATGTCATCAACTGCCTTTCCATTGTTCATCCTCTTTAATGCCTTTCTAACTTCCCCCTTACTAATCATTGCCACTTCTTGGTCCACCACACTTCCCTCTTATACTCTCCCTTCTCTCTCATTTTCCTCATTCATCAACTCCTCGAAGTATTCTTTCCATCTATCTAGCACACTACTGGCACCAGTCAACATATTTCCATCTCTATCCTTAATCACCCTAACCTGCTGCACATTCTTCCCATCTCTATCCCTCTGTCTGGCCAACCTGTATAGATCATTTTCTCCTTCTTTAGTGTCTAACCTGGCATGCCTCTTGTTTGGCCTTTGCCACATTTGCCCTGTCTGATATCAATGTATTCCTTTCGCCTCTCCTCGGTCCTCTCAGTGTCCCACTTCTTCTGAGCTAACCTTTTTCGTTGTATGATTTCCTGTACTGTGAGATTCCACCACCAAGTCTCCTTCTCTCCTTTCCTGCCAGAAGATACACCAAGTACTCTCTTGCCTGCCTCTCTGATCACCTTGGCTGCAGTGGTCCAGTCTTCTGGAAGCTCCTCTTGTCCACCGAGAGCCTGTCTCACCTCTTCTCGAAAAGCTTCAAAACACTCGTCCTGTCTCAGTTTCGACCACATGGTTCTCTGCTCTGCCTTTGTCTTCCTAATCTTCCTCCCCACCAACAGAGTCATCTTACACACCACCATCCTATGCTGTCTAGCCACACTCTCCCCTACCACTAACTTACAGTCAGTAACCTCCTTCAGTGTACATCGTCTGCACAAAATGTAATCCACCTGCGTGCTTCTACCTCCGCTCTTGTAGGTCACCCTGTGTTCCTGCCTCTTCTAGAAAAAAGTGTTCACTACAACCATTTGCATCCTTTTTGCAAAGTCTGCCACCATGTGTCCCTTCAAATTCCTTTCCTGGATGCCGTAATTACCCATCACTTCTTCATCACCCCTATTTCCTTCACCAACATGTCCATTACAATCTGCACCAATCACGACTCTCTCTCTGTCTGGGATGCTCAGGACTACTTCGTCTAGCTCCTTCCAGAATTTCTCTTTCACCTCTAGGTCACATCCTAACTGTGGGGCATAGTCACTAATCACATTATACATAAAACCCTCAATTTCAAGTTTCAGCCTCATCACCTGATCTGATACTCTTTTCACCTCCAATACATTCTTAGCCAACTCTTCTTTTAAAATAACCCTGACTCCATTTCTCTTCTCATCTACACCATGGTAAAATCATTTAAACCCTGCCCCTAAACTTCTAGCCTTACTGCCTTTCCACCTGGTCTCCTGGACACACAATATATCAACCTTTCTCCTAATCATCATGTCAACCAACTCCCAAGATTTTCCTGTCAAAGTCCCCACATTCAGTTCTCGGCTCTGTGCTTTCCTCTTCTCTTTCTGCCGAAGAACCTACTTTCCACCTCTTCTTGTTCGACTTCGACCCACAGTTGCTGAATTGCCACCGGCGCTGTATACCTGCAGAGCGCCGGTGGCGGACGTTGTTAACCCGCGCCACGACCGATCCGGTGTGGAATTCTTTGGATGAACGCTCATATTTATTTGGCAAAGTTTTAAGCCGGATGCCCTTCCTGACGCAACCCTCTGCATTTATCCAGGCTTGGGACCAGCCTACAGTTTGCACTGGCTTGTGCCCCCCATAGGGCTGCATTTGGCCCCCATAGGGTTGCATTTGCTAACTTACTGTAATTACTTTATTTTTAATTAAATGACTTCACCCATACCGAAACTTTAGAGCATGATTCGACAGAACGGTGGCATGTTTACGTCCAACCGTTCGTGCCACCGCTAGCTTGCTAGGCTACATAACATTTTATTGCCTGCTTTTGAGCCATATCATATTAAAAGTATGTGAACATACCTCAATCAAGCCTTAAACGAACATCCTTTCCTGTCCTGAGCATCGGTGACCACCAACACACGTTTTCCCCCATTTTGTCCTTCTAATACAGTTGGTGCGATCCACTCGTGTTGTCGTCACCACGGTAACGAGTGTATCCGGTCGCATTTGAGTTGACAAGATAAAGCCCAATGATCGTAAAAAATGCTTGGGAATCGGAATTACAGTAGTCTGACATAGTGCAATCGTGAAAGAGCAAATTTGTCTTGTAGTCTGATCCGGGCATTACGTGTTGCCTGTCTCAGACGTGTTGTCTGTCCAACACCGCCAACATTTTTATATATTTTTTTAAATAACTTCATTGGCCGTCAGATATTTACCGTGCTAGTCAAAAGACTAAGGCTAAAAATAAACTAGCTTTTGGATTAAAATATACTGTGCATGTGGCAACGCGGAGTAAATGTCTTTTGCGGAGCCGATCAATGATCGGCGAATTATGACATTAAAGCCGATCAGCATAAAATGCAAAATATCGGCTGATACCGATCGCCCGATAAAATCGGTGTAAAGTCTAAAGATGATTACCATTACTTTAGTTACAGAGATTATCAATATTGAGTACATGCAGTTCAGAATCCTAGTTTGAGGGATTGCCGTTAAAGCAATATGCTCTTCCTTGTGTCATGCAGTTCAATGTTGTGTGAATCACGAGCAAATACTATCCATCCATTTTCCAAACCGCTTATCCTCACTAGGGTCACAGGCGTGCTGGAGCCTATCCCAGCTATCTTTGGGCGAGAGGCGGGGTACACCCTGAACTGGTCACCAGCCAATCGCAGGGCACATATAAACAACCAACCATTCGTACTCACATCCACACTTACGGCAAATTTAGAATCTTCAGTTAACCCACCATGCATGTTTTTGGAATGTGGGAGGAAACCGGAGTACCCGGAGAAAACCCATGCAGGCATGGGGAGAACATGCAAACTCCACACAGGCGAGACCGGATTTGAACCCAGGTCTTCAGAACTGTGAGGCAGATGTGCAAGTCGGCCACAATGCCGCCAGCAAATACTTTTTCACTCTTAATTAAAAATGTGTCATGTGCAGAGGTAAGAAAAATATATTTTTACTTCTTTACTCATTCACTTCTTTGACCTGAACTAATGTATGTCCGTAAGCACCAAATGACTCAGCTATTGTCACAAACACTCGGGCTGGCTAATTAATCGGGTTTTTGGGTCAGGCTGATAATTTGACTGTTTTTTTAACTGGAAAAAGAAAAAGATTTGTTTTCGCCGTCGCGGCTTCTGTGCTTCGATGGCCGCAAACAGATGGGCTCTTTTTTTTTTAAAGAGCATCAGCCACAGCTTTGGGACCCTGCCCTGTTCAAGGCTCAGGTTGAAGATGCGCTGCAGAGGGTCTCCCAGCTGCAGTGCGTAGGCCTACAGCAGTCACATGGATACTCCATCTGGAACTGCCACTCGTGTTCAATACTTTTTCCCTGTGTCGTTTCACATGTTTACACACAACTTAATTTCTGATCTTATTTGTTCAACTTACTTTGCATGTATGGATTACTTGGTTTGTTCCCAACATCTGGTGAAATTTTTTAGGTTTTACTTATTTCAGCCGCTGTAAGTACTGGTAGTAGTTAGGTTATCACAGGTGTGCTGGAGCCTATCCCAGCTGACTCTGGGCGAGAGACAGGGTACACCCTGAACTGGTCACCAGTCAATCGAAGGGTACACATAAACAAACAACCATTCTCACTCACATTCACACCTACGGGCAATTTAGAGTCTGGAATTAACCGACCATGCATGTTTTTGGGATGTGGGAGGAAACCAGAATACCTGGAAAAAACCCACGCAGGCACAGGGAGAACATGCAAACTCCACACAGGCGAGGCCGGATTTGAACCCGGGTCATCAGAACTACGAGGCAGATATGCTAACCAGTCGCCCATCGTGCCGCCAGCAGTGAATTATATAAACAAAATATACAACTAGATGTTGTCTCTTGATGTCTTTATGAATTGTCTTTTTTGAAAGCATTTTATGCCTGGATCAGACAAGACAAATTTGGTCTTTCCCAATTGCACTATGTCAGACTACTGCCATCAAATCTTGCGGTTATTCATTCAGACAGTGGGAACACAACACAACATTTATTCCAATAGCACCGCAACCCATCTTTTACGATCACTGGGCCTTCGCTTGTCGAATCAAACACTGTTGGAGAGGTGGAAGCAGAAAACGTGTTACCGGTCAACGCGACCGGATACATTCGTTACCAGGGTGACGACAACAACAATGCACTGCGCCAATGTATTGTTTCTGTGTGAGTGTGGGAGTAGAAAATGAGAAAAAACGTTTGTGGAACAAAATGAGGGAAAAATACAATGCACAATATTTTTTTTCGAGAATCGTCATCATGATGTACGTGTGCGCAATAGTCACATCTCAGGGTCTGCTGCAATGTTGGGGTTATGGAATGTACAGTGAATCAACTGTATTCAATATATAATATTACATACATATAATAATATTAAAAGTGCTGTGTAGAGGGACCTGTTTGGACATGCTAATACAAAGAATGTACGCCTGGTTTATTTCCTATTTCTCTCTTGAGAATGGAACTAGGCAGTCACGCAGCAGCTGCGTGAGTGTGTGAGGTGCGTTCAGGGACATTGTGTAAATGAGAGTGTATATGTTATTTTGTAATACAGTACATAATTGTAAAAATGTATTACTAAGACGTTCCTGTCATACTGTGCTGCATGTGTTTGTTCGAACATTAATGACATTCAAGCAACAGGTTTTTCACTCATGTTTTTGAGATTGAAGGGTGAAAGCTGCAGCTGGCTCCAAGTGATGATTGAATGGATGGCAACAATGGGGAAATGAAATGCCAGTATTTTGAGGGTAATAGCCTGTCAGCAACATACGGTATTGAGGGGGGAAAAAGAACTATGAACAAGTTCGTTTTTGGAACGGTAAACTTAGTTCAAAATTTTGCATTATGAACTATGAACTGAACTAGTTAATTTTTTGAATAATGAAATTAACTTTGAACTAGTTCATGGAGAAAATGAACTTTCCCAACACTGATCCTGTATTATTTCACATCGCAATATCTATCGCAGGTTTAAAAGAAGAAAAAAAATAACCGAGGTGGAGGATGGACATAAAGCATATAGAAATTTTGCACATAATTTGTGACTTTGACACCGAATATAGTGGAGGAAATAATTTATTTGATCACTCATTGATTCTGAAGTTAACCCACTGACAATGATATGAGCAGTCTATAATTTTCATGGTAGGTTTATGTTAACTGTGAGAGACAGAATATGTAAAAGACAATCCAGAAAATACATACAAAAATGTATTTGCATTTCATTAAGTTAGTTCATTAGATCTAGGGCTGTCAATAGCTAATCTTTTTAGAATCGATTATCCTACTGATATTTCATAGACTACTCAAGCAATCAGCGCCCCACCGCACAGAATTTGAGACTACAAAAGTAGCCTTTGCTAAATGGTTAGCATTCGTGATTAGCATTAGCGCACATTACATTTTAGGTTTAAAAAAAACCAAAAACCCGCTTACGACAATTCAGCTCACTCATATATCATGTTATATGTATTTTATACATCTTATAGTGTCTTAAATGACATAGATTCTCCTCTGTCGTTTTTTGCAATGATTTTCACTGGTCCAACAGTGCGTCCATCTGCATCAAATGTCTGTGCAGTAAACATGGACAGTGGCCAGATGGTTCCGGGCGGTACAAATATACTTTTATTAATATATTTTTTTCCCTCGAGGCGGAAATGTTTGCGTCGACCAATTTTTGTGGTCGACTTAGCTGAGCATCGTTCTGCTGGGGGACTTCAATGCTCACGTGGGCAATGACAGTCAGACCTGGAAGGGCGTGATTGGGAGGAACGGCCCCCCTGAACAGAACCCGAGCGGTGTTCTGTTATTGGACTTCTGTGCTCATCACGGATTGTCCATAATGAACACCATGTTCAAGCATAAGGGTGTCCACACGTGCACTTGGCACCAGGATACCCTAGGTCGCAGTTCGATGATCGACTTTGTGGTCGTGTCATCGGACTTGCGGCCGCATGTCTTGGACACTTGGGTAAAGAGAGGGGCGGAGCTGTCAACTGATCACCACCTAGTGGTGAGTTGGCTCCGATGGAGGGGGAAGATGCCGGTCCGGCGTGGCAGGCCCAAACGTATTGTGAGGGTCCCCTGTCAGAAGGAGTTTCAACTCCCACCTCTGACAGAACTTTGCTCATGTTCCCAGGGAGGCGGGGGACATGTTCCGCGCCTCCATTGCTGAGGCGGGCGACCGGAGCTGTGGCCGTAAAGTGGTTGGTGCCTGTCGTGGCGGAAATCCCCGAACCCGTTGGTGGACACCAACGGTGAGGGATGCCGTCAAGCTGAAGGAGTCCTATCGGGCGATTTTGGCCTGTGGGACTCCTGAGGCATCTGATGGGTACCGGCTGGCCAAGCGGAATGCAGCTTTGGTGGTCACTGAAGCAAAAACTAGGGCATGGGAGGAGTTCGATGAGGCCATGGAGAAAGACTTCCGGAGGGGGAAGCAGTGCACCACCAACACTGTGTATAGTGGGGATGGGGGCTCTGCTGACCTCGACTCGGGACGTTGTGAGCCGGTGGGGAGAATACTTCGAAGACCTCCTCAATTCCACCGACACGCCTTCCCATGAGGGAGCATAGTCTGGGTTCTCTGAGGCGGGCTCTCCTATCTCTGGGATTGAGGTCACCGAGGTGGTTAAAAAGCTCCTCGATGGCAAGGCCCCGGGGGTGGATGAGATTCGCCCGGAGTTCCTCAAGGCTCTGGATGTTGTAGGACTGTCCTGGTTGACACGCCTCTGCAACATCGCGTGGACATCGGGGACAGTGCCTCTGGATTGGTAGACTGGGGTGGTGGTCCCCCTTTTTAAGAAAGGGGACCGGAGGGTGTGTTCCAATTACAGGGGGATCACACTCCTCAGTCTCCCTGGTAAGGTCTATTCAGGGGTGCTGGAGAGGAGGGTCCGTCGGGAAGTCGAATCTCAGATTCAGGAGGAGCAGTGTGGTTTTCGTCCTGGCCGTGAACAGTGGACCACCTCTATACCCTTGGCAGGGTCCTCGAGGGTGCATGGAAGTTCGCCCAACCAGTCTACATGTGTTTTGTGGACTTGGAGAAGGCGTTCGACCGTCTCCCTCTGGGGGTGCTTCGGGAGTATGGGGTACCGAACCCCCTGATACGGGCTGTTCGGTCCCTGTACGATCGGAGTCAGAGTTTGGTCCGCATATCCGGCAGTAAGTCGAACTCGTTTCCGGTGAGGGTTGGAGTCCGCCAAGGCTGCCCTTTGTCACCGATTCTGTTCATAACATTTATGGACAGAATTTCTAGGCGCAGCCGAGGCGTAGAGGGGGTCCGGTTTGGTGGCCTCAGTATTGCATCTCTGCTTTTTGCAGATGATGTGGTTCTGCTGGCTTCATCAAGCCGTGACCTCCAACTCTCACTGGAGCAGTTCGCAGCCGAGTGTGAAGCGGATGGGATGAGAATCAGCACCTCCAAATCTGACACCATGGTCTTCAGTCAGAAAAGGGTGGCGTGCCCTCTCCAGGTTGGGGATGAGATCCTGCCCCAAGTGGAGGAGTTCAAGTATCTTGGGGTCTTGTTCACGAGTGAGGGAAGAATGGAACGGGAGATCGACAGGCGGATCGCTGCAGCGTCTGCAGTGATGCGGACTTTGTATCGATCCGTTGTGGTAAAAAAGGAGCTAAACTGAAAGGCGAAGCTCTCGATTTACCGGTTGATCTACGTTCCTACCCTCACCTATGGTCACGAGCTGTGGGTCGTGACCGAAAGAACAAGATCCCGGATACAAGCGGCCAAATTGAGTTTCCTCCGCAGGGTGTCCGGGCTCTCCCTTAGAGATAAGGTGAGAAGCTCGATCATCCGGGAGGATCTCAGAGTAGAGCCGCTGCTCCTCCACATCGATAGGACCCTGATGAGGTGGCTGGGGCATCTGATTAAGATGCCTCCCGGATGCCTCCCTGGTGAGGTGTTCCGGGCACATCCCACCGGGAGGAGACCCCAGGGACGACCCAGGACACGCTGGAGAGACTAAATCCTTCGGCTGGCCTGGGAACGCCTCGGGATCCCCCCGGAAGAGCTGGATGAAGTGGCTGGGGAGAGGGAAGTCTGGGCGTCCCTAAAGCTACTGCCCCCGCGACCCGACCTCGGATAAGCGGTAGATAATGGATAAATGGATGGCATGTTTTTGGGATGTTGGAGGGATGTCCCCCGGTTTCAAAAGCCTACATCTGTGGCTGCTCCTCTACTTGCCTGCTGCTGCTTGCTTACTTCACCTTTTCAACCAACCCCCTCCAGGCTCCAGCGAACATATCTGTGATTTTGAAATTATTCAATTTCTTTGAAAACAAAAACGAAAAAACAGTTTGGGTTCTCACTTAGTTGCATGGCAGTGCTCCTGAGGCCGAGCCCCCCCCCCGGGCTGGATGACTGGTTGGCGTTGGGGCTCCCCTCTCATGGCCCGCAGCTGCTCCCTGGGTTCCCCCCCTTATCGTTCCCTTGTCGGGCGCCCCTATCCACCGTCCTTTCCAACAAACAAGGGACACTCTCCCGCCCTTGGCTGCATCGCATCTGGCTCTCCTGGGAGTGGGGGGTTTTGCTGGGGGGTGGCATTGGGTCCCCGCCCTGGGTCCCTCGGTGTAGGACATGTCCCGTCCACCGGGCTGCTCTCGGGTGGACCCCTGGGCCCGATCCCACTCCTCAATTATTGGGTGGGGTCCTCATCCTCCGCGGTGCGGGCACATTAATTACAGGACACTTCTGTCAGTCTTTGTGCATGTAAAACGGTGTCAAATTAATTTGCATGTATCCGCAGACACACAGCCCTGGGACTCTTTCACTGGGTGTGGGGCCACGCACTTATTGCGACAAATAACTCATGAATATGCAAATCGCTTGTGTATCCCCTCACTTATACTCTCGTCCTGTAGACTTTTATAATTTACATAGTGAATCCCACCACATTCAGTTGTACAGCCAGGTTCATGACCCTTGTCCTGCATGATTCTTCTCCTGTCCTGTCCTGTTCTATCTTGTTCTATCAACAGTGCTCCCATCCTACGCCACCCCTACCTCTCCCTCCAGTTTGTGGTGGAGGTTGACGCCTCAGACATTGGGGCAGGGGCCGTCCTCTCGCAGCAGGACCCCACATCCCAGAAACTTCAACCCTGTCCCCTGCCGAGAGGAATTACAACATTGGCAACCGTGAGCTGCTGGCCATAATTTGGGCATTGGAGGAATGGCGGCACTGGCTGGAGGGGACTGAAGTACCGTTTATCATCTGGACTGATCACAAGAACCTTGCTTACCTCCGTTCCGCCAAACCCCTTAACCCTCGATTAACTCGCTGGGCCCTCTTGCTGAGCCGATTTAATTTCAGCCTTTCCTTCCGAACTGGATCCCGCAATAGCTAACCTGACGCCCTATCCCGCATATACTCACCCCCCTCCAGCCCTGTAGAACATGAAACCATCCTCCCTTCCTTCTGCTTCGTTGGTGCAGCCACGTGGAAAATAGAACGAATAGTCAAACGCGCTCAAAAGACTCACCCTGACCCCAAGACCGGAGCTCCAAACTGTCTATTCGTGCCCAATTCCGCACGCTCTTACGTCTTTCAGTGGGCCCACAACTCCAAGCACACGTGTCATCACAGCATCAACCGCACTATCCCATTCATCCAGCAACATTTCTGGTGGCCCAGCCTGGTCAAAGACACCCGGGAATTCATCCAAACCTGCTCCGTCTGCGCCCGAGGGAAGGCTTCACACCTGCCTCCAGCTGGTCTGCTCGGGCCCTTACCCAACACAAGCCGCCCTTGGTGCCACATCGTTTTGGATTTCATCACCGGCCTGTCCCCTTCTGAAGTTAACACTATAATTTTCACTGTTGTCGATCGATTTTCTAAATATGTCCATTATATACCCCTTCCCAAGCTACCCTCTGCTTTTGAAACTGCTCACCTCCTTGTTCATCATGTCTTCAAACTCCATGGAATTGACATTGACATCGTCTCGGACGGAGGTCACCAGTTCTCCTTCCTGGTTTGGAAGGAATTCTCTAAAGCGGTGGGCGCAGCTGCCAGCTTGTCTTCCGTGTACCATCCACAGACCAAAGGCCAGACAGAGTGGGGGAATCAATCCCTGGAATCAGCCCTTCGCTGCATTGTCGCACGCAACCCCACCTCCTGGAGCTCATTCCTTCCATGGATCGAATACGCCCACAACTCCCTGAACCAGCTCCACCACCGGTATGTCTCCGTTCATGGCCTGTTACGGTTTTGAACCTCCATTATTTAAGGAACAGGAGCATGCGGTGAAGGTTCCCGCAGTGAGGGATCATCTGAAAAGTGTCCAGTCCGTGTGGAAGGATGTCAGGGCGGCCGGTCCGATCTGCGGAGAGGAATAAACGGCTCGCGGACCTGCACCCGAGTACAAGGTGGGTCAAACCGTTTGGCTTTCCTCCCGTGACCTTCCACTCCCCACGGAATCCCGCAAACTCACTCCGCACTGTATCAGTCCGTTTCCCATCACTAAAATAATGAATCCCACATCCGTTCAACTTCAACTCCCGCAGTCTCTGAAAATTCATATGACCATCCACGTATCATTGCTCAAGTCTGTCTCCACCTCCACTCTGAGCCTTCCGGTTGTACTCGGATGCTCAATTAGGTTTAAGTCAGGGCTCTGGGTGGGCCATTCAAGAACAGTCACGGAGTTGTTCTGAAGCCCCTCTTTCGTTATTTTACCTGTGTGCTTAGGGTCATTGTCTTGTTGGAAGGTGAACCTTCAGCCCAGTCTGGGGTCCTGAACACTATGGAGAAGGTTTTCCCTGTACTTGGCCGCATTCATCTTTCCTTCGATTGCAACGGTTGGTTGCACTTTTGCACTGATGGTTGTTAGCATTTAATTTAGTCTTCAAACCAACGTACGAGCCGATGCTTAACATTGAGCTAAAAACTTCACCGTAGCAACTTTACATCACAATTAATTGGGACAAAATTCACATAAACGTTGTCAGAATCAGAATAATCTTTATTTCGCCAAGTATGTCAAAAACACACAATTAATTTGTCTCCGGTAGTTGGAGCCGCTCTAGTATGACAACAGACACTCAATTGACAGAGAATACTTTTGAGGCACAAAGACATGGAGCAAAAACAGTCACTGAGCAATAAAAGGTTGCTAGTAATGCCGGTACAATTTATTCTCATTTTTTTCTCTAGCAATGAGAACAGTTTGAATGACTAACAAAGCAATAGTCCGGTGCAATGATCATTGTGCATAGGACGCCGAGATTCAAGAAATGTAAGCAGTTTAAAGTGACTAGTAGTGCGATAATCTGGGACAATGTTTATTGTGCAAATGTTGCAGATATTACTCAGTCGATTGGGCAAATGGTGCCGATGCCACTCAGCACGAGTGGCCAGTATTGGTCAACAACAGATATGCAAATAGTGCAGTGTGGAAGACTACTACAGTGAGTGCATGAGTAATGTATAATTGTTCCCAGGAACTTGAAGGTCTTGACGGTTGACACAAGGCAGTTGGACAGTGTGAGGGGCAGCTGTGGTGAAGGATGCCTCCTAAAGTCCACAATCATCTCAACAGTCTTGAGCGTGTTCAGCTCCAGGTTGTGTCGGCCGCACCACAGCTTCAGCCGCTCCACTTTCTGTCGATACGCAGACTCGTCACCGTCTTTGATGAGACCGATGACTGTGGTGTCATCTGCAAACTTCATGAGTTTGACAGCCGGGTGCGTTGAGATGCAGTCGTTTGTGTAGAGAGAGAAGAGCAGCGGAGAGAGGACACAACCTTGGGGGGCCCCTGGTGCTGGTGGTGCGTGTAGATGAGGTGGTGTCCCCCAGCCTGACCTGCTGTGCTCTGCCCGTCAGGAAGGTGTAAATCCACTGGCAGATGGCAGGCGAGACGCTGAGCTGGAGAAGCTTGGAGGAGAGTAGTTCGGGGATGATGGTGTTGAATGCAGAGCTGACGTCCACGAACAGGATCCTCGCGTAGGTCCCCGCGCCGTCGAAGTGTTTTAGGATAAATTGCAGTCCCATGTTGACTGCATTATCTGCGGACCTGTTTGTTCGGTAGGCAAACTGCAGGGGGTCCAGCAGGGTAACCTGTGACGCTCTTGAGGTGGTCCAGCAGGAGGCGTTCAAAGGACTTTATGACCACAGATGTCAAGGTGACAGGCTTCTAGTCATTCAGACCAGAGATTTCAGGTTTCTTGGGGACTGGGATGATGGTGGAGCTTTTGAAACAGGATGGTATTTCGCACAGTTCCAGAGATCTATTGAAGATCTGTGAAGACTGGAGCGAGCTGGTCCGCGCAGACTTTGAGGCAGGACGGGGACACATGGTCTGCGCCTGCCATTTTGTTAAACTTTTGTTTTTGTTTAGGTCAATTTAGAAGTCAGAGGTGTGATGGTGGTGGGTGGTGCAGCTGGGTGTGTGTGGGATGTAAAAGTGACCCTTTCAAATCCGCAGCAGCAGGTGTTCAAGTCGTCGGCTAATCTACTAATGTTCTCAGCTTGGGGACGATTGTCGCTTGTAATTGGTTAGCGATTGTAATGCATGCCAGACTGATTTAGAGTCGTTACCGCTAGACTGTTTTTCTAACTTCATAGTTTCTCTTTGCAATGTTAATTTCTTTAGTCAGCTGGTTTCTATTGCGATTATAGAGGGCCCTGTCCCCACTTTGATATGCATCCTCTTTAGCCTGACGAAGTTGCTTAAGTTTGGCAGTGAAACACTGTTGGTGATTATTTTTCCACAACCACGCAGGTTTTACTTTTCACTGTCCACAGTGTTATGTAGCTGCATCCATCTGATAGCAACGAATGGTTTTATTACAGGACTATAATGTAATCACAGCTGTTTGTAACAGTTATGTCCAAATTCAGATTTCTCACCTCATTCTCTCGCCAAATGACACTAGCAGAGCTTTACAGAGTTACACTTCAGCCATGGTAATGTAACAACATGGCAGCCCCCCATCACCATTTATAGAACAGAAATATTACATTCAATGAGTGTCATTGTTTGAATAAATTATAAAACAGACATCTGTGGTAAAGCAGCAATTCTGAGTGTAACCACACAACATTTTCACAGCGTATCAAATGAGTGAGGTGTACAGCATGTACTGTGCAGCAAAACAAAATCTATCAGACTGTTTGAATAACATCTGATTGGCAAACTGTCTTGGGACAGTTGGCAAATGGGCGGGCAGCGGAGGAGTTTAGAGGTGCTAAAGTTCAGGCAGGAGCGACGCAGCACCCTGTGTCGTGCCAACAGCATTACAGTGGCACAATTCCTGACTAACTCACTGACCTGTGGCCCCCACCTGTCTTGACCATGCATTATATATAGGGGGGCGGCACTTCTTCTCATGTGCGTTGCCACAAGTCTTTTGACTCATGTCCATCTGTGCTAATCATACATACATTTAAGAAAGCAAAGATAAAAACACCCCGTCTGTCTCTCAAAAAAGAAAAAGAAAAAAGATACAGAACACACATTCTAATAACTACATGCCATCATCAGTCACAGTAGAAGATACAAAACGAGCTGTATCAACAGTTCTGCAAATGTATGGATGGTCAGTTTTATGTTTATTATTGTGGTTATAGTTTGCAGTGATGCACTGCATCATACTGAGAATCATTTCATTACAGTGGAACCTGGCAGGTCAAACTGTAGCCACCATAAAACATTTATTAACTGTACATGCGAGGTTAACATTTTAGTATTCTTAACTGTTATACAAATGTAAAGTTAATCACCGTAACAGTAAAACTATAAATACACTCCCACACATGTAATAAGAAGGTAACAATGACTACAGTGAAAAACGTTACAATAAAACACTGTTACAATGAGTTGGCATTTAACTACCTAGCATCTAGCAGCTAGTGTTAGAAGGCAACTACATTGCCCAGACTTCACTATTTCTTCAGCGTTTGCATCTCCACTGTAACCACAACAATAAACATCCAGCCATCTGTTTTCTACACCGCTTGCTCTAATTAGGGTTGTGGGTGAGCTGGAGCCTCTCCCAGCTGACTTTGGGTGGGATGCGGGGATCACAGGGCACATTTCAACAACTATTCTCTCTCACATTCACAACTATCGGGAATTTAGAGTCCTGTGAGTCCAGAGAAAACCCACACAAGAACAGGGAGAACTCCATACAGGAACTGTGACACAGACGTGCTAACAACTGCCCCATCGAGCTGCCCACTAATAACAATATTTCAATTAAGATGTGTTAATTGTGTCATTCATAAAAACTACACTTTAATTTTCTGTTTCTAATTAAGATGCCAGTATTCGTTTTTTATGCTGAGTAAAGGTAACCTTTAATAGGTATTGCTTTTCCACAAAACTGTCAATGCATTCAGTCACAGAAAAGGACTTTCTTACGCCACATGCTTGACTTTACTTCAGTCTTACATACTGACTTTTAAAAACAAAAAAAAATACAGTATGAGTTTTAAGCTGCAACTTTTTGTATTTATGTGAAATGATCATGAATAGGAGAATAAAGTCCACTGAAATACTAACAGGCGCATTAAAAACTAAAATAAAAACCAGGAATGCAAAATAACAGCTAATCTTGGGTGCATTAGATGCAATTTCTGGTCAATGGGTCTTGAATTCAAATATCACACATATTGCACAGGTCTTTACTACGGTTGCAACGAATACTTGAATGTTTCGAGTACTTCGAATACAAAAAAAATGGTCGAGGAATTTTCTCTGCCTCGGGGATCCGCTTATTTAACTTATTCGCTGCCAGCGCTCTCTGTTTGATTTGAGTTTGATACTGCATCTGTAATTATGTCTGTACGCCTTTAAGAGGGCGCGTAGGGGTGAGTAGTGTGACGTAAGTGTAAGGAAATGTCAGTCGTGATGGGGACGCCAATTCTTTTGAGTGTACTGAATCAGTTGAATCAGTTAATTAAAAAGATTCGTTCAAAAGATTCCTTCCCCGAATCGTTCAGTTCTTTTTCAGAAAATCATTCAAGCGCTTCCTCATTCAGTTAATGATCCATCCCTGACGTTCACGTTCACTCAACATGTTCACCGAAGGACGATGCGTTGTTGTCATGTATTGTAAACCAGGAAGGCGGATGATGATATATTTTTTTTTAAAACGGCTAAATTATCACCCACCTATCTCTCTCTCAGCAAGCTCTCAAACACCCGGCTTCGGTTGTGAGTCGTGAATATGCGTGCAGCAAGCTCAGCTACCATGCTTCCGCGTCCCCAGATGTCCAGTAAGGCTCTCGCCAGCCGGCGTGACTTTTCTGGATTCCACCACTGTGGACAGCATCGCTGACACCAGCCCCGGCCACCCGGGCTTTCTGCTCACTCACCTTACTGTTATTGTCATCTGATTAGTGGAAAGCGTCTTTGAGTGTCTTGAGAAGCGCTATATAAGTTTCATGTATTATTATTATTAAATAAAAAGCTTTAATAATCGCATTAGAGACACAGAGGGAATGATATGTATGTGTACGTATATACATTTATTATTAATTTACATTTATTTTTAATGTGTGTGCTTGTTTTGATGTGCTTGACTGACTCAAAAATTAGCCGTTAGCTTGAAGCTGCTATTGAAAGCTATCCTCGTGAGGACGTCAGGACTTGCGGTTAAAATCACTCATGAGTACGTTCACTATGTAGTACGTCGTTCCTTGCGCAAATGAATCACTCATCGTATTAGTACATTGCTCGTTAGCGGATCACAAACGAAGAAGTTCAACGAACGAATCACTCGTGTCTGACGGATCACGAATGATAAGTTCACTGAACGAATCACTCTCCAGTTCTTCAGTACACCGGTTCACTGAACGAATCACTAAGTTCACTTGATGTCATTCCCATGCCACGCCGCCTGACGCTGGCTACTCATTGGTCATTCGCCGAAGGGAGTGACAATGCTGGCAAATCGCACATCACATGGCAGGGCGTTTAGTGAAGTCCTGCCCCCACCTGCACGGTGGCTGCTCATTGGTCATTCGCAGAAGATTCAGAAGTGAGTAACAACGCTTCAACAGTTCCGTTTCCGCTCTCAGCCGACTCGCTCGCCTCACGCCGGCGGGAGAAGCTAAAAGAATGAATCATTTCTTAAACTGATTCGGTTCAGTTCGTATCTCTAAAAAGATTCGTTCTTCTGAACGAAACGTTTGCGAACGAAACACTAGTCTGGGAAGACGCTGTTGGCATGAGTTGTGGCCGACAGCACCTCGTAGGTTTTTATGTTCTTGTGTTGCCGCGAGTTCAATAAAGTAACTGAAAATGCATTGGCAACTCCCTTTCTACTTGACCACTTCCGAGGGCATTACTATACTATTGGTATATACAGTAGCTGCCCGTTAATGGCAGGAAAGAGTTAATTGTCAAGCTGAGACAAAATATATTGTTTCACGTTAACGCACACTTTAGTTCTATATTATAGCCAGTGTACTACCATCATATCTGCTAGTGGTTACATTTTTAGTCAAGTACTGTGGGTGGAAAAAGAAAAAATAATAAAAAAAAAAATAAAAAAAAGGATTGAGAGTGGCAAAGGTTGTGAAAAAAAATTTATTTCGATAATATTTGTGTTTCCGATCGAGGTGTCTTCAGTTAGTCTGGTCTAAGGTAATAAACGCATAGCCATGAACCTACTGTATTATTGTGTCACATCCTAAAATGCTAGCTGCTCAACTGAAGTTGCACAACAGGCTCCTTATGCCTTTTTTAATGAAAAATAAGAAGAGAGAATGCTAAGTTTAAACTGAAATGTATTTGTTTTCTTGCCTTACTGAAAACATTCCTAGACAAAAAAATACTTTGCTGCTCAATGTGAATTTAAGAAATAAAACAGTTGATTTTAAAAAGAAAAACAATCGGTCATTAATTTTTAAGTTATATGGCTTATTTTTCTTCTGTATTCATAATTGGTCTTAAACCAAGATAAAAATATATATATAATTTATCCGAATGCACGATTATTTTATAACATTTTTAGTAGGATACTCGCAGCCCTAGTCGTCACACTTTACTAGGTCAAACAAGCTACACAATTCACAACCTTAACCATTATTATTTGACTGGAAACTAATTTGAAATATCTTGTACCATCAGAAGTAACAACAAATCAGAAAAATAAACTTACTTGACCTGGTTGGATGTCCAAGTAGTGAAGCACCTCTTTGAGCATGACAGGCACATGAGGAGGCTTTTCAGTTGAAGCAGTATACAGTTCTTCCGATTTACACAAAGAACCAGGACCAGACAAGGCACAAAGGCCAGCTGTCTTTAAATGCAAATTTAAATTCCATAATTTCTGCACTGTCCGCACAGCAAAACTTGTTCTCTGAAACAGTCGGCAAGAGGGAGTAGAAATATGGAAAACCATCATCCTTAATTTGACCTGTGGAGAAGAGCAAGGATGAGTAAAGGATTATGCGATATATAATTTATAGCAAGACATTATATGATTTGTTTTTGTTTGTTTGGTTGTTTTTTGACTGAAAAAGATCAGAACCATGAGTACCATTACAATAAAAGTAACAAGTACAGTGCAGACTGATAGGTTGCAAATTTACATGACAGGCGGACAAGGTTAAACCATTTTACTTTCATGTTTCTGGATTTGAAAAATATATATATCCAAGAGACCACCACATATTTAACTAAAGATTGATCCCTGCCAGGGGCACATACAGTACACTGTATCTGCAGGGTGAGAAGTGAGTGCCAGACCAGGCAGATGCAGGAAACCTGAGTTGGTGTGACAGATTCTGGACACAATCATTTACTAATAACAATGGCCAATAGACATTAAAAATTATATTTCCCACGCTGAAGTGGCACAATACACAACTGCAATAAAATCTTCTTTTTTTTTTCCTGCACCAGTTAATCAATCATGTTGGCCTTTTACATGAAACAAAACTGCCTAAAGGAGGCGCCTAAGTGAGTCACATGGTTATAAAAAACAATGGAATTGAGGTGTTTCCTGGAAACAAGATGAATTGAAAATCTGTGTGTGAGTGATGTAGGATTCCAATTAAACCGGCAGGTGTAGAGCAGCTGCCAGGAATGATGAACAGAAAATTGGTCAACGGTTCCAAATTAAGAGCTGCACGATATTGGGGGAAAACATGACTTTGCGATTTAAAAATTTAAAGAAATATTGGCCCCCTTGTCAAATGTTTAGTTTCCTCTCTTCGTTTAAGAATCTGCTAAAAAACACATGGATGACTCCAAGATGGTGAGAAATAAGATTCTCTGCTCTAATGAGACAAAGATAGAACTTTTTGGCCTTTCGTCCTAGCTGAAACACACCCCCACAGCATGATGCTGCCACCACCATGCCTCACTGTTGGAAGTGAATTGGACAGGTGATGAGTAGGGCCTGGTTTTCTCCACACATATCACTTAGAATTAAGGCCAAAAAGTTCTATCTTGGTCACATCAGACCAGATAATCTTATTTCTCACCATCTTCAGGTGTTTTTTAGCAAACTCCATGTGGGCTTTCATGTGTCTTGCACTGAGGAGAGGCTTCCATCGGTCCATTCTGCCATAAAGCCCCGACTGGTGGAGGGCTGCAGTGATGGTTGACTTTCTAGAACTTTCTCCCATCTCCCGACAGCATCTCTGGAGCTCAGCCTCTCTCACCAAGGCTCTTCTCCCCCGATTGCTCAGTTTTCCCGGACGGCCAGCTCTAGGAAGGGTTCTGGTCGTCCCAAATGTCTTCCATTTAAGGATTATGGGGGCCACTCTTAGGAACCTTAAGGGCAGCAGAACTTTTTTTGTAACCTTGGCCATGGTGAATCGACATATTGATGATGTCTTTTGGTTGTGGCCATGAATGAGCTTAGCTCAAAGTGAGTGTACTTAAGACTTCATTTTACTAATTTGGATCAGCTGTTCTGGACCTGAACCAGTTTTTGAGTTCGAGGGAAGTCAAGTCAGTGGCACGGTGATGACTGGTTAGCACATCTGCCTCAAACTCCTGAGGACCCAGGTTCAAGTCCTGTGGGGAGTTTGCATTTTCTCCCTGTGTCTGCGTGAGTTTTCTCCAGGTACTCTGGTTTCCTCCCGCATCCCAAAAAGATGCATGGTAGGTTAACAGAAGACTCTAAATTGCTCGTAGGTGTGAATGTGAGTGCGAATGGTTGTTTGTTTACACAGTCCACTCCAAAGGTATTGGACCGGCAAGGTCAATTCTTGTATTTTGTTGTATACTGAAGACATTTGGCTTTCAGAAGGAAAAGATGAATAAGAGGTAAAAGTTCAGAATTCCTGCTTTTATTTCAAGGTATTTACATCTTGATGTATTAAAAACAAGTCAGGACAGAGGATGTTTTGTTTGAAGCGACCCACTTTTCAAGTGAGCAAAAGTAATGCAACGTGACTGATGGGTGTTCTCAATACTCAGGTGTTGCCTTTTAGATTGATTGCTTAAACATTAGATAGTGCTTGTTTTTGGCTTTGAGTTTCACCTGTGAAAACTGCATTTCTTGTTAAGTAAACACGAAGACCAGAGAGCTGTCTATGGGAGAAAAGCAAACCATTTGGAAGAGAGAAGAGGGGAAATCGATCTGAGCTATTGCACAAACATTGGGCATAGCCAATACTACAATTTGGAATGTCCAGAAAAAGAAAGAAACTACTGGTGTACTGAGCAACAGACATCGAACAGATCGGTCAAGGGTATCAACAGCAATTGATGATATAAACATTGTGAGAGCTGTGAAGAAACACCCAAAGACAGCAGCCAGTGATATCACTGCCAACCTCCACAGGGCAGGGGTGAAGGTATCACAATCCAATGTTCGAAGAAGACTTCGAGAGAAGAAATACTGTATACAGGACATACCACAAGATGCTAACGACTCATCAGCAAAAAGAATTGGAAGGGCAGATTGGATTTTGCAAAGAAGTACAGAGATGAGCCACAAATGTTTTGGAACAAAGTTTTATGGACTAATGAGACCAAGATTAGCCTCTACCAAAGTGACGGAAAGGCCAAAGTATGGAGAAAGAAAGGATCCGCTTATGATCCAAAACACACAAGGTCCTCTGTGAGGCATGGTGGAGGTAATATCATGGCTTGGGCTTGCATGGCTGCTTCTGGAATGGGTTCACTCCTCTTTATTGATGATGTAACTCATGATTGTAGAAGCAGAATGAGTTCTGAAGTCTACAAAAACATTTTGTCTAGCAATTTACATAAAAAATGCATCTAAACTAATCGGGAAAAGTTTCATCATGCAACAAGACAATGACCCAAAACACACTGCTAACACAACAAAGGACTTAATCAGGGGGGCAAAGGGGAAGGTCTTAGAATGGCCAAGTCAATTACCGGACCTTAACCCAATAGAGAATGCATTGTACCTCCTGAAGAGGAGACTGAAAGGAGAAACCACCAGAAACAAACAAAAATGGAAAGAGGCTGGAGTAAAGGCCTGGAAAAGCATTTCAAATGAAGAATGCAACAGTCTGGCGAAGTCAATGGGTCACATGCTTTATGCAGTTATTGCAAGTAAGGGTTATGCCACCATATATTAAAAGTTATTCACTTTAATTTAATAATGTATGTTCCAAAACTTTTGCTCATTTGAAAAGTGAGTGACTTCAAACAAAAGGTGCTCCTGAGTTGTTTAACACATTTAGATCAGACATGCAAACACCAAAGGCATGAAAAAGGTGAAAAAAAAAGACATTTTAGGGAGGATATGGGGGAATCCCCCGAGCCCCCGCTGAGAATTTCTTTAGATTTTAACATAAATTAAGTAACCTGGAAGACTCTTTTTTAAAAGAGTACAATAAGGCAAAATATATATGTATATATTCACACAGAAAAAAACGCTCAAGTACATATTGATGTACAAATTTAAGATTAAAAATTAATTTGCCTAATTTCTTTGCTTTTTTTTGTGCTGGCCTCCAACTTGAGCCAGGCCCATCGCTACCTGCACCTGATGCCTGCTTCAAGATGTGCCACACGAATAGCATCTTCCTCTTTAAGCACTCTCATTCTGGAAAAGAATTGACTAAAATCATTGTCTGTTTCACTATTACCAACTTCAAAGGCTAATCCCAAATACATCTTAAATACAATATATTTCTGTTTTTATTAGCCATTTCTGAATTTGAAGTTAGTTCATACTGTGTTGTGACATAATCCTTAACAGCGCTCTGTCACTTAATACCTTTAACATCAACAGTAAACTAATTAGATAACTGTAGCCGCATTTTCTAATTAATACAAAATGTACTCGCGGATCACCTCTTGTCGTCGATGCTACATGTGCTTCACAGTTCCTCTTGGGACCACAACAAGGGCCCCGACCCACAGCACCTCAACGCGAAAATACAAAAGACCAGTGCAACAAATACGACACTGCCTGATCTGATGAGCAAAAATGTTGCTTAAACGTAAGAGTAGAAAAAGAGGATGTCCGCTCCAGAGGTGGGTACAGTAGCCAAACATTGTCCTCAAGTAAAAGTATTGTTACTTGACAATAATGTGACTCAAGTAAAAATAATAAAAGCTGGAATTCATCTTTTGATCTGAAACCCTAATGTCTTCAGTATACAAAACAAACAAAAGGAATTGACCTTGCCATTCCAATACATTTGGAGGGGACTGCATGTGCCCTCCGACTGGTTCGCGACCAGTTCAGGGTGTACCCCACCTCTCGCCCGAAAATAGCTGGGATAGGCTCCAGTACACCCGTGACCCTAGTGAGGATAAGCAATACAGGAAAGTGATGGCTGGATGTTTGGGAAGTCAAGAAAGAACTCGGGTTTAAATTAAGAGCATTTTGAACCTGCTTGCTGGAATACAAAACAGAATGCAAGATAAACACAATGCTTACATAAGGATGGAATACGCTCTGGTGTGTTTGGTGAGTGCTAAAAAAACAAAACAAAAAACTGTAGCATCAATCAAAGTTATTGAAAGAGCCGTGAATGCTTCCGAGCACTACAGGTGGTTCTCAACACGTATGTTTGTTTATACGAGGTCCAAATTCAAATTTAGCTTTAACATCGACGCTTTCGGCGTTTGATGCTTACGAGGTGCTTATACTGGATGATAGCACGCTGGAAACGCGTCTTCGACCAATACAACAGTATTAATGATAATACAACAAACCTACTTAAACGTATTTAGAGTGAAGTGTCTATATAGCGTGTTCAAATGTTAACGCTTCAGGACCGTGAAGTTAACAGGAATGTATCTTACCGGAAGCAACCACAAGCAGCACGTTGCCATACGTCACTTGGGTCCGCCCATTGACCCGTAGCTCACACCCAATCTGCATCCACCGAGGAAGAGTGCTTGCTTTTGAAAGTATTGGCGCTCGTCTCGTCAACGTTAGCCTTCCTCCGAAGATCATACTTTATTATGTTATGCAGGCGTTTAGTGCCCCTCCTGGAAGCAATCGTGACGAAATGAAAGTGTTACCTTACAACCGATAGGTAAGTCTTTGTGGCGGGCAGTCAGTCGCCCTTCAGACACGAAGGCAAACGTTGCTAATTTGCCGTTAGCGTTTTCCTCGCTACTTGCTAATAGCGTTAGCGTAGCTCGCCGTTTTTCTATTTATCTCTCTTATCCAGGTAAGGCAGTTGAGAACGGATTCTTATTTGTAGTGCCAAGGTTGCCAGCAATAACCATGTTGCCATAACATACCGTAAACAGTACGGTGATACAAAAAAAAAAATAATAATAATAAAACGAATTCGTATACTTTGCATCATCATACCGTTCAATTACTCGTTCGACTCCAACGTCGTCAAGATGTATGGAATTTTATGTCTAGCACATAGGTTAATCCGTACTGGACATTTATCTACAGTAGTTCTTACACAAATATAAGCATGATTAACTTCACGAGACAGGTAATTTATTGAACAGCTTTGTTAAAGATGTTTCACGTCATAAATGGACAATAACGGTGTGATGTATTTGAACAGGATTTATGGAACGACTCATTGCTCAACCCCTGTGAATTAAAATGTCCCTAGTTATGGGTTCCTAAGAACTGCTGTACATGCAGTCTACCTATTTTGGAAGTTTGATATAATTTTCATTATTTTATTTTTTATTTATTTTTTAAATAGTACAAGAAAAGGTCATCCTTTCCTGTCCCAAATTTAGAATCAGGCTTCAGTGTCTTCCTCAAGAAACATTTGAATCAGACATTGAAACCTTGGATTTTATTGGTTAACACACAATCTCCAGCAAAATACAAAACCTCTTTTCACTGCTTCTCTCGCTATTTTTGTAAAGACTTAGCATCATACAAACTAAGATGTATTTAATAATTTTCACCATAGTTTTTTTTTCTTTTTGTCTTTGCAGTTACACTTTAGTCACCAGTGAGGAAACGTAATGGCAAGTAATGTATGCAGCCACGTGAAGGTGGTCGTTCGGGTGAGGCCAACCAACGAGAAGGAGAAGAGTGAAAATGTTCGCAATGTGGTCCAAGTTGTGGATAAACACATGTTGGTATTTGATCCAAAAGAAGAGGAGATATCCTGTTTTGGTTCCCAAAGAGTTCGGAATAGAAACATCAACAAGAGGGCCAACAAAGACCTTAAATTTGTTTTTGACCATGTCTTTGGAGAGAATTCCACTCAAGATGATATATTTGAAAACACCACAAAAGGAGTGTTGAATAGTGTCATGAATGGATTTAACTGCACAGGTAACGGCACACAATCTACAGCATTAATTTTTCCTAAATTTGAAGTATCATAGAATTAATAATTGTCATCTTTGTTTCTCCTCACATATAGGTTTTAGACAACTATGTGTCTGACAAGTTTTTGATTATTGTAGGTCAAAAGTTTAGTGTCCAATGGCAATCTAATGATGTAAAATGATTGGTGGTGTTTTGCTTACAAATTACCTCAGGAAAGCAATGAAGCAACCTACATGTAATCAGAAATACTAAATGCAAGATACTTAGAATTACCGTTTCACGATTTGATTGAAGAGGATGCAACTTATCTTGATGAAAGAGGCAGGCTCTTCATTTTGGGAACGTCATTTGGGTCCCGTTTTGATCAAGTCCTTTCAGAAAGTTTGCAGGTTAAGCAGCCTTTAAAAAAACAAAAAAATGAAGAAAGAGATCCAAGGCAGGTCATCAGTCGATCACAGTCAAAAATACTAGCAATTTGTGGTTTTGCTATATATGCTTAGTGAGATTATTGGCATATTCTTTTTTCTTTTCATGTTGTAGTTTTCGCCTATGGTGCAACTGGAGCAGGCAAAACACATACCATGTTAGGAGCACCAAACGAACCGGGAGTCATGTACCGCACCATGAAAGACCTTTTTAAACGCATGGATGATGCCAAAGAGGAGAAAGAGTTTTCTGTTGCTGTCTCCTATCTTGAGGTGAACATCTTTTCCCCCATTCTTTGTTCTTTTATCTTTGCTGCATACGTGCAAATCAGTGGCCTTCTGGCAAAATTTGTCGCTTTGAACTCAAAATTGGCCATTTACGTGTATCTGATAGATGCAATGACTTTTTCCTTGGGGGGTGGGGTCGCCGTCTTCATAGGCTGTTTCGTACTCCTTGAAAACCGACGTAACGGTACTTTTAGTCCGTTACAATGATCTAAATGTCGCTCGCTACTTTTATTTATCAATTATTGCTTATTTATCAACTATTTCGTGCGCGAGACTACGACTTTGACTTCCGCATTGGGCGCTGTTTGCGGCAATCTAATTTAAGTGCTAGTGCGGGTCCAACTTCCGTAGACAAATACCTCGTGTGTTTTTGACATACTTGGGAAATAAACATTCTGATTTTGGAAATGTCGTCGTTAACATGAAGGCAATGGCGCGCTACTCTTGTTTACATTTAGACGAACAAAAACAACAGCTTTCATGTATTGTTGTATTTGTCTGGCACTGTCTGCCCAAACGTGGATATTTTATCTCATTTATAACTTGAGAAAACACCGTGCAGTAAATTGCATTTTATTAATATTTTTTTTGTTTTTTTGTGCTTTTTACTCAGTCGTTGAGTAGTTATTTCACTGTGTACTTTTTACTCTTTAAGTATTTTTTTGGGAGGACTACCTTTTTTGGAGGACTACTTTTCACTTGAGTCACATTATTGTCAACTAACAGTACTCTTACTTGAGTACAATATTTGGCTACTCTACCCACCTCTGGAGCAGACATCCTCTATTGTTATTCTTCTGTTTAAGCAACATTTTTGCTCATCAGATCAGCCAGTGTCATATTTGTTGCTTTTGTGTTTTCGCGTTGAGGTGCTGCGGGTTGTGGCCCTGGTTGTGGTCCCACCGGAACCGCGAAGCACACGTAACATCGGCGACAAGAGATCCGCTAGTACATCTTGTATTAATTACGAAACGCGGCTACAATTATCTAATTAGTTTACGAATGTTAATGTTAAATGTATTAAGCGACGGAGCTATGTTAAGGATTATGTCACAACACTGAATGAACTAACTTCAAATTCAGAAATGGCCAATAAAAAAAGAAAAGTATTTAATATTGTCCAGGAAGATGCATTTGGGATTAGCCTTTGCAGTTGGTAATAGTGAAAAATGAAGTGAAACAGACAATGATTTTTGTCAATTCTTCTCCAGAATGAGAGTGCTTAAAGAGGAGGATGCTATTCATGTGGCACAGTTTGAAGCAGGCATCAGGTGCAGGTGGAAATGGGCCTGGCTCAAGTTTCAGGCCAGCACAAAAAAAAGCAAAGAAATTAGGCAAATTTAATTTTAATCTATGACAGGAAAAGCTCAGGAATTGGTTGACATGATGACGAGGAGAAAGGTTGTTATGTTGTGTGTCCAGGAGAGCAGGTGGAAAGGCAGTAAGATAGAGGTTTAAAATAATTTTTCTAGTGTGCAAATGGGAAGAAAAATGGAGTAGGTGTTATTTTAAAGGAAGAGTTGGCTAAGAGTGTCTTGGAGGTGAAAATAGGATCAGATCGAGTATTGAGGCTGAAACATGAAATTGAAAGTGTTATGTATAATGTGATTAATGGCTCACCCCCACAGGTAGGATTTGACCTAGAGGTGAAAGTGAAATTCTCCAACGGGCTAGATGAAGTAGTTCTGAGCATCCAAGACGGAGAGAGAGTTGTGATTGGTGCGGATTGTAATGGACATGTTGGTGAAGGAAACGGGTGATGAAGAAGTGATGGGGAAGTTGGAGGGACAGATGGTGGTAGACTTTGCAAAACGGATGGAAATTGCTGTAGGATCACTTTCTTCCAGAAGAAGCAGGAACATAGGACCTACAAGAGCGGGGGTAGAAGCGCGCAGGTGGATTACATCTTGTGCAGACGATAATTTGAAGGAGGTTACTGACTGTAAGGTAGTGGTAAGGGAGAGTGTGGCTGGACAGCATAGGATAATGGTGTGTAAGATGACTGGTGGTGGGGAGGAAGATTAAGAAGACAAAGGCAGAGCAGAGAACCATGTGGTTGAAGCTGAGAAAGGAAGAGTGTTGTGAGGCTTTTAAAAAAGGCTGGACAGGAAGAGCTCCAGAAGACTGGATCACGACAGCCAAGGTGATCAGAGACACGGGTAGAATCGTACTTCGTGTATCTTCTGGTAGGAAAGGGGAGAAGGAGACTTGGTCAGAGAACCTCCAAGTACAGGAAATAAATTAGCCAAGAAGAAGTGGGACTGAGCGAACTGAGGAGAAGAGAAAGGAATCATTCCATGGAGATGCAACGTAGGGGGAAGTTAGATGTGGCAAAGCCCAAACAAGAGGCATCCTTGTTGACCTGCTTGTTCAACAGAATTCAAGCGAGTGAGAAAATGCCTGAGGAATAGAGGAAAAGTGTGCTGGTGCCCATTTTAAAAAGGAAGGGTGATGTGCAGATCTGTGGGAACTATAGAGGAATGAAGTTGATGAGCCACACAATGGAGTTATGGGAAAGAGTAGTTGAGGCTAGACTCAGGACAGAGGTGAGTATTTGCAAGCAATAGTATGGTTTTTGCCTAGAAAGAGTACCATAGATGCATTATTTGCCTCAGGGTATTGATGGAGAAGTACAGAGAAGGTCAGGAGGAGCTAGATTGTGTCTTTGTAGATCTAAAGGGAGCCTATGACGGAATACCCAGAGAGGAACTGTGGTACTGCATGCGGAAGTCTGGAGTGGCAGAAAAGTAGTATAGAATAGTACGGGACAGCAGCTGCTATGAGGGCAGCAGAAAAGCAGTGAGGTGTGCTCTAGGTGTGACACAAGATTTTAAGGTGGCGGTGGGACTGCATCTGGGATCAGCCCTGACTCCCATCCTGTTTGCAAAGGTGATTGATAGGTTGACAGATGAGGTCAGACTGGAATCCCCGTGAACCATGATGTGCGCAGATGACATTGTAATCTGCAGTGAAAGCAGGGAGCAGGTGGAGGAACAGTTAGAAAGGTGGAGGCATGCACTGGAAAGGAGACAAATGAAGATGTGCCAAAGTAAGACAATATACAGTGTGTGCATAAATGGGGAAGAGGAAGAGTGAGGCTACAGGGAGAAGAGATAGCGAGGGTGGAGGACTTTCAATATTTGGTCAACAGTCCAAAGCGATGGTGAGTGTGGTTAGGAACAAACGGTCCATGCAGGTTGGAACAGGTGGGGGAAGGTGTCAAGTGTATTATGTGACTGAAGAGTCTCTGTTAGGATGAAGGGAAAACTTTACAAGACAGTGCTGAAGCCTGCCATGATATACGGATTAGAGACAGTGGCACTGAAGAGACAACAGAAAGCAGAGCTGGAGGTGGTGGAAATGAAGATTTTGAGCATCTCTTTGAGAGTGACCAGGTTGGACAGGATTAGGATTGAGCTCATCAGAGGGACGGCCAAGATTAGATGTTTTGAAATGGGCTACTGAGAATTTTCCCCACCTTTGGTCCAGCCCAGTGTTTTTGGACTTGCTGCTGGAACGATTTTGTTCAACACATGCACTTTGTCAAATGATCACTTGCAATATTTTGATTGGCTTTGTATATAAATGTTGTTGTTGTTTTAACAACAGGTTTATAATGAACAGATCAGGGATTTGCTGGCTAATGCAGGTCCTCTTGCGGTAAGAGAGGACAGTGTTAAAGGAGTGGTTGTTCAGGGCCTCACGCTGTACCAGGTTAGTAGCCACACTGTTTTATGAACATTGTCTCAGCATCCTGTATAATATTGTCACCGAAAGCTATATGGGAATGACTAACAATTTGGCTCTGTAAATTGGCAGTACAGTACTGGACACACTCAATGTATGATGTCTTTGCACAGCCAAAATCTGCTGAGAACATTCTCCAGGCTTTGGATTCTGGCAATCGAAACAGGACACAGCACCCAACGGATACAAATGCCACCTCTTCCAGGTCCCATGCCGTGTTCCAGGTATTTCTCTTTCGTCCCATTTAAATTGTCCAAAAGGGCTGGTTTTATTGTTAAATACAATAAAGAAGTTGAATAGTCACAATTAGAAAAAGCATACACTACTTTATTTTAAGTGTGATAAATGTCATACAACTATTAACATGTTGATGGCCTACAATGAGTGTGTTATATTTTTTCCAGATATATTTGCGACAGCAGGACAAAACTGCAATGCTTAATCCCAATGTGTGCGTTGCCAAAATGAGTTTAATTGACCTGGCAGGCTCAGAAAGAGCCAGTGCAACTAATGCCAAAGGCCAACGCTTGCGTGAAGGAGCTAACATCAACCGCTCACTCCTCGCCCTGGGGAATGTTATAAATGCTCTCGCTGATCCCAAGGTGAGTTACATTATTTATTTTGTTTTAATGTACCACTTGTTACCAATATGAGCTAACAAGAACTAGCGTTTCATACGTTGTCAATCAGTGGAAAGTAGGGTTTCATGCACAGAAGCTGAAGGTTAAACTGTTTTCACATTAAAACTGAAATTTCCTTCCTTTCCTACGTTCCTGTAGAAACCATTAGGTACTTGTTTGTAATACAGTGCCATGAAAATGTTTTGGGCCCCTTCTCATATTATGATATTTTTGCATAGTTCCCCACTTTGTTTCAGATCATCAAACAAATGTAAATATCAGACAAATATAACCCAAGTGAACTTATTCATTCATTCATTCTCCTTCCGCTTATCCAAGTTCGGGTCGCGGGGGCAGTAGCTTTAGCACGGAAGCCCAGACTTCCTTCTCCCCAGCCACTTCCGCCAGCTCTTCCGAGGGGATCCCGAGACATTCCCAGGCAAGCTGAGAGACGTAGTCTCTCCAGCTTGTGCTGGGTCGTCCCCAGGGTCTCCTCCTGGTGGGACGTGCCCGGAACACCTCACCAGCGAGGGGTCCAGGAGGCATCCTAAACAGATGCCCGAGCCACCTCATCTGGCTCATCTTAATGCTGAAGAGCAGCTGCTCTACTCTGAGCCTCTCCCGGATGACCGAGCTTCTCGCCCTATCTCTAAGGGAGAGCACGAACACCCTGCAGAGGAAACTCATTTCGGTCGCTTGTATCCGGGATCTTGTTCTTTCGGTCACGACCCAGAACTCGTGACCATAGGTGAGGGTAGGAACGTAGATGGACCGATACATAGAGCGCTTCGCCTTTCGGTTTAGCTCCTTCTTCACCACAACGGACCGATGCAAAGTCCGCATCACTGCAGACACTGCACCGATCCGCCTGTCGACCTCCCGTTCCATTCTTCCCTCACTCGTGAACAAGACCTCAAGATATTTGAACTCCTCCACTTGGGGCGGGATCTCATGCCCGGCCTGAAGAGGGCACTCCACCCTTTTCCGACTGAGGACCATAGTCTCAGATTTGGAGGTGCTAATTTTCATCCCAGCCGCTTCATATTTGGCTGCAAACTGCTCCAGTGAGATTTGGAGTTCACGGCTTGAAGAAGCCAACAGAACCACATCATCTGCAAAAAGCAGAGATGCAATACTGAGGCCACCAAACCGGACCACATCTATGCCTCGGCTGCGCCTAGAAATTCTGTCCATAAAAGTTACGAACTGAATCGGTGACAATGGGCAACCTTGGCGGAGTCCAACCCTCACCGGAAATGAGTCCGACTTACTGCCTGCAATGCGGACCAAACTCTGAAACCGGTCGTACAGGGACCGAACAGCCCGTATCAGGGGGTTCGGTACCCCATACTACCAAAGCACCCCCCACAGGAGGGACACGGTCGAACGCCTTCCCCAAGTCCACAAAACACATTAGACTGGTTGGGCAAACTCCCATGCACCCTCGAGGATCCTGCCGAGTGTGAAGCGCTGGTCCACTGTTCCACGGCCAGGACGAACACCATACTGCTCCTCCTGAATCTGAGATTTGACTTCCCGACAGACCCTCCTCTCCAGCACCCCTGAATAGACCTTACCAGGGAGGCTTAGGAGTGTGATCCCCCTGTAGTTGGAACACACCCTCCGGTCCCCCTTCTTAAAAAGGGGGACCACCACCCCAGTCTGCCAATCCAGAGGCACTGTCCCCGATGTCCACACGATTTTTCAGAGGCGTGTCAACCAGCAGAGCCCCACAACATCCAGAGCCTTTTGGAATTCCCGGCGAATCTCATCCACCCCCGGCGCCTGGCCACCAAGGAGTTTTTTAACCACTTCGTGACCTCAACCCCAGAGATAGGAGAGCCCACCTCAGAGACCCCAGACTCTACTTCCTCATGGGAAGGCGTGTCTGTGGAAGTGAGGAGGTCTTCGAAATATTCTCCCCACCAACTCACAACGTCCCGAGTCAAGGTCAGCAGCGCCCCATCCCCACTGTACACAGTGTTGATGGTACACTGCTTCCCCCTCCTGAGACGCCGCACTGTGGATCAGAATTTCCTCGAAGCCATCCGGAAGTCGTTCTCATGGCCTCACCAAACTCCTCCCACGCCTGGGTTTTTGCCTCGGCGACCACCAAAGCCGCATTCCGCTTGGCCAGACGGTACCCATCAGCTGCCTCAGGAGTCCCAGAGGCCAGAAAGGCCCGATAGGACTCCTCCTTCAGCTTGACGGCATCCCCCACCATTGGTGTCCACCAACGGGTTCGGCCACAGCACCACCTTACGGCCATAGCTCTGGTCGGCCGCCTCAGCAATGGAGGCACGGAACATGTCCACTCGGACTCAATGTCCCGCGCCTCCCCCGGGATGTGGGTGAAGTTCTGCCGGAGTTGAAACTCCTTCTGACAAGGGATTCTGCCAGACATTCCCAGCAGACCCTCACAGTACGTTTGGGCCTGCCAGGTCAGACCGGCATCTTCCCCCATCACCGGAGTCAACTCACCACTTGGTGGTTATCAGTTGATAGCAATAAAGTAATTGTACAGTACAGCAGTACAGCACCCATTATTTCTGTCATGTTGGTTTGACCTGACTGAAGAGAATACATGACCTATCTAGAGAATACTTTTGAAGGTACTCAGTATACAGTACACAAGTATAGACAGTAATTAAACATGTCATTTAAATAGACACATTGCTCCATCTTGTGATCGGATCGGTTATCGGTTTTCTAAACTCAGTGATCGGCCCCAAAAATCCTGATCATATAAAGCCCAGTTTATCACCACGCAGCGTCTGAATATTTCCCAGCTTGCCTGACGTCATCGTAAATAGTTGTTAAAATGCTGTTTTATGTCAGTTAGTCCCCTAACCCTCAGAATAGTTCATATGAATGTTAATAAATCTTGTGTGTTTATCCCCACTCCGCATTTTTTTTGTGTGTTACTATTTGTTTTTATTATTCTGGAACCAGAAGTGAATGTATCTTCCCGAAATACTACTCGTTTTCTTTACATCGTGCAAGTCGGCCTACGTGTCAATGCGCACGTGCAAGGGTTAAGCCCCCACCTTAAAGCCACAATTTTAAAACTAATCTCAAGAGGGCATCACAGGAAAAAAAAACAAATGCATTAATCAGGAGATAGGGGATATCAACATAGTCACTTTAGCTGATTAGAATTAATTTGAGGTATAAATTAAACTTCAAATGTGACCATTTAATGCATATGAATATATGTATTGATAGGAACTTTTGGGTGCACATTGTACATAGGTAGAACACTTGATTTCTTGAGTCAACTTTGGGGGTTCACGTTATACTCGAGTGTATTATACAAGGGAAATTACAGTAGATACTAGCCCTCAAGACACTTTTTCTAAAAGGATCAAATGTAGTGACTTTTTGTTGTGCTATTTGACACTAATGCTGCAGGCACATTTTAAGGATAAGGCAGATAAATATTTACTTGGTTGTTTAATATGAATTGGTGGGCAGCAGAGGTGGGTGGAGTAGCCACAAATTGTACTCGAGTGTACTGTTACTTAAGAATAATATGACTCAACCAAAAGTAAACACTAATCCTCTGAGTAATTACTTACAGTGGGTACGGAAAGTTTTCAGACCCCCTTAACTTTGTTATATTGCTGTCATTTGCTAAAATCATTCTTTTTTTTTTTCCCCCTCATTAATGTACACCCAGCACCCCATATTGACAGAAAAAAAACTGAATTATAGAAATTTTTACAGATTTATTAAAACAGAAAAACTTTAATATCACACAGCCATATGTATTCAGACCCTTTGCTGTGACACTCATATATTTAACTCAGGTGCTGTCCATTTCTTCTAATAATCCTTGAGATGGTTAACTAAGGAAATTAACATTGCAAAGAGAAACTATGCAGCAAAGTTGGAAAAATAGTTTAGCGCAAACGACTCTAAATCAGTCTGGCGTGCATTCCAATCGCTGACTAATTACAAGCGACGATCCCCCCAAGCTGAGAACAATAGCACACTAGCCAACGACTTGAATACATTCTACTGCAGATTTGAAAAGGACAGTTTCACACCACACACCCACCCGGCCGCACCCGCGACCACAACCACACCTCTGACTTCTGCGTTAACCATCCATGAACAGGATGTGAGACGCATCTTCAAACAACAAAAGATTAAAAAAGCGGCAGGCCCGGACCATATGTCCCCATCCTGCCTCAAAGTCTGTGCGGACCAGCTCGCTCCAGTCTTCACTCAGATCTTCAATAGATCTCTGGAACTGTGCGAAGTTCCATCCTGTTTCAAACGCTCCACCATCATTCCAGTCCCCAAGAAACCTGCAATCTCAGGTCTGAATGACTACAGGCCTGTCGCCCTGACATCTGTGATCATGAAGTCCTTTGAACATGTCGTGCTGGACCACCTCAAGAGTGTCACAGGTCCCCTGCTGGACCCCCTGCAGTTTGCCTACCAAGCGAACAGGTCTGCGGATGATGCAGTCAACATGGGACTGCACTTCATCCTAGAACACCTCGACAGTGCAGGGACCTACGCGAGGATCCTGAACGCTGAGCTGAAGTCCACGAACAACACTATCATCCCTGAACTCCTTTCATCCAAGCTTCTCCAGCTCAGCGTCTCACCTGCCATCTGCCAGTGGATTTACAGCTTTCTGACAGGCAGGACACAGCAGGTCAGGCTGGGGGAGGCCACCTCATCCACACGCAGCATCAGCACTGGGTTGTGTCCTCTCTCCGCTGGTCTTCTCTCTCTACACGAACGACTGCACCTCATCGAACCCGACTGTCAAACTCCTGAAGTTTGCAGATGACACCACTGTCATCGGCCTCATCAAGGACGGTGAAGAGTCAGCGTATCGGCAGGAAGTGGAGCGGCTGGAGCTGTGGTGCGGCCGACACAACCTGGAGCTGAACACGCTCAAGACTGTAGAGATGATCGTGGACTTCATAAGGCATCCTTCGCCACAGCTGCCCCTCATGTTGTCCAGCTGCCTTGTGTCAACCGTCGAGACCTTCAAGTTCCTGGGAATTACAATCTCTCAGGACCTGAAGTGGGGAACCAACATCAACTCCATCCTCAAAAAGGCCCAGCAGAGGATGTACTTCCTGCGGCTTCTGAGAAAGCACGGCCTGCCACCGGAGCTGCTGAGACAGTTCTACACAGCGGTCATCGAATCAGTCCTGTGTTCTTCCATCAGTCTGGTTTGGTGCTGCTACAAAAAAGGACAAACTCCGACTGCAACGGACAATCAAAACTGCTGAAAGAATTGTCGGCACCCCCCTACCCACCCTTGAGGACTTGCACGCTCTCGGACCCTCCGCACCCCGGTCACCAGCTCTTCCAGCTCCTTCCCACAGGTAGGCGCTACCGATCAATGCAAACTAGAACTAGTAGACATTCCAACAGCTTCTTCCCTCTTGCGATCAACTTCTTAAACACCTAACCTAAAATTCCATTACAACAAGCTGGCAATTTTTTTACTTGAGTTCGTTGTCACATTTCTGTGGGGCCAATTATCTATTACTCGTGCACTCACTGTAGTTGTCTCGCCATGCTGCACTATTTGCATATACTGGCCACTCATGCCAGAGTAGCATCTGCTCCATTTGCACTGATTGAGGAGTATCTGTAACATTTGCACAACCAACATTGTCCCAGATTATCGCACTACTCGTCACTTTAAACCGCATACACTTCTTGAAGTCTCAGCGCCCCTTGCACAATGGTCATTGCACCGGACTATTGCAATATTAGTCATTCGAACTGCTCTAAGTGCTAGAGGACTCTGCATCTTTTTGCACAATTGTTTTTTGTCAATGTCTTGTCTCCAAAATGTTCTGTAAATTGACTGTCTGTTGTACTAGAGCGGCTCCAACTACCGGAGACAAATTTCTTGTGTGTTTTGGACATACTTTGCAAATAAAGATGATTCTGATTCATTGGAGTCCAGCTGTGTTTGCTCATAGTGATTGGACTTGATTAGGAAAGCCACACGCCTGTCTATATAAGACCTTACAGCTCACAGTGCATGTCAGAGCAAATAAGAATCATGAAGTCAAAGGAACTGCCTGAAGAGCTCAGAGACAGAATTGTAGCAAGGCACAGATCTGGCCAAGGTTACAAAATAAATTCTGCTGAAGTCAAGGTTCCTAACAACACAGTCGCCGCCCATCCATCCATTTTCTGAGCTATCATCGGGCAGGAGGCGGGGTACACCCTGAACTAGTTTGCTAGCCAATTGCAGGGCACATACAAACAAATAACCATTCACACTCACATTCACACCTACGGGCAATTTAGAGTTGTCAATTAACCTAACATCCATGTTTGGGGATGTGGGAGGAAACCTGAGTGCCCGGAGAAAACCCACGCAGGCATGGGGAGAACATGAAAACTCCACACAGGCGGGGCCTGGGATTGAACCCCGGTCCTCAGAACTGTGAGGCAGACGCTCTAATCAGTCGTCCACCGTGCTGCCATAATCCTTAAATGGAAGACGTTTGGGATGACCAGAACCCTTCCTAGAGGTGGCCCTCCGGCCAAACTGAGCAATCAGGAGAGAAGAGGCTTTGTGAGAGAGGTAAAAAAGAACCCAAAGATCATTGTGGCTGAGCTCCAGAGATGCAGTCGGGAGATGGGAGAACGTTCTAGAAAGTCAACCATTACCGCAACTCTCCACCAATGGGAGCTTTATGGCAGAGTGGCCCGACGGAAACCTCTCCTCAGTGCAAGACACATGAAAGCCCGCATAGAGTTTGCTAAAAAAAAAAAAACACCTGAAGGACTCCAAGATGGTGAGAAATAAGATTCTCTGGTCTGATGAGACCAAGATAGAACTTTTTGGCCTTAATTCTAAGGGGTATGTGTGGAGAAAACCAGGCACTGCTCATCACCTGTCAAATACAGTCACAACAGTGAAGCATGGTGGTGGCAGCATCACGCTGTTTTTTTTTTGTTTTTGTTTGTTTGTTTGTTTTTTTTCCCAGCTGCAGGGACAGGACGGCTGGTTGCAATCGAAGGAAAGATGAATGCGGCCAAGTACAGGGATATCCTGGACGAAAACCTCCAGAGTGATCAGGACCTCAGACTGGGCCAACGGTTCACCTTCCAACAAGACAATGACCCTAAGCACACAGCTAAAATAACGAAGAAGTGGCTTCAGAACAATTCCGTGACTGTTCTTGAATGGCCCAGCCAGAGCCCTGACTTAACCCAATTGAGCATCTCTGGGGAAGACCTAAAAATGGCTGTCCACCAACATTCACCATCCAACCTGACAGAACTGGAGAGGATCTGCAAGGAGGAATGGCAGAGGATCCCCAAATCCAGGTGTGAAAAACATGTTGCATCATTCCCAAAAAGACTCATGGCTGCATTAGCTCAACGGGGTGCTTCTACAAAATACTGAGCAAAGGGTCTGACTACTTATGGTTGTGTGATATTTCAGTTTTTCTTTTTTAATAAATCTGCAAAAATCTCAACAATTGAGTTTTTTTTCTGTCAGTATGGGGGGCTGTGTGTACATTAATGAGGGGGAAAAAATTAACTTACCGTATTTTCGCGACCAGAAGGCCCACCGTATTAAAAGGCGCTGTCTCAGTTACGGGGTCTATTTCTGTATTTAATACATGCGTAAGGCGCACAGTATTATTGGGCGCAGGCATGGTAAAACATACGCTAGCTTAAAACATACGGTAGCCTACATGCATGCTAAAACATACGCTAGCATGCATGCAAGCGTATGTTTTTAAAAAGGCAGCGGGAGCAAAACCGAGTTCGGTTGTGCTTTATTGAAGTATTTAACAATGTACTCGTTATTTTTTATCAATCCTCATCCACAAATCCATCAAAGACCTCATCTTCTGTATCTGAAATGAACAGCTGGGCAATTTCACCATCAAACATGCCGGGTTCCCTCTCGCCATTGTTGGAGTCAGTCTCGTTGCCGGGGGGCTGTTCAGCAATGATCCAGGCTTTCGCGAAAGCTCGGACAACAGTCAAAGCAGATACCTTAGCCCAGGCATCCACTTGCGAATCATGGATTCGTTGATTTTTTTTTTTTATTCTCTCGCGGCTGCTCGATTCCCATGTACCTCCGCGTAACTGATAGCTTGCAGTTTAAACTGTGCTTCTTAAGCGTGTCTCTTCGTAGGTGCCATTTTCGGTGGTCCTTAACCAATATATACCTACTGGGGGCGTGCCTTTAGCGTCCTCTTTCACGCGCACCCTTCCCCGCATGCGCACCCTTTAACGTCCGCATGCTGTCCTCAGTCACGTCCGCCTTTTCTCTATATAAGCAGCGTGTCGGCAGGAAATTCTCACAGTCAGTCAAGCGGAGCACTCATCAAAGTCACACAACAACAGTTACAGATTTTGGAACTCTGCCCACATAAGGCGCCCCGTCCATTTTGGAGAAAATGTAAGACTTTTAAGTGCGCCTTATGGTCGTGAAAACACGGTAAATGATTCTAGCAAATGGCTGCAATATAACAAAGAGTGAAAAATTTAAGGGGGTCTGAATACTTTACGTACCCACTGTAAGGGTAAGTAGTCAGTGAAAAATTTCCAAGGATTAACTAACTGGTGTGTAATTTATAATTAACTTTTGTTAAACCATGAACATAGGGCTGCACAACTATGGCCAAAATGATAATCACTATTATTTTTGATTGATATTGTAATCATGATTATTCCTCATGTTAGGGAAAATATCTGTATTGCTGTTGAACTACTTTTCAAAAAACAATACAGTACGTAGAGATTTTAGTGCATAATGAAACTTTAAATAGGAATAAATGACACACAATAAAAAAACTGTTATCCAGGAATTTACCAAGGGCTAACCGAATACAGACCCTTTACAAAAAATTTGAATATCATGGAAAAGTTTTTCTATAATTCAATTCAAAAAGTTAAACTTTCATAGATTATAGATTCAGGGCTCACAATTGTAATAATTTCAAGTTAATAATTAATTCGTTTATTTTAAAAAAATCTCCAGCTCATAAAACCCACAAAATCAGGAATTCAAAACATTAGAATACTGTGAAGAAATCAGGCTATATTTTGCAGACCATAAATGTTTTAAACTGAGTGTCACGCACTAATCATCGACTAAACTCAAAGCACCTACACAGGATTCCCCAGGTGTCATTATATTGCTTCAGTTTGGTCCAATTGTCTCAGTTGGGCTCAACATGGGGAAGACTGCAGACTTGACAACTGGCCTTAAGACCATCATTGATACCCTCCAGACCATGGGTAAGCCACAAAAGTTCATAGCTCAGGAGGCTGACTGTTCAGGAGTGCTGTGTCCAAGCATATCAATGGAAAGTCTAATGGAAGGAAAATGAGGCAGGAGAAGATGCACCGGCAAAAGATATGACTGTGGGCTTCAGCGGATTATCAAACAGAAGATTCAAGAATCTAGTAGAGATCCATAAAGAGAGGAAAAGGGCGGAGTCACAGCTTCAAAAACCACCACATTTAGACTCATCCGGGAGAACTGTCGGGTTCCTCGGGTCAAGCCGCTTCTGAGCTTCAGCCAGCGTAGGAAGCGACTCAACTAGGCCAAGGACAAGGACTGGACTGTTGGCCTGTGGTCCATAAGGGAATCAAGGTCCAAGGGTTTGGAGGAATATGGGTGAAGAACAGAACCCAAGCTGCTTGAGGTCCAGTGCGAAATATCCAGTCAGTCAGTCATGATTTGCGGTGCAATTTCCAGTGCATCTGTTGGTGAACACTGCTTTCTTAAATCCAAGGTCACTGCAACAGTCTACCAGAATGTTTTAGAGGATCCTTCTGCTGAGGATCTGTATGGAGTTGCAGATTTCATCTACCAGCAGGACCTGGCGCCTGGCCATACCGCCAGAAGGACCAAAACCTGCCAACTCGCAGGATCTAAACCCCATTGAGAATTTATGGGGTGTTATCAAGAGGAAAATGAGGAGCGTGTGGTCATTTCACTGTCTGGCTCTGTTTGGTCAAATGGGGTCAAACATCACTAGTAGTTCCGCTGGATTGTTAAAACCGAGTCATGTAACAGCAGCCAAGGTGGAAGTCTCCCTGGGAAACCAAAACAGCTAAAATAACAACAAAATACAAATTTCAAAATGAAAGTAGTTACCTGAATTTTGCTCAGTGTAATCGAGTAAAAGTACAATTTCATTTTAACAAAAATACTAATGATAATGTTGCATTAAAACTACCCTGATAAGTATACCTTATCCAAAGAATTGCTTAAATCGTAATTGTATATCTCTGTTGTTAAGTGGTTGTTTTTCTGTGGCCAAAATAATTGTATGATGTCTTTTGAGGTAGATATATTCTGTAAGCAATGGGGAATCTCATCTCTTCCTGACATTGTATTTATGGAAGAGATGAGGGGGGTGGGTAAAGTCCACATTCTCATCTATTTTTTCATTCTCATCATGTTTCACCCGCACATGTTGCTTTGTTGTCTGTCAGAAGGATTACACAAAAACTACTTGACCCTGGAAAAAAATTGAATTTTGTGGAAAGCTGCTTTGACCTGAATATGAACCCATTACGTGTTGGTGTACATATGGGGCAAAGGCCAGATCACTGCTTTTTTAGAAAGGCAAAGCGTTCTTTTCATATCTGCATTGTTTTTTTTTTTTTTGTTTTTTTTTGCTTGGAGTTCACAATAGCAACAGGGATCCAACTGGGTAATTGAATGTTTTTGTTATTTGACACGCCCTTCTATATAGGGGCAGCATAGTAAACTAATGGTGAGCATATTTGCCTCCCATTTCTGAGGTTCTGGTTTCCAATCAGCACAGTCTTCCTGAGGTTATGGTTTCCATTCAGCACAGCTTATATGATACAAAATAAAATAGTATGTAATTATTGCAAAGTGGGGCTGGTGAAAAAGTAAGTGAAGTTGTATCGGGACATGCCTACTAAACAGTCTAGGGTGAACCCTGCCTTTTGGTTTTTGGTATTTACTCAGAAACCCATACAGAGTTGGTAAGTATTCAGCAACGGCAGCCTACAAAGCTACATATCGTCGCTGTCGGGCGAAATCCTCGCATCTCTAAAATCGCTACTTCCCACGAAATCAATCAAATGACATCTTGCTTGCGTTACCAAACACCACATCGTTCAAGTTGGTGTTATACCTTATATTGCTATCATATACCATTGCGCACTAACATCAACACAAAACCATCCCAAAATCATGTTTAATCGCTAATTTAAAATGCTATGAATGTATAATTTATTACGCTGTAATTGATTAAAATGGTAGAATTTGGTGCCTGTTCCAAGTTTACGCTTTCACCAGGCAGACAAAAAGCCTTTGATACTTGCCAAAAGCAAACGACTGTGGTTACATCATCTTCCCCAACTCTTTTTCAAAGGTCTTACGGCCATTAGTGATGCAAAAAATAAAACGATGAGCTGAATAAGCAGTTTCATAGAAGGAAATTCATTTGCACGCACTTACCTTTGTGGCTGACACAGTTCAGTGCACTGAAGCATTACAGTGATCCATGTTTAATAATATAATATTTAATAATAATCAAATTTTTAAAAAAATTAAAAAATTCAAGCCAACACCGATAACTTCCTGTTTCTCAAGACCGATACAATAACCAATAGCTTATTCTTTTAATTAACTGTAGTTTGTGCTGACCTGGACGAAAGAAGTAGTCAAAGATTTGTCCAAACCAAATATGACAATCACTATTATCTTGTGATCATTTTGAACCCACTGGACGAGATCTTGCGTGGAGCCCCAGATCGAGGGAGATTATCAGTGATCTTGTATGTCTTCCATCTTCTAATAATTACTCCCACAGTTGATTTCTTCACACCAAGCTGCTTACCAATTGCAGATTCAGTATAGTCAAACCAGTATCGATTTAAATCCCTCGATTAATATTGTTTTTAGACATCGATCTGTTTCGCAGCAATTATTGGAATCCTTAACACTAGTGTGTATTAATACGATATAATGTCCACATTTATTTATTTTTGATTTATTTATTCATTTTTTAAAGGTAAATATATATTCATGGAGGCATATTAAAATTTGCACGTTCGCACACTGTAGGTTGCAATATTGCCTATCGCAAAGCAATTAAAAGTGGTTCCAGGAATGAGGAAGGCTCTGGGTGGGGAGGGAAACCTGCATTTGGGGGTGGCTCTCAGACCAGAAGTTGCACACTGACTAGCTGCAATGTAAACATGAATGGCAGCGCCAGCCGCAATAAATCGGTTGCCAAATACGGTGTTTATGAAAAGCAAAGATGCAGTGTATGACAGCTGAACCCCGGATAAACATATTTCTGTGCCGTTAAAAAGTATTGGCCGCCTTCTTAAATTATTATATTTCTGCATAGTTTCCCCACTTTAATGTCTAATATCATCAAACAAATGTAATTATGAGACAAATATAACCCAAGTCAACTTAAAAATTCTGTTTTTAAATGGTGATTTCATTTATTAAGGGGGGAAAAAACTAGTTACCTGTCTCTGTGTGAAAAAGTAATTACTCCCCCTGTTAAATCATGAATTAATTGTGGAAAATCACAATTTTTGGTTAATTTTCACTGATCACGCCCAAGCCTGATTACCTCCAGACATGTTCAATCAAAAAACACGAAAACAGAATCTGTCCCGACAAAATTAAGTCGGGCAAAAGATCTGAAAAAGCTGACACAAAATGATACTATCCAAAGAAATTCCAGAACAGTCAAGAAATAAAGTAATTGACATCTATCTGTCTGGAAAGGGTTATAAAAGCCATTTGTAAAGTTTTAGGCTTCCAGCGAACCATAGGTGAGAGCCATTATCCTCACTTGGAGAAATCATGCAACAGTGGTGAGCCTTCTCAAGAGTGGCCGGCCGACAAAGTTTACCCAAAGAGAACAGCAATGAGTCATCCAGGAGGCCACAAAGAAACTCAGGACAACTTGTGAAGAACTGCAGGCCTCCCTTGCCTCAGTTAAGGCCAGTGTTCATGACACAATGATAAGGAAGAGACTGGGCAAAAATGGCATCCACGGCAAAAACCACTGACCAAAAAGGGTCACCTTATTTTTGTCAAAAAAAACATCTGAATGACTCCCAAGACTTTTGGGGGAATAGTATTTGGACTGAGGAGGTGAAAGTTGAGCTTTTTAGAAGGTTATATCTGGCATAAATATAGTACAGCATATTAACAGTCAAACATGGTAGTGGTAGTTTGATTGTCATGGCCTGGAAAAAGCCTGCCCCCGCTGGTGGCTACAAAGACTTCCTGTCACCTCGATGCTTTTGTAGGTGCATGTGAACTCTATCTACAGTAACACTTATACTTTGACCTTCTTCTTTATGAATTGTTATTACAAGTTAGTATGCCCTTAATTATTTTATTAATTTAAATCTTTGATTTTGACTAAGTGGGATTTTAAAGCTTTTCCTTTATTATTATGTGTGAAGTGTTAATTTTGTGGACAAAAACCTTTCATCTTGGTAAACAATAGGGCTGCTCAATTAATAAAATTTTAATCGTGATCGCGATTTTGGCTGCCACGATTCAGTGAGTCTGATCGTCTGGGATTTTTAACATTTAAAATGCAGTCATTGTTGCATATGAAGCTCTTTCTCAGTCTAGTCAGCCAGCCACCAGGGGGTGAACGCATGGTTATGGCTTAATTAAGCTGCCTAAAGAAGAACGAGCGGTGCCCAGCACTCGCTGCAGTGTGAGCCTTACTCATTCTCGAAGGAATTATTAGCATCAGTCATGCCTAGAGAAGCATGTACAGCAAAATGTGGAGCTAGCACCTCAGAAAGGGATCCACATCCATTCTCTGAACATGTTTTTTTTCAAGGCAAGTGACGTTCTACAAGAAGCCATACGTTAAGAGTGCAGCAGAGTTGTTTGCCCAGCAAGGTAAAACTACTAATCTGTTCAGCCATCTGGAAAAAAACGGCAGATAACTTCAAAACATTGGACAAAAAACGTGATCTGCTTACGCAATTCTCCAAAGTGGCATTAAATACACTGTATGAACAATGACTGCTGTCAGGCCAGCCTGCAGTCGAAATGTTTCAGTCAAGCTAGCCGCCACAATGATTGTTCATACGAAGCATTATGGTAACACGCCGGCAACGCGCCCCCAGTGCCAACGTCAAAATAAAAGCCTACAATGGCATTGATGTCCAATGTAGAAATGTTAGGCTTTTATTTTGAAGTTGTCCCTCGCAGGACAATTGCGGAGAGGCGGTGTGTTACCGTAATGCATAGTATTAACAATCGTTGTGGTGACTGCCTTGACCTTGACTGGAGGCTGCCCTGACCACAGTGACAAATGCCAGGAGTAAATAGAGAGCGAAATCACAACTTTGCAGTTTGCAACCATGCACGACTGACCTGTGGTCAAGCAGACCAATGGAACCGTACCCTTCCTTGACAGTTCACTTATGTTGATGGGGATTTTCAAATGAAAAGTCAGTGCTTGCAGCCTAAACTCATACATGCAAATCAGTTGCCTTTCGGTGAAAGGCCATTTATTTATGAGAAAATCTGAAGCTACTCACTGTTCACACAGTACTTGAGTAATTATTTCACTGTGTACGTTTTACTCTTAAGTAATTTTTGGAGGACTACTTTTACTTGAGTCACATTATTGTCAAGTAACAGTACACTTACTTGAGTACAATATTTGGCTACTCCACCTACCTCTGGAGCGGACATCCTCTATTGCTACTCTTACGTTTCAGCAATATTTTTGCTCATCAGACCAGCCAGTGTCTTATTTGTTGCACTGTTCCTTTGTAATTTCATATTGCGGTGCTGCAGGTTGTGGTCCCAGCGGAACCGCCAAGCACACGTAACATCGGCAACAAGAGTTGATCCGCTAGTAGATCTTGTATTAATTAGGAAACGCGGCTACAATTATCTAATTTAGTTTACGGATGTTAATGTTAAAGGTATTAAGCGACGGAGCGATGTTTGGGATTATGTCACAACACAGAATGAACTAATTTCAAATTAAAAAATGGCCAAAAAAAAACAGAAAAATATTGTACTTAATATTTTCCTGGAGGATGCATTCGGGATTAGCCTTTGAAGTTGGTAATCATGAAAAAAATTAAGTGAAAGAGACCATGACTTCAGTCAATTCTTTTCCAGAATGAGAGTGCTTAAAGAGGAGGATGCTAGTCATGTGTCACAGCTTTAAGCAGGCATAAGGTGCATGTGGAGATGGGCCTGGCTCAAGTTGGAGGCCAGAACAAAAAAGAAAAAAATGAGGCAAATTTAATTTGAATGTTAAATTTGTACATCAACATGTACTTGAGCGGTGTAAATAAATGTTTTTCTGTATGAAGAAAATTAGTTTATTTTGCCTTATTGGACTCTTCAGAGTCTTCCAGAATGCTTAATTTATCCATCCATCCATCCATTTTCTGAGGCGCTTCTCCTCACTAGGGTCGCGGGCGTGCTGGAGCCTATCCCAGCTATCATCGGGCAGGAGGCGAGGTACACCCTGAACTGGTTGCCAGACAATTGCAGGGCACATACAAACAAACAACTATTCGCACTCACAGTCACACCTACGGGCAATTTAGAGTCTTCAATTAATGCATGTTTTTGGGAGAAAACCCACGCAGGCACGGGGAGAACATGCAAACTCCACACAGGCGGGGCCGGGAATTGAACTCAATCCACCCCCGGGGGCCTTGCCACCGAGGAGCTTCTTAACCACCTCTGTGACCTCAACCCCAGAGATAGGAGAGCCCGCCTCAGAGAACCCAGTCTCTGCTTCCTCATGAGAAGGTGTGTCGGTGGAATTGAGGAGGTCTTCGAAGTATTCTCCCCACCGACTCACAACGTCCCGAGTCGAGCTCAGCAGCGCCCCATCCCCACTATACACAGTGTTGATGGTGCACTGCTTCCCTATCCTGAGACGCCGGATGGTGGACCCCAATTTCCTCGAAGCCATCCGGATGTCTTTCTCCATGGCCTCACCGAACTCCTCCCATGCCCGAGTTTTTGCTTCAGCGACCACCAAAGCTGCATTCCGCTTGGCCAGCCAGTGCCCATCGGTTGCCTCAGGAGTCCCACAAGCCAAAACAGCCCAATAGGACTCCTTGTTCAGCTTGACGGCATCTCTCACCGTTGGTGTCCGCCAACGGGATTGCCGCCACGACAGGCACCGACCACCTTACGACCACAGCTCCGGACAGCCGCCTCATCAATGGAGGTGTGGAACATGGTCCACTCGAACTCGATATCCCCCGCCTCCCCCGGAACGTGAGCAAAGTTCTGTCGGAGGTGGGATTTGAAACTCCTTCTGACGGGATTCTGCCAGACGTTCCCAGCAGACCCTCACAATACGTTTGGGCCTGCCATGTCGGACTGGCATCTTCCCCCACCATCTGCGCCAACTCACCACCAGGTGGTGATCAGTTGACAGCTCCGCCCCTCTCTTCACCAGAGTGTCCAAGACATGCGGCCGCAAGTCCAATGACACGACCACAAAGTCGATCATCGAACTGCGACCTAGGGTGTCCTGGTTCCAAGTGCGCATGTGGAGACCCTTATGCTTGAACATGGTGTTCATTATGGACAATCCGTGATGAGCACAGAAGTCCAATAACAGAACACCACTCGGGTTCTGAACGGGGGGGCCGTTCCTCCCAATCACGCCCTTCCAGGTCTCACTGTCATTGCCCAAGTGAGCATTGAAGTCCCCCAGCAGAACGATGGAGTCCCCAGCGGGAGCGCTCTCCAGCACCTCCTCGAAGGACTCCAAAAAGGGTGGGTACTCTGAACTGCTGTTTGGTGCATCGGAACAAACAAAAGTCAGGACCCGCCCCCCCCCCCCAAAGGCGGAGGTAGACTACCTTCTCTTCCACCGGGGTGAACCCCAACGTACAGGCGCCGAGCCGGAGGGCAATAAGTATGCTCACACCTGCTCGGCGCCGCTCACCGTGGGAAACTCCAGAGTGGAAGAGAGTCCAACCCCTCTCGAGAGGACTGGTTCCAGAGCCCAAACCGTGTGTGGCGGCGAGCCCGACTATATCTAGTCTGAACTTCTCGAGCTCACGCACCAGCTCGGGCTCCTTCCCTGCCAGAGAGGTGACATTCCACGTCCCTAGAGCCAGCTTCTGTAGCCGGGGATCGGATTCCTAAGGTCCCTGCCTTCGGCCACCGCCCAGCTCACACTCCACCCGACCCCTATGGCCCCTGCCATAGGTGGTTAGCCCATGGGAAGGGGGACCCACGTTACCCTTTCGGGCTGTTTATTATACACCCTTGTTCAAACGCCAGGTTTGTGTGGGATGAAAAATGAGACCAAGGTAAATAATTTCAAAACTCTTTCCACCCTTAATGTGACCTATTGTTAAAACCTGTACAACACAATTGGGGGAAAAAAGGGAAATCTTTTCGAGAGGGGAAGTAAAAAAATAAATAAAGGTCCTTAGCATGTTTGAGGACCCATGACCTGAAGCTTACTCTCTCAACTCAATATTGTTTAAAGAGCACCTTAACAACCACAGCATTTCATTTTTGCATCTGTAAACATAGAGCTGATGTGAGTGCCTCAAAAAACCCTGTCCTTATTATCCCAGAAGCTTTGTGGCTTGTCTTGTGCATTTTTGCAAATTGTAGTCCCATCACTTTCACGTTATTTCAGTGACTATTATGGGTTTTCTTTCTTTTAACCACAATGTGTGTAACTAACCTCAAGGATCTAATGTGAGCTATTAACTATGGTCTTTGATTCCATGTGTAGAACATTTTGGTATTTCCAGGTGCGGTGCCTGTGCCACTGAAATCCCAAGTAGAGATCCTTTTACACTCCTTTGTTACTGTAAATTTTCCTCTTAATGTGACATTCTGCAAACCTAATGCCTGTCATGTGTCCACTAAGCAGCTTTACTTTTTCTTATGCCGTTATTACGGACAGACTTGTTTTCATTGAGCAGCTGCTGATATTGCGAATGGCTGCTCTTGCTTAGTGGATCTTTTTCCCAAGAAAAGGTTTTGTTTGAGGTCGTGTATTCGAAGATCTAAGATATTTTAATGCCAAAAACCTGTCTTTCTTTTATTTTTTTATTTGTTTCACGTGTGTCATCTTTCCTTTTATGTGCTCCATTCAAGTGTATCAAAAGCGATATTCAGTCTGGAATGTTTGTAAGCGTTCTTTCACTTTACATATTAATCCAAACATCCTTGATCATCAACTTTTGGACTCATGTCAATTATTTCCGTTTGCTTTAGAGCAAGAAGGCTCATATACCATACAGGGACAGCAAACTTACTCGGATACTCAAGGACTCTTTGGGAGGCAACTGCAGGACTGTCATGATTGCCAACATCAGCCCCTCATCCAAGTCGTATGATGACACGCAGAACACTCTGAAATATGCTAACAGGGCCAAGGAAATAAAATCTTCGGTTTGTATTAACTATTATGTCATAAAATGACATGTATAGTAGTGGTGTAACGATTCAGTCATTATATCAATATTTCGATTCATTCCTGCAATCCAATTGGATCAATCTGTGCTTAGCAAGTTAGCCTTCCTGATGTAACTATATTGACTTAAATCATTTTAAAAGTTAATCAATCAATTGCATTGATACTAGGAAATAATCCACTTTAAGCATGCCAGGCTTTATCTGGAGGTGTGTACAGCGGCTGAAATAAGTATTTAACACATCACCATTTTTCTCACTAAATATATTTCCAAAAGTGCGATTGACATGAAATTTTCAGTAATCCATACATGCAAAGAAAGTAGAACAAATAACATCAGAAATTAAGTTATAATGTGAAATGATACAGGAACATAAGGGAGGTGCAAGAAAGGCATGGAAAGCCAAGGCAACACCTAAAATCTATCAATAATCATACAGCAACCCAGCCCCTTGTCAGTGCAAATGAATATCAGCTGGTTCAGTCCTAATTGATGGCCTACAAAAAGGTCTCTGCCCAGGTATGAGTCAAGACACACACCTGGGGGGGAGGGATGTCAAAGCTCGTTTAATGTTTGCTGAACATTTGGGCAAGCCAGTTAAATACTGGGAGAATAGTCTGGTCTGATGAGAGCAAAATTGAACTCTTTGGATACCATAATGCGCACCACGTTTGGAGGAGAAAGAGGCACTGCACATCACCCTAAAACACCATACCAACAGTGAAGTTCCGAGGTGGGAACATGATGGTGTGGGACTAATTTTCAGCAAACGATACGTCACATTTTTGAAGGAAGGATGAATGGGAAACTCTACCGAGACGTTCTTGACAAAAATCTGCTGCCATCTACGAGCATGATGAAAATGAAACAAGGGTGGACATTTCATCAGGATAATGATCCAGAACATACTGCCAAAGAAACTCAATTGGTTTCAAAGGGAAAAAAAAAATAAAGCTGCAAGAATGGCCCAGCCAATCACCTGACTTGAATCCAATCGAAAATCTATGGAAAGAACCGAAACTCAAGGTCCATCAAAGAAGCCCATGGAACCTTCAAGATTTGAAGATTGCTTGTGTGGAGGAATGGGCCAAAATCACACCAGAGCAATGCATGCAACTCGTTTCTCCATACGGCAGACATCTTGAACCTGTCATTGCAAACAAAGGCTTTTGGACAAAGTATGAAATAAATACCTGTTGGCGTGTTCAATTATTTTCCGTGTCATTTCATATTATTAGACATTACTTAATTTCTGAGCTTATTTGTTTTACTTTCTTTGTATGTCTGAATTACTTGGGTTGTTTCCAACATCTGGTGGTATTTTCATGTCAATAGCACCTTTGGAAATATATTTAGTGAGAAAAATGGTGACGTTAAATACTTATTTCAGCCGCTGTATGTGTTGTATTTCTAAGAAAAATGCTTGTAATACCTTTGTCACTTGATTTATTTATTTAAATTAATAGGATACGGCAGTCAGCACTGTCAATGCTACTTTCTTCGTCTCTTTTCTTCTTTTCCTTTTCTACACCCCACATCTAGTCACTCCATAGTGCCCTGAATAGTTGGACGAGACACCACTGTGTGTGTGTGTGTGTTTTTTTTTTTTTTAAGCAATTTTTTTAAGACATCTGTCTGTCTGGTGGATGACAGTTGAGTAGAGGCTAGCAAGAAATTATCAGTATTGACTCGCGGCAAATCGCCATACACTGTTTTCCTTTGTTTTTTGCAAAGCAATACATCCGTCCATTAAACCACAGTCCATTCATTAGAAAACACATGCAGTACGATATTAAATAAGAGACACAAAAGGAAAGTACATCAGGAAAATCTTTATATTTAATGACCATAATTAATTTGACCGCATTCCCTTGCAAGAAACAGTAGGACTGTAGGACATTTCATTCGCACTGTCCAGTATCTAGATATTTATTTCACACTGGATGACTTTTTGTCTTAAAAAAAGTGACTGAATCGATTTTCAGCCAATGAATTGTTTTGGATCGTATCATTCTGAATGAACCAATATCTTCCTTGAATCGAATCGGCAACCATGCATCGTGATACGAATCAAATCATTGCTAAAACAAGTCGTTACAACCCTAATCTATAGTATGTTTTGTGATACTTGGATTGCAACTGTTTCATAAATCATGTATTATGTTGTTTCTTTTATTTGCCGAATCAGCTGAAGAGTAATGTTATAAGCCTGGACAGCCACATTGGCCAATATGCAGTCATTTGTGAGAAGCAGCGGCAAGAGGTAAACAACACACTGATGCTGCCTTTTTTTTTTTTTTTTTTTTTTTTTTTTTTTTTTTTTTTTTTATTAAACAATATCAGTGCTCATGACGTTAAATCAGTGTTCTATCTCTTTCAAGATTGTACAGTTGAAGCAGAAATTACAAGAGTATGAGGAAAGAAAATTGATGTCTGTTTCCTCAAACGCAATATCGCCGCAGAAGAAAGCAGATGTCAAAAGGTAAACATGTTTTAGCTGTTCTGTACTGTTTTTGTTAAAATTTTAGGCTATATGGAATAAAGTATATTAAGAATTTGTATTGCTGAACCTACTTTACAGTAGGCCTACTGATGCATTTATTTTGAACTTTTTATCTCTTTTCTGGAGGCGTCAGCTACCATGGGAGGCTATATTACATGAACAGTCAGGCTTGTTGCGGTTGTTTTCACTTCGCGGACATAGAAGGTGTTTTTCGCCTGTCGTCCTGTTCTTATTCCTCTTTTCACATCTGGATCATGCTTTTCGTGTTACGTCTCCGGGCCTCAGCTGTTTGTCACCGGCGAGCGTTTTCCTCTCCACGTCATAACTGGTGGTGCAGTGGCAGCCGCGTTACAGCGCTCAGTTATAATCAAGTGGATATAAGTTGTGTTCAAATATAGTGCTTAGCTTCAGAATATTTTTTGGGAAAAACTTAACAAAATACAGATACTTTATGCTTTGATCATATGGGTAGAAGCAAAATCATGCATTGTAAAAATGCAATATACATAGAAGGGTTTTCCAGGATTCTGAGGTCAACTTTGGGAGTGCATATTATACATGGGTGCGCATTATACACAAGAAATGACGGTAGTTCAGTTCATAATTAAAATTTTGAACTAAGTTCACATTTTAAAAAGGTAATTAGTTCAAAGTTCTTTTTCTTTCATTAGTTTTTTTTTTTTTCAGTGTGTTGCTGCAAGCGATTACCCTCAAAATATGTGCATTTCCCCATTTTTGCCATCCACACTAGTAGCCTTTCACCCTACAGTCTCCAAAATGATGATATGAAAGCTGAGCTTTTTGGAAGGTGCATCTCGTTACATCTAACGTAAATGTAGCACTGCATATCAGAAAAAGAACGTCATACCAACAGTCAAACATGGTGGTCTTGGGCTGCTTTCCCCTTCAGGACCTGGACAACTCGCTGTGATTGATGGAACCATGCATTCTGCTCGTTAACATAAAATCCTGAAGGAGAATGTTCAGCCATCAGTTTGTGACCTCATGCTGAAGCACGCTTGAGTTCTGCAGCAGAATAACAATCTAAAACACACCAGCAATTCAACTGCTGAATTGCTTTTTAAAAAAAAAAAATGAAGCTTTTAGAGTGGCCTAGTCAATGTCCAGACTTGAATCCGTTTGTAATGCAGTGGCATGACCTCGAAAAGGCCGTTCATGCTCGAAAACCCTCCATTTTTGCTGAATTCAAACAATTTGCCAAGGATGAGTGGGCCAAAATATCTCCACAGAGATGTGACAGACTCATTGGCAGTTATAGAAAACGCTTGATTTCAGTTGTTGCTGCTGAGGATGGCCTGACCAGTTATTAGGTTTAGGGGGCCATTACTTTGTCACATGGGGCCAGGTAACTTAGAATGGTTTGTTTGTTTCCTTAATAAATGAAATCATTTAAAAACAGCATGTTAAGGTCACTTGGGTTATATTTGTTTGATCTTAAACATTAAAGTGGGAAAACTATGCAAAAATATAAGAATTTGAGAAGGGGATCAATACTTTTTGACAGCACATTTAGCTCCTTAGCAGACTAGCTAGTTAGCTCATGGGCTAGCGAACGTGAGCCAGCGGCACGCTGCGTCGTGAGCGGCACGCCGGTATTACCAGAGCAATGAAAATTTATCGAGTCGGGTGAAAGAAATCTCGTTTCCATTGTATTTGTGGAATGGACCGATAACCTGTGCAACTCTTCCTCTGCAAATGCTCTTCCCACCATAGACTGACAGTAAAAAAAATAACAGAATAAAACTTAATTTTGCAGTTTAAAAGTATCATTTGTATATATTGTTTATTGGTTATTTTTCATGGTTTTTAAATTTTTTATTTTATTTTATCTACTCAAATGTGCAATATGCTTAGGTTTACATTAAGCAGTGGTTATATTTCAATTTAAATATATTTTTTTGTTATTGGTTTTATTAGTTATTTTTCAGGATTTTCTAGTATCATTTTCATTTTTTATTCAATTGTAATAACCTTATTTTTAAAGTAACTTTGTTACCCATTGGTTAATAATAAATTTTCTCATATCTACTGTTGCTGATTATTGTTCTTTGTTTGGGTAATATAACTTGATCATACCTTTTCTAACAGTCCATATGACAAAATAAGTCAAATATGTATGATTATTGCACAAGGCTGGAATATCTGTATTGGATCAGAAGTGAAAACGTTGGATCAGGACGTCCTTATTTGTAAGACTGAGAAGCACTGGGAGAGGCCAAAACTCTGGCCTCACGTGTCGCAAGCTTTATCAATTCCGACTCTCAGTGGAAATCGGACACACCATCACCGCATCATGAGTCTCACTCGTCACACTGTAAAACTTTAGGTTTTTGCTCAAATTAAAACATAGACGACAAAGATATGGCGGCACGGTGGACGACTGGTTAGCATATATGTGTCAAACTCAAGGCCCGGGGGCCAGATGCGGCCCGCCACATCATGGAAGTTGACGGACAAAATTTGTGTGGCCCGCGAAAGCAAATTTTGTCCGTCAACTTCCATGATTCTTGCTTAAATCTGTACCTAATTCCAAATTGTCATATGTAATAAATAATAATGTTGGGATATTGCATTTTTCTGTTACTAAGCCCCTTTTTACACTAACTTGAACAAACTATTGTCCTTGTCTTCTGATTTAAAAACGAGTTATCCCTCAATTTGCTATGTATATCTAAGAATATGATGAGGTATGGTTTCACTGTCATAATGGACCTCTGAGGCACATCTGCCTCACAGTTCTGAGGACCGGGGTTCAAATACCGCCTGTGTGGAGTTTGCATGTTCTCCCCGTGCCTGTGTGGGTTTTCTCCGGGCACTCCGGTTTCCTCCCACATCCCAAAAACATGGATGGTAGGTTGATTGAAGACTCTAAATTGCCCTTAGGTATGAATGTGTGTGTGAATGGTTGTTCTTTTATATGTGCCCGGTGATTGGCTGGCGACCAGTTCAGGGTGTACCCCGCTTCTCACCCGAAGATAGCTGGGATAGGCGCCAGCACGCTATTGAGCATATTGTGAGAATAAAGCGATACAGAAAATGGATGGATGGACAACAAAGAGATTTGATTTTTGAAGACATCAAATATTTGTCACTTTATCTCTATTAGCTATGTAAGTCTTGTAGCATGTACTCAACGCTAGCTTAATTGAAATACCTATGAAATATCCTTGAAAATAGTTACATCTTTTTGTTTTATTTTTTTACTTTGAGCCAACACCTAATTTTTTACACTGTGCGGCCAGTGGAGTGTTTCTTTTGCGTCTACTGTATGTGTTTCATCAATCAGACGGTCTTCTACTATATTTAAATATCTCTAGTTATCCTTAAGGCCGACAGTGGCATCTATCAGGCTGGGGGCGGAGGATACAGAAAAGCTGAATGAATCTCACTCCCACACATTTCATTTACTGGCATCAGAATTCACAACTCGCAGAGTGAGATGCTCTGAATAGAGCATGCACGGTTCTCACACTATTAAAAATTCAGCAGTCTAGCAAGGCCATGACGTTTCCTACGTCAGTAGAGTTTCATTACAGAGTGCAGTCATATTTCAGCGACACCTCTCCAGTTTTATTTACTAACGTACAACCCTAATTCCAATGAAGTTGGGACGTTGTGTTAAACAAATTAAAACAGAACACAATGATTTGCAAATCATGCTCGACCTATGTTTAATTGAATACACTACAAAGACAAGATATTTAATGTTCAAGCTGATAAACTTTATTGTTTTTAGCAAATAATCATTAACGTAGAATTTTATGGCTGCAAAAACGTTCGGAAAAAGCTGGCATAGGGTCATGTTTACCACTGTGTCTCCGACTTTCTGGGTGAGAAATCAGACTTCAGAGGGCGTTCCATTTGAAACTTACGACTAGGAACTTGGAAATTCCGACTTCCGAATTCAAATGGAACGCAACAATACCACTGTACATCATGTTTTCTTTTAACAACATTCAATAAACGTTTGGGAACTGAGGACACTAATTCTTGACGCTTTGTAGGTGAAATTCTTTCCCATTCTAGCTTGATGTACAGCTTCAGCTGTTCAAAAGTCCGGGGTCTCCGTCGTATTTTACGCTTCATAATGCGCCACACATTTTCAATGGGAGACAGCTCTGGACTGCAGGCAGGCCACTTTAGTACCCGCACTCTTTTACTACGAAGCCATGCTGTTGTAACATGTGCAGAATGTGGTTTGGCATTGTCTTGCTGAAATAAGCAGGGGCATCCATGAAAAAGACGTTGCTTGGATGGCAGCATATGTTTCTCCAAAACCTGTATGTACCTTTCAGCATTAATGGTGCCTTCACAGATGTGTAAGTTACCCATGCTATTGGCACTAACACAGATACCATCACCGATGCTGGCTTTTGAACTTTGCGTCCATAACAATCCAGATGGTTCTTTTCCTCTTTGGCCCGGAGGACACGACATCCACAATTTCCAAAAACAATTTGAAATGTGGACTCGTCGGACCACAGAACACTTTTCCACTTTGTATCAGTCCATCTTGGATGAGCTCGGACCCGGAGAAGCCCAATTAGCCTGTTCACCTGTGGGATGTTCCAAACAGGTGTTTGATAAGCATTCATCAACTTTCGCAGTCTTTTTTTGCCATCTGTCCCTGCTTTTTTGGAACGTGTTACAGCCATAAAATTATAAGTTAATGATTATTTTCTAAAAACAATAAAGTTTATCAGTTTGAACATTAACATCTTTTCTTTGTAGTGTATTCAATTAAATATAGGTTGAACATGATTGGCAAATCATTGTATTCTGCTTTTATTTATTTTTAACATAAGGTGCCAACTTCATTGGAATTGGGGTTGTATGTCTCTCTCCCCCTGTTTTGGCTAAATTAAATTGGTTGTTATACAGTAATTTAATAAGAATATAGATGATCATCTCATGTCAATGTACAGTCGTGCTAAAAAATATTGGCATCCGTGGGCTGACAATATTTTTAGACATGACTGTATAAAAAGACGCGTGCTTTTTTTTCTTGACTTTGATATGAAATCAGACTAAACTCTTCCTGTTTTATTATTAAATTATTTTTATTTGCTAAATGCCAGAATAGTGCGAGGTTTTATGTTAGACAAATATATTTAATAGACAAAGTCATGCAAACAAATATAATATATATATATAATACAAGCTTTCCTTTCTCTTCAGAGTTTAAATATAATCTTTCAATGTTTGAACCTTATTGTTTTTGCAAGTAAAATTTGTTTAAAGTCTGTCTCTTTTGTCTCTCTTTAGGGTGTCAGAATTTCTGCAGCAAGTCTTCTCCGTGCGTGCCCAAATCAGAAGCGAACAGCTGGATCTGGAGAGACAACTGAAGGAGAATGAGCTGCGCCAGCGCTACAGTGAGGAGGACAACCTGCAGGTCCAATATATCGCTGCCAAAGAAAAGACTGACAAGGTAGCGGACGCTTACTGTGCTTTCCAGATTCCATCATCCCTGCAGGAAAAGAGTTGCTGAATCATCATTTTACTTTGCTGTTCTCGACAGTACTCTCAGCCTGTAATTTACACCACAACAGGACTGAGCCGTGCTTGTGGTGTAAAGTTGCTTGAACTGAATCCTCCAAATCTTAGTCTCACCCTCTACATATTGTAGTGTAGAATCAAGCTAATTCTGCAAAGCTGGAGGAAAAAAAATAAATTCTGAATTTCCTCTTTTCCTCTCTTAAGAAAGGCTGTGACATTGCAGACATTGTTGTTACAATCTTATACCATTACAATCAATCCTTGTCGCACACACAATACGCTGATATGTCAAAGAAACAGTGGATGGATGAAAGCAAGGGGTTATGATCGTTTGTTGTTCTCATTCATGTAACTCCCAATGTCCTTTTTCCAATAGGCTACTTGTAAACATGAGCGGAAGATTGCAATGCTACGCACTAAGCAGCAGCATATCCATAAACGTCTGAAAGAAGCAGAAATGTGCTTTCAGAACAATGATGGCTGGCTCCACCGTATTGAGAATGAAATGAGATTGTTGAAGTCAAATGATCTTGCATCTGAGGTTAGTACAGCCTAATGTATTCAATCCGAATCAGTTATCAGGGTAACGCTGGTTCTCTGAAAGAGAACAACTCATATTTTGTCATGTAATTTTGCTCTTAACGTAAGTGACCAACTTTGCTGGTCTGAGAACAATGATGCACTAATAATACTTCACTAATTCTGTAACTTAAGGTGCAATAGATTTCTAAATCTAAAATGGGTATGATGAAGAGAACTCATCAATATCAGATGAATTCTTGAAAACTCATTGCTTGGTGTTTTTTGTTTGTTTATTTTAAAAGGTAGGCCGTGTCTAGTGGTGTCGTGACTGTCTTTGTTTTCTTCCCATCTGTTCTCCCAGTAATTAGAACCGTGCTCATTTTATTTCTTCAGCTCACTCGTGGATCACCGAAGAGAATAAATCAATACACTTTACTCGTCCCTCACACAGCAGCCAGTTACCTAAAACCATGTCCATGTTTTTTTTTCTTCATTATCCTTTCTTCCCAGAACTGACCCAGAACTATGACGCACTCACCAATCAAATGTTCTCGCTGCTGTTGTTTCGTAGTTTTCTTGCGTCAGAGTCCTCAAACCCCCTACCACCTCCTACCCACAGCATAGTCTTTGAAGTACAACAGACAAACGCATAACGTAACGTTTTCTCCAAAATAACATTTCAAACAAGCTTTGGACAGTTTGGCATGTCTGAATTTGTTTATTTTCTGTACGTTAATTCATATGAACCTAGTTTTACTCTCTCCTTAAGGTATTAGAAAAGGACTTGCATTGTCACAGACTGGAGCTTCAGGTGAATGATCTTAAACAACACATCAAGCAGATGGTCAAAATCACTGCACTTCAGGATCAAGAGAACAAACGCATGCAAAAGTATGTCGGTAGTATTTGTACATTTGCACATTGCTGTGTATTTGCTCACTAACACATATCTAATTGCAACGATCTGTATTGAATTCTAGAATGGTGAATGTGTTGTTGCCAGCTTATGGTCGATGCTACACTGCGATGCATGACGCTGGGCTGGTTACAGCCCAAGATGAGTTGCAAAACCATGAGCTTGAGCAAATTGTGCTGAGAGAGAGGTGTGTGGCCTGGGCAGACCAGGCAGAAGTTGACCCAGACGTACAAGGTTCATCTACTAGGGAAACGACACAGGAGACCAAGGAGTCGGGGAACTTCAAGTTCTGTGGTGAATTGGCACCTGTCCTGTCTTTCTCACAACTGCTTTACCACCAGAGTAGCCCTTGTAGTAAGTTTCCATGCTGTTTATTTTGGTTACCATTCATGGTTTTATTTTTCTACTTAGTCGTCGTCATCCTGGATGTCTACTATTAATTTTAGGGACGTCCCGATCCAATCACGTGATCGAAAATCGGGGTCGACCACGAGCTTTCCAAATGATCGAGATTGGGTGTAAAAGATTGGTTTTATCAATTTGTTGACATTTTAAATGTCACAAAGGGACAAAATAATAGAAGTACAAAGATCTTGCCAAATGGAACAGTAATAACTTTGTTTGATATGACATATATGTAACTTTTTGGAGTATTTTTAGTCTCGTATAATATACATACGTGACTGAAAGTGACACGCAGTCTGCATGGGTGACACTCACACACAAACCGTCTCTGCCCTCCCTAAGTGTGCTTTAAACTGTTTGACACCCCTGGTGTACTTTACTGTTAAACACGCACCAAAAAGATTGTATATCTAAATACAAGACACACATGATCTTTTTAGAAATTGCCACCATAATGCTAACAGTCTGTTGAAAACCCCATTGACAGGCTAGCTAGAATTAGCATTAGATCACGGGTGGGATTTACTTTCGAATAATGAATATTTGTACACAAACTCCGTGGTAACACATACGGATAGGTAATATAACAATACTCACAGGGATATATTATTCCTGATCTGAAAAATGAGTTGTTTTATCGTGATGTTCTTCTATACTTTTTTAAACTACAGACGTGTAGCTCCATGCATGGATCATACCACACTGTCCCTAAGAGGCCAAGGCGCGCACAGCAGGAACAGCACGTAGTCATTTTCCCCCGACTTGTTTTTTTTTTTTCCTGTTTTAGGTCAATAGGATTGATTACCAAAATTATTTCTATTTGCAAAATACATATTTTTTTATTTCTATTTATTATTATTATTTTAGTAATTTATTTTTGGGTTGTTCTTTTAAATATTAAAAGTGTGTGTTTAAATGTGCCAGGTTACAAGTATGTCTGATATTGAAAGGAGACAAAAATTGAGAATCTGCATTGCTAGACTCATGCTAAGCCATGCAGTCATGCTAAAAAATCTTGGCGTCGGTGGGGGGGGGGGTCATATTTTTAGCCATGACTGTATAAAAAGACACTTTTTTTTTTTTTTTTTTTTTTACTTGACTGACTGACATGATTTCAGACTAAACTTTTTCTATTTTAGGTCAGTTAGGATTACCAAAATTATTACTAGTTGTTTTCTATTTTACGGAGCCTCTAAAGGGACATGGGAGGGGAAAAAAAGAAAAACTTGTTTCTCGTTACGAGAGACGTCTACCTGTGAGTGCTAGCTTATTTACTTGCTAGCGGTAGCTTCCTGCGTTCAGGTAGCCATACAGTAGCTTATTTACAATTTGCTTCCAGCGCATGTCATCTGAGAAAATGCCAACAGAAGACGACTTTCCAGGAATATACCCGATAGTGTCATCGACCAACTAAAAGAAGATAACATGACTATAAATGGAAACTTTCATTACACAAATATAGCAGTAGAGGCTAGAGAATAGCTGAGCCATATTTGCTTGTGTGTGTGTGTGTGTGTGTGTGTGTGTGTGTGTGTAAATAAGATACCACTCACAGGGAGACAGACGTTTCTCCTTCAAATGAGAAACTTTCTCGTTACAATGAGAAACTTTCTCATTTGAATGAGAGTTTTTCGTTAGAATGAGAAACAAGTTTTTTTGTTTTTTTTTTCAATGTCCCTTTAGGGCAGGCATGCCCAAAGTCCGGCCCGAGTCGAAATTTCCTCCGGCCCGAAGCATCATGTCATAAAATCAATATGTGAACCGCCAGCACAGTTTACCAGAGTAAACAATACACATATACAAAAAAAAAAAAAAAAGCCATTTTATATTTCAACAGAGGGTGGCAGTAGACCTGTGGCCGCATTCTCGTCGCGTGACCTGTGGTATGTTTTTAGCCCATTTCTAAAATGGCAACTGAAACTAAAAAGAGGAAAGTTGACAACGCGGGCCGCCGTGTCCAGGACAAGTGGATTTTTTCACTGACATACGAAACAACTGTGTCTGCCTAATTTGCCAAGAGACTGTGGCTGTTTTCAAAGATTTTAATATTAAGAGGCACTACCAGACGAAACATGCTAACTACGACAAGCTAACGGCGAACAAACATGCCGAAAAACCGAAGCCACTGGAAGCTGTTTTGATAGCACAGCAGCGTTTCACAATAGCCTGTGACTCAAATGAAAATTCTACAAAGGCGAGCTACAAGTCTCAGTGAATTTATTTTTTTGTGATGATCAAACCACAGTTTTGTCAAATAGTCACTATACTATTCTTTGTCAAAATGCACTGGGATGTGATTTGTTAAAACAAAATCAATAAATACATGTTTCTAAAAAATTTCAGTCAACTTTCATAAAATAGTTCATTTGTGTTTAATTTATTATTATTTTAACCTTTAACTATCATGATAATGCAATTGAACAGATTCTCATTTGCAATATCGACCTAGTTGCAGACAGCAAAGTGATATTGTTACATATTTACATGTTAATTTACAATGGTAATGGTTCGAGGAATCTCAGACCGAATGGTCGGCCCTCATACATTTTCATCTGACCAAATCTGGCCCTCTTTGCAAAAAGTTTGGACACCCCTGCTTCAGGGGCTCCGTCCTATTTTTAGATGATTAGACCTACTCTGCTACTGTATTTTATAAAAAATAAAAAAAGTTTGAGAGGGACTGGGCTAGGCGGTCTTGGTGCAACCATGTGTCTTTGGCAATTATCCAAAGAAACCAAAAGCATCAATCTTTCAGTCTTTAACTGAACAAAAAAAAAACCTTAGCGCACAGTTTAATGATGTGGTGTAAAAGTATTGACAAGAATGTTTATTTTTTTTTAATATCTTATTTTTTTAACACAGGTGCAGAGAGGCGGACGAAGAGCGTATCGATCGAAAATGCCCCATCTCCAAAAGGTAAGTTTTCTTTCTTTTAAATTTTTTATTTATATTTGTTAGCTGTACAGGGGACAGGAGCGTTAAATTTAAATGAATAAATAGTGAAATAATAGACAGAATTCAATAAATATTGAAATACCAAAACATTACATTAAAATACATAAATATTTAACTATTTAAATATATTGAAATAATTAAATTAATATTTGAATATTTAAACAATTCATGACACATCTAATTTATTTGTATTCATTTAGATAATTCTGGCCCTTTTGGTCCTACATTGTTTTTGAAAAGCCTTTCGAGAAATGCAACTCAAACTATATAATCTATCTATGTAATCTACATTTCAACACATTTTGGCTAAAACTAACTTTTTCAGAACATTCTGCAAGATGATGGGATTCCTTGAATGTAAACAATTATGAAAGCCATGCGGGGTTTTTAACTGGCTATTGTGTTTCCCATCAAATTATAAATGACTTTAACCTGATACACTATCTGTTTTGAATGTTTACTGTTGAAACCTGGACAGCCTGTTCCAGTGTGGTTCGTCAGCCTTCCAACTCTTCATTTTAGCTTTTTTACTCTTCATTTGTTGTTTGCAGGCAATCTCATTTTTATACATTAGGTATTTCAAAACACACACTCATTTAAGTCTTGAATGATATTGTATGTAATAGAATTCTGCTCTGTTTTCATTTCCGTGTGTGGTCAAAGCGGCATTAATTTTGCTATCATGCATGCAAGCCATTCAGACTTCAAAAGAGGATACCAATGAATTTCTATGTAATATAATGAGTGTAATATATACAGCCTTTATTTAACTGTTAATCACTCCTTTTTCCAATATTGAGAACATGCAGCCAGTTTCATCTCTCTAATGAAATCATAACTCTTTGCATCCCTCTCAATTATTCATTCACTGACTCATACTTTAATCTCTCATACCCATCCTACATATCCTAATTCCACTGTCACATGCTTATAATATTCATATTATGGGTATAACAATGCAAATTATTTACGGTGTCATCAGGTACACTAAACATCCCTTCTTAACTGGTGGCTTCGGTCTGCGGAAGACGATTCAGCGTTTGACAAACTGCTCTGATCTCACCCTGATGCTGTTTTGACAGTCCCCTACTCCTTCAGCCCTTATTATAGACTCTGCAGCATAATATGAGCAATAGCTCCTCCCTGCAATTTGCTAAGCCAATCAAATGTGGTCAGATTTAGGGAGGGATGGATTTTGAAGGGGGAATTGATGCTTTGACTGACTGGTTATTAATAGAAACATACGCAGAAGTCGGCACTTTGAAGGTGGTTCAGAGAGGATTGAAACATGTCTACACTTGTCCTTTTTAACATACAGATCCTCTGCAGTCTTTATTCGTTGTCTTTGTTTTTTTTTTATTATTTTATCTGGAAGCTCTCAATTCCTTTCTTTTCCTTTTATTTTTTCCCCCTCCCTAAATGTTTACTTTTCAATGTTACGTCAAGTCCCAGTCTGATTCTGCCCTCTGTTCTGCCTTTCCCTTCTACCCACAAATGTTTTTTCTCAGTGTCTCACATTGAACACTCCCAATCCCTCTTGAGCTTCATTCATGAAAATGCAGATCCACAGCAGGGCAGGAAAAAACGTCAGCAGACGTAAATTCCCCAGCTCCACCAACCAGAAAAGGTGGACTATAAAAAACAGGCAGCAGCAACCAGGCGACCCTAATTCAGTGCTGCCTCCACCAGAAATAGCAACTCATGCATGTATTAATCCCCTACAAGCCAAAAATATGCGAGTGAAGGAACTCTACTGCCCTTTATTTCAAGGAATAACTCCACTGCCACAGAAATGGGCTTTTTATTGCTTATGTAATCACCTCACTCAGAAAACTTTCTGATGCTCATATATTCTAAAAATTACATTAAAATATAGAAAGTGACGTTTCAGTCATGCATTTTGCACTTTTACTGTCTTTGGTGTTCTGCTAATGTTTTCCCCTCAACATCCCTCATTGGTACACGACAAAACATTTATATGGTTTCACAGTCATAACGGCCCTCTGAGGGAAACTATAACCACAATGTGGCTCACGACAAAAATGAGTTGGACATCCCTGGGCTATGGGTTCTGCTGACTTTTATGTACATCTCAAGGTGTACAAATCAAATTCCCAAATCAAACTACTCACCCTTTGACTTATGGATGCATAGTGTGCATGGTAGTGGAGAGTTATTGAGTTTGTGTATTGTGTTTTTTAACATTAACTGTCATACAAATATATATATATTTTTTTTTTTAAATGTTTGCCACTCTATAATAAAAGTAACTTCAAACATCTCCCCCTTTGATGCATAATGCATGCATGGCATACACAAAAGTAGAAACTGGGAGTTGCTTAAGACTGTGTGGCTGGGAAATGAGTCACACTATACACTGCTGACGTTTTGCTGCACATTCTATTTTTGTTCTTTTATTATTGATTTAAATTTTTGGGTTGCCACATTTGTTACCATAAGTATAATATTCCCATGTTACTGTATACTGACCAGAGACAATTCAAATGTCTTTCTTTCATAGCAATGCTATCGCTACAGCACAAAATGATGCACATTTTCTCTGTGCCTTTACTGGTCACCTGTAGTGTGCCAGTATATCTGAAATACATTTTAATTTTTTTTCTTCATTAAATTAAGTTTGAATTCCAAATTGTACTAGTAATGACATTCTTGTTTTAACAAGCAAGCAAAATTGTATTTTCAAATATTTGTAATGAAATATAAAAATGAATGTTCAGTCATTCCTTCTCGTTTTTTTGCTTTACTTGGGTTTTTAGGCAGCAAAAGTCATCCAAACCTGCAGCAAGACATACTTCCCCAAAAAAACACAAGAAGAAATCTCTCAGTATTGCTGCCAGCAGTAAGCCCAAAGACTTTCTCCAAAGACTTTCAGGATGGTACCTTTCCTCTCCAATACACACCAGAACCTGCTCAAAGAGATGTTCAGTTTGGTTTCTCCACTGCCATGGATCTCGACATGACCTTTGAAATTCAACATAAAGAAGATGCAGCAATTATAAACAATGACGGCCCCTCTCAGACAGCCCCAACACACCTAATCAATCCTTTCAAAGCCAATGAAGTCAACCAGATTCCTACTAAACGGTGAGAAAGTTTTTTTCCCTCAAAATGTGTTCTTTAAATTCAGTAAAAGGTACACAGACTGAATATTAATGAAGCCGTTCTGAACAGTTTATCCGCATTCAAATGAAAAATGGACCACAGAAACAAAATAGGGCTGTAAAAAAGATTCAAATTCATAATTTCCCCACTTTAAGATAATCAAGCAAATGTAAATATCACAACTTAACCCAAGTGAACTTAAAATGCTGCTTTTAAATGATTGCATTTATTAAGGAAAAAACTTCAGTTACCTTGCCCTGTGTGGAAAAAGTAATGGCCCCCTAAACTTAATAAGTGGTTGGGCCATCCTCAGCAGCAACAACTGAAATAAAGCGTTTTTCTACAGCTGGCAATGAGTCTCTCACATCTCTTTGGAGGTATTTAGTCCCAGTCTTTCAGAATTGTTTGAATTCAGCAATAATCCACTTTATTTTTTATTTTTTTAAGCAATTCACAAGTTGACGTGCTGGTGTGCTTTGGAATTTTATCCTGCTGCAGAAACCAAATGCACTTCAGCTTAAGGTCACACACTGATGGCTAAACATTCTCCTTCAGGATTTTCTGTTGTGCAGAATTAATGTTTCCATAAATCACAGCAAGTTGTCTAAGTCATGAAGGAGCAAAGCAGCCCAAGACCATCACACTTGCCACCAACATGTTTGTCTGTTGGTATGAGGTTGTTTTTCTGAATTGCTGTGCTACATTTACGCCAGATGTAACGAGACACACACCTTCCAGAAAGATCAACTTTCATCTCGTCATTACCAGATAACTAGCAACCCTTTATTGCTCAGTGACTGTTTTCTCAATGTCTTTATGTCTCAAAAGTGTTCTCTGTCAATTGACTGTCTGTTGTCGTACTAGAGCGGCTCCAATTACCGGAGACAAATTCCTTGTGTGTTTTTTGGACATACTTGGCAAATAAAGAAGATTCTGATTCTGATAATACTCTGCCAAAAGTCTTGGGAATTATTTACTTTTTTTTTTCTCTCTCTCCAAAAAGACGAACCTTTGTTCTTTTTGGTCAGCAGTGGTTTTCGCCTTGGAACTCTGTCCTGGATGCCATTTTTGACCAGTCTCTTCCTTATGGTTGTTTCATGAAAACTGACCTTAGGCAAAGGCAGGCCTGCAGTTCTTTTAGAAGTTGTCCTGAGTTCCTTTGTGGCCTCCTGGATAAGTCATTGCTGTTCTCTTGGGGTAATCTTTGTGGGCCGGCCACTCTTGGGAAGGTTCACCACTGTTCCATGTTTTCTCTATATGAGGATAATGGCTCACTCTCTGGGTCGCTAGAAGCCTAAAGCTTTAGAAAATGGCAGTCTTAGTGGGCCGGCCACTCTTGGGAAGGTTCACCAGTGTTCCATGTTTTCTCTATGTGAGGATAATGGCTTTCTCTCTGGGTCGCTAGAAGCCTAAAGCTTTGGAAAATGGCTTTGTAACCCTTTCCAGACTGATAGATGTCAATTACTTTATTTCTCGACTGTTCTGGAATTTCTTGGAATTGTGTTATTTTGTTGCTGCTTTTTTCGATCTTTTGTCTGACTAGATTTTGTCGGGACAGATTCTGTTTAAGTGATTTCTTGATTGAACCGGTCTGGAGGTAATCAGCTTGGGTGTGATCAGTGAAAATGAACAAAAAATTGTGATTAGCCACAATTTATGATTTTAATAGGGGGTAATTACTTTTTCACACATGGCCAGGTAACTTTGAATAGGTTTTTATTTCCTTAATAAATGAAATCATTTAAAAACAGCATTTTAAGTTCACCTGGGTTATATTTGTCTGATATTTACATTTGTTTGATGATCTTAAAGTGGGGAAACTGCAAAAATATAAGCATTTGTGAAGGGGTCAATACTTTTTCACGGCGCTGTACACCAAAATAATGAAAACGACACACAATTGTATGTTGATTAAACAAAAAACAATAGGTTAAAGTTAAATTTAACTCCCAAAACAATTGTGTGGAACTATCCATCCATCCATTTTTCTCCGCTTATCCGAGGTCGGGTTGCGTGGGAAGCAGCTTGACCCGGGAAGCCCGGACTTCCCTCTCCACAGCCACTTCGTCTAGCTCTTCCGGGGGGGTCCAGAGGGGTTCCCAGGCCAGTCGAGAGACATAGGCGTGTCCTGGGTCGTCCCGGGGTCCTCCTCCCGGTGGACATGCCCAGAACATCGCACCAAGGAAGCGTCCGGGTGTGTGGAACCAGTTTAGAATAAAATGAATAATACGTGAACTTTGTGTGTGTGTGTGTGTATATGCTATGCAGCCCCATTTCCAAAGTGGAATATAATTTAAATAAATCATTAATCCGAAAGAAAATTCCAAAATTTAAAAGAAACACAAACCTTCATAATTCAATAACATTTCACCAATCTGTAACATTGAGAACAGAATTGTATTTATTTATTTATTTTTGGGTGGCGGGGCAAGATTTGGTGTGATCTTGTAAAAACATATTTAGGGCAGATCTATTTTTAACATGGCCCTAAAAACGTCTGTTTTGTAACACCGAATTTGGTAGAGATTAGGAGTAACCCATCGCGCCGCAGGATTATACATAGACTGCTTTATCCCGAGTGGCACTTCCTACAGAGGCCTACAAAAAAGATGCCTTGGAACTGTCTCTTGACTGCTCCTTTAACATGAGACACACCTCTCACTGTGTTCAGGGAAGTGGAGCAAAGTAATTAACAGTTCAAAATCAGATATTCTGTTGTCCAATAGAACAGTGGGCTATGGTGAACTCCTGATTGACTGATGAATGTATTGAATTGTATGGGAACGGCACTGGAGACCTAACGCAACCTTAACCTGTGTGTGCAGACATCAGCTCTCCGTACAAGAAATGAGACAAGCCAATCCAACGTACATGGGCATGACGTCTGCTGCGCAAGGAAAGCGTAAACTCAATCGGTAATTGGTTTTCAATCATTGCTTTTTATTTGTTTGCTTGTTTACATATCGCATTGTCTAACAAGACAAATGTACCTTAGCAGCCAAATAAGAAACACCCAAAGGCTAACAAACTGAATGAGCGGATTTAATTAGTGCATCACTGAACTACCATTCCATTTTATACCCCAATTCCAATGTTTTTAAAGCTGTTAAGTTTTAATGTACAGTACACACATTTTCTTGTTGAGACGTAGGGTTTGGCAACACTTGAATATACAATGTCAGGGCATGACAAGATCACCTATTCCCACTAAATCACTGAAAATAAAGGCTATAACATGATTAAAATAATCAAATTGCAGACAGTTTTCAACAGAGTGTCACAGACAGTTGAAGAGTCGTATTCAAATCATAGTTTTATCTTTATGGATTATCCTAGTCAGAATTCCTAATCAGAATTCATTTAGTGATTTATATTTCTCCCAAAAGTTCAAAGTCCCCCACATTTGGTGAGGCGTTTTGTTTTTATGGAGAAATTCAGAAATTACCATTAGTGATAAGGTGCTGTTTTTTTGTTCCACAATTTTTCCCTTTTTGTTCTCTCAGGGAAAGAGATGAGAACATGTCTGCACCGAAGCGTGTTAAGAAAGCCCTCTGTGTTCCTACCAGGCCGATGAGGGTACCCAAATTTTCTGGTAAGTATCATTTTGGAAAGGCACACATTCATTCCAGTGTTTCCCCGACATAGGCTTTACTTGGGCAGGTCGCCCAAGTAAATTGACAGCTACCCAAGAAGATGAAACTAAACTTGTTTTTGTTCTTGTTTGTTAAATAATTGACCTGTTTTGTCAGCCACTGCTTGTTGCAGACAAACTTCTTGTTCACAGTAATATATTTTGCAAATATCATCTCGAGTCACAGTCAATCTTCACGACATACGAAATTATGGTATGCCATGGTCATGCTGTACTTCTTCAAAAAATGGTGCGACCAAATAAATCAGCATAGTTCATAAACCTTTGTTTGATTCGATTATTTTGAATGCGCTTAAAAAACACCACGGCGTCACCCTGAACCATCCTGCCCAACACCACAAGTAAATTCTCAACCCTGGGGAAACACTGCATTCAATGTTTGTTTGTGGTTTTGGTTAACAGTCAGAGACTAAAGTGTAGCCAAAGTGACCTGTTTTTCTGAAATACTATTTTTGCATCATTATCAGGTTCAGAAGAGGACAAACCTCAGAGAGTTGTGAGGAGCATTTCTGAAGGAAATCTGAAACTCTTAAACCATCCAAACCATAGTCACAGCTTTTCAAACAAGTGACCAAATGGATGTAAAATATTTTAGTTTATGTGTCTCGATTTCCATGTTAAACATTTGAAAGTATAATTTTCAGCTCTATGAGTAGTCTTTATTTTTATTTGAATTTAAATAAACGTTGAACACACTTCAGATAATCTGATTGGAAATCCATGTTCATTGCATGTGAGAGAATACAACGTAACCAATTTTTTCACTGACTTGCCTGGCACTGATAACAGTTAAATCTACAGTACATCAGAAGAGCTGTTACACTACATGTTGGGCTGAATTGCTAAAAAGGTAATTCATAACGCCAAACACTCCTGCTGTCCTCTTATGACATATTGGGCTTAAAGCTTTTGAACCCACTTGGACTAACATAGTTATTGGTTATTAGTTTCAAGACGTCTTGAGAATGCACCAATATGCAATACAGTACGTCTTGTTTGACACACGTAGCAACATTGCTACACAACATCCAAGGAAGGAATGTTATTATTTGTACAAAGTTCTTTAACATAATTTGTCAGCACTAAATTGTTACTGTTCAAATTGCTTCGTTAATTTTTTCTTCGTGCATCTTATTGTTTGAGGAGCTAAAGCAGGAGGACTTAAGGCACTGATAAATTGTATGATAACTTCAGCTTTTGTCTTGAATAAATGTTCTGCAAATGTGCACTGTGAATTGTCATTTCCCTGTTTTCTCCTGGTACGCCGGTTTCTTCCCATATTCCAAAAACATGCATGCTGGGTTAATTGAAGACTCTAAATTGCCCATCGGTGTGAATTTGCGTGTTAATGATTGATTGATTGTCTCCTTGCGGCCTGCAATTGTAGTAAGTAGTACTCTTTCGACATTGACATTGACCGTCATATTTACAGCATTGAAGACCGTATTAAGGCAGGCAAGGTGCAAATCTTCCGCCATTTATTTTTTATCGGCGCAATCTTTCTACAGATTTAAATTCATTGGATGCTATCTAGTTTTTACATTAATAAGTTTGTGGTATATTGGTGTCATGGAGGGACAGTACAGAGGGAGGACGGCAAGACCGACATTGTAAAGAAGGTTGATTAGGATAACGGTATCAAGAATCCGTGGAATTGCCGCTGGCTGGAATTAAAAGTTGGAAATGAATACCTTCATGAAAATATTAGAAAGAATAATATATATATATATATCCATCCATTTTCTACTGCTTATCCGAGGTCGGGTCGCGGGGGCAGTAGCTTTAGCAGGGACGCCCAGACTTCCCTCTCCCCAGCCACTTCATCAAGCTCTTCCGGGGGGATCCCGAGGCGTTCCCAGGGATATGGATATATATATAGGTATATGTGTATATGTGTATATGTGTATATATGTATGTATGTATATGTGTGTGGCACGGTGGATGACTGGTTAGCGTGTGTATATATGTATATATTTGTGTGTGTCTGCCTCACAGTTCTGAGGACCCGGGTTCAATCCGCGGCCCCGCCTGTGTGGAGTTTGCATGTTCTCCCCGTGCCTGCGTGGGTTTTCTCCGGGCACTCCGGTTTCCTCTCACATCCCAAAAACATGCATGGTCGGTTAATTGACAACTCTAAATTACCCGTAGGTGTGAATGTGAGTGCAAATGATTGTTTGTTTATATGTACCCTGCGATTGGCTGGCAACCAGTTCAGGGTGTACACCGCCTCCTGCCCGATGATAGCTGGGATAGGCTCCAGCACGCCCTTGACCCTAGTGAGGAGAAGTGGCTCAGAAAATGGATGGATGGATGTGTGTGTGTGTGTGTATATATGTATATATATATATATATATATATACGTGTATATATATATATATATATATATATATATATACACGCGTGTATATATATATATATATATATATATATATACACGTGTGTATATATATATATATATATATATATATATACATATATGTGTGTGTGTGTGTGTGTCAATGTGTGTGTGTGTGTGTGTATATATATATATATATATATATATTAGGAATTAGCTGGGACTGTTGTCACAAGGAAAATGGTGAGTAATATACTCCGCCGCTACGGCCTGTCTGCACGCTTACACGCAAGAACTCATCGCTGAAAAAAAAGCATATTAATGCTCGTTTAAAGTTTTCTGAACATTTGGACAAGTCAGTTAAATACTGGGAGAATATACTGTGGTCCGATGAGAGCAAAATTGAACTGCTTGGATTCCATAATGCACACCACTTTTGGAGGAGAAATGGCACTGCACATCACCCTAAAAACACCATACCAACAGTGAAGTTTGGAGGTGGGAACATAATGGTGTGGGGCTGCTTTTCAGCAAATGGTACAGGTAAACTTCCAATTATTGAAGGAAGGATGAATGGGCAAATGTACCGAGACACTCTTGACAAAAATCTGCTGCCATCTACGAGGAGCATGAAAATGAAACGAGGGGGGACATTTCAGCGGGATAATGATCCAAACATACTGCCAATAAAACTCTCAATTGGTTTCAAAGAAAACAAATAAAGCTGCTGGAATGGCCCAGCCAATCACCTCACAATCTATGGGAAGAACTGAAACTCAAGGTCCATAAAAGAAGCCCACCGAACCTGAAGACTGCTTGTGTGGAGGAATGGACCGAAATCACACCAGAGCAATGCATGCGACTAGTTTTCTCTGGCAGGGAAGGAGCCCGAGCTGGTGTGTGAGGTCGAGAAGTTCCGACGAAATATAGTATAGAAGGGATGCTGGATCACGCTCCCGCTGGGCACTCCATTGTTCTGCTCGGGGACTTCAATGCTCACGTGGGCAATGACAGTGAGACCCGGAAGTTGCGTGATTGGGAGGATTGCTGGACTTTGTGGTCGTGTCATCGGACTTGCGGCCGCATGTCTTGGACAGTCGGGTGAAGAGAGGGGCGGAGCTGTCAACTGATCACCACCTGGTGAGTGGGCTCCGATGGTGGGGGAAGATGCCGGTCTGACCTGGCAGGCCCAAACGTATTGTGAGGTTCTGCTGGGAACGTCTGGCAGAATCCCCTGTCAGAAGGGGTTTCAACTCCCACCTCCGGCAGAACCTCACCCACGTCTCGGTGGAGGCGGGGAATATTGAGTCCGAGTGGACCTTGTTCCGCGCCTCTATTGCCGAGGCGGCCGACCGGAGCTGTGGCCGTAAGGTGCCTGTCGTGGCGGAAATCCCCGAACCCGTTGGTGGACACCAACGGTGAGGGATGCAGTCAAGCTGAAGGGGGAGTCCTGTCGGGCCTTTTTGGCCTGTGGGACTCCTGAGGCAGCTGATGGGTACCGGCTGGCCAAGCGGAATGCAGCTTTGGTGGTTTTCCTACTTGGTAAATGGAACGCTGGTAACTCGGCTGTGACGTCATTCCCAGCTCTGACTTGCCACTTCCGAGGTAAATTGAATGCACCATAAGCATTCCCCTTGCCCATCTTTTTGGGAACATTTTGCAGGCATCCAATTCAAAATGAGTGAATATTTGGTCTTTTTACTGTATTCAGCCGAATAGTAGCTGAAAAGGATTTGCAAATCATAGTATTTTGTTTTTATGTTTTACACAACATCCCAACTTCATTGGAATTGGGGTTTGTACTACCAATCAGAGCAGACCTGTTTTCCATATTTAAAATAAGGAGAACTGATCCAATCACAGCAAAGCTTCTTTATATATTGAATATTAATTAGAAATCCAGCCATCTGCCAGGTGTTTTGACCAACTCATAAATTTCAAATGGCACATATTCATCTTGGCTGTGTTTGCAATGATGGAATGAATGAAAAAAAGAGCATGCGCCCATATTGTATGCAAATAACCCCACAATTGTGAACACTGGGCAGTGACAGCGAAGTAAACAATAATGCATTAATAATAATTTTGAAAAATTAAACGTTACAAGCGGCACGGTGGACGACTGGTTAGAGCGTATGCCTCACAGTTCTGAGGACTGGGGTTCAATCCTCAAGCCTGTGTGGAGTATGCATGTTCTCCCCGTGCCTGCGTGGGTTTTCGCCGAGCACTCCGGGTTCCTCCCACATCCTAAAAACATGCGTGGTAGGTTGATTGAAGACTCTAAATTGCCCATAGGTGTGAATGTGAGTGTGAATGGTTCTTTGTTTATGTGTGCCCTGCGATTGGGGTACTCCCGAGACCCTAGTGAGGATAAGCGGCTCAGAAAATGGATGCATGAAATCCTGGGCATTTTCAACCCAAATTATTTTGCAAACCTGATTAAAGGAGATTAAAAATGAAAAAAAAGTGTGCATCGGACCTTTAAGTTCAAAGTCTAGGTTTTTTTTGTTTTTTTGATTATTTGTTTCATAGTCTGGTCTCATTTCAGTTCAAATTAAGAACGTGTTATTGTCTAAGTCCTCTCCCTCAGACCAAAAAAAAATGTTCCTGTAAAAGTCCTTTTCTCCTCTGAGCTTCAAATGCCTCTCCGTTTAAAGATATTATTGCTAGTGACAAAAGTCTTCCTTGATCAGTGCTATTCTGAATGATTATTTTGTGTCTTTTTAATGGCAAGGATGATCTTTTCACAGACAGGCACAGTGAGCGCAAGCTGGACTAACTTTGTCGCCTCCGGTGCAGTCTGGATCATATCCTTTGTGGGCAAAAAGCTGAAGACCTGAGGCTAGCCATAGACATCTTTGGCTATGCAGTATCTTTATAAGGTGTGCTTGGTAGGTGTCTCCCTAGAAAAACAGCACCAATTTGAAGCTGCTCTTATTTGCCCTCTTCAGTGTGGCTGCTGAAGATGGCTGCCTGCCCCTCGTGTGTTATCTGTGGTTTAATGGGATCAACAAAACAAAATGTGTAACACATAAATTTTAATGCATTACTCTGACTATGGAAAATCAGAACACATCTTAGAAGTGTCTGATCATATTGGAGATGTGAAGAGAGACAGAACAGGCATTTGCCAATAGCCTCCTCTGTAGAAGTACAGTAATTTTACCAATAGATTGTGGTGTTGCTCGGTGCTATTTCCACTTTTATTTTGTGAGGGATTGCACAATCTGAGGTGAGGCTGGCTGCTCACTGCCGCACTTCCTGTCTCATCATGTAATCTATTTCAACTGAAGTGCCCAAATTCAGCAATTTTATTGAGGAAATATTGGATATTATTTGATTCAAAAGAGAAAATCAATATAAACCACAGATTTATAGACAGATAATCTCATGCAAGTGAGGCTCTGCTTCCCTTGCCTCTCATGACTGTTCATCCCTGATTTGTTTGCAGTCCCTAAACACTTACAAAGCATGTATATGGTTAGACACGAACCATGTGCGTTTCATCACAAGCCTCTGAGGAGAGGGCATGGGAGTACCCACACTGCAAGGGCCGCCGAACCGTAGTGGACCAGACCATCCATCCATCCATTCTCTGAGCCGCTTCTCCTCACTAGGTTCGCGGGCGTGCTGGAGCCAATCCCAGCTATCATGGGGCAGGAGGCGGAGTACACCCTGAACTGGTCACCAGCCAATCGCAGGGCACATACAAACAAACAAACAACCATTCGCACTCACATTCACCCCTAGGGGCAATTTAGAATTGTCAATTAACCTACCATACATGTTTTTGGGATGTGGGAGGAAACCGGAGTGCCCGGAGAAAACCCACACAGGCACGGGGAGAATATGCAAACTCCACACAGGTGGGGCCGGGAATTGAACCCTGTGGACCAGACCATCGCAAAAAAAAGACAGTTGGCGACTCACACCCGCTTATTGAGTGATTTGATATACAGTATGGACGCCCTGAACAGCGGTCCTGTATAGGCTTTTGAGGCTGCACATATCTATTGTACTTTATGACATTTATTAAACAATAAAAATGTGTTTAAGGAAGAAGCGGGTTGCTACAGAGAGATGACGTGGATGACGAGAGAGGGGATAAAATGAAAGACTCAGCTCGTTCCCATTCACTTGTATGTATCCGACACGGTAAATACCGCTCGCATGCATTTTGGCAACAAAAACTGAAAGTTTTGTTATTTCAGCTACAGGTACATATGTACTGTAATAAAACAGTACACCTGTATGTATGCTTTACATAGCAAAGCTAATTTATTTATATAGCGCATTTCATACACTAGGTAACTCAATGTGCTTTACTTGATTAAAAGCATTTTTTTTAACAAAAAAAAAGAAAAAAACAGCTTATAAACATTTAAAACAAAGAGGAAAAAAAGTACAATTAAAACAGCGTACAGTGCAAGAAATATTTAAAAGTGGAAATGCTTTAAAAAGCATGAGAAAAAAAGAAGAGTTTTTAACCTAACCTTAAACAGTCACACTTGGGGCTGACGTCACCTTTATTGGCAACTTATTCCATATGTGTGCAGCATAATAGCTACATGCTGCTTCACCGTGTTTGCTTTGGACTCTGTGCTCCACTATATGACCCGAGTCTGTTGATTTCAGAGCCCTACTGTGTTTATATTCCATTAGCATTTCTTTCATGTATTCAGGACCTAAACCATTTCATGATTTATAGACCAGTAGCAGAACTTTAAAATCTATTCTAAAGCTGACTAGGAGCCAGTGTAAAGACTTTAGAATTGGAGTAATATGCTCTGACCTCTTTGTTCTGGTCAGAACCCGAGCTGCAGCATTTTTAATGAGCTGCAGCTGTTTAATGCTCTTTTGGGGAAACCAGTCAGAAGACCATTACAATAGTCAAGTCTACTTGAGATAAAAGCATCAATGAGCTTCTCGTCTGCTTGGCACATACATGGCCTTCATTATGTTCTTCAGATGGGGGAAGGCAGTTTTAGTAATTGATTTCATATAACTGTTGAAAGTCAGGTGAGAATCTATCAGTACACCAAGGTTTCGGACTTGGTCTTTTGGTTTTTAAAGAGAGTGACGCCAGGTATTTACTAACAGCAATCCTCTTTCCTTTATTGCCAAAAACAATTATCTCAGTTTTGTTGTTATTTAATTGAAAATTGTTTTGGCTCATCCAGTTATTTAACTGTTTTAGACAGTGACATGACACCTCAATTGAACTGAAGTCCTCTGGAGACACTGCTAGCTATAACTGTGTGTCATCTGGATAGCTATGATAGTCAAAATTAAAGTTCTGAAGAATTTGACCCAAGGGTACGATATATAGTACAGGCTGAACAAGAAGGGTCCAAGAACTGACGTTTCCAACCTGTTCAGCAGTATATCATGATCTACTGTATCAAAAGCCGCACTGAGATCCAACAAGACCAGAATTGACACCTTTCCCGAGTCAGTATTCAACCTTATATCATTTAGCACTTTGATAAGAGCAGATTCTGTACTGTGATCAGTTCGGAAACCTGATTTGGAATTTGTCAAAAAGTCCATTTAAGTTCAAGAAATTGCTGAGTTGATTAAAAATAACTTTCTCAATAGTATTTGCTATGAAAGGGAGATTTGAGATGGGTCTATAGCTTGCTAACATGGAAGCGTCCAGTGTTCTATTTTTTAGAAGAGGCTTAATGGCCGTTACTTTAAGAGCTTTCGGAAACTCACCTGACTGAAGTGAGCAATTGATTATTTGCTGCAAATCAGCTAGCACAGACTTCACAATTGCTTTGAAAAAGTCAGATGCTATGGAGTCAAGACAGCTTGTTGATGATTTCAGCTGCTGAACCGTTATCTCTCCAGTTCTTTGGTCAACTGTGTCAAATTCTGACATGGTAATAGAGTTTTTCCTGGGTGCTTCAGATGTAGTATCATTTTCTCATTTTGCTGATTTGTGCTGATATTTAAGCTGATGTATTGTATTTTTTCACTAAAATAACAAGCAAATTCAGTTCTGGAGCTATCTGATACGGGGCTTGTGAGCTTGTCAACCACAGCGAGTATTGTTGAGGTTCTTACTGATGATTTCAGAAAAGTGTAGCTGTCTAGCCCTGACTAACTCTTGGTTAAAATTCCAAAGACTCTTTCTGTAGAGGTCGTAGTCAATTTGGAGTTTAGTTTTTCTCCACTTACATTCTGTTTTCCTACACTTTGAATTCGAGGTCTTTACCATCATTGTGCTGCTCCACTGTGTTCTAGGTCACCTCAAGGGTTGTCTTTTAATAGGAGCGACAGCATTCATGACATTTGAGATTTTCCAAGTGAAATTATCCAAAAGTTCATCAACTGTCTCAGCATTCACAGTTTGTGGCACAGCTATGGTCTCCATAAACCTAGTGGCTGTACTCTCATTTATTTACCTTTTCTTAAGAGACATAGAGGGTGTCTGAACTTTTGGAAGAATGTGTAATTCAAAGAATACACAAAAATGATCAGAAATAGCCATATCCTTAATCTCAACTGATAGAATTTCAACATCCTTAGAGATGTCCAGGTCTAAGATGTGACCTTGAGTATGGCTTGGACTTTTAATATGTTGAGAGAGGTCAAATGTGTCTTGTATAGCAGAGTTCTTTAGATTTTTTTTTCCATGTTATTGTCAACATGAATGTTAATGTCACCCGTTATGATAAAATAGTTGTAGTCAGTACAAATAACTGATAGCAGTTGTGAAAAATCCTCCATATATTTTCTATTGTATCTTGGAGGTCCATAAATTAAAACAATAACCTTTGGGTCACCTTTAACTAAAAAACAGAGATATTCAAAAGAGCTAAAATCACCCAGTATAATTTCTTTACACTGAAATAATGACTTAAAAATAAAAGCAATACCACCGCCTTTTTTCCCTGTTTAACACTTCATAAAATGAAAATTTGCTGTTGTTGCCTCATTTAAAATTGTATTACAGCTACTTTCTGTTGACTAAGTTTAATTTAGTCGCAAAAAGTCCAGATCATAGGTTGTAATTATATAATTAATCAACATTGATTTATTACCCAGTGACCTGATATTGAAAAGAGCTAGTCTCGCAGAGATAACTGGAGACAATGGTTTGATAGATTATGCTATGGTGGCCTGCAACTGCAAAACAATATAACAAACTGTGAAACACTTTTACATTTCAGAAAACAAATTAACAAAAACCGAAAAGCTTTTACATTTCAGAAAATGCATTAGCAAAAGCAGAAACACTTTTACAAAAGACGAAATAAATTACAATTGAGACAACCCGGAAAGGGAACGTCCAACATTATTAGGAATCCAGCGCATTTTCCTGGAAGGACACGCCCTGCTCCAATATTACTGGCTCCAGGACACGCGCCGCTAACCCTATGATTGGCTGCTGTATCCCTGTAGAACATGCTTTACTGCTTCCAGACGGTAAAGGAAGTATGTGTAATGTGTAAGTGTGGCGGCATTAATATAAAAGCCATTAACCCTAAAGCCTGTTGAACACTGTGCAACGTGGTCGAACCCGATTGGACTGAACCATCGCATAAATTTAAGAGATGCCGACGCACCCCCGCACATTGAGCTATTGATTACATGGACACTCTAAACAGTGAGCCTGTATAGGCGTTTGATGCTGTCTATACAATATATTGTACTTGATCACATTTCTTAAACCATAAAAAGATTAAGAGTCAAGGAAGTAGCAGGATGTTAAAGCGAGAGGATTATGGTGAGAATTAAAGGGAAAGTGTGGATATTTGAAAGGGAGCTCCATTCATTTGAACATACACTCTGGTCACAAACTTCGCTTTTTCATGCACAGGCACATTATACATTGAATATAGGTTAGTATTGATTAACACAACATTTGATGCTTTACATACTATTTATGGCGGCATGGCGGTCGACTGGTTAGCACATCTGCCTCACAGTTCTGCGGAACGGGGTTCAAATCCCAGTCCCGCCTGTGTGGAGTTTGCATGTTCTCCCCGTGCCTGGGTGGGTTTTCTCCAGGCACTCTGGTTTCCTCCCACATCCCAAAAACATGCGTGGTAGGTTGACTGAAGACTCTAAATTGCCCGTAGGTGTGAACGTGAGTGCGGATGGTTGTTTGTTTCTTTGTGCCCTGCGATTAGCTGGCGAAACAGTTCAGGGTGTACCCCGCCTCCCACCTGAAGATAGCTGGGATAGGCTCCAGGAGCCCGCGACCCTAGTGAGGATAAGCGGTAAAGTAAATGGATGGATGGACATACTATTTATATGGCTTGAGCCGAGGCACGCAGCAACACGGCTTGCAAACCTGGAAATGTATTTTCACCATAGGGGAAAGCTTCTGCGCATTTTGATTGAATGTAAGATTTTAATATTTCAAATTAGCAGTGCATAAAATGCACTGGTTTGGTGTGAATGTACTGTAACATGTCAGAAAATGGACAAAATATGTTGATTATTGTTTTCCAAAGTAAAAGCAGCTGTTTGCAAATGTCCTATTTTGATTATACAGAGAGATAATCAGTCTGGTGTCTTGGAGGACTACAGAAATTTGAGAATATTGACTGTTGAGAAGCTGAAATTCAGAGAATTTGGAAATGTACTTTGAACAAACAACAAAATTTAATAATAAAAAGATAAATAATAAAAGATAATTGATTAACTGTTGATTAATCGATTGTTGCACCTCTAAAATATATTTTAACATACATGTCGTATGAAAATAAATGCTTCGTACAAAATCCACTCCCAACAAAATGAATGTGATCACATATTTTGAGTGCATCACTCATATTTTGATATACTCCTACATTTGAACACTTGAAAACATATCTAATTGATCTGTGGTGAGTGAGTGTGGGACCAATCTGCTTTTTCTGGAGAAGAGTGAACTTGTCACTTTCAATTCAGTCGTGCAACTTTCAGCAGCTGCACATTCAGTGTGATCTTTATTTTTAGCACAGTGGCTCAATGCATACAGTACATCAACTCTGTAGTGCGCAAGCACTGACACTCGCACTCATTCATAAGAATCTCTTCATTGCTTGTGTGTGTGAACATGCACACACACAATGAAGCAGGTCTTTGCTAAAGTTTATTAACTTTCTCTTGGCCAATGAGGTGCCTTGTACGTTTTTCCTGCTGACCAATGGAATAGATGGAGGGGTTGGGGGTGGGTGTTGCTTAGCAACTGCAGGTAGAATCTCAGATCATGTTGGACCCATTGTTTTATCTCACTTCCCTGGAAGACATTACATGATGTGTTGTGATTCAAGTGTGGGGGGGGGGGGGGGTGTCACATCTGTGAAACGCGTGACAAAGTTAACTCTATTTCTGTATTGTGAGGAAAAAAAATCAGTGACTATGTTGCCCTCGTGTCCGAACACATAACTACGTTTGTCTCCTCGCCGTCAACAAGTCACTCCACCTTATGCAAGTGAAAACATTAGTTACGGTAAATTAGCCTTGTACAAAGTTAGAGCTAAATACTGATTAGAAAGAATACTTTACTGGCTCATTAGTCAGTGAGTTAAATGTAATGATTCATTTTGCCACATTCCTTCATTCAGTATAAACATAGTGTATAGCTCAAACATGTTAATAAAGCTGTCCAAATATATTAAAGAAACTTCTTCTGAGTGAGGTGCATCATGGGATTAAGACACCTCTTTACTCTGACAAGGGGTCACAAGGGTGAACTTTTTAAATAGATGATCTGATAACTTCGAACAGTATGCAGTGGCTCTACTGTAACACTTTACCACAAATCAAGGGATTAAAAATGATCAAACATTTCAACTTTAAGATCTCATGTGACTATATTTTTTCTTCATCCTTAAGTCAAACACTAAAGTGCCTTTGCTCATTCTGCCCCATGCTGCTGGATGCAAATATTTAAATGGGGGTTATGGAAATTCCTGGGATGCACACTGGATTTGGCATGTAAAGCAGGCCCATGAGGACTGTTGTTGACACCATATCTGCCAGTGTCCACGATAGCAAACTGTGGAAAGTAAAGAAATTAAAAATAAAACTTGAAATGATCTCTATGTCCTATTAAACTGGAACTGGAGAATATTTCAACTGACGTTACTACTGAGACAAAACGGTAAGTGATATTATCTCATACAGTTTCCGAAAATATTGTTGGTATATGTTTTTGTGGATTTATATTAATATCAAAAGTTTTCATTAGTATGTGCTTAATGGTTATTTCCACAGAATTTTGCGGACGGTAGTGCATGGGCCAGGAGAAAATTCATAAAATCTGGGTGCAAATCTGTATAAAATGTTTGGTTTTTCAAATACGTACAGTATATATTGGCTGCGTGTGAATGTGTACAGTTTGGTACTGATCCAAACTGAGATTCTTTTAGCCTTGACTGAAATCTGCACTCTACTGAGTGCCGGTCTACTTTGAGTGCTTGTTTCACTAATACTGGACAGGTAAAGCACCTTCCGATCTGTGAAAGCATTTATTTTCATTCATTTATTTCTGGAGGCAAGACAACTGAATTTGACCCTTTTAAACAAAACAACAAAAACTGCTGTCATAAAACTATAAAAACTCTGAAGACACGTGATGGACACCGTGCGAGAGGTGTTTATTGTTTGTTTGTTTTTGTTGTTGTTAAGTAGTCTCTTCACTTAAACATCCAACAGAAAATCTCGATTTTGCAGTCTATATTCCATTCTTGCCACTTTAGGCACATTGTACTCGGCAGCCAGCAGGCAAAAACACTCAACTCCTGATGATACTTGATACTTGTCTAAAGATTCTGGTAAAAGTAGAAGTACTGATTCAACTCCTGTTCTTAGTAAGAAAAAGTTAAAAAAAAAATAAATAAAAAAATAAATTCTGAATCTGGAATGTACAGTACTTAAGTACAAAATTAAAAATTGTTTTACTGTCAATTATATACAATATCTGTTTTCAAAACTTCGCACAGCAAAATAGTTGACCTTTTACTATCTTAGTGCTCATAGCGAGAAGAAACAAAATCACTTATGTTACACGCTCAAAAGCTAGCTCTCATTGGCTGGAGTTTAATGCTATCAAAATAACGTGTTCCCTTAGCTTTGCTAATGTTGTGAACTGACTAACAAAAAATTGTAAATTGGCTTATGATACCAACTGAAAACGTATACCTTACATGTATGCGGTCTTTCAGATTATATTTTTGAATGGTGATGGTTTTTAGGCTAGCACGGACAAAACGCATTTGGCACAAATCATTCTTGTAGCCGACAACGTCAAACAATTTTCTTAAATCAGACCATGGTTGGGTAATATCTAACACCCGTGACCCTAGTGAGGATAAGCGGTACATAAAATGAGTGGATAGGTGGGCCATAATGAGCGTTGTTATATTTGGAGGCAAAACGGGGGAAGCTTGCAAGCCTGAAAACACCATCCCAACTTTAAAATACAGGGGTGGCAGCATCATGTTATGGAGTTGTTTTGCTGCAGGAGGGACTGGTGCATTTCACAAAATAAATGGCATCATGAAGAAAGAACATTATGTGGAAATGCTAAAGCAACAGCTCAAGACAGCAGCCAGAAAGTTCGAGCTTGAGTGCAAATGGGTCTTCCAAATTGACAATGACCTGAAGCATACTCCCAAACACATTACAAAATGGCTTATGGATAACAAAGTCAATGTTTTGGAGTGGCCATCACAAAGCTCTGATCTCAATCTTATTGAAAATTTATGGGCAGACCTGAGAAGGCATCTGCGAGTGAGGCGGGCTACAAACTTGGCTCAGTTACACCAGTTTGGTCTGGAGGAATAGGCCAAAATTTGTGCTATGGTGAGAAGCATGTGGAAGAATATCCAAAATGTTTGATCCAAGTCATACTGTATAAAGACAATGGTTCCAAATACCGTATATAAAAACAATTTATTTTTTTTGAATTGTCAAAAATTATTCTTATTATTCTGGCATTTAGCAAATAGAAATATTTTTTGTGATCCTACAGTAAGTGACCTAAAACACGAAAAGTTGAATCTGATTTCATGTCAGATACTGAGAAAAAAAAAAAGCATGTCGTTTTAGATAGTGTACATAAACTTCTGGTTTCAATGGTATTTTTTTTCAAATGTAGGAAGGAATACTTAAAAAGTCATCAGAAATAGGCGTACTCAAGTGAAGCACATCCATCCATCTTCTGAGCCGCTTCTCCTCACTAGGGTCGCGAGCTTGCTGGAGCCTATCCCAGCTATCATCGAACAGGAGGCGGGGTACACCCTGAACTGGTTTCCAGCCAATCGCAGGGCACACATAAACAATCAACCACTCACATTCACACCTAGGGGCAATTTAGAGACTTCAATTAACCTAGCACGCATGTTTTTGGGATGTGGGAGGAAACCGGAGTGCCTGGAGAAAACCCACACAGGCACGGGGAGAACATGCAAACTCCACACAGGCGGGGCCGGGGATTGAACCCCGGTCCTCAGGACTGTGAGGCTGACGCTCTAACCAGTCGCCCACCGTGCCGCCAAGTAAAGTACAGCTAGCTTAAAAAAAATTAAAAAATAAATCATCTTAACAGTGCCAAAGTATTTGTACAGCCAAACTCTTGTAATTGTACATACCCAATTCCAATGGAGGTGGGACGTGTAAAAGTTAAATAAAAACAGAATACAATGATTTGCGAATCCTTTTCAACCTATATTCAACTGAATGCACTACAAATAAACAATATTTAATATTCCCACTGATGAATGTTATTGTTTTTTGTAAATATTCTCTCATTTTGAATTAGATGCCTGCAACACGTTCCAAAGAAAGCAGGGACAGGCGCAACAAAAGAGGAATGCTAGAAAACACCTGTTTGGAACATTCCAAAGGTGAACATTACTATTTGGTTTTAATATCCAGCCATCCATTTTCTGTACTGTTTATCCTCACTCGGGTCGCAGAGGTGCTGAAGCCTATCCCAGCTGACTCTGGGAGAGAGGCGGGGTCCACCCTGAACTGGTCGCCAGCCAATGGCAGGCCACATATAAACACATAAAACAGTCATCCACTGTGCCGCCCTGCTTGAGCATTAAAATATATATATATTTTTGTTTTAACAGTATTTGATTGAATAAATTATTAATTTGTGTCTTTTGCGTTAATGTTTACATGCTCGACTAACGTATTTTGAGTAACTCAAAAGAATCGTGTAACTATTGATGCACTATGTGCTATACCAATGTATTATTTGTACTCTTGATTATACTTTATGTGGACCCCAGGAAGATTAGCAAACTGCTACGGTGCAAGCTAATGGGGACGTGTAGTGGCTGCTGCTTGAGACAGTCATTGGAAATTTCACCAAAATACTACAAAAAACAGGCAATATCCAAAGTAATTTAGCATATGATCGCCAGCACTTGCTGAAATTGCAATCATCCTTTGATTTTGAGTTTGTAACTATGACTGATTCCGCCAAGCTAACTAAGCTAGCTAGCGTTCAACAACAACCAAAGGCACCATGCGCTCAGGCTAGCTCTTTTTCCGTGTCATACTGAGAACAAGTGCAAAGTCAGATTTACTTACAACTTCACAGAAAACAAGAATAATAATAATCACGTCCATACAGTTTTCTCTCGTGTCCGAATCCTATAAATGTGTGATTTTCGACACTGAAAACACATTTTGCCGTCAGATTTGCGCTGTAACAACCACGAGGCATATTTCCATCGTCCAAACTTAAACACGAACGTAATGTAGATAACGTTAATGAAAACTCACCACATAAAAATCTGAAAGTATTCCTGTCGATGACATTGCCCCCGATCAAATAAGAGGTCTGTCGGCGTACGCCAGTCACTTGCACTTTTTGTAGTCAGATTTGCGCTGACACAACCACGAGTTCTTCGGCAACGCGTCTTCAATCAGAGCTTCCAAATTTAGCAATCACAGTTATTCGTACTGATTGGCTGGCGACCAGTTCGGGGTGTACCCCGCCTATCGCCCGAAGATTGCTGGGATAGGCTCCGGCACGCTCGCGACCCTCGTCAGGATAAGCGGTACGGCTGTCGTAATCCCACACCCCAAAGCTGAGTACTGTATAGGTCATACAAATAATGAGACGCTGCTCATGGAATTACGTGCACGTTTGGCCGATGCTGTTGTGCAGACCAATGTCACGCTGATTTCAAACAGCTATATGACTCAAAAGGATTGCTACATCACGAATATATGATGACTTCTGCAAGACTTTTATCTGTCCCTGGCATCTTTACTCACCAGATTGTAAGGTTTTAAGGTGATAATCTTCCTGTTAAGGATTTTGTGAAGCAAACACCAGATACCACTTACTGTATCAATACTCTGTGGCCTGTTGGCAGGACTATGTGTCGTACTTAAAGCAAGGTGGGAAGGGGGTGGGGGTAGAGATTTAGTTTCCTTTAGCAGGTATTGTCTCCCGCTGTGAAACAATTTGACAGAAAATCGAAATTACTGTGATGGCTCAGCCGTGTGCTTTGCCCCTCTCCATTCTCCTCAGGCAGCGTAGCCACAAAGTCCACCTAAGATCTACTGTATGTTAGCCTGTGGATGACTCATCCTCAGGAGAATAAGCTGTACGGTGCAGGTAGTATTGCAAATAAACATTTCACAAATTGCTGAAGTCCTTCAGTTAGTCGACGACTTCAAATCTGAACCCACACACTGCAAATGCCAACTGACACACCGATACTGCTTTACTCAGTCGAGAACAAAATATAATCCTCGTGTTCCTGCTTCCCCACTGTGTTGCACACGTAATGACAATATCAGTGACATGTACCATGGTGAGGCATCAGTTGAGCCTCCAGAATTGTATTTTCTTTATTGAAACAGCAAATTTGTCATCATTGCAGCAATTGCCATGGAGACAGGGTGAGTCCCAAACCTAGCGCTATTAGACATCGCTATTGTGCATTGGTGTGTGCTCATTACCCTTTACTGCAACTTCCAAGAAGCGCTGCACACTGTGGGGTGAAGGGTGACTCCGCCTCTTCAGCAGTCAGGGAAGATGCGCACATTTAAATAGTTTCTCAGAATCATTTCATACCTGGTCTGCTTAAATCGCCCTGACGAATTTGTACTCGGCATGAAATATGATTTCAATTATGTGTGGCACCTATTGGAGCAACTTTGCGGAGGCCTTTGGATCACAGAGATGTTGAGATCACATTTGAAGTGTTGTGGTGATCACCATAGAATGGTTTCTTTGGCATTTTTACATGAAAATAAATACAATAAGGCACCACCGACATCAAGGTGCAAGATGCAGTTTTCAAACTGTTAGGAAGATTTGACTGTCGCCTCACTTCACTCCCTGTCCCCTCACATCTCTGCCCAAAGAAACGCACCCAGCTCACTAAAGCGCGTGAATGGCTGTTACATTCCTCACATGACTTATTCATGATGGAGTATTGCCAAACACAAAATGTTACCGGTTTGATGTGTTTTTTTTTTAATGTACAATTAATTTGAAATGTAAGCGAGGTGATCAACTTACCTGACGACCTGCTGAAGAATGGTAACATCGGCAGTGGATTTTCAAGCCCAGCCGTCCATGTAGGACACCACTATTGTATATTGATAGATTAGATACTCATTTATTGATTTGTCTTGAGAGCTGTCCAATTCCTTCTTTTCAACTTTTGTTGCTAAACCGAGTTGAAATGTGGCCAAGAAAATATAATTGTCTCCTTTGCAACAGACTGCATGTGCACGGTGCACGCGGACAAATGATTGACACACTATTTGGTCACGCATCCTGTCTCTACAGTCTCTGATTGGCTATTCTTGTCGCACTGTGACCAGTTCTAATATAATAATTCAAATTAAATTAGATGCATAAGATTAGGCCAGAGAGGAATGATTTTTCAAAAGATTATTTTAATAATATTCTAATGTCAGGTCATGCAGACAATTTTAACATATTCTGTATATGATAAAAAGTTTCTTTTTTTTTTAACTGGAAACTCCACATTTACTGTTAGGCTTCAAACCATCAAAACTACTGTACTGTGTTTACTGTACTTAAACTCCAAATATCACTTACCTTTTCTTGGTCACTATTCACTTTTTGATTGAATGTTTGACACACTTAATATCTCTTTAAAATGCTTGTAATGTTTTGAAAAAAAAAACTAAGAAAGTAGATGAAACAAAAGTAAGTGCATGAGGCACAACTAAAACTCTTCACATTAATCGCACGTAACACGATTGAAAAATCAGTCTGAATGTTCTGAACTCCTGTTTCTTTGTCAGTGTCATTTTGAAAAGAATAATGCAGTCCTGAGAAGTTGAGGCATATTCAACGTCTGTGTGGATGTTGCCTTGACTGATGTTGTTCTTCATGCCACAAAAGCGAATGAATCAATAGCATTGCTACTGGTGACAGGCAGTACTGCACTCCATTTTTCCTCAATTCCTTTAAAGGTCCCATATTTTGGCTATTTAGACCTCCATAGACTGACTCTCTAACATGGACTTAGATTAGAAGTCAGATATCATTTCTAAAAACACCTTGGTTTTGTCACACTAGTGTCCATAAAGGGCCCCTCTGACAACTACTTCTGTTTGACCCAGTTTTGTATCTGCTTTGTCCATATTTGGGCCCCTTTCCTCTGATTGGTTGCCTCCCTGTAGAAGACCCAACCTTCTCTACTTGTGAGAGCACACGTGTTTGTTATGTTGACAGCGCTGGCTCAGGGGCGGAGGGGGTAGGCGGAGATCTTTGCTCGTGACGCAGATAAGCTCGAGAAATTCGAATGAATTGATTTTAGGCCTGACAGCCGAAAATCATCTTTAACTCAGGGATGCGTGGACAATTTTAATTCATATTTCACATGTTTAATGAGGCACCATAGAGCCAATTTAACATCCCAAATACGAGAAAAACTTGTTTTGGTAAAATATGGGACCTTTGAGACCAATTAATCGACAATTAATTAGACACAATTGAACAAATTCTCATTGATCAATCCATGTTGTAATATGGTTATCATGCTAATCCCTAGTTTCTTTACCATGATAGACATGCAGAAACACTGATTTCTAAGATGCTTTTCCTTCCTTCCTTTTCCTTGAAAAAATATTTATATACAGTACATCAACGTACCAAAAGAAAATAATTTTGTGTGGGTGCAATGGCGTGACTTCAGCTTTTCCCCTCCAAGTCATATTGTGGCCACAGGTCACAGAAGGGAGAGACACCAAACAAGAACCAACAAGCCTCTGTCTTGACCTCTGTATCCTTTTATTGTGGAGGCGGCAACATTAAAATCCTTAGCAACCACGCAGCCCTTAACAATACTAAACAGAAATCAGTCGGAAACTCATGAGTTTCTGAGAAAAAAGCCTCGCAAATTTAGTCAGCCTTTTATGCTGATTTAAACAAACCAGAAATCTTATCATGCATTAATTAAGAACGATTTGGTGATATTTGGAGAAAAACGTACATATGTAACTGCAATTTTGGTCTATATTATCCGAATATACTACGGGTGGGCAGAGGACTGCAAAGGTTTTTGGAGCTGGTCTAGAGCAGTGACCCTTACATTATGTGTATTTTAGTTGTCTTCATGCAAAAAATGGACAGGCTCTTGATAGTCTTGTAAGTGGCATAGGATTTTATTTTTTATTTTGTTTACTTTCATCCCCTCAAACAAATTCAGCCGCTTCAGACCTATCCGTAGATATAAAGTTTAAAATATTTTTTTTTAAAATTGTGTATGCTATTTTGGACAATAAAAGCAGTATAATTTTATGACAAAAACTCAAATATGATATTTTCAAAAAAAATTCAAAGTGAAATATTTGACATGAGGTAATTAGAGCCTTGAATAAGTTAATAATTTTTTTGAATGCATTTTGGAGCAAAGGCTGTTTTTTAAGAAATCCTTCTTAAGCTCCTAAGCACAAAATGGACAGACTCTTAAGTGTTATAAGTCATATGTCATATATATATATATATATATATATATATATATATATATAAACAGCCATTTTCTATCCACTGCAGGATGAAGGAGTCTTCTTCACATTTCCAACTACTGCAGGAGTTTGCAATTTGTTGCCAGTGTATTCCGGTGTGTTAATAATTTCATCTATCCATCTACTTTTAGGTCTGCAATGTGGCCGCTTTGTACCCAGTGGTATGCAGTTGATAGTTTTTGTGGTCCACCTTTTGTCAGCTCGTCAGGCAACGTGGCCAGCATATTTCCATTTAAGGCTTTTTATTTTTCGAATGACGTCGGTAACTCGCGTCTGCTGTCTTATCCAACTGCATCTTTTTTTGTCACAAATACTTATCAACATTTGGCCTTCCATCTTCCTTTGGGTTACACAGAGCCTTTATATAACGTTGGCATTCGTAGTCCAAGTTTCACTACCGTAAGTGAGGAATGTTAAATTACATTGATCGAAAACTTTTCTTTTCAAGCAAATAGGAAGATTGTTCTTGAATATAACACTAAGCCTTCCATAAGCCTGCCAGGCAAACTATGCGGCGTTCAACTTCAGTGCTTGTATTTCAGTGCATAGTCGTCCATTTTGACATCTTTTTTGTGAACAGTAACAACTGAACATGACCTTATTTATTTTTTTTGTTCATTTGATCTTATTTTGTTTTTGTTCATTTGTTCAGACCGCAGCAACGGCGTTTTAAGTGTAATTCCTGAATACAACACTATAGTTGTTCAGCTTCGTAGGAGAATAAAATGATGTCGTCTGCAAAACGAAGATGGCTCAAATAAGGGCCGTTAATTTTTAGTCATTTTTCCCAATTGAGCTTTTTAAATATTTCTTCAAGGCAAGCAGTAAATAGCTTCGGAGACAGTGTGCCGCCTTGCCTGACGCCTTTTCGAGACTTATTTGCACTCTTTCATCATCAATTCGTATTGAACCAGAGCAATCATTGTATATTGTTTGTAGAATGTTGATATCGGTCGGCTCTACCCGTTGCTTTACGAGTGCTTGCAGTATCGAAGTGGTGGTGACTGAGTCAAATGCTTTTTTATCGTCGATGAAGGCTACACACAGAGGCATTTCGTACTCATTGTGTCGTTCGATTATTTGTTGAACTGTCTGTATGTGGTCCATAGTATTAAAACTCCTACGAAAACCCACTTGTTCTATCGGCTGTGCTTCCTTGAGTTTGATACCAATTCGTTTTTCCAACATCTTTATAGATCGTTGAGAGTAGGCTTATTGGGCGATAATTTCTTAGGTCCATTTTATCGCCTGATTTATGGAGCAAAATGATTTCTACGTCTTTCCATGTTTTTTATTCCAAGTCCAGCTTCAAGCCCGAACGTTGTAAGTTCTCAATTCTTCTCTTATCTTTTTTGCGTATTGTCATGCACAATTCAACATATTCAATTTTGTTGATAATGCTGTCCCTTTTCTTCATATCTTGTCACTTTTTCATTAAGTTAAAAATAGCTTAAGCTATTCTGGATGTTGTCGTCTTTCTCGTTGATGGCCCTACTTTGTGTGGAGTTTGAACAATCCCGTTTACAATTTTGTCATTGTGTGTTGACTCGTCTGTTTCTTCCAGCGTTAGAAGACCTTTAAAGCGATTAGCCAAACGTATTTGAAGCTCTTCGCTTCTTTTTTGAATTAAGTTTAGCTCGGTTTCTTTCGTTCAAGTTGGCACCGTATTTGCACTTTGACCTGAACCGATCTGTGGTCACTTCCAATGTTAAGTTTGTTTAGGGCGGTACAATCCGTAAATACCCCTTTGTGGTTGGACGTAGCCTATGATGCTAGTGTTACCTTTTGGTGCATTTCCATGTCCACTTTCTGTACCATTTCTTGTTAAAGAGCGAATTAATAAAGTATAAGCCGCCTTCTTCAGCAAATTGAATTAAGCATTCCCCTCTTTCGTCCCTTGATCCAATTCCATAGGATCAAATTGATTTCCCGCCAGAGTTATGGCCAATCCTGGCAGTAAAGTCACCCGTGACTATTCAAAATTTGTGCTTCGATTGACTATAAAGACGGGATAAATCTTTGTCAAATGCTTCCACCTCATCGTCGGTGTGGCTGATGGTCAGCGCAAAAATTTGTATCAATTGAAACGAGTCACGCTTTCTAATAGAGATGATACATGTGGCAATTCTGTCGGAAATACTTTTGACGCAGGTAACGTAATTCGCTATACGTTTATTAATGATGACACAAACTCCCTCGCACGACGGCGACAAAGAAATTCAAACGACTACCCATCGTTTTCCACCAATCGATGAAGACAGGCTCTCTGGCACTAGCTAATGGTGTAGGGGTGTAAATACAACCCATGCAATATATTTTTATCCACACAAAATATATTCATATATGCACACTAACACTTGTGAGTATTTTGGTGAAATATAAAAAAACATCCGTTTTGTCATCTGATGGCGTCATTGCAAATACGCGCGTGTGCATTCACACGAATTTCACAAAGGCACACACAAACAAAATATATTATATAATATATTAATATAATAACATCTGCACACTAAGATTTGAGAAGTAAATGTTTTCATGAAACAAAACGTAATAGTGACGTAAAAAAAAAAAGACATTCTGTCATAATGGTGCCATTCAACACAGACACACACAACTCATACAATAATCCTAAATCGCCAACATAATTTTTATGGCATATATTTTTTAAATAAATGACGTATAAAGTCTTACCTGCAATAGGACTGAGGACCGAAAATTATGATACGGTCTCGGTTCACTGGGCCACCTGGTGGTTTAGGGGTGTGATTACAACCAAAACATATTTTTGCTGCCTTTCACATGCTAATTCTTGACTTCATTCCGTAATCATTGCAAAAATATCATAACACATTGGGTTTAAAGGATAATGAAAAATATGATTCATAATGGGTGTAAATGGTGACAAAAATGGACTAGTGGTATCGGTGGGTCGTCAATATATACCTTCTATTTCTATTGACTTGGAAATTGGGTGAGGGTGCCATGTTAAAGTTTAAGTTGTTCAAAACTCTGCGGCCAAATTTCAGCCCTCTATCCTTTGTTTTTAACTGATTTGTCTTTGATGGAAAACATCAAAGTCCAAAAAATGTCCAAAATGTCTCTCAGGGCTAGGGATAGTGTGAGTTTGCCATTTCATGGTGTTGTTAAAATTTGTACTGAGTATACATTACCCTCCAAATGTATTGGAACGTCAAGGTCAATTACTTTGTTCTTGTTGTATGCTCAAGACATTTGTGTTTCAGATCAAAAGATGTCTATGAGGCAAAAGTTCAAAATTCCAGCTTTTTTTTCATGGTATTTACATCTAGATGTCTTAACTCAGGACAGAGCACCTTTTGTTTGAAGCCACCGACTTTTCAAGTGAGCAAAAGTACTGGAAAATGTGGCTGTTGGGTGTTTCTAGTTGCTCAGGTGTTGCCTTTTAGATTGATTGCTTAAATATTAGATAGTGCTTGTCTTTGGCTTTGGGTTTCACCTGTGAAAACTGCATTTGCTGTTAAGGAAACATGAAGACCATTTTGAAGCTGAGAGAAGAGGGGGAAATTGATCACAAACATTTGCACAAACATTGGGCATAGCCAATACAACATTTTGGAATCTCCTGAAAAAGAAAGAAACTACTGGTGTACTGAGCAACAGACATGTTGGCCAAGGGTATCAACAGCAGTTGATGACAGAAAATTGATGATTGCTGCTTGTTTTTGGCTTTGGGTTTCACCTGTGAAAACTGCATTTGCTGTTAAGCAAACATGAAGACCAGAGAGCTGCCTATGGGAGAACAGCAAACCATTTTGAGCTATTACACAAACATTGGGCATAGCCATTACAACTATTTTCAATGTCCTGAAAAAGAAAGAAACAACTAGTGTACTGAGCAACAGACATCGAACAGGTTGGCCAAGGGTATCAACATTGTGAAAGCTGTGAAGAAACACCCAAAGACAACAGTCAGTGACATCACTGCCAACCTCCACAAGGCAGGGGTGAAGGTATCCCAATCCACTGTTCGAAGAACTGGAGAGAAGAAATATACAGGCCATATCACAAGATGCAAATCACTCATCAGCAAAAAGAATCGGAAGGCCAGATTGGATTTTGTAAAGAAGTACAGCGATGAGCCACAAAAGTTTTGGAACAAAGTTTTATTGCTGATGAGACCAACGTTAACCTCTACCAAAGTGATGGAAAGGCCAAATTATAGAGAAAGAAAGGATCCGCTGATGATCCAAGACACACAGGCTCACCTTTGAAGCATGGTGTGGGTAATATCATGGCTTGGGCTTGCATGGCTACTTCTGGAACGGGCTCACTAGTCTTTATTGATGATGTAACTCATGATGGTAGCAGCAGAATGAATTCTGAAGTCAACAAAACCATTTTGTCTGGCAATTTACAGAAACATCCATCCAAACTAATCGGAGAAGCTTCATAATGCAACAAGACAATGTCTTAGACTGGCCAAGTCAATCACCAGACCTTAACCCAATAGAGCATGCATTATCCCTCCTTAAGAGAAGACTGAAGGGAGAAACCCCCAGAAACAAACAAGAATTGAAAGAGGCTGCAGTAAAGGCTTGGAAAAGCATTTCAAATGAAGAATGCAACAGTCTGGTTAAGTCAATGCATCACAGGCTTAATGCAGTTATTGCAAATAAGGGTTATGCAACCAAATATTAAATGTTATTCACTTAAGTTAATTTAATAACGTCTGTTCCAATACTTTTGCTCACTTGAAAAGTGGGTGGCTTCAAACAAAAGGTGCTCTTTCCTGAGTTGTTTAACACATCTAAATTTAAATACCATGAAATAAAAGCTGGAATTCTGAACCACTTTTATCTCATATTCATCTTTTGATCTGAAACCCAAATGTCTTCAGTATACAACAAAAACAAAGGAACTGACCTTGCCGTTCCAATAATTTTAGAGGGGACTGTACATACGCCTATATAAGGGGTCCACAACTAAATTAAATTTCGTGACCGAAACCTTGACTCTTACGGCTTGCAAAATGACCTGATCAGATTCCCATACGTTTTTGACGTAGAACGTTACTGAATATTCAAGTACCTGCCCACTTTGTGGTTGCAACACATCCACTCATCTCAGGAAGAATGGCTGAGCGACAACACGGCTGCATCATTGTGCAAAGCTTTGCATTAGCTACTAACCTCAAAGGAGTTGAGGAATAAATGACTTACAGTGGGTATGAAAAGTATTCAGACCCCCTTCAATTTTTCACTTTTTTATTTTCATCCATTTGCTAAAATCATTTAATTTAATTTCTTTCCACATTAATGTACACACAGCACCCCGTATTGACAGAAACAAATTTAATTGTTGACATTTTTGCAGATTTATTAAAAAAGAAAAACTGAAAGATCACGCATCCATATGTATTCAGACCCTTTGCTCAGTATTTAGTAGAAGCACCCTTTTGAGCTAAAACAGCCATGTGTCTTTTTGGGAATGATGCAACAAGTTAATCACACCTGAATTTGGGGCTCCTCTGTCATTCCTCCTTGCAGATCCTCTCCAGTTCTGTCAGGTTGGATGGTGAATGTTGGTGGACAGCCATTTTCAGGTCTTTCCAGAGATCCTCAATTGGGTTTGAGTCAGGGCTCTGGCTGGGACATTCAAAACCTGTCACAGAGTTGTTCTGAAGCCACTCCGTCGGTATTTTAGCTGTGTGTTTAGGGTCATTGTCTTTTTTGAAGGTGAACCTTTGGCCCAGTCTGAGGTTCTGAGCACTCTGGAGAAGGTTTTCGTCCAGGATATCCCTGTACTTGGCCGCATTCATATTTTGTTCGATTGCAACCAGCTGGAAAACACACCCACAGCATGATGCTGCCACCACCATGCTTTCCTGTTGGGACTGTATTGAGCAGGTAATGAGCAGTGCCTGGTTTTCTCCACACATGCCTCTTAAAATTAAGGCCAACAATTTCTATCTTGGTCTCATCAGACTAGATAATCTTATTTCTCACCATCTTGGAGTTCTTCAAGTGTTTTTTTTTTTTTTTTAAGCACACTTCATGTGTCTTGCACTGAGGAGAGGCTTCCGTTGGGCCACTCTGCCATAAAGCCCCGACTGGCGGAGGGCTGCAGTGATGGTTGACTTTCTAGAACTTTCTCCCATCTCCCGACTGCATCTCTGGAGCTCAGCCACAGTGGTCTTTGGGTTCTTCTTTACCTCTCTCACCAAGGCTCTTCTCCCCCAATTGCTCAGTTTGCCTGGAAGGCCAGCTCTAGGAAGGGTTCTGATCATCCCAAACGTCTTCCATTTAAGGATTATGGAGGCCACTGTGCTCTTAGGAACCTTAAGTGCAGCAGAGATTTTTTTGTAACCATGGCCAGATCGTTGCCTTGCCAGAATTCTGTCTCTGAGCTCTTCAGGCAGCTCCTTTGGCCTCATGATTCTCATTTGCTCTGACATGCACTGTGAGCTGTAAGGTCTTACATAGACAGGTGTGTGGCTTTCCTAATCAAATCCAATCAGTATACTCAAACACAGCTGGACTCCAATGAAGGTGTAGAACCATTTTAAGCATGATTCGAAGAAATGGACAGCACCTGAGTTCAATCTATGAGTGTCACAGTAAAGGGTCTGAATATGTATGGCTGTGTGAAATTTCGGTTTTTCTTTTTTAATAAAGCAGCAAATATTTCAACAATTACGTTTTTTTCTGTCAATATGGCGTGCTATGTGTACATTAATGAGGAAAAAAATGAACTTAAATGATTTTAACAAATGTCTGCAATATAGCGAAGAGTGACAAATTTAAGGGGGTCTGAAAACTTTCCGTACCCACTGTAAATTTCTTTTGGGAGAAAGCCTTTCGAAAATCATTTCGCAACCAGAATTGTGCTATGTTTGGGTCCATTTCATGGAGGATAACTTTGTAAACATAAGGTTTCACACACTGCTGGGAAGTGCATTTCGGTGTTTGGAGTGAGTGACTGTGCAACTCCCGCCAAGCCATGCAAATACAGTACAGTATAGGCATACGTGTTGTGTTTTACAACAATACTTATACTATGTTTATAATTTATAATGTAACTCTGAATTAAATAGTGAAGCTTTTGCACTTACTGTCACCAAAATGTGCGCGAGCAAAGAACGTCTCGCGCAAGGTACATGGTTTTGAATGAGCCGAACTGAAACTTCTGTACAGTATACCCTCTCTTGTTTTTTCCGTCCCGTCCTCTGTAGGAATTCGCTCCTTCCTTTATTGCTATTCTATGTCTCTCTATCTTCATGGTTTAATAAAAGGAAGAAAGCACAATAGCCTTTACAGGATTGATGTTTAAGGGTATCATGCGACGTCGCTATGAAAGCTTGGCTACCGTGAAGCTGCCAAGGACCAATCATAGCAACGCTGTTTTGCATATTTAAAATAGAAATATCAGCGATCCAATCAGAGCACAGCTTATTTACATATGAAATATTAATGAGAAATTCAACCGTCTCAAATGCCGGGTTGAATAGACCAACTAGAGTAGCTGGAGGTAAACTAGCTGATGTTGAGCCAGTATGTTGTAATTTTGCAACAGTCATGAAGTAATTAACAGTGAAGAAGTGTTCAAAAACTATTTTTTTACTTTACTGATGTGTCAACAATATACTGTAGTAATCCACTACAGACAAATCCTGTACAGTGAGTAAGGAAGGAGTGAATGTTTCAGAACACAGCCCATGTTTAAATCAAGTTCACACCCAGTTTGCAGGTGTTTTAACTGTCTGATGAAACCTCTCAGTACTGCGTGGGTGTCAGCAGTCGCTCATCGATTCACATCTCCCGCATTTTCCTGTTTTGTTGCATTAACTGCTTTGAAAAAAAAGACCTTCCACCAACGCTCGATATTGTAATTCAATGTTTTGAGTATGACAAATAACAAATAATCAAAACAGAACAAATTCTCAACTACCTTTTCCAATGGGTGCAGTAAGAATCTGTTGTATAAAATGTGCAAACTGTACATACTCGACACTATACTGTTGTATGTAATAAATTTTTGATCGCATATCTTCATTTAGGTCACAACAGGTGATCTGGAACCTATCAGGTTCAACCGAGACTGGTCTCCACCCAATCGCAGGGCACATTTAAACAAACAACCATTCACACTCACATACGCAATTTACAATTTTTCTCCAAACAAGAAGGCCTGAGCCAAGATTGGAATCCAGAACCTCTCAACTGTGGGGCAGATGTGCTAACTTCTAATCTAATAATATTATTACAGTAATTCCAAAGTTCACAATGTTACCAGAAAACATTGTTTGAACGATTGAGATTGAGAAGGGTGTGGAGGTGCAATAAATAATTAGACGGCAACGAAAGCAGGTCGTGTCTCTTTACCCTCCACATCAAACTAACTAACAGTACAACAACAACAGACAGCCCACCTCTTTGAACCCAGAAACCCATGGGGGGTAGATCAAGTGGCCAAAATGGCTTTGCATCGCAGGAGGAGGTCAGGGGCAAGCTGTGGGTCCATAGCCTGGGCCAGAGCCGCGCTGGAGACCGGAGCAGGCAGGCGTCCATGCCGAAGGAGCAGGGCCAGCTTCAGCGGCACATCCCCCGTGATCCACTGTAGTTTACCTCCCATGTCCATCACAAAGTTCTTAGCCCCGCCTCCACAACATGGAAGGACCCCTCGTAGGGGGGCTGCAGCGGTGTCCGATGGCCGTCAGGGGAGATGAAGATGTACTTGGCTGACAGTAGGTCAGCGAGCACATAGGAATTGGGGAGGCAGTGGTGAGATGTCGGGATGGGGATGACAACCCCCCCTGGACACAGCCCGATGAGAGACAGCCAAGGTTGTACACTGTAGTGCAGTGAATCTTCACTCCCAGACTTTCAGCAACTGTCGTCCAGAACTATGATGTGAACTGTCGGCCCCTGACGGAGGTGAGGTCAGTTAGCATGCCGAACTGTGCAACCCAGGATACGATGAACGCCCAGGCCACCTCTGCTTAGGTAGTAGACGAAAGGGGAACTTCTGGCCACCTGATGGTCCTGACCACCATGGTAAGGAGGTAAATGGACCCCAAAGAGGGAGGCACGGGTCCCACCAGGTCTAGCTTCACATGGTTGAAACGCCTCTCCAGCACTTGAAACGGGGCCCTGCTATGACTTTTGTACCTTGGCACGCTCTCATGCCACAGAGGAGCCACCCCACGTCCTGATGTTCCACGTGAGGCCCAGCCAGACAAACTTGGCCCCCACCAGCCTAGTGGAGGCCTTCACACCCGGGTGGGAAAGGCCGTGGATGCTGTCGAAAACACAGTGCCACCAGCCAGTAGGCACCATGAGGTGCGGTTGACCAGTGGAGACAACGCAGAGGAGTGTGGCACTGATGTTATCAAACCTTACATCTTCGAGATGCAGACCGGTTGGGGTTGTTTTGCAAACAAAAACACACAACACAGTATCTGTACACAGTAACTTCGCATTTCTCACAGCTTTGGCTGACTATATGAACAAAATATCTTATTTTGTCTTTTCTTATATTACAAAACAAAATAAATTCCATATCATGAGAGTGTGATCTTAGAGAGTTTTAACCAAAGCATTCTCCATCCATCCATTTTCTGAGCCGCTTCTCCTCACTAGGGTCGCAGGAGTGCTGGAGCCTATCCCAGCTATCATCGGGCAGGAGGCTGGGTACAGCCTGAACTGGTTGCCAGCCAATCGCAGGGCACACATAAACAAACAACCATACGCAGTCACATTCACACCTAGGGGCAATTTAGAGACTTCAATTAACCTAGCATGCATGTTTTTGGGATGTGGGAGGAAACCGGAGTGCCTCGAGAAAACCCACGCAGGCACGGGGAGAACATGCAAACTCCACACAGGCGGGGCCGGGGATTGAACCCGGGTCCTCAGAACTGTGAGGCAGACGCTCTAACCAGTCGTCCACCGTGCCGCCCAAAGCATTCTGATACAAATAATTTTTCTAGTTATCAATTTTAATATTATGTACTGTATTACAATAGAACCACCGAAGAATACATTCCCTCCTGTCCCTAAACGCACCTTGCGTTCTCACAGAGCTGCGACCTGCCTGTGGGTGTGGCTGCACTGAATTGGTTGCTTGCCGACATATGAAGGCTTGTATATTGTGTGTTCAGATGGGTTTGTCCTAGAAGTCCCTAACAAAACCTGGTACTCTTGAATGAAAATCAACTTAAGTTTGAAAGCGGTTCTTTGACGCCAGAATGAGGGCATTTTCAGTTATGTTCATCAGTCTGAAAAAAAAAATTCACGTTCACCCAAAATATGAACTAGTTTCTGAATTTTCATTCATTGAACTCATTCAGGTGCAACACTGGTCACCACAAGGGGGTTATAACTTAAAGAGCAACCAAACACCAAAAAAATGCGAGAGGCGGGGTACACCCTGAACTGGTTGCCAGCCAATCACCGGCCACATATCAGCAAACAACCATTCACACCTACGGGCAATTTAGAGTCTTCAATTAACCTACTATGCATGTTTTTGGGATGTGGGTGTGTCGCTGAATGCTCTGAAAATCCCAGCTTCCCAGACATTCACAGATGTCTTCACGGACATCTTTAACACCTGCTTGAGTCAGGGTGTTGTCCCCACGTGCTTCAAAGCCACCACCATCATCCCGGTCCCGAAGAGGTCGTCTCCCTCCTGCCTCAATGACTACCGTCCGGTAGCGCTCGCTCCCATCCTGATGAAGTGCTTCGAGCAGCTAGTCATGCACCACATCAAGTCCTCCCTCCCCCTCCTCCTTGGACCCCTTCCAGTTTGCATATCGGTCCAACCGGTCAACCTATGATGCCGTCTCCACCGCCCTCCACTCTGCCCTCACACACCTGGACTCTAAGGACTCATATGTCAGACTGCTATTCATAGACTTTAGCTCAGCATTCAATACCATCCCTCAACAACTGATCTACAAATTGGACCAGCTGGGGCTCAACACTTCGATGTGGAACAGGCTGCCGGACTTTCTGACAGGGAGACCACAGGCAGTACAGCTGGGCAGCAACACAACCAGCACCATCACTGTGAACACAGGAGCCCCTCAAGGTTGTCTGTTGAGCCCCATCCTCTTCATCCTGCTAACCTATGAATGCACACCGACATACATCGCCAACCTCTTCATCAAGTTTGGAGACGACACAACTGTGGTGGGTCTCAACAGCAACGGGGACGAGACAGACTACAGCAGTGAGGTGAGCTGCCTGGCCGGGTGGTGCATGGACAACAATCTCTCCCTGAATGTGGAAAAAAACAAGGAGATTGTTGTGGACTTCAGGAGAGCGCATTCCCACATCAACGGTGCTGCGGCGGAGAGAGTGAAGTTCCTGGGAGTGCACATAACCGAGGACCTCTTCTGGACCAGCAACACCTCATCACTGGCCAACAAAGCTCACCAGTGTCTCTACTTCCTGCGCAAGCTGAGAAGAGCCAGAGCCCCAACCCCCATCATCTGCTCGTTCTACAGAGGGACCATAGAGAGCATCCTGACCAACTGCATCACTGTGTGCTACGGAGCCTGCACCGCATCCTGCTGCAAGACTCTCCCCCGCCTAGTTAGGGCAGCTGAGAAGATCATCGGAACCTCTCTTCCCTTCCTGCAGGGTATTTACAGCAGCAGCTTCACCCTCAAAGACCTCCGCATAGCGGTGGATGCCACCCATCCATCATACAACCTCTTCATTCTGCAGCCATCAGGGAGGAGACTGTGTAGTCTGCGGGCCAGGACTAGCCGATTCAAAGCACATTTTATTCATCAGGCTGTCAGGAATCTGAACTCTCTGCCCGCTGTACCCCCTCTAGTTCTTCTGTCCTCTGCCCACCTTAACTCTGAACTCTGACGCCCCACAAACATGCACACACACACAAACACCAGACTCTGGGTCGCACCAGCCACTTTAGCAGCGTTGGGGTTTTGTCATCGAATTTATGTCTTATTTGCCTTGGTTCTCTGACCTTGACTATGTTGCACACGTCACCTGATCTTTGATATTTGCACATTCAATTAATACTTTTCATAATGTATATACCATAGTTTTATTTAGCTTTTTATATTGTTATTATTTGTTATTATCTTTTGTAGCACCCCGGGCCCTCGAGTACCGTAATTTAAATCCTCTGTATGTGTTAAACATATTGAAGAATTGACATTAAAAGCACCTTGAACCTTTGAGCTGACAATCAAAGACTTCCTCCTATGCCCATGAATTGAATGTTCATTTCTCTGCCATAAGCCGTCTCCAAAGGCGTTTCAGACAATTTGGCAGTACATCCAACCGGCCTCACAACCGCAGACCACATGTAACCACACCAGCTCAGGACCTCCACATCCAGCATGTTCACCTCCAAGATCGTCTGAGATCAGCCACCCGGACAGCTGCTGCAACAATCGGTTTGCATAACCAAAGAATTTCTGCATAAACTGTCAGAAACCGTCTCAGGGAAGCTCATCTACATGCTCGTCATCCTCATTGGGGTCTCGACCTGACTGCAGTTCATCGCCTTAACCGACTTGAGTGGGCGAATGCTCACATTCGATGGCGTCTGGCACGTTGGAGAGGTGTTCTCTTCACCGATGAATCCCAGTTTTCACTGTTCAGGGGTTATGGCAGACAGCGTGTGTGGCGTCGTGTGCGTGAGTGGTTTGCTGATGTCAACGTTGTGGATTGAGTGGCCCATGGTGGCGGCGGGGTTATGGTATGGGCAGGCGTATATTATGGGCAACGAACACCGGTGCATTTTATTGATGGGATTTTGAATGCACAGCGATACCGTGACGACATCCTGAGGCCCATTGTTGTGCCATTCGTCCACGACCATCACCTTATGTTGCAGCATGATAATACACGGCCCCATGTTGCAAGGATCTGGATCACAATTCCTAAATCGCCAAAATATGGGACCTTTTCAACTATATGGAATTTTCACTTTCACATGATACAGGGATGAAATGGGGGAGTGATAGTTGCTAGATGCTTACAGCAGTGTTACTTACTAATGATAATATATTTATATATTTATGTTTACTATTATTTGGTTCTTGTCTGACTATGGTGTGTTTTTGTTGGTGTTAGTTCTCTTGTGTTTGTCAATTAAAATTATGGTGTACAGTGTTGTACCTGAATAAGTTCAATGAATGAAAGTTCATGAACTAGCTCATATTTTGGGCGAACGTGAACGGAATTTAATTTCTTGCTGATAAACATGAAGAACGCGTTCATTCTGGTGTCTGTGAACGGTTTTTGAACGACAGTTCATTTTCATTCACTTCCGGGACAAAACCCATCTGAACATATTACAGTATATATGCGCTTTGGGGGATAAACAGCGTATTTGGCAGCCGATTCAGTGTGGCCGCCATTCTTGTTTACATTAGGCAGGCACTTCGCAGCTGTGTGAGTGCGCGGTGCTTTCAGGAACAGTGTGTAAATGGGAGCGAATGTGTTCTTTGGCTCTTTTGGAATACATTATGAAATGGTTAAAATGGATTACTAGGAGAAATATTATTTGTATCTGAATGCTTTAGTTAAAACACTGTACGATCACACTGTCATAATATGAAATAGATTTTGTTTTGCAATATAAGAATATCCATCCATCCATTCATCCATTTACTGTACCGCTTCTCCTCACTAGGGTCGCGGGCGTGCTGGAGTCCTATCCCAGCTATCTTCGGGCGAGAGGCGGGGTACACCCTGAACTAGTTGCCAGCCAATCACAAATACAAGAATAAAATAAGATAAAATATTTTGTAAACACAGTCAGCCAGAGATGCGACAAATCCAAAGTTATCAATGTCCTCTCACCATTGTTCCTGTCGTAGTATTTTGTGTGTTTTTGTTTGCACGCTAACGACAAAAGTCCCGTTTTTGTTTTAATTCCTCATTTAAAAAAAGACCATCTTTTTGAGATTGTAGGGTGATAGCTGCAGCTGGCTACTCGTGTGGACTGAATGGGTAGCAACAATTTGGAAATGCCGGTATTTTGAGCGTAAAAGACCATCAGCAACATATTAAAAAAAAAAGAACTTGTTCATTTTTGGAATGATGAACTTAGTTTAAAAGTATGAACTATGATCTGAATTAGTTCACTTTTGGAATGGTGAACTGAACTTTGAACTGTATATTGAGTTTTCATTTTTAAATTAACATTCAAATCAAATCAACTCAGACAATTACTCTAAATATGAACATTACCACTGGTGATAGCACTAATACAACTATCCAGTCCCCCAATAATATGAAACACTAAAGTGGTTGATTTGGGGTTGACGCAGCAATGGAAGGGATGCTATTTTCCTAGTTACAGGCTTCTGTACCATAAAAGGATTTTGAAGCTGTTCTGTTCATCTCAAATTATTACATACTGCATTGTCAAATAGTTAATAGTAATAGACATCTGATTGTCGTTAGTTGATAGAAAAGTCACTGATGGTGTAGTGGTACACTCGCCTGACTTTGGTGCGGGCAGCGTGGGTTCAGTTCCCACTCAGTGACAGTGTGACTGTGAGTGCGAATGGTTGTCCGTGTCTATATGTGCCCTGCGACTGACTGGCGACCAGTTCAGGGTATAGTCCGCCTTTCGCCCGAAGTCAGCTGGGATGGGCTCCAGCGTCCCGCGACCCTAACCAGGATAAGCGGTGTTGAAAATGGATGGATGGATGGATGGATGGATAGTTGATAGAAGCAACATTCTAATCTTTTTCTGTCATACTGTAAATGTCCGGAATGCTAAAAAACTCTAAAATTTGGCTGTAGTTTGAAAGCAGACAACATGAAAATCTGCTGAGAAGAAAACTTTGATAATTTTTTGGGGATATTGTGTCATATTGGCACAATCAAGAACACAAATAAGAAGCATTAATAAGTTACGGACACACAAAGGGTACATGCAACAACAACAACAACAAAAGTTCCACTTGGCCTAAATACAAGCCCATATAAAAACAATTTCCATTCTAATAGCAGGCAGCCCTCAATTCACATAACTACTGTATATACTGTAGTAAATTGGTATACTGTAGTATTGTAAATTGGCTAATAATAATCTGTTCTGACGCGGCCCAATAATACTCCTCATACATTTTTGTGTCTCAAGCATCCCAAAAGATATTGACTGAGTAATTAGTGATCATAATTTCAATCATTTCAAGCAAGAGCTGGTCAAATATATGTAACAATATTAACTCTGGCCGGCTACATGATCCTTTATGATGCAGCTTGAGTCTGCATTCATATATTGGATTAGATATTTTTTTTAATTGCACAGTTTCTGAAAAAAACCTGCTATTTTATTTTGCAGAGCTTTTTTTCATAGTTGTGCTTGATTACTTCCTGTTGCTCATCCACTCATTGAGAGATGTCGTTATCTAAAAGGCTTGGTAACGTGGTCCGAAGCGCTACCTACTACTTCTGCTATGTCCTTGTTTGGACTGCGCACAGTTTTGGCAGCATGTGGCCACAGACGATCAAAAGCCTGCCAAATGTTTAGCACTGCCTCTGTGGTACTTCCTGCTCATGTAGGTGTCTGCGGGACATACTCTGGCATGATGCCTTGCTCTCTCTCTCACACATACACACACACAGGTAAACAATCACATAGATTCTTTTTTGCCTTTTAACGACACCTGATAAAATGAACTAGAAGATGATGAACTTTAACCTTCATCAAACTGTAGTCACATTCAGTTGACTTGCCATGGTCATGTAAATACCCGCTGTACACACCGCCACAAAAAAATACGGACTGAATTTAAAGTTGGTATATGTGGGCTGGGTACACCACAGATCACTTTTCCTCCACCCACCTTAATCTTCATTTTAAAAATGCAAACATATGCTCCCAAGTTGAGAAAGTGAAAAAATATCCAACTGTAACAAAGTGTGAGCCATCAGGCCCACTCACCATGTCTTCCCCCACTTTGGAGTGACGCTCCCACGACGGCATGTGGAGGGAGAATCGCACACACCACTGCTGACAAGCACAAGCCTTTTATGGCAAATGACAGGAAATTACACCTATTATTGAACCCATAGGAACAAAAGGCCCATTATATAAATCACCTTTGCATTACATGTGCACATAATGTGCTGTATATAGTGTATATATATCCATCCATCCATTTTCAACACCGCTCATCCTGGTTAGGGTCGCAGAGCGCTGGAGCCTATCCCAGCTGACTTTGAGCAAAAGGCGTGTGTGTGTGTGTGTGTGTATACATTTTTATATGAATAAATGTGAATGTGTGTGTGTGTGCTTTATACAGTTGTGTATGAACACTATATACAATAAATACATTGTGTAAAACGTAAATAAAAACAGAATGCAATGATATGCAAATCCTTTTCAAGCTATATTCAATTGTATACAGTACAAAAATGAGATATTTATTGTTCAAACTGATAAACTTTATGTTTTTTTGTTTTGTTTTGGTTTTTTTGCAAATATTCACTCATTTTGAATTTGATGCCTACAGCACATTCCCTGAAAGCTGGGAAAGGGGCATGTTTATCATTGTTTTATATCACCTTTCCTTTTAACAACACTCAATAAGTGTTTGGGAACTGAGGACACTAAATGCTGAAGCTTTGTAGGTGGAATTCTTTCCCATTCTTGCTTGATGTACGACTTAAATTGCTCAACAGTCCGGAGTCTCTGTTGTCGTATTTTGGGCTTCATAACGCGCCACACGTTTTCAATGGGACACATGTCTGGACAGCTGGCAGGCCAGCTCCTGGGTCAGCAGTGGCACTGACTTGGTGGACTGGCCCATGTAGGTAGGTAAGCTGACAGACAAAGAGATAGATAGATGTTGAGATAGTGTTTGTGTTATGGTGTGTTAACACAATTAGGACTGGCGTCAGGGGTAAATGTGCATTCATTCTTTTTCAAGGGCAATGGGTCTTGTTCATTAAGCCTCTTATGTGCGCAGAACGTGCAACAGGTTCGTCTGAAGGTGTGAACACAGTCTTCTTCCTTCAAGAAACGAAAGAAAAAAACGTTTATGAGGCTTCCAAAAATAATCGATGACCTGCATTATGCCTTCAATAATGCAGAAATTGAAGGCGTTATTTGGATCGGCATGTGTCAGGTGCCTTGTACGACCTGTGTTCACTGTATGTCTTTTGGTGATTTACAGTATTTCACCCGCATGTAAAAGATGCAGGGGACACTTGTTGGAAGTGTGTAGAACACGCTTACAGCTCACAGCCTCATGCGACAGTGAACTGTATTCAATCTGTCTGACCACTTATTCTACAGGGCTCTTAGCTTAAAAACAAACGAACTTGAGACTCATTTTTTCATCAGGCCCGGGGGCCAGTGTTATCTGCTTGCATCCAGTTTGCTTTGTTTAAGAAAAGAAAGAATAGTGCAGTGTAAAGGGGAGAGGGTGTAACGGGAGTCGTTTAACAGTGAGTAAAAGGTCTTGAAAGGATTTTGATCCAGAGATATTCTCTGTCCTGGTCACAGCAGACAAAAGCATCCAGCAAACCACTGGAGAGCAAAGCATGTCGTCTGAATGGTGTGTGCGCTTTGCAGTGTTGTACATCCAAAGGCTTTGTCTGCATGAATTTGGCTGCTCGACGCCACAAAGGAGGCAGTTTGTTCGTTCCTGACAAGTGTGCTTTTATTTGCAACGGCCCTTTGATGTATAGAGAAACTTTGGCCTGGATATCCCGCACATGAGAAATCCCACTCTAATTGTATTTGCATTAACAATCCTCTCCCCATTCACTGGAAAGCTTTCATTTCCATGACTTCACACTGTGTGCCTGCTGTCAACTGTAGCTAGCAATCTTAATTTTGACATTGTTTTTTTTTTATAATGGAGGGCATCCATCTATCCATCCATTTTCTGTACCGCTTATCCTCACTAGGGTCGCGGGCTAATGGAGGGCAGTTCTATACAATGATGTTGTGTTGCCAATGTCTAAAGCTTCAGCTCCTTCAGGTAATAACTTTGTGGTGACTTTCAATTTTTAGGACTATAAACCAAATCAACACTTCAGGCCCTATTTTAGTGAAAGGGGTAAATCTGGTGCGGCAGGCGACACAACTGTGTGCCAGGGGCGACTTAGACAAGGGGTGGTAATTTCGTAGATCCGGCAATGGCGAGCTGCGCCATCGTGGTTGTGTTTAGAGCCAACTTCATTTGCCGCCAATCAAAGCGGCTCCTCTTCTTCCCTTTAAATGTGGCGTAATGAAAGTCTCGACTGAGACATCTCTGTGCGGAAGAGGACGATGCGTAATTAGCAGTGACAATGAAATGATCCACTTATGGTTGGATCGCCGTATCCGTGGAGCATTGTCACTACTCTTGGCCAGTGTGGCAACAGACAATGTGAGGGTTTATAGCTACAAAATGAGCTGGTGATAACCGCTGGCTACTTAAATATGTCTGTGGAGCTCAGTATCTGTCTGCCTGTGCCCCCAATCAAATTCACCAAAATCCCGTTACACCAGCGGTCTACCTTGTGCCAGTATTTGGATGTGGTCCGAGCAGGTGTACATTTTTATCTACGTTCTGCCACCAAATTGTCACTCCGCCAGGCGGATGTTCAAGGACACTCCCTTGCTGTGCCGAAACACCAAGCTTGATGTAGACTAGTCTGCCAAATTGGCAAAGACGCACAGCGAGCCTAGCACGGAAATCAGGATCCGCTGGCATTTTCGCCCTAGGACAGCTGCACTGTCTATGAAAATAGAGCCCTTTCACTTATTTTCTAAGACCAACAGTACTTGTGGTTGCGTTTGATGTTTTATCAATAACCAAAACTACCCCAAGTACAATTCAGACCTCAGCCAATGCTGAACTGTATAACAAAGTGGGGAAAAAAAATAAAAGGTCTTGACCGGTGTTTCCCTACCTTTAATTGTGCCGAGGCACCCAATTTTACATTAGAATAATCTGATGACACACCACCGAACAAAAATGTCACAAAAAGTATAAATACTGAAATTTACTCACCAGTGTGAAATGTGGGCCCGTTTAGTTGAACACAAAGCTGGTGTACTCACAGGAAGCCATGACTTATTCTGTTGAAAGAATGGAAACAGGTGGATTAACAGCTTTATTGTCCCCTCAGCCACCAAATGAAACAACATTTAATTACTCCGCTTGTATGTCGCTGTAATGGCTCGATGAACAAATATCTATCCATCCATCCATCCATTTTCTGTACCGCTTATCCTGACTAGGGTCGCGGGCCTGCTGGAGCCTATCCCAGCTATCTTCGGGCAAGAGGCGGGGTACACCCTGAACTGGTCGCCAGCCAATCGCAGGGCACATTTAAACAAGCAACCATTCGCGTTCACATTCACCACTACGGGAAATTTAGAGTCTTCAATCAACCTACCGCGCGTGTTTTTGGGATGTGGGAGGAAACCGGAGTACCCGGAGAAAACCCACGCAGGCACGGGGAGAACATGCAAACTCCACACAGGCGAGGCCGGGATTTGAACCCAGTTGTGCTAACCAGTCACCCACCATGCAGCCAAATATCTGTTTGTAGTGAATTCATAATCATTTTCTGACAAATAAAGTGAAATTGCATAATTTCCCACAGCACCCCTGATGATCTCTCATGGCACGCTGGTGTGCCAAGCACCTTGAGTGGGAATTTAGAGATATTTACTATATTACCGTATCTCGTCGGTTGCTCTCTGCAGCTTGTCCGAACCAATTGTTCCTTACTTCTACTTTAAACTTGACTTTTAGTCGTGTACAGTGTTGAACACACAGTGACGTTCGGTTGAGGTTCATGGCTGGTGAGGCACTGACATTAAGAGTCAGATTTGTAAATGTGTGAGACAAGTGCGGCAACCTGACTTTAGAAACTGGTTTAAAAATGATTACAGCATTCTTTTCACGCACAATATTTGGCCAGAAGGGGCGTTACGCATTAGTGGGGGAAAACTTCCCTCAACACCCCGCCCCACTCATCAATTTCTTCTCTAGTTGTCTTTTGAGTTACATTCCATTGTGTCTGACTGTATACGCGTTTGTAAGCAGTTTAGCATACCAATAGGATAGTAATGAAAGAGGGGCCAAATCATGAAATGTGGACAGATGTTCCACATGTGTGCTGCATTAAAGGTCAGTGCATCATACTTGCAACGTGTGTTATTTTGCACATTATGAAGTGGCTCCCATTCACAGAGTCGTATGCAAAATTTCAAGTCACTTCCACTGAAAGCCAAGTGTGGCTTTGACCTTGCTATAACATGCAAATACCTTTATCCAAATTGACACATCTGAATACACATTCAGGCTAAAAAAAAAAAAAATTCAATAAAATGAAAAAAAACAAAAAACAGAGCAGAGCGTCATGCTCCATGCACCATGCTGCACGATGAATACATTCATTCACATACATGCGCCGTTAAAATGTCACCCTCCTGAGCTGAGTTATACTTGTAGGTGCATTCGGATTGGTCTTGCTGAGTTTCACCTGCAAAATCAGACCAGACAAAGACAATCTTCGGACCTTGTCTGCTTCGGCCGCTTCTCAGTCTGGTGACAGGTTGAGATTACTTCCCTGAGCAGGGCAGCCATAAAACTACTGGCAGACAAGCAGTATATTCCACTCCAGCAGATACGTGTTCGACTGAGGTCAACCCAGCCTCCACTTGAAAAAACAAATTCAAGCAAGGCCTCATTTTCATTTGCAGTGCCCGTTTATACTTAACAGGATGACACAATGGCCTCTGATTTCAGACTGAAATTAAAAACAATCCCTCTGTTACCAGTAAACCGTTCCACAATCACACATGATCAACACACGATGTCACCCAGGAAGTTTAATTCAATTCTGATCTGGAAGTCCATCCATCCATCCATTTTCAACACCGCTTATCCTGGTGAGGGTCGCGGGTCGCGGGTCGCCGGAGCCTATCCCAGCTGACTTTGGGCGAAAGGCGGACAACCATTCGCACTCACATTCCCAGCGTCACTGAGTGGGCACTGAACCCACGCCGCCCGCACCAAAGTCAGGCGAGTGTACCGCAACGCCATCAGTGATGATCTGGAAGTCATGGTGTCTAATTTGAAAATGGTATTAAAGAGAATCATTCAGGTAGACCAGAAGTAGATGCTGCCTTGACCGCTGTCAGGTTAGTCAGATTTAAGAGATCAGTGCACTTATAGCACACCGAAAGCTCCAGATTTCCCTCTGAAGGTGGTAAATACAGTTTACACACTCTCCTGGTGTTCAGCTGGCAGTTCAGAGTTAGATGATAAGACTGCAAATCCATGCAGAAACCGTCTCCTTCGGTTCTATTTCAGCCTGTGGAGCCACTGGAGCAAGCCAAACAACCATCCATCCTGACACTGTCCGTCACACTGTACTCACAACAGCCAAATTAGCACAAAGGCAGCACTTGGCACCAGTTTGAAGTATGGTGGCAGCAGGGCGATCATTTACAGGCTGCATTACTTCCATACGACCTGAGCTGTGAGTCACTGGCCAAGCCCGGTAATTAATTTCCACCCTTTTCAGGGATATTTTAGAGCAATGTGAAGCACATTGTCAACAGGTTTCCACTGTGATTTGACCCCAACTATTTTGTGTGCACGCCATTTAAAGCAATCACAACCTCGTATGTTTCATAATAGAGGCTTGAGTAGGTTAATTATCACGACATTTGTTGTGTTCTTCCTCCTCTTTGTGGGTCCCAAATGTCCTACCGCGTAGGTGTCAAACTCCAGGCCCGGGGCCCAGATCCAGCCTGCCGCATCATTCTAATTATGTCTACTGCATGTTTCTTGCTAGATTTCATTTCATTTTAGCACAAAATCTGCACAATTTTTTTTTTCACTTTTACAGGTATTACAAGCATTTTCCTTCAAAAAAAAAAAATACCTTCTTTACATTCACTGAACTACTTACTACTTACTACTTGGTTGTCACTATTTTCCATGATTTCTGATTTCAAATTCAATCTGTTGTTAAAAATGTATATTTTCATTCCATCGGGCCATAAAACGGACGAGCCCAGCCCTCACGGGCTGACAAGACAAGACAAGAAAAAAAAATATACATTTTTTCTTATGACATAGAAAACCAACTCTTCTTGAATTGATTTGGATTGTGGCATTTTGTCAGACAGGTTCTATTTCAGTGATTTCTTGATTGAACAGGTCTGGAGGTAATCGGACTTGGGTGTGGTCAGTGAAAATGAACTCAGATTTCCCAAAAATGTGATTAGCCACACTTAATTCGTGATTTAACAGGGGAGCAAAATGGATGGATGGATGGATGGATTTTACAATGCTGACACCCCTGCAAGAGAAACCATAACTACGATGTGGCCCCCAATGAAAATGACTTTGACACCCCTGTAAAGGTTGGGGGCCAGAGCTTCTGTCTATAATGGAAGACCCTTATAAGAACACATGATAAGGGGAACTTGTTATCAATATTGTAACAGTAATTATAATGCAGCCAAGACTTAATAGTTGTCATTGTGGCGAAGGATACGAAAGTGCTGATTGACCCAAGATTTTAGGCTGGCACTCAACATTTTCGTAATGATTCTGGAGACCAGACGAGGTCCAAAAGCAATTAGCAGATGTAAACACGGAGGTTTGATGACTTGCAGTGTTAATGTGGTGCTTCAACAATACCTTTCTGGCGATTAATTTCATATCATTCGCTGGAGGCGGAGCTGGGATTGCTTTTCAAGCTCATATTATTGTCGACTCCCTGCACACCTCACCAAAGATTGGATTAAATAGAATGAGATCACATCTTAAAGGAAGATTGCTGCTTTGGAAGTGGAGCAAATTCCCTAAGTAGAGGTGAAGTGTTAAAATGAGCCCGCTATTAAATAGTGATAATACTTGATCTTATGTCTTAATATCTGCACCACAATATATTTCTTTAAAGAGAGTACAAAAATGTATAATTGCACACATTAATCTCCATATCTGGCTGCCTGTTGGCTTCAAGCATAAGCAGCACATTTTATTTCACTTAGCCACTTCAAATTTGAAAGAGTGAGCATCTCGGCTGACCACAGAGCGAAAGAACACGAGCCAGGGCGTGTGAGCGTTTAATCCGTGACCTCAGGCCAAGCCATAAGATGTATGGTGGTGAAGAGCAGTGGCGAAGGCTCGGCGAGTGGGAAAAGGGACGAGCATGAGTCAGGCAGCAAGTCTGCGAGGAGCTGTGGGAGCAGAGGAAGTGTTAACAACATCACAAGTAGGAGCCATTCATGTTACCACGTCAGGAAGCAGAGAGGACTGAGTGGAGGAGGAGGAGGAGGAGGAGGAGGAGGATGGCAGTGTTGGTGGTGGGAGTGCTTGGAGTTGATGGGACACATACATCCTTATCATTAAATCATGTGCAGCCGACAAGGGTGGATTGTTCATCCGCAGCGTGCGGTCTCAGGCGAGGTGGCGTGTTTCTTCTCCCCCTCTTTACGTCACGCCCTTATTTGAATAACCCGTTGTCCGCATGTGTAGGGCCTCTACATTGAGGATGTAATAGAAAACTGTAGTAAGGAATAAGCTGTGCGTGAGCGACCTATCGGAGAGTCTGTGGTACGGCACTTGTTGCTTTTCTCACCTGCAGAACATTCAAACTTCATTAAAGCATGGCGGCCTTTCCCTACTTAGTGGCAGGAAACCAAAGTGAGCTATTACAATGTTATTTTAGTCATCATCAATTCTGTGGCTTTCTTGTTATTGTTTATTGTAATAAAGTGTCTGTAGTGTTCTTTATCATCCATTTACAGTATTCACAGTGTATGCAAATGTTAGAGTGGTATATGACCCATTTTGGTAGGTTTCTGTGGTGAAAGCATATTTCAATTGTAAATCTTGATTAAAAAAAAATATTGGGAAGACATTGGGTTACAGGCAGGTGCACAGACATATGGGGCGGGGGCTCAAGCCCCCCAAAAAACAGGCCACCCATTGCCAAAATCAGTCATAAAATGAAGGGGGGAAAAAACCTAGTACATCTTATATATTTACTTCTGTTAACAAAATCAACACAGTCAACAATTAACAAAGGAGATGAAGGGAAGCTGCAATGACTGTAACAAGTCTCAGACGGCAGGTTTTTGTGATATACAAAAATAACACTAAGATAAATATTTGAAAAATATTTTTTTTCACTACTCAATTGAAAAAAAATAGAGAGGGGAAGTCAAAATAAACAACTGTAGCGCCTCTGATTAACTCCAAATACATTAAGGTGGGAGCATATGTAAATTCCTCCCATGGACTCAAAACAAATGACCTGAAATATCAAAACACTTCAGGTGGAATTGATGTCACAAAGGGTAATCCATCCATTTTCTGAGTTGCTCATCCTCACAGGGGTCGCGGGCGCGCTGGAGCCTATCCCAGCTATCATCGGGCAGGAGGCGGGGTAGACCCTGAACTGGTTGCCAGCCAATCGCAGGGCGCATAGAAACTAACAACCATTCGCACTCACATTCGGGAAATTTAGACTCGTCAATTAACCTACCACGCATGTGTTTGGGATGTGTGGAGAAAACCCACGCAGGCACGGGGAGAACATGCGCACTCCACACAGGCGGGGCCGGGGATTGAACCCCGGACTCCAGAACTCTGAGGCAGACGCTCTAACCAGTCGTCCACCGTGCCGCCTCAAAGGGAAATTTGTATTTATTTATTATTGATGAATGAAGAAAAATGCAGCACTTTTTTGTCATCCGAGGCAAAAGAGCAGGTTCTTGAGCACCACTTGTAATCTATGTGTGCACGTGGCTGGTCACATCAATACAATGTACTATTCATTCGTTATTATTTAATGATACCTTTTTACTTATTTTCGGTGATTGGTGACACCTCCCACCATTCAAAGTACCTCTGATTAACGCCAAACATATTAAGGTTCGAGCATATGTACATTCCTCCCAAGGACTCAAATAAATGCCCCGCAAATATCGAAACACTTTGGGTGGAATGAATGTCATCGAGTGTGATTTGCAATATTTTTATTTCCTAAATATTGCCGAATGAAGAAAAAATAGGGCACTTTGTTAGGGGCAGGTGCTTGAGCACCACTGGGAGTCTATGTGTGCACATGCCCGGTCACATCAGTATAATTGACTTTTCTCTTGTTATATTTAATGATACATTTGTATGTATGTCCCCAAAGCGTACAAGTTTGCCACGATCAAGTGAGAGTTTTAATGGGCTCAGTCGTCTGTAAGTAAAATATCCTGGGCCTCATCATCATCATCATCATCATCATCATGATGACTTTAAGATGCTTTACTGGATTCGTGCGTTCGTTGGAGCTTGATTCACAGCTTTCTTGTTTGTGACACAAGTGTCCAATGAGTTGTCACATTGCTGCCATTGTCTCTTCCATACACCTACAGGTTCCAGGATAAAGCACCACCCATGCATGCAGTGTGGTTTCCTCCGACTAGGAAGGATGCCCCCCCCCACACACACACACACACACCCGGGAAAACAAACAACAACAAATAAAGTCATTTAAACCACACGAATGACATAAACACTTTTAAGAAAGTTTGGCATGCTGGCACGGACTCAGGCGAATCTCACCTATTACTCATGTTGCTCAGTACATTTGGGGCATGGCTTGCAAGCGCAGCGCCTCGTCACTGCATAACAATCAGATGGCACCGCAACTGATGGAATTTTACTCAAAAGAGATTTCGCCTTTGAACTTCCCCGTAATTGTCATCCAAAAGTAGCGTTACGGGGGTTTCAAACGCTCGGAGTAGAACTCTTCTGCAGGGGTTTTTTTTTTTTTTTTTTTTTTTTTGGGGGGGGTGGGATTTCGAGTGCATCTGTGTGAGAGGCAACGTTAAGTATGATTGAGCAACAAGTTATGCGGACAGGAATGGGCGCTATCGATTAATTGTGGAATAAAAGTTAGGTACGCCTCGACTGCGCCTGAAAAGCTGTGAGGCAGTTAAGGACCCCCCCCCCCCACACCCTCCCCCGCCCCCCCCCAACCAGTCAGGACCGAGTCCCCGTCCTAAAGTTGCCTGCTGCCCCTATAATGGCGTTGTCCGGGCGAGTGTGTGCGTGCAAGCATCTCTCTGACAAGTCGGGCTTGTTGATGATTCGTCTTTCCCGTCGAGCCACCAAGGTTTTCTTCTTCTTCATCATCATCTTCTTCTTCTTCTTCTTCTTCTTCTTTTTTGCCTAAGAGAGTTTAAGCACGGCGATATTGCGAAGGGTTATTAGATTCATAAGTCAGCGAAGTGGTGGGCGATCTACTGAGCACAGCAGAACTTCTCAGATGATGACTTCAAACAAGACACATTACCTACCAGCATCTGTTGGAGTGAGTGGATATTAAGACACTTCTATCTCCGGGACAGCGTAGGGGGGGGAGAAAAAAAAAATGGTAAGTAAGCCTCTGGAAACGCGGCGTTCTCGGCAAATAGTCGTGCTTGGCGTTTAAGCGCTGCATCGCCGGCAGGCTCGGAGGGCTTCGACTTGACAAAAGTCACTACAGTATAGCGAGACTCCGTTGTGTGTTGAAGGCTCATGTTGACCAAGCTTGTGCGGGTGGGGGGGGGGGGTCGGGGTGGTAGTGGGGGGATGTGTGTGGGGGTGGGGTGGTGGGGTGGTGTTAGGGGGGGGGTAAAGATTGTGTGGCGGTTTGGGGCTACACCGAGGCAGGTAAGGCAACCGCGGAATACATGCCAGCGGCTCTGCGCGCGCGTATGCTGAGACTTCCAGGAGGCTCGTGCACGCACACATGCATGTATGTTCTTTGAAAGCAACACGTGCCCACTTAAGTGCCACACTTGGAGCTCTGGCTCAGCGGGTATCATTTAAGGCGGATTTTAACAGGGCGACCGGAGCGGCTTTTTTTGGTTTGTTTGTGTGTTTGTGTGTTTGTTTGTTTGTTTGTTTGTTTTCATAAATAGGAGTCGTTATCTGGAAGGAAATGTCCAACCGACACGTGATCGCGTATTAACACAGTGGGTTTTGCAAGAGAGGGGAAATACACGTGACAAGAGCAGCAGCAGCAGCAGCAGTTGTTTTTTTTTTTTTTTTTTTTTTTTTTTTTTTTTTTTTTTTAAGTGGGCACTCAACAGAAGTATCCAAATATTTCCGTGGCCCCTTATACTGTAGTTCCCCAGGCTGTGTGATGCTTTCAGCACATTGGACAGAGGCACCGGAGCCGTGCATGGACCAAACGCGCACACGGTGGACGCCAACTCGCTCGCTTCCCCCCTCTTTGCCAAACCTGGGATTGTTTTTCCAACTTTTGGTAAGATTATCCTCAGGGAGCCTGTTGTCTTTTAAACGAGATTAAGAAAAGAAAAAAAAACAAAATGCGAACGAGAGAGGAGTGCAGTGGGAAGAAAAGCGCATGTGCTTTTTTTCGCTAGAGCCTTGTCAAAGTTGTAACGTTAGGGTGTCTGGTGTGTTTTTTTTCTTTTTCTTTTTTTCTTCTTTCTTTCTTTGCACCGCACATTGTCAGTACCTGTAAGCCCCCCCACACTGCGTTTAAACTTTGGGACATGCAAGCGTTGGTCGCGGAGATCTAACCACGCACGTAGTGGTTGTCAGCCCTTGTAAAGGTAAGAGCCCCATGCATTGTTTTCATCTCACTCTTTTGTTGCTGTCGTCCTTTCGGGCTTTTCTCCAACGAACTTGAGCTTTTGAAGCACGGCATGCCGCCTCGCATCCTCGCCTGCATTGTCGGCGTCGGTCACGGAAATAACCCCCGGCCGATGAAATGGCTGCTTTTTTTTTTTTTTTTTTTTTTTGTAGTAACGAACGTGAATGAATGCATGAGGCAAGAATAAAGGTTCGCACGGAAGTCTTGTCAAATGTCTCTATTGAGAATTCTAGGTTCTAATTTATTCAAACGGGCTTTTCATTTTTCTTTTCTTTGCTTTTTTTTTTTTTGTGTGTGTGTGCGTGTGTGTGTGTGTGAGACGCTTTAGAGTTTCCGGAGCTACCTTGCTGCAACAATGTGCGTAATGGTTGCGTTATGCCTAATCATGCTCCCAATATGGGAAGTAAGACGCTGCAGTGATCCTGCTCCACAACCGGAGGACTGGTCCTTGGCTGGGCGTACATCAATAATGGAGTGATAGTCGTGATAACACATGTACGGGAAAACAAAAGCTGCCATCTTCCATCCCCCCCCCCCGCCCTACGTGCATATTTATCCGTGCTTTCTTTGCTACATTCATGTTTTGTCTTGATGTCTGTGGATTCTGTTATCGGTCCAAATATAGCCCTACGCTTTACCCCCTCCTCCTCCCCTCCCCCAGCCCCCCAGCCCGCCACCCCTCCCGTCATCGCCATCAAATCACTTGTGTTTTTACTACGACCGCTCCACGGTTTCATTCATAAGGTGCTTTTCGCTTCACCTGCTCCCCTTACTATACCCCCTCGTTTTTTTTATTTTTTTTTTTGGGGGGGGGGGGGGGGCGTGCATGCCACAACCACAGGCTGCACAGGAATAACACTCTTAAAAATACATCCGTGGTAATCAGTGCGTCCTCGTGGAATTTGCCAAAAGCAAATGGTTTATTGCAAAGAATTTGTTTCGTGTGAAATTTGTATTAAAAAAAATAAGAAGAATGATAATAATAATAATAATAATAATAATAATAATAATATGGGCGTGGCCCGAGCCCGTCACCGGCAGATGTGATGAGAGACATCATGTCTTCACATGCACTTGTGCGCATCCCCCCCCCCCCCCCCCCCCCTTCAAAAATAAGGACTTCATATCAACGGGCACTCGAGGTTCCACAGATTTATACGATTGTCACTTTAAAGTGCTTCATTCTCTAACCCCCCCCCCCCAAAAAAAAAAAAAAAAATCACTCGAGAAGCTTTGGATATTGTCCATTTCCACTCCCCATCTTCCTTTCACTCCCTCTCTCCACCTTCTTGCCTTTTCTTTCCCTCCTTCTCCTCCCGTCAACGATTGAAGATGTTCTGATCCAAGACGAAGCAACTGCAAAACGAGAAGAGAAAAGCCCCAACGCCCACATTCAGTCCTGTTTTCATCTGCCACACTCATCTTCCACGCGGCATCTTTTCCAATCAACGAATTTGTCCTCACGTTTCTCGCATCGCGTTTGAATGACGGGAACGTCCTCGTACGTTTTATTCGCTGGCGAAAGTGCGCTTATCATATTCTGTTGATTACGTCCAGACAAATATTTCATTATTTATAACGTTTATAATACGTCGCTTCTAAACTACCACGTCGCAGCAGTAACATTTCGGCTTAATTTATAAGCAAACCTTTTTTTTTTGAAAGAAAACAAAAACAAGAATAATAAAAATTACACGAATCTGAAAGGTGATTTCTTTATTTTTATTTTTTTTAATTATTATTATTTAGAGTCACAAATAGTGAAATTGTAATCCGTCTTTTTGTCATTATTTGTCGTATTGTTGCATATTTTGTATCGGTCAACGATTGAATTACATTAAGAAAAAAATATCTTTCTGGACATGTTGCAATATATATATATATATATATATATATATATTTTTTTTTTTCCCCGATTGAGATGTGGGATTATAGTGTGGGCGTGGGCGTGTTGGGTGGAGGAGGAGGGATGAGCGGAGGCGGGTTAGGAGGGGTCTGTGGGGTGGCACGACACACTTTGTATGTATGAAGGTTTTTTTATAGCACTTTTTCTGCAATGTACGTCAGCGGATCAGTCCATAAATGGGGCTGCGCGCGCGTGCGCGTGTGCGGGCGTGCGTCTGCGCGCGCACTCGGACGCACGCGTTATCTTCACTGAGAATCTCTCTCTCTCTCTCTCTCTCTCTCTCTCTCTCTCTCTCTCTCTCGCTCGCTCTCTGCAGAGTTGCGGTGGGCGTCAAAATTCACGTCAAATTGTTTCGCTTGGCTTTATTCATTTCGAGAGAAAAAAAAGCCAACGTTCACGTCTCATTTTTATGATTAATAATTCCTATAGCTGACCCGCGTGTGTTTGCGTTGGCCTTTGTCTTATTTAGATCAATTCGTGCGCTTTAAACGGATTTGTTCAAATTCTTCTTCTTATTATTATTATTATTTTGTGTCTTTTAATATTTATAATGACAAAATGCCCCCCCCCCCCTCCCCCCTTCCTTTTCCGACACCACATCGAGTCCTTTCCGCTCTGTTTCTCATTCATTTATTATAACAAACTGTCGGCTCGCCAGTGTACACGATATAAATTAGAAATGGGCTATCGATTATTTGGGGGCTATAGATGGCGGAAATCTCCACACAGCAGCAGCAGCAGCAGCAGCAGGCGGACGTCATGATATATTTAGAGCAAGGAATAATCATCTTAATCATGGCAATGAAGGCTCCATCGCCCCGCCGCCACCGCTGCCGCTTTTAGTCACCACCGTCATCATCTTCATCACCATCGCCTTCATCCAATTAACAGGCTTGTTTAAACGAGTTCTGTCAGGAGGCGAGGCTTTGGATACTTTAGAACGCGGATACGGTCATTATTATTTTATTATTAAGTTCCCTCTTGAACCAATGGATCCGCATCACGCATATTTGAATGTTTTGGAGTCCATTTCAAGGCGTAATATAGGCGCTTTTCCTTCGGCAGTGAACCATGCAAAGGTTATTGATGCTGTGCTGACATCGGATTTGTATGTCGGGGAGGGGAGGGGGGGCGCTGAAGGCATATGCCAAGCAAAGAGAGACAGACACCGAGAGCCTTAATAGGTTTCAGTGTGAATTGCATTCTGTGCCATTAAAAGACACAAAGAAGTAGTTGAAATGACTGCTGCCTCTTGCTCATTATTGGAATAAAGGTATTGTCATCACAGGAAGGACTGCATTAACTCCTCATCCCAGTGTCTCGTTCGATTAAAGGACCCGAGTTTACCAATTTCAAAGGCGTCCCAAGTGCTCCGCAGCCCACCCTCGCCGTTTGACGTCATCTAACCTTATACAAAGTGTTTGCTCGAGGAGGGATGCACTCCCACTTTGATCCAAGTGCCCTCATCTACTTTCTTTATCCCCAGTGAAAATGACAATTTCGCCAAATGTCATTTCCCCCTTCCCCATGTTACGCAGTTCCTGTCTTGCACAAGCAAGCAAGCAAGCAAGCTGAATGAATGAAGCCATCAGCAGTGCAGACTGCCCGTCTCTCTCTCTCTCTCTCTCTCTCTCTCTCTCTCTCTGCATGGCAGCAGAAACCGTATAAGAAAGGTTATACACGTTTCTTCTTCAAACAGGGAAGACGTTAAGGAAGAGAGAAGTGTAAATGCAAATCACGTTTGTTACATGGCTCGATTAAAACATGAGCCATGTATACCACCCCCCGCCCCAAAGACAAAAGATGTTCATCTATACGCCTCAGACAGTTTGAAGTCATTGTTCCTGAGAAATCTTAAACCTGCAGAAATCGAACACCACGGTGCGGATGAAATAGTGGTTTAGTTTTCAGAAGGACTACAGGTTGCTTTAACACAGGCAGGCCTCACACATCCCTCCGAGCTTGGAGCACTTTGTTGCATCCATTTATCACACGTTATTTGGAATTCATTGAGAAAACTAGTCCCTAAAGCCTCTGACGCTGCACGCAAGCCAAAAGGCTCCACTTGCTACATTGGCTTCAGTTGTGCTGCATTTGCACAAATGAGCGAGCGAGACTGTGTTGTTGTTTTTGTGACTCTAATGAGATAGCAAATGATTTATTTATGAATTACTTGTTTGCAACAGACCCCTTGTGCATGTGTGCATTTTATTTTTATTTTTTTTTTGTCCTCACTGGAGTCATGTCCCTCAGTGATTGCTGGTGCAAGTCTTTGTCATCCAGAGTTTGTCCTCACCTCCTGTGGGCCTTCGGGGAGGGCTATGGCTATATCTGTCTTGGCATGTCACCGGGTGTGTTGGAGGTGGGGCTGACTCATTAGGCAGGTGTGAGCATCCACTCCGATATTGCTGCACGCCAAACGGGAGCTCCCCAGCACATAAGCCTATGCGGGGAAGAATTATGGTGGTCATAGAGCAAACAAATCACTTTTCGTCTTTGCACTGTCGTCACAAACGATGATGAGATGCTGTTTTCCAATAATATCCATCAGTTTCAAAATGTTCAACATCCACTCAAAGGCTTGAACTGCTCTTTGGGAAGGGGACATAGTCCATTGTTAATAAACATGTGCTAGCTCTGGTACTGTCATTCAAATATGTTTGTGTGCCTGAAAGCTGATTATGACTTTGCAAAATGACCGGGCACGTGCACACAGCCACTAGGTGGTGCTCAAGCACCCGCCTCCCACCCCTACTATTTTTTATTTCTTTCTTTCCCCCTCTGGATGAATAACGTACCCATTTTTTTGCAGCCCATTATTTCTTTATTCATATTTTTTTTCATTTACCCTTTCCGATCAATGTTACGCATTGATTTGAAATCTGATGGGAATTTATGAGAACTGTACATATGCTTCCACCTTGCCCCGCGCCATTTGGAATTTAAACAGGGGTGTGCTGACTTTTTATATCCACTGTAGCCTCCCTTCACCTCTTTTGTTAATAGTTGTATGATACTGCATATAGTATATCCATTTAAAGGACCCATCCATTTGCTGTAGAGATGGCTTAGATTTTTTTTATTTTCTTTTTTTAAGCAAGGCTTTTCTTTCAGTAAGTTCATCTTTTGATTAGCCCTCAGTGTCTGTTGGCATTGAACAATCATCCTATTTGGTTTCGATTCACTGTAAGATGCAGTGAGCCAAAAACATAATTTGTTTTTGGACTGCCCACGCAAATATGACTAAGGATAGTGATGCTCATGAATAAATGATTTAAATGCAGACTATAGGTTGATTCTCGTGCGTCTCCGCGTTGGGTCACGACTTGCACGCTGACGCACAACCCTCGAGAAATATGCCACCATGTTTGGTGGGCTAAACACGGAAGCAATGAGGCTTCGCGCACGCGTGTGTGAGCTCAAAATATACTATAGAAAATATATCTAGTCAGACATCATGGTGTGGGTGTGCTGTGTGAACGAAAAAAGACAAGATGCGCAGTGAGGGCGCACTAATAGTTCCGCCTCGGGGTGTTGAAACGGGAGTTGGAGGCGAGCAGTGAGCCAGCCAGCCGCTGGTCACATGTTGCAGCGTCATCGTGTAGTAAAGTTGCTCGACTTCCACGCAGGCTCCCCATTCCGAGCGCCACGGCTCTCTTGTCTTCATCCCGACACTTGCTCGCTCCTCCTCCTCCTCCTCGGCTGCCGCTGCTGCTGCAGGCGGCGACATGCGGGCGACAACTCGGCTTTCACACACCATCTCCACCGGAGCCGTCCAGCCATGGGAGTGCGTGACCTCATCCATGCAATTTCCACCATCAATAATTTAATGTATTTGCTCCAAACCTGAAGAGATATCCCGAAGCTTGTCAGGAAGAGAGGAAAAAGTCGAAATTACTCAGGGAGTTGGCCAGGACAGCCCAGATGACACTGTCCTGTTGAATGGTCTGTTTTTACGACTGGGCAGCACAAGGTATGTTTCTCTCGCAACTTCTTGTAGCTTTGTTGGATGCTGCTCTTCTAAAAAAAAAAAAAAAAAAAAAAAAAAAATTTAAATTAAAAATAAATAAATAAAAAAGTCAAATAATAATATCAAAAAAGTTGGTGGTTTGTGTGTTGGATCTAAAATAGCCTCATCATGTCTCGTTATCCTGTGGACAGACAGCAACGCGGCCCCAGAGGGGGTATGTGAAATCTTATCCTGCCGTTCATTAATTTAAAACAAAAAAAAAACAAACAACCGCTGTTATCATGTTGACTGAGTTTCCGAAGTAGAACAATAACTATACGCTATACTATACTTACAACTATATGTAATCCAACACATAAGTAGCACGCTTGTTTCACCGCTGTACAGTAAGAAGCAGTTGGGCTGGATATTATTTATCTTGAATGTCAACGGTTCAGCGTGCTTCTGTAGCAAAACAATCTCATTTGAACACCTACACTGCAACTCCAAGTTTTTAGGAGTATCAGAACCCCCCACCCCCCCTCTCTCTCACACACACTCCCCCAACAAGTCAGTCTTTATTCACCAAAGTAAAAAAAAAGACAAAAACAAACAAGTTCCGAGAAAAAAAAAAGAAAAAAAGAAACTTTGATGGACTCATCACTCATTAAGACTTTATGGGAAACCTGAGACCAAAGCTACACCGGCCACTTTGGTCCACTTCTTCGTGGTGTTGTGTTTGCATTGGCTGTCTTCAAATTACGGACTGACTGATTGACTGACCCATCTATCTTTCTATCTATCTATCTATCTTTCTATCTATCTATCTATCTATCTATCTATCTATCTATCTATCTATCTATCTATCTATCTATCTATCTATCTATCTATCTATCTATCTATCTATCTATCTATCTATCTATCTATCTATCCATCCATCCATCCATCCATCCATCCATCTATCCATCCATAAATCCATCCATCCATCCATCCATCTATCCATCCATCCATCCATCCATCTATACTTCTCTGTCTCGTCTTCTGTGGCAGACGGGAGATGAGCGTAAAACTAAAACCTGCCAATATTCCACGGTCTCTGGCGCCACCTAGTGTAGGGAAATGTAAACTGCGGCAGTGCCCTCATTTAAAAAAAAATAGTGCAGCATTCTCCAGTGATCTGGTGATTCATGGGTAAAATGAACACGTTTTAGGACATCATTTGAATAAAATCTGATATTGTTTATAAAGATGGCGGTGAATGCTCAGAATCACTACCCACTGCTGCATGCTGTGTGGGAGGGAAGCAATTCCTTTGGATCGCGCAGCTCCATGACTGCAGCTGTTTGTACGCTTGGCTTCAGTGTGCCAGGTGTAATCCCCTGGTGGTGCTCATACAGTATATTACTGAATATGCTCTCAAATTGTGTTAGATTAAAACCAGATCTCATGTCTTCCACATGTGTCAGCCATTACCATTGACAGCTTGATTTGCTTTTTTACTGCGCCGTATTATGGAACACAAGGGGTGTCCTAAATGTCCTATCATGTGCGCATGTTTATCCACTGTTATTATAGCTGAACATTTGGCATTGAGTTCTGTGCGCGTTGGACGTGACCAAACATGCTGCTTGGTGTACACTTCCACTTGGCAAGGTTGTTGAGGAATTGAACAAAGTGTGCACAAAACAAGCAAGGTGGCAGATAACAAATGTTTTCTATACAGTCCAATCCAATGTTTATCTCTCATATTGAAGTTTTCCAATGGCGGTAGATGTTGCTATAAAGTAAACTGAAGGTACATTAGTGCCTGAATAATAAAGACAAGGAATGCTAATCCTTTCATGTGTTACACAAACTTTTCATCATCCGTCATATGAGGTATTTAGTCCTGTAATCCCCACCTGGTGCAAAGAATACATGTGAGACTGAGTTCCATATGGCAGCCATATGGGCCGTGCCCTCAAAGCAGATGAACAGGTGGTCATTTGGTGTGTGTGCGGACGTCGAAGTTCTCGCATTGTTCTGTGTGCTTCATGCTTAGAGGTGTGTCACCGCGGATAAAAGCGTGTTTGAGCAGTGGTTACTGAGGCCTTTGTGTCCCTCTGCTCTCTGTCATCTGTCGAGATGGAGATGGGTGGATGGATGGATGGAAACAATGCCAGTGTTTCCCAACCTTTATTAAGCCAAGGCACATATTTTACATGAGTGAAATCTCATGGAACACAACCAAAGAAAAATGGAGGAGAAGCGGCAGTAAAACAGACCAAAATCCAAATGTCAGGGGGTGAGGCACTGCAAGAGACTATTTGCATACTAGGTGTGGTCCAAATGTGAGACTGTAGAAATGAGTCTTAAATTGAGATTGAAACTTTTACGGGAGTATTTCCACCGGTACGGCACTCCAGAGTACTAGAGCCTGAATAGAGAATGCTCTAGAAACCTGCTGCCTTTTTAAAAAAAAAATTTTTTTTAAATTTTATTTCAGCTCTCAGAGTCTTTAAAAGACCAGCAGCGTAAGGATCAGGACGTAGTGACTGGTAATTGAACAATTTCACGGGGCACACCGATGTGCACAGTAGTTGGGAATCACTGTGATGACTAAGACTTAATTATCGGACACAAATCAATACCCTTTTCATTTGAATCAAGGTACGTCAAGCAAAACGCGAAATTATGAGATACAATATCACATATGTGACCGAACAATGACTTGCGAACTCGAAGATTTGGATCCTTCCTTGCTTGTTGTGCTCCACACACAAACACATGCTTTTATTCACTGTGAAAATCCTGCAGTGCGCGTAACATCTTCCTTCGCTGCTTGTATAATTCTCAGCCAGCCCCACAGCAATTAAATGATTCATTGGCTTTATTGCATTTTAACAGGATGTTGATTGAGAACATAAGCCATATTGATCGTCCTGATGGAAACAGGAAATCACAGAGATATAAATACAATCATTTGTTGTTCCCGGTGTGAGGATACCTGGGGGAATTGCATGCAATTGCGCGCTGTTGAGTGGCATTACCCCCCAGCAACCTCCTCCTCTCCATTCTCTCCCCTGTGGAGACCTGGAAGAGACGTCATCTGTGGTTGTTATGCTGCGAAATGACGCTGCAACTCTCTCCACCCCCTGCTGCTGCAATATTACCCCTGTGGTCTGTTACGGAAGATGCAGCACTTTGTCTGCACCATTTCCAGCATGAAGTTTGACGCCTAACAGTAATCAGCCCTCTCCCGTCATTTCCTTGATGTGGAAGCGGAACCATTTGTGTGCAGTGCTGATAATAATATCAGCCTAGCCTAAATGCATCCTACACGTAAAGCTCGTGACTGGCATCCGTCCCGTAAACCAACATGATTTTCTGTGCTGGGAAGGCCCATATACATCTCCTGATTGGCATCCAAACAATAATGAGTGCTTCATCTGTGTGGGTTTGCATATAATTAATTACAATTTCATAAGTATGGATTTGCTCTTTACACTATTCTTTGTCCTCATTGTTGTTTTAATTGGCGAGAAGGAAAAATACCCCCAATCTCCTTATCTCCCTATACGTCCTCCTTCCAGCGCACACACATTGTGGAGGAGCGTGTCCCAGAGTTTGGGGGAATGAGTGGCTCATTAAGAAGAAGGATGTGATATTCTGAATAGACTGGGAGACTCCCAGCACATCTATTTTTAGAGCAGATATCTCTATGGCAGTCGCCGATGTTGCTTAATTGCAGCCCCAGACACCAATTGAGAACGAAACAAATGCTCCTTCTTTACCGTAAAGGTCCTTGTGTCCACTCTGAGAGGAGGCAGGGCTGTGTGTGTGTGTGTGTGTGTGTGTGTCTTTGTTCACTATGTTTTACTGCACTGTGCAGTCACAGCCACTGTTTTTTTTCTTCTTTTTCCCCCATATATATTTGTTTTCTAACCGACCCCAATTGAAATGCAGGTTGTCGGGTACTTCTTAAGAGTGTAAGGATTATTCTGTTCTTCGATCATTAGCGTATGCACAGTGTCGGAGTGACAGATAGCAGGGTTTAATCATCATGTCAGTGTAAAGTTTGGCACCTTCCAGGGTAGCGAAGATGACACCTTTTTTTGACTCATTCATGTCCTGCTGGGTTCAGCCTAGAGAGTTCTGGAGTCATCCACCTGCTCTTAGCAAAGTTCTCCCCACTTATGATAAGAATTTTCTTTCCAGAGCTAGTTAAATGCCACACTCCCAAGTTTTCAGGAAGTCATCCTGTGTATTGTCGCGTCATGAAACACACACAACAAACAGAACCATATTCTTACATCAACGCATGATAGCGCTATACATTATGCTAGTCCATGTCTGTCACTTTTATCCCAAATTCAACCGTCATGCGTAGGTTTCAACACCAAGCATACACTACACTTGTGTTCGTCTCGCGTAATTGTTGGCAAAAGTGGAAAAAAGCAAGTTTTGTATTTGTATTTGCCCAACCTCATTGCATGCAGTGTGTGGCAGTTTCTGCCATCAGCAGCGTGTTCCCTAACAATAACAAGGTAGTCGTAGATGTTCATAAATAGCATCTATTGTGAAGCCACACTCAAATGTCAAAAGACAGGAATTTCTAGAGCTCAGCAAGACAAATCATCTTACACAAAGGATGACATAAGATCACGGGACCATACCTTTTTTGTACCTGGTGCAGGGGGAACACTTCCAGAATGAGCCAAACAGTTTCAAGAAAGAAAAATCGTGGAGCGCCTCATTTTTGTTTGTCGGGCCCTACTTTGTGGTTCCGGAACCACATGACGAAAGACAGCTTCAGGATTTGCAACGAAATGAAGTTCTTGAGCTGCTGATGTGCCACAACTCCAAAACGTTGTGTCGTTCTTTGGTAATCCTGTTTGCAATCAAAGCAACAGGTGTTAAAAAGGATACTTTTCGCCAAAAGATACAGCAAGAACTGCTTCCGCCTGTGATTGCCTCCGAGAGTTCTCAATAGTACAGCGCAAATACGACACACGAAGAGCTTACTTGCCGTCACTCACTATCTTTGGTATAACGGCGCCCTCTGCTTTTCAGCACAGCTCTGGTGAATTGATGCCAACAAATAAGAATCAAAGACAAACCTCACCTATGAAAAGGATGATCACAGTTTACTCATGCTAAGAAAAGACTGAGAGAACACTGTTCATATCAGTTTATGTAGCTCTCTTTTGAATGTGCAAATATCACTCAATATGAGCTAACTTCATTCAAAATGCTCTCAACTAACTAGCTCCGTCTCCCCCTTTTCCCCTCTTGTCTTTCTTTGTCCCTCCAGTTCCACCAGGTTAGAAGAGTGATGACCATCCTGTTCCTTACTATGGTTATTTCATACTTCAGTTGCATGAGAGCTGCGCCCCTGAGAGACGCCCCGGGCATGCAGGGCCATCGGACGGAAGGCTACCTGGGCGCTGCCGCCGCCGCCGCCGCCGCCGCGACGGTCGCGAGAGGTCGGGGGACTCCACAGAATGGTGGCGGGCCAGGCCAGCGCGGGATGCCCTCGCTCACAGACACCTTTGAGCAGGTGATAGAGGAGCTGCTGGAGGTGGAGGGGGAGGCGGAGGCGGCACAGATGGGACAGGGGGCAGATAAGAGCCAGGGCGGTGGGGGTCTCACTTCAGTCGTCGCCACAGAAACCAAGGATGTCGACATGTACGACTCGCGGTTGATGATCAGCAACCAAGTGCCTTTGGAGCCGCCGTTGCTCTTTCTTCTGGAGGAATACAAAAACTATCTGGATGCTGCTAATATGTCCATGAGGGTGCGGCGGCACTCTGACCCCTCACGACGTGGAGAGCTCAGCGTGTGTGACAGTATTAGCCAGTGGGTGACAGCGGTGGATAAAAAGACGGCAATAGACATGTCGGGGCACACGGTTACCGTCATGGAAAAGGTTCCTGTCCCCAATGGCCAACTGAAGCAATACTTTTACGAGACCAAATGCAACCCCATGGGGTACACAAAGGACGGCTGCAGAGGAATAGACAAGCGGCATTATAATTCCCAATGCAGGACAACCCAGTCCTACGTGCGAGCTCTCACCATGGATAGCAAAAAGAAGATTGGCTGGCGGTTTATAAGGATAGACACTTCCTGTGTATGCACATTGACCATTAAAAAAGGGAGATAGTGCATAAAATGTATAGATTTTATTGAAGAGTTTAAAAAAGAGAATACAGAGAAAATATCTATTTGTATATATACATAACAGGGTAAATTATTCCGTCAAATGAAAATTTTATGGACTGCATGTAAAAAAAAGATGAAGTTTATACAGTAAAAGTGATATAAGTCTATTTATTGAACATATTCATGACCTTGTAAACGATTAAAAAAATCTGATCAGTCATTTGCTCCCACTTTAAATTACTATATCACATTCCTCAAGACATTGTGATTTGTTTATGTTGCCAAGATTTACAAAATGAAGTGGAAAAAAAACAGGCAAGGAATGAGAGAGGACAATTCCATCTTCAAAAGCTTGCATGCTGCTTCAATTGTGAATTAAGAAATTCTCCACTGACAAAAAAAAAAGATGAGGCTGACCAAAAAAAACTTTCCGTTTGCATACTCGGCGGAAAACAACTTTCCTCTCAAGTAATTTATCTGTTTACTGTTCTAAACTTCTCAAGGTATAATGTTGGGATTACATACTATGTCAAGGTGCTGTTGTCAAAGCTTTGCTGTTTATTTTTTTATTCCCACCAGAGAAAGATATATATTAGAAAAAAGTATATATATATATATATATATATACACACACACACATATATATATATATATATATATATATATATATATATGAGACATGTTTCTGGGTTACTATTATTCATTTTGTATGTTGTGAAGTTGTTTGCAATATTAAACTGAAATATTTGAAGAAATAAAAATGAATATAGGCAACTGAAAAACAAAACCAATGTCGATAAAGTTTCAACCTTCCACTTTTAGTTACATGCACAAATGCTGAAGCGCACAAAACACATCAATCAGCTGCCAAATTGACCAGTAAGTTAACTTACTGTATAACCAATGATTCAGATTAGATTTTGTTTACAGTATTTCAAATTGGGACTCACAATGGATACAAGTGTACTGATGAAACATGTCAGAATCAGAAAGGTACTTGCAGCTTTGGGGTTTATTCAGTGTTTCAGAGAAATGGTTGACATACAAAACAGCGGTGTCATACTGTTCACAAGTGCAGTCTTTATTGTCACTCGACCTACACCACCAACCCATAAGCAGGGAAATATTACTCACTTTCATGACAAAAGTGTCTGCACGTTCAAGTTTCGACTTGTGGGAGTAGGCTCTGGGTGCTCTTGACACATGCTTGAAGGCTTCACCCACCCATACACCTGTGCACATTAAAACCAACAGTTCAATATTAGTGAATCCCATCATGATGTCTTGAACAAAAGATCAGTCATCAGCCCATTCATTGAGCTGTACAATCACAAAGATCTGAAGGAAACCCGACTCGTCTGCTTTATGAGATAAACGTTTGACACATTCCCTTGAACAGTTGATTAAAAAAAGCCATTTTCTTTCACCTCTTTCTAACACTACTTGGTACATTCAAACTGATACATTCCCCACAATTTAGACAAGGGGGAAAAAAATAAAATAAAATGCACACGTTAGACCAGTTGTGCATATTGCATGCAATACTCCCACCTCAATTTCCGTCATCGCCACCTGCTTGAAGGTAAGTTTGATCCCAGAAGAGGATTGGAACCTGCTTTTTGAAATTTGGGAAGAAAGCTGCTGGAGAAAATGACGCTGACCAGACAAACGATGCTTCCTCCTCTCTTTGCTGCGACACCAAATGTGAGGAAGGATTCACACCGTTGTTCTAAAGGTTTGAGTTTATGATGATAACCCCTTTTAGATGAATGTCCTACAACACATACAGTAATACAGTAGTAAGGAGATGCTGTAAAGCATTGCTGCAAGAGCAGTTTTTAAGATACAGCAGTGAATGTTAGCACTACAATGCAAAACTTCAATGATACAAATCCCTGAGGGACAGTACGGATTTGTCAGCCAAAGCCTTAAAAGCATCAAGTCCCCCCCCCCCCCCCCCCCACAGGATGTAGTCCAATAATCCCTTGAACAAAAGCACCGAGAGGCTCAGCACAGATTTTAAATGAATCCATAAAAATTGACCATGATACTTTGCTGTTTAATTATTGTAATGTTTCCCGTTTAAGTAAACCAGACCATGACAGAAGGGTTTACCATCTAATAAAAGGCAGTTCTTCTCAATATTAAAAACAAGAAAAATTCTTATAATACAGGAGCTAAATTGAAGGCGCCTGCATACCCCGTCTGAAGGACTGAGCAAAATCAGTGCTCAATCCATGGTATTGCTATGGCACCTGGCCAATACAGGGCACTGGGGAGCCACCCCACGACTCACCAAGAACACGTGAAAAAATTGCATGAAACGAAAATAATCAAATACAAATATTTGATATATATGTTATCTATTTCTAGATGGGTAAGATAAATATTAATGCAAGAATTATGAGAACAATTGTTTCGTTCATATGTGGTGTTTGGTGACATATTTCCGGTCTGGGGTGCAAAAATTTGGGGCACAGGAGTCCTGTGCCCAGAGCTGAAAGGGATCTAAGCAGTCGACACCTCCGTATTCGGTGTTCAGTGGCATCTGAACTTCTGGTAGGCGCTTTCCGCTGGAATTATTGAAATTACCGAAGAATTGTCCAGCACCGCAGTGCAACTCTTCAGAATAGGCTTGAAAAGGTTTCAAGTTTTACATCGCATTGTACCTCTGCAATTTTTAAGGTAAGTTTGCTAACATACTACTGCTAACCTGACTTGGTGTGCTTTAATGTTGTCTGCAGAGCAAAATTGAGACATAAAGGTACCGATCGATGGCATACTTTAGTGTTGTCTGTCGGTGGATGTTTACATGCTCCAATATTTGTCACTGTGCAACTGAGCTATATAATAATAATAATAATAATAATAATTACGGTGGGCGACTGGTTAACACATCTGCCTCGTAGTTCTGGGGACTGGGGTTCAAATCCCGACCCCGCCTGTGCGGAGTTTGCATGTTCTCCCCGTGGCTGGGTGGGTTTTCTCCAGGTACTCCGGTTTCCTCCCACATCCCAAAAACATGCGTGGTAGGTTGATTGAAGACTCTAAATTGCCTATCGGTGTGAATGCGAGTGCAAATGGTTGTTTGTTTCTATGTGCCCTGTGATTGGCTGGCGACCGGTTCAGGGTGTACCCCGCCTCCCTCCCGAAGATAGCTGGGATAGGCTCCAGCGGCCCGCGACCCTAGTGAGGATAAGCGGTAAAGAAAATGGATGGATGGATGGATAATAATAATAATAATAATAATAATAATAATAATAATAATAATAATAATAGGCGGAACGGTGGACGACTGGTTAGAGCGTCTGGCTCACAGTTCTGATGACTGTGGTTCAATCCCCGGCCCCGCCTGTGTGGAGTGTGCATGTTCTCCCCGTGCCTGCGTGGGTTTTCTCCGGGCACTCCGGTTTCCTCCCACATCCCAAAAACATGCATGGTAGGTTGATTGAAGACTCTAAATTGCCCCGAGGTGTGAATATGAGTGCGAATGGTTGTTTGTTTATGTGTGCCCTGTGATTGGCTGGCAACCAGTTCAGGGTGTACCCCGCCTCCTGCCCAAAGATAGCTGGGATAGGCTCCAGCACGCCTGCGACCCTTGTGAGGATAAGCGGCTTGGAAAATGGATGGATGGATAATAATAATATCCATGGATATACAGGAGACCCGGGGACGACCCAGGACACGCTGGAGAGACTATGTCTCTTGGCTGGCCTGGTAACGCCTTGGGATTCCCTCAGAAGAGCTGGAGGAAGTGGCTGGGGAGAGGGAAGTCTGGGCTTCCCTGCTGAGGCTGCTGCCCCCGTGACCCGACCTCGGATAAGCGGAGGAAAATGGATGGATGGATATATATATATATATATAGTCATGATAGAACTGTACTATGTAGTGGGCGTATGTTATCAGTTTGTTGTGTATCTGATTTGAAAGCCGAGAATGCTGCCCAAGTTTTGCGATAAATGCCATGTTACATTGTATCGTTGCTAATTAGCAAACGTCAGCAGAAGTGCCTGTCCCGTTTATTTGAAATGACTGTAAACTGACGTGGTACTTCACATTAAGAAGAAAAGTAACAAAACAGGTTCTCAATGAATCCTAATATTACCTATACTGCAAAATAAATAAAGTTATTGCCATTTAACCAATTGTATCCTTTTTGTAACATCACTTCAATTTAGATTTTAAGAAGCCAAACTTGTTTGTTTTCCAGCGCTCCCTGAATGCACCATGACACTGGCCGCTAGCGTAGCCTGCTAATTTAGCTAATCTGATTCATCGTCTTGGTTGAGAGCACGTAACGTCAGCGAGGTTTTCCAATTTTAGTTTCCCATACTTGTCATTCAGCGTAACATCAAACAGTGTCTCGGTAGGAAAATGGCGTCGCTTGGGGAGCCAGTACGTCTGGAGAGAGGTAAAGTAATTGGCTAGCTAGTATAGCTTCGAAATGTTTGTGTCGAGGGGAATGTTTTAGCCTAAAACTAGCGTTAGCCAAATACATATGCTATTACTATATGCACCCCGAGGTAGTCATGATAGAACTGTACTTTGTAGTGGGCGTATGTTATCAGTTTGTTGTGTATCTGATTTGAAAGCCGAGAATGCTGCCCAAGTTTTGCGATAAATGCCATGTTACATTGTATCGTTGCTAATTAGCAAACGTCAGGGGAAGTGCCTGTCCCGTTTATTTGAAATGACAATAATTTTACGTTTTGCAGTAATGAAATTAAAGATGGTTAGGATGAATTCCAACAAGAAGACTGAAAGAAGAGCACCTTGTGTGTCTTGCTAGCCACGAAAAGCCGACTTCAGCCGCTGTTAGGTCGTGTTACTATGCTTAAGGGACGCACATGATTAGTAAACATGTTAGTCTCGCCCTTTGCCGTATCTAGTTTGAGTTTGTATCAGCATATTTTCATGACTATTATTTAAAGCTGGAAGATACAATAAAATGTTGGTACTTTGATAACCAGTAATTATGATCACAAGTAACACAGTCACTGGCCACAACCTTAGCGACGTGGGACAACGGGGGCGAAAGGTACCCTGACAAATATTATATTATGTTATCTTTATTGACAGACTGAAGGTCCAGGTAAAAAGACTCGCACAATATACAGACAACCATAAAAAACAAAATACACATAAATACAGATGTGTGCTCAATGTACATACAAACATACCAGTGATTCCAAAAACGGGAGAAATATATTGCCTCACTTGGGGTCAGGTCAGTCAGAGACCTTATTATATCATTGGTAGACTTAGTGTACCTGCACATAAATTTATACCGGTACATAAATTTCTTAAGCAATTAGGCTTTACACGATCAGGATTTTTGGGACTGATCAGCGAGTTAACAAAAAAAAACCGATCACCGATCCGATCACAAGATGGAGGAAAAGATGGTCTATTTAAATGACCTGTTCATTTACTGTATATACTTGTGTACTTAATTGCTCCAAAAATTATATTTACAATAAATAATGTATCTTTGTTCCTCTATTTATGCCAGTGAGGCATAGTGACAGACAGAACAAAGAAATGCTCTTCTATTAGATGGCAGGAAATAAATACAATAATTAATGTATCCACTTTTTGTGACATTTTTGTTTGTTGGTGTGCCATGAGATTTTTTAATTGTAAAATATGTTCCTTGGCTCCATAAATGTTGCAAATCACTGCTCTAGTCAGATCGTGTATTCTAATCAGCCAGGTCAAACCAAAATTACAACATGACAGAAATAATGGGTGCTAACTTACTGTAATTAAATTACTTTATTGTAATTAAATTACTTTATTGTAATTAAATTACTTCACCCACACCGAAACCTTAGAGCGTGATTCGACAGAACGGCGGCATGTTTACGTCCAACCGTTCGTGCTTCCACTCGGTTGCTAGGCTACATATCGTTTTTGTTTCCTGCTTGCGAGCCGTATTGTATTAAAAGTACATGAACATACCTCAAGCAAGCCTTAAACGAACATCTTGTCTGAGCACCGGTGACCACCAACACACGTTTTTTCCCCATTTTGTCCTCATAATATAGTCGGCGCGATCCACTCTTGTTGTCGTCGCCACAGTAACGAGTGTATCCGGTCGCATTTGAGTTGACAAGATAAAGCCCAATGATCGTAAAAAACGGGATGCGGTGGTATCGGGAATACAAGATTTTATTGCAGTAGTCTGACAATCTTGAAAGAGCAAATTTGTCTTGTAGTCTGATCCGGGCATTACGTGTTGTCAGTCTCAGATGTGTTGTCTGTTCCACACCGCCGACATGTTTTTTTTGTTTTTAAAAAAAAAAAAAAAAACTTTATTGGCCGTCAGATATTTACAGGACTACGCCAAAAGACACGCGGCAAGGCTAAAAAATAAACTAGCTTTTGGATTCAAATATACTGTGCACGATGTCGACGCGGAGTAAATGTCTTTTGCGGAGCCAATCAATGACGCCATTTTATGCTGATTGGCTTTAATGTCATAATTCGCCGATTGATCGGCTCCGGAAAATACATTTACTCCTCGTCGCCATCGTGCACAGTATATTTGAATCCAAAAGCTAGTTTATTTTTAGCCTTGTTGCATGTCTTTTGACGTAGACCTGTAAATATCTGACAGCCAATAAAGTTATTTAAAAAAAAAAAAATGTTGGCGGTGTAGAACAGACAACACGTCTGAGACAGACAACACGTAATGTCGGATCAGACTACAAGACAAATCTGCTCTTTCTTTCTTTCTGCACTATGTCAGACTACTGCAATAAAACCTTGTATTCCGATACCGGCGCATCCCGTTTTGTACGATCAGTGGGCTTTATCTTGTCAACTCAACTCCGACCGGATACACTCGTTACCGTGGGGACGACAACAAGAGTGGCTCGCGTCGACTGTATTATAAAAACAAAATGGGGAAAAACGTGTGTTGGTGGTCACTGGTGGTTGGGACAGGAGAGGACGTTCGTTTAAGGCTTGCTTGAGGTATGATCCCGTACTTTTAATATGATACGGCTTGCAAGCAGGCAACAAAACATTATGTAGCCTAGCAAGCTACTGCTAGCATGAACGGTTGGACGTAAACATGCTGCCGTTCTGTCGAATCATGCTCTAAAGTTTTGGTCTGGGTGAAGTAATTTAATTAAAAATAAAGTAATTTAATTACAGTAAGTTAGGACCCATATTTCTGTCATGTTGTAAAGTTGGTTTGACCTGACTGATTAGAATACACGATCTGACTAGAGCAGTGATTTCCAACTTCATGGAGGTAAGGAACATATTTTACAATTGAAAAATCTCACGGCACACCAACAAACAAAAATGTCACAAAAAGTGGATACATTAATTACTGTATTTACTTTCTGCCATCTAATAAAAGACCATTCATTTGTCCTGTCTGTCACTATGCCTCACTGACATTAATAGAAGAACAAAAATACATTCTTTTTTGTAAATAGAATTTTTTTGAGCAATTTGGTACACAAGTATGTACAGTAAATGAACAGGTAATTTAAATAGACACATTCCTCTATCATGTGATCGGATTGGTGATCGGTTATCGGTTTTTTAAACTCGGTGATCGGCCCCAAAAATCCTGATCGTGTAAAGCCTAGCTACAATTATCTAATTAGTTTACGGATGTTAATGTTGAATGTATTAAACATCATTGGAAAGCTGGCTAAACACAGAAACAGATGACAAATAATAATGATCTTAAATAGTTATAGAAAGCCAAGGGTCCAGGTTTAAAATATAATGGTCAAGGGCCAAACAGTTTGCAGATGACAGTCAGGTGATGTGTGGTTTAATTTGACACTCAAACATAGAAAATTAGAGTCGAAAATGAACAAACACTCCACAAGTTGTTAACATGCATACTAAGGAATAAATAGAGAACAGTTAAGAGGCATTTGTAGTAGATAATATTGATGAAATTGGCGTTGGAAACGACGGACAGGAAATTATTTATCATCATGGCGGCCAGTCAGAGTAATGGACCTGGCTAGCGGTACGCCTAAAAAATTGTAAAAGGCATAGAAAAATATTATAAAGATGCGCTTATGGATTTGAAAAATGGCCTTACTCACCTAGATTTCTTTGAGGGGGTTTGTCAACTATATATTTGTGAAATGTTATCAGAGTATTATACTTGTTCTTTCTAGAAATTTCGAAGTCATGATTAAAACCAGAACACGTGTTCTACCTCATCAGTAATTGTTTATATCGTAGTAAGGTGAATAACGCGAACGCAGTGAAACAAGGAAAACAGCGATTCCATCGCCACTCAAAATGCGCAATCGAGACAGGACTTTGAGGAGGCCACTCCAAAGTCTTCATTTTGTTTTTCTTCAGCCATTCAGAGGTGGACTCGCTGGTGTGTTTTGGATCATTGTCTTGTTGCAGAACTCAAGTTTGTTTCAGCTTGAGGTCACGAACAGATGGCCAAATATTTACCTTCAGGATTTATTTTAAATTTTTGTATTTGTATTTTATTTATTCATTTATGTATTATTTTTTTGGGTAGACAGCAGAATTCATGGTTCATTTTATCACAGCAAGTCTTCCAGGCCCTGAAATAGAAAAACAGCCCCAGAACATCACCCTACCACCACCATATTTTACTGTTGGCAGGGATCCCGTTTGACGTGCGCCCTGCGTCTGAGACGCACAAAAATTAGCAGGGACAAATGAAGCATATTCATTCTGCGTCCGAAGACGCGTGGTTTAAGACCTGCCCAATGTGTGTGTGTGTGTCGATTTATTATTTATTATATTTTTTTATTTTTTTTTGTTCTGTTTGGCTGTTAAGTCAAGCAGAATGGAAAATATGTATCCCTTTTATGCCGAAACAGTTTTACTGTGTCACAGTGGAGTTTTTAAGCTTCCGCTATGGTATTATAATTGATGTTTATTTGGAATCAGAGTTGATCAGTCGAACAGAACAAAGTTTCTAGAAGGGAGAAAGAAACAAAGACAAAGCACTAATTGTAAACAGGATGAGTGAAGTAAATCATTACATTATCTACAACAATGAAACGTTAAATATGAGTGTTGCATTGGGCTGTAGTGCTACACCGTGTGAGGGAAGGACAGGACAAGATAGAACAGGACAAGGGCAGGAGAAGACGCATGCAGGACCAGGGTCGTGAACCCGGCTGTACAACTGAAGTGTGGTGGCATTAGTTATGTAAATGATGTGTGTATTAAGTGTACAGGACGAGAGTGTAAGTGAGGGGATACACAAGCGTTTTGCATATTCATGAGTTATTTGTTGCAGTAAGGGGTGTGTGCCTGCGGAAACATGCAAGTGAATTGATATACCGTTTTACATGCACAAAGACCGACTGTAATTGCTGTGGCCGCACCACGGTGGCTGAGGACCCCACCCAATCAATCGAGGCCCAGGGGGGCGGGATCAGGCCCAGGTGTGCTGATGTTGAAAAGTACAAATCCTTTCTTGGTGCTAGCCAATCAGAGGCAGAATTGGGCGAGTTATCTTTCCATACAATGGAGACGGGAGTTTTTTCTGGACTCTACGTTTTCATTGTTGTGGTGACACCCGCCGTGCCCCTCACACAGCAAGCTGCAGGCAGAACTGCGTTTGCTTCGTAGATGCACAAAACTGGGACGCTTAAGGAAAAGTCAACAATTTATTACATTCACTAGCTGGCAAGCTAACGAGCTAGTGAGCTAAAAAGCTCACTAGACCGCGGCGTTATCGTTAAAATGTCAGCTCGGAGTTGTGTTTCCCACATAACACACACACATGGGAAAGTTAACTGTTTATAAACCATAACCACAGCAGCACACGTTACCAATATTCAGGCAGTAGTTGACTTCAGCGAACCCATTTTCAGCATCATTGATTGACAGGTGAAGGTCTCACATCACAGTCCAGCAGCTCGAGGGCGGGCCTTATTTTACATTTTATTCATCCTTTATTTAACCTGGTTAAAGCTTATTGAGAGATAAAATATTTTTCAAAAGCAATTAGGGAGCAGAAATTATACAGTACATGACGCGACATTCATTCAATATATAAAAATAAAGACTAAAAGAAATTTGTGATATTAAAATGTATGGCATCTGATTTAAAAACAGTGACAAAGCCCAAATGCTTTCGAGTTCATACATGGTGTGTTTTTTATTTATTATTTTTTTTTTATTCATTCAAATTTGGCAGGCTTTGACATTTTTTGGGCCTTTTTAGTGGATAATGACTCTATACGGATGTGTCAAATGATTGATATTAAGTGCAATTTTTGCAAACAGAGCCTGAGTCTGATTTATTTATCCATCTTATTTATCTATCTATTGTTGTACAGTTCAATGTTCTTTACAATTGAAAGTTATTTGTTCTTAAAAAGGATGTACTTGAATTATGCTCTATAACGTCGGTGGCATAAAAAGATTATTCGTTTATCGTGATAGTTTTTGGGAAAATATAGCGTTCTAAAAAATGCTCTATTGTGGCAGGCTGAAACAATACATTGAGAGAGAGAGAGAGCAAGAGTAATGGATAACACAAAAATAATGTACAAATTGTACAAATAAAAATCTGCAATATAGCGAGACCGCAAAGCAACAACTGTCATATAGCAGAGTATTACAGTATCTGTACTCCGTGATAAGTTGCAGGGACTTATTGTTCCCTTCCAAAAAGTTCAACTTTTGTCTCATCAGACCACAGAGTTTTACCAAAAGTCTTTGGGAAATCAAGATGTCTTCTGGTAAAATTAAGACGTCTTAATGTTCTTTTTGCTCAGCAGTGGTTTTCGTCTTGGAACTCTGCCATGCAGGCCATTTTTGCCCAGTCTCTTTCTTATGGTGGAGTCATGAATGCTGACCTTAACTGAGGCAAGTGAGGCCTGCAGTTCTTTGGATGTTGTTGTGGGGTGTTTTGTGACCTCTTGGATGAGTGGTCGCTGCGCTCCTGGGGTGATTTTGGTCGACCGGCCACTCTTGGGAAGGTTCACCACTGTTCTCTGTTTTCGCCATTTGTGGATAATGGGTCTCACTGTGGTTCGGTAGAGTCCCAAAGCTTTAGAAATGGCTTTAGAGCCTTGTCCACAATGATAGATCTCAATTATTTTCTTTCTCATTTGTTCTTGAATTTCTTTAGATCTCAGCATGATGTCTAGCGTTTGAGGATCTTTTGGTCTACTTAACTTTGTCAGGCAGGTCCTATTTTTAAGCAATTTCTTCATTGAGAACAGGTGTGGCAGTATCAGACCTGGGTGTGGCTAGAGAAATTGAACTCGGGTATGATAAACAACAGTTATGTTTTAACAGGGGGGGCAATCACTTTTTCACACATGGCCATGTAGGTTTGTATTTTTTTCCCTCCCCTAATAAAAAAAACATTTAATGAAGTGTTACAAACAAAAAATAAGAAATCAGGAAGGGGGAAATACTTTTTCACACCACTGGACCTAATAATTTAGTCAGTTATGATTGTCACGCTCAGAGAGGCGTTAACAATAGGTTTCTAATTGTCGATTGCAACATATGCAGCTTCTTTTGCAGTGCCGTCGCAAAAGTTACCACAGTATTATTGTAAAGATGGAATTTTTCACACAATTCATGTATACTGTAGGTTGATCATTCAGTTTTGTCAAATGATTATAAATGTTTTGTACTTTTTTTTAACATTGCAAACACTGTAAGACTTAGCTAGTTTCCTCTAAATGTTTATGGTCCTTGAGTTTGCATTTTCAAAACTGCCTTTTTTTTAATTTTTGTATATGTTCTTTGTTTGTTGACAGATATTAACCGTGCCATTGAACTGCTTGACAAGCTTCAGAGGACAGGGGAGGTTCCTCCTCAGAAGTTGCAGGCCCTGCAGAGGGTCCTACAGAGTGAATTCTGCAATGCTGTCAGAGAAGTAAGATGCTTGGAGTGTAATTGTTTTGAATAATTCAGTTGGTGTGGTTTCAGTGCACTTGCCTTGTTCCTCTGCGTGTTGATTACAGTGGGACCGCCTCAGTCTGTTTCGTGACAAGGGTTGAAGTGAAATTTGTTTTCCACGGGAACTAATGAAAAATAAATTTGTTCCAGGTTCAAACTGTTGCCATCACAAAACCTTTATTAATTCTACAGGAAATGTTTTAAGTAGCTTTGTACATTGTAAACGGTCATACAAGTAAAAATACTAATTGAAGCCACCTTTGTCTTGTATATCATGATGATGATTAGAATTTTTTTAAGCATATTTCTCCAGAAAATTTTAGTTGATCACCAGATTGTACCACTTTTGGGGCATTTGACTTTGGAGGGGCCACTATATTTAGTGTAGTATTTCTTGACCTTTGGTAAATTTGTTTCCACAGGTTTATGAGCATGTGTATGAGACAGTGGACATAAACAGCAGTCCTGAAGTCAGAGCAAATGCTACAGCAAAGGTACAATCGTACAGTCCCCATGTTACAGTATATTACAAATAATAACATAGAAACTCTAATTGTGTAGGCAACCGTAGCAGCTTTTGCAGCAAGTGAGGGACACTCACACCCACGTGTGGTGGAACTTCCTAAAACAGAAGAAGGCTTGGGATTCAACATAATGGGCGGAAAGGAGCAAAACTCTCCCATTTACATCTCACGGATCATCCCAGCAGGCATTGCCGACCGACACGGTGGCCTGAAGAGAGGTGATCAGCTTCTCTCTGTCAATGGGGTGGTAAGTTCACTTCTTTCAAGAAAGTCTCCATTTTTTTGCTCAGCTTCATTCTTTATTTTGTTACATTTGATCTAATACAACAACAGTTTAGCAGCTAGTGCAGTCAGACTGTGATACGTTCTTAAATGTAACCTACACATCTTTTGTTTCCAGTTCAAAGGTTGGTTATGTTCACCAGAAATCCCGTCGTTTTTTAGTATTTATTTTCTCTGCACACATCTACAGACACAAAGAGGTGCCGTAAAAGGGAGGGCAATTCTGCGATCTTTGCAATTTTCCAGTGCTTTCCATTATCATTTAATGTTGGCCTCTCTCTTTTTGTCCATGCAACGTTCACACTTTGGGCTCAAGTGTGAACCAAACCACAACAGAGTTCCTTTGCAAATCGCGAGTTGAGCCCATAGGGCAGTGGTCACTAACTGGCAGACCGCGGTCCAGGTCCGGCTCCAGAAGCAGTCCTATAGGGACCCACCCCATAGCCAAAAAAAAGAGAGGTTATGATTGAAGACATACAGTTGGTACGGAAAGTATTCAGACCCCATTAAATTTTTCACTCTTTGTTATATTGTAGCCATTTGCCAAAATCATTTGTTCATTTTTTTCCTCAATGTACACACAGCACCCTATATTGACAGAAAAAATGGAATTGATGAAATCTTTGCAGATTTATTAAAAAAGAAAAACTGAAATATCACAACGCCATAAGTCTTCAGACCCTTTGCTGTGACACTCATATATTTAACTGGGGCGCTGTGCATTTCTTCTGATCACCCTTAAGATGGTTCTACACCTTCATTGGAGTCCAGCTGTGTTTGGTTATACTGATGGGACTTGATTAGGAAAGCCACACACCTGTCTATATAAGACCTTACAGCTCACAGTGCATGTCAGAGCAAATGAGAATCATGAGGTCAAAGGAACTGCCTGAAGAGCGCAGAGACAGAATTGTGGCAAGGTACAGATCTGGCCAAGTCTAAGCGGTATGTGTGGAGAAAACCAGGCACTGCTGATCACCTATCCATTACAGTCCCAACAGTGAAGCATGGTGGTGGCACCATCATGCTGTGGGGGTGTTTTTCAGCTGCAGGAACAGGACGTCTGGTTGCATCCATCCATTTCCTGAGCCGCTTCTCCTCAGTAGGGTCGCGGGCGTGCTGGAGCCTATCCCAGCTATCATCGGGCAGGAGGCGGGGTACACCCTGAACTGGTTGCCAGCCAATCGCAGGGCACATACAAACAAACAACCATTTGCACTCACATTTGCACCTACAGGCAATTTAGAGTCGTCAATTAACCTACCATGCATGTTTTTGGGATGTGGGAGGAAACCAGAGTGCCCGGAGAAAACCCACGCAGGCACAGGGAGAACATGCAAACTCCACACAGGCGGGGCCGGGGTTTGAACCCTGGTCCTCAGAACTGTGAGGCAGACGCTCTAACCAGTTAGCCGCCGTGCCGCCCGTCTGGTTGCAATTGAAGGAAAGATGGATGTGGCCAAGTACAGCGATATCCTGGACAAAAACCTTCTTCAGATTGCTCAGGACCTCAGACTGGGCCGAAGGTTCACCTTCCAACAAGACAATGACCCTAAGCACACAGCTAAAATAGCGAAGGAGTGGCTTCAGAACAACTCCGTGACTGTTCTTGAATGGCTGAAAATGGCTGTCCACCAACGTTCACCATCCAACCCGACAGAACTGGAGAGGATCTGCGAGGAGGAATGGGAGAGGATCCCCAAATCCAGGTGTGAAAAACTTGTTGCATCATTCCCAAAAAGACTCAGTGCTGTATTAGCTCAAAAGGGTGCTTCTACTAAATACTGAGCAAAGGGTCTGAATACTTATGGCGGTGTGATATTTCACTTTTTCTTTTTTAATAAATCTGCAAAAATTTCAACAATTCCGTTTTTTTCTGTCAAATTGGGATGCTGTATGTACATTGAGGGGGAAAAAATGAACTTAAATGATTTTAGCAAATGGCTGCAAATAACAGAGAGTGAAAAATGTAAGGGGGTCTGAATACTTTCTGTACCTACTGTACAGGGTGCTTCTATTTTAAGCTGCACAGCATTACAGCCTTTACGGTAGTGCAAACTGTACCGACCAATCACAAGAGTTCAGCCACCCCCTTCAGCCAATCAAATCAGATCTCAGGCAGTGATCACTGACTGCCCGCAGCCCAGACAGAGGTGAGTAGAAACGTAGCAGGAAAGAGACGAAAGGCCTCTTTATACTCCCGCGCTCTCGCGGCCGACAATGCCCGAATTACATCACGTGACCGACGCATTGCCCCGCCCGGTCCCTATGCGTCACTTGACGCGCACACGGTCCATTTTAGTCACATGCAGTGATGACGTACTCAGCGTGCCCCTTGGTTCTACATACAATCTACGCCGCCGCCCTCTTGATCGATTTTGCAGCATAATTAAACGTATTATCTGGTCATCTAGCCATTTGTTCTAGCAGAGACTGTTCCACGGTCGCCATTGTTGTTGCTTTGTTCCTTGGTACAGAAAGTAAAAACGGCTACCGGAAATGGCCCAAAAAATGCAGAGGAAACTGCACCCTGTGGTGTCCGAGCCAATACCAGCCATAGCAACACCCAAGACTTGGAGGAGAAGTGGAGTACATTTTCAAAACTGCACGCGTGGGTTGCGCTCGAGTATAAAGGCAAACTGCGCGCGGGATAGCCGCAGTGACCTCAGCGCGGTCGCCGCCCGCCCGAGTACAAAGAAGCCTTAAGCGTGTGAGTGAGTTGATGGAGAAACGCCCTTATGAAACAAAACAAAGATTTTGAACAGACAAAACACCTAAAACGGCTCAGTTGTTAAGATTCCTTAAAATATGTACAATTGTTTGAGACTTGGCTGTTAGATGCCAAACCGAAAAGGCAAAACTTATTTTTTTGAAGTTAAGCACTTTCATTTTGACACGTATAACTTTCTCTTTTTATTTGTCTGTTATTTTGAAATTTCCAGCCCTACTTTTTATTTTGTTTATAATTTTAAGATGTGTACAATTCTTTAAAGAAAACTTGGACCAAGTGAGAAAATGTTTTTATTTATTTTTATTTTTTTTATAGGATTCAAGTTACACTGTCAAGCATTTCAGAAAAGCACAATCATTAAACAAAACATATAACCATAAAAAAATAATTACGGTCCTTGTTTAGTCATCAGTCATAGTTATATTAAAAAATAATAATAATAACTGCAAGGGTATGTTAACTTATGAGCACAACTGTACATATCCGCAGTTATATGTATTTGTTTAGTTCTGTGTTGACAATAAATGCCAAAAGGTTTTTGGATTTGACTGATTACAAGCGGATGTAGACAATTAGGCAGGCTACTTAAATATATATCACAATCAATAAACACTAGATGATGTTCAGGACCTTTGCTTCAAGAAATTTTCTCGATCTGGACCTTTTAAAATGTTTGTTGAATACCCCTGCCATAGGACCTGCTTGTTGATGCGCTCCAGGGTTTAGATGGTGGCATCCACACTTTCAATTTGCTGCACTATCGTACCAATCACACTGAAGTTTAACAGAACCACTACATTGTTTTTCACACTGATTTAAGAATGAGAATCCCCGTGAAAAAGTGCGGGTTGGGGTTAGGGTTAGGGTGTTGTAATGTTGAGCTGACCTAAACTTATGTCAGTGGCCAATCCCTGAATGCCCCCTAGAGGTCTTTGATGTTTTAACTTTTGTCTAAAATGCTAGAGAATAATTTTGAGCTGGGATGGGCTCCAGCACGCCCGTGACCCTATGAGGATAAGCGGTACAGAAAATGGATGGATGGATGGATGATGGTATATACAATAAATGAACAAGTCATAAAGTACACAAGTATATACAACAAATGAACAAGTCATGTAAATGGACACATTGCTCCATCTTGTGATTGGATCGGTGATCGTTTTTTTTTTTTTAAACTTGCTGATCGGCCTCAAAAATTTCTGATCGCGCAAAGCCTAATTTTATGTATTGTATTGTATTTGTCAGTGGAAGAGGCAAACATTTTTTTAATTTTATTTATTATTAAGCTCCAGAAAATAAATCATTCACAAGCTATATTCACACTGCAAGTCAATTCAGATTTTTTTTGTTTTTATTATTATTTTTTTTTGTCGGCACGGTAGCCGACTGGTTAGAGCGTCAGCCTCACAGTTCTGAGGACTGGGGTTCAATCCCCGGCCCCGCCTGTGTGGAGTTTGCACGTTCTCCCCGTGCCTGCGTGGGTTTTCTCCGGGCACTCCGGTTTCCTCCCACATCCCAAAAACATGTATGGTAGGTTAATTGACAACTCTAAATTGCCCGTAGGTGTGAATGTGAGTGCGAATGGTTGTTTGTTTGTATGTGCCCTGCGATTGGCTGGCAACCAGTTCAGGGTGTACCCCGTCTCCTGCCCGATGATGGCTGGGATAGCCTCCAGCACGCCCGCGACCCTCGTGAGGAGAACCGGCTCGGAAAATGGATGGATGGATTCTTTTTTGTTTTTTATCCAATCACATCTGATTTTCTTCATCAGTGTGAACAGTACAATTCTTTCATATCCAACCCAGGCCTCTCTCCTATGTGGATATACACTACAGTTGTGCTCATAAGTTTACATACCCTGGCAGAATTTATGATTTGTTGGCCATTTTTCAGAAAATATGAATGATAACACAAAAACCTTTCTTTCACTCATGGTTAGTGCTTGGGTGAAGCCATTTATTATCAAACAACTGTGTTTACTCTTTTTAAATTATAAGGGCAACAGAAAGTACACAAATTACCCCGATCAAAAGTTTACATATCCTTGAGATTTTGGGGATGTGTGAGCTACAAAGGCATGGGAAACTTAGTCAAAATTGATGGCAAGATGAATGCAGCATGTTATCAAAAAATACTAGAAAAAGTCGACCTGTCATTGGCTGCAGAAGAATAAAGTGACAGTTCTGGAGTGGCCATCTCAGTCTCCTGACCTCAATATCATTGAGCCACTCTGGAGAGATCTCAAGCGTGCAGTTCATACAAGACAGCCTAAGAATTTACAGAAACTGGAGGCCTTTTGCCAAGAAGAATGGGCAGCTTTACCATCAGAGAAAATAAAGAGCCTCATCCACAAGTACACAAAAGACTCCAAGCTGTCATAGAATTGAAAGGGGGCAATACACGGTATTAAAAACTGGGGTATGTAAACTCTTGATCAGGGTCATTTGTGAAGTTTCTGATTTCATTATGATTTAAAGAGTCAACACAGTTGTTTGATAATAAATGGCTTCACTCAAGCACTAACCATGAGTGAAAGAGAAGTTTTTGTGTGATTCATATTCTCTGAAAAATGGCCAAGAAATCATAAATTCTGCCAGGGTATGTAAACGTATGAGCACAACTGTATATTACCAAAAGTATTCGCTCACCTGCCTTGACTCAGATATGAATTTAAGTGACATCCCATTCTTAATCCATAGGGTTTAATATGACATCCGTCCACCCTCTGCAATTATAACATCTCAAACTCTTCTGGGAAGGTTTTCCACAAATTTTAGGAGTGTGTTTATGGGAATTTAAGACCATTCTTCCAGAAGCGCATTTATGAGGTTACACACTGATGTTGGATGAGAAGGCATGGCTCGAAGTCTGCACTCTAATTAATGGTGTTCTATCGGGTTGAGATCAGGACTCTGTGCAGGCCAGTCGAGTTCATCCACACCAAACTCTCTCATCCGTGTCTTTATAGACTTTGCTTTGTGCGCTGGTGCACATAAATGTTGGAACAGGAAAGGGGCATCTCCAAACTATTCCCACAATGTAAGAAATCTCCCAAATTTTAGCCTCTGAGCTCCAGTGAAAGGAACTCTGAATGCTTCATCATACCAAGAGATTTAGGACGGTCAAACACTTTGGGGATTACCCTTTCCTGTTCCAACGTCTGTGCACCGGTGCACAGCGCAAGGTCCATAAAGACATGGATGAGAGAATTGGGTATGGATGAACTTGACTGGCCTGCACAGAGTCCTGATCTCAACCCGATGGAACACCCTTTGGGTTGATTTTGAGTGGACAGTGAGCCAGGCTTTCTAGTCCAACATAAGTGTGTGACCTCACGAATATGCTCCTGAAAGAATGGGCAAAAAATCCCATAAACTAGCTCCTAAACCTTGTTGAAATCCTTCCCACAAACGTTAAAGCTGGCAAAGGGTAGACCAACATCATATTAAACTATATGGATTTAGAATGGGATATCACTTATTATCATACGTGAGTCAAGGCAGGTGAGCGAATACTTTTGGCAATATACTGTAAATCAGATATGTATCTGACACTAGTGCAATATGGACGGTCACAATTGACAGGACAGACTCAACAAAAGCAAACTGCAGTCAAAGGAGCAGAAAACAGTCAGAAAGAAGGTGCTTTATAACTGATAAATATAAGGAAATGTTTGCTCCGGTTGCAAAAAAATCATTGAAGTTTCCACCAATGCGTCATGACGAGACCTTCACGAGGGGCCACATATACTTCCGTAAATACAGCGCCTCGCGGTTGTGCGCATGCGTTTGGTGTCACCGACGCATTCCTTTCAGAAGTTGCATTGTTTTTGTAATCTGAATGACTACACAACAAGATAGGATGGAACAAAAAAATCTGAATTGGGCATCAAGCCCTGCAGTGTGAGCATAGCCTGACTGAACATTTAAAAAAAAAAATAATAATAATAATAACTTTTTTAAAAATAAGCTGAGTCAGACCTGCCAATATGTTGGAATCAACATAAAATCTAATTAAATTGAATGTCAAACCGGGACATAAAATAGCTGCTTTTGATATCTTCAATACACAATAACGCGAGTCAATTTATGAAAAATGCTCAAATGTATAAATAAAATAAAATGTAAACATCAAGTACAATGCCTAACAAGGACATAAAATAGTGCCATTGGTATTTATCTTAAATGTTCAAGTGTATTCAGAGGCATGCTCAAATGTAAAAATATCACTGACACAATCAGTGGACATTTAGCTTTACTCAAAAGTGACCAGAAGTCCTCACCTCTAGCTCTTGTATTCAAATCTACATCACTTTGAAGTTCAATAATCTTCATGTCCATGCAAATGTAAAAAAACCTTTTCCCTAATAGCTCTTCTGTCAATTTTGTGAAATTTGGGTTTGATACAAAAGCAACTAATTGATTGATGCTTTGCGCCTCCACAAATCTACGGACAAAATCTGTTACTAATTTGTTCAGACAGGGACACAATTGTTTGGGATGGAAATATACTGAACAAAAATATAAATGCAACACTTTTGTTTTTGCTCCCATTTTTCGTGAGCTGGACTCAAAGATCTAAAACTTTTTCTCCATACACAAAAGGCGGATTTCCACACTGACAATCGATCTTTTCATTTCATCTGCTACTCGGTGAACCCCTACCCCAATTAGCTCCGTCAATGATATCTACTATTAAGTAGACTTTACACCGATTTTATCAGCCTTATAGGTATCGGCCGATAATTAGCATTTTATGCTGATCGGCTTTAATGTCAGAATTCACCTGATCGGCTCCGCAAAATACATTTACGCCGTGTCGCCATTGTGCACAGTATATTTGAATCCAAAAGCTAGTTTATTTTTAGCTTTGTCGCGTGTCTTTTGGCGTAGTCCTGTAAATATCCGACGGCCAATAAAGTTATTTATAAAAAAAACAAAAAAAAACATGTCGGCGGTGTGGAACAGACAACACGTCTGAGACAGACAACACGTAATGCCCGGATCAGACGACAAGACAAATTTGCTCTTTCAAGATTTCACAATATCAGACTACTGCAATAAAATCTTGTATTCCGATACCGCCGCATCCCGTTTTTTACAATCATTGGGCTTTATCTTGTCAACTCAACTCCGACCGGATACACTCGTTACCGTGGCGACGACAACAAGAGTGGATCGCGCCGACTATAATATGAGGACAAAATGGGGGAAACGTGTGTTGGTGGTCACCGGTGCTCAGGACAGGAGAGGACGTTTGTTTAAGGCTTGCTCGAGGTATGTTCATGCTCTAAAGTTTTGGTGTGGGTGAAGTAATTTAATGAAAAATAATTTAATTACAGTAAGTTAGCACCCATATTTCTGTCATGTAATGTTGGTTTTACCTGACTGATTAGATTGCACGTTCTGACTAGAACACTGATTTCCAACCTTTATGGAGCCAAGGAACATATTTTACAAATGAAAAATCTCACGGCACACCAACAAACAAAAATGTCACAAAAGTGGATACATTAATTACTGTATTTACTTCCTGCCATCTAATAGAAGACCATTCATTTGTTCTGTCTGTCACTATGCTTCACTGGCATAAATTGAGGAACAAAGATATATAATTTTTTGAGCAATTAAGTACACTAGTATATACAGTAAATGAACAGGGCATTTAAATAGACACATTCCTCCATCTTGTGATCAGATCGGTGATCGGTTATCTTTTTTTTTTTTTTTTTTTTTTTTTTTTTTTTAAACTCGCTGATCGGCCCCAAAAATCTTGATCGTGTAAAGCCTACTATTAAGCGCATACCTGCCAAAATTCCAGTGTTCTCTAAACTGACCTCCTAAAATTTACTGTGACGTTTTTGTGTCACTACTTACCCTAAAAAACTCGACCTAAATCGCGCCTAAATTGAACATTTTTAGTCAAATGAGCAGTGTGGGCAGTAGAATATATCATGTCGGATCACTGCTTAATTCACTTCATAACAACATACAAGCAGAAACTTAAATGTGCGAAGCCTATGCTAAAAACAGTGAGGAGGTGGACCAATAAAGCAAAGATACAACTTCAAAGCTGTTTAGCTGTTGGCATTGCCACATTACTGGTAACCTTTTATTGCTCAGTGAGTCTCTGCACTGTTTATGTCTCAAAAGTATTTTCTTTCAAATGGCTGTCTGTCGTCGTACTTGGCAAATAAAGATGATTCTGTTTCTGTAGTTTCTGTAAATATAGTCATTGTTTTTTTGTGAATTGGTTAGGTATGGCGGCATGGTAGTCGACTAGTTAGCACATTTGTCTCACAGTTCTGAGGACCGGAGTTCAAATCCCGGCCCCGCATGTGTGGAGTTTGCATGTTCTCCCCGTGCCAGCGTGGGTTTTCTCCGGGCTGTCCGGTTTCCTCCCACATCCCAAAAACATGTGTGGTAGGTTGATTGAAGACTCTAAATTGCCCGTAGGTGTGAATGTGAGTGCGATTGGCTGGCGACCAGTTCAGGGTGTAATTTTTTGAAAATTCCACCAAGATGGTGGCCACTTGTCACATTACTAAACCAAATGGTTCAGTACCAACATGTAGACACACAGTATAACAGTAGTCACAGTCATATACTCTTTGTCATTTGCATAAAACAACATCACTGGTGCCATACTGATGAGCTCAGAGTAGTTAACACGTTATTATAAATCCCACTTGCGTTCTATGCAGGACACGTCTCGCTGCAATGCGATTGGCTGCTGCAAAGAGGCAAGGACTGCCTAGAACTCCAGTTTAGTGTGCATCCTAACTAGTTTAACGGTTCTTTTTCCAGAGCGTGGAAGGTGAGCACCACGAGAAAGCTGTGGAACTACTCAAAGCTGCTCAGGGCACAGTGAAGCTGGTAGTGAGGTACACTCCCAAAGTCCTCGAAGAGATGGAGTCACGTTTTGAGAAAATGAGGTCGGCGAAACGTCGGCAACAGAACAACTATCCCCAGTAGTGTTGTTTCATGTCGACGCCAGTTCTTACGGCTCTCCCCTTCCAGCCTTCAGGCCATCTGTTCTGGTCTCTTTCTTATATTTAAACTCAAAAACATTCTAACCTACATACACACAGTTTTAGTTGATTGACACAAAAGTATATATGGTGTACTTTCTGCAGCATTTTAAATATTCACCCATGGTTACTGTCCTGGACACACAGCCAAGGCCACCTCCGTAACTGGGCAACAGATTCAGGCTTGTATTTTGTACTACATTGGTCGTGTAATAGAAAACCTCTATGGATGCACTTCCATTCAAAACGTCTGACTTTGTCCTCAATAAAGTTTCAGAAACACTTTATTTCCACCACCTGAGTTGTCCAGTATTCCAGCTGTCGTGTGTTTACCTGCTAGTGGTGCAGAAGTGGTGGAAAAACTTATTGGGCTCATAATTGGAACGTCTCCTGTGTTCATTTTGGAATGTTTCTGCTCCAGCTCACGATTGTCAGCTTAACTCACTAACACCTTGTGCATTACTTTTGCAATTGGCAGTTTAAATGGTACTTTCACAACAACTTTAACAAGAAAGCTTTTCAACGCTGAAGCTGCTATCAAGCGAATAAGAGTTGACTGTGTTTTTTTTCCTCTCCTTTGTTTCTACTGATTGTTCATTACAGCGCTTTCTGCAGTTTAGAGGCAATAACTGTAAACCTATTTAAAGAGAAATGTAAATGTGAAAAATGAAAGAAGCAGATATTTATTAGTGAAGACTAAGAAAAGGTTTTGTAGCATGCATTGGTTTTAAGGTTTGGTGTGCCATGCTACAACAAACTCATCAAAAGTTGTAATGAATGTCTCCTTATTCATCTGAATTTATAAGCTAAAATGATACTGTATGACCTTAACCAAGCAACAAATATGCTCATGATCACACACTGTATGCAGCCACTGCAGTGTCTGCAGAATATTAGCATATTTATTTACACTTATTTTATAACACAGCATTCTTGAAAAGGAATAACTATAGGAAGCTTTGCAAAAGAAAAATGTATCTAAACAATCGGCCAACGCTTTGCATCACAACACAGTCATGATTTTGGCGTTTAGTATTTTAGCCATCCAGTGAATAATCAACGTCTGTAATACACTATCATGAGTACAAATGCAAAATCTGTAGTTTCATATCATTCTCAGATAATTCTTTCATGACCTGTCATGTTATTAGCTATTGATTTAGCGCTACCACGATGACCTAGTGTACCGTTTCAACGAAACAGTTGTTTTCTAAATTACTAGTGGAATGTAAAACAGTAATTATTTCAAAACACTGTCTTCTTTTTCCAATAAAATAAAATGATTTTAACAAGTTGAAAGATTTTATGTTGGATTTTCCTATGTAGTACAAATAATTCTGACGCTAATTTGGAAAAATCGTATGAAAGGCTAGCTCACAAAAACAAAATCGTAATGTGCACTCCGATCTATGCAAAGTATTTACAAAATGGGGGCTAATTATCCTCAATTGCTGCAAAATAGTGTTTTAATGTAGAATGTAAATCTAGAATGTCTCCAAGAACTGTGCAATGTTGAATATGAAGCATACATTCAACTAGCACAAATACATTTGAGTCACAAAATTTTGGGAGAATGTCAGGGGCTTCAAACCTCTACCATTCAGTTGTTAGCTACAGTTCCTTGTGTTTCGGTGACACACCATTTCGTGTACATAGTTGGTGGAATGTTATAGTATATGTTTAGTTTTTATTGGTTTATCCCACAGCAGCATGTTAGATTTCCTGCTCACACGCAGTTTTAACACACACTGAATGTCACTGTCCATCACCTGATGTTGTTAATCAACTTAACTCTAGCCATTTGACGCAATCTTCCTATTGGGACGGTCAAAAGAGTATTTTTTATAATGGCTTTCTTTTGATATTTTTCTGAATTTTTGTAAGTGTTTTTGCTAATTAAAAAAATCTAAGGACATGGTGAGTCTGTCTGTGCTGAGTGTGTAGCAGGGCTGTTGTCGGGCAGCAATTGGATGTCAGGACTCTGTAGATAAACTGGCCTACTTCTACGCACCCTTCTGAGATCTCGACTGGTCTTTGTGCTCTCTCAATTCCAAGACGACATTTCCAGCATATGTGAAGCATTTGATAATGTTTTGAAATACTTTAGTCGTGCTTATTAAGGTTGTTTACCTGTATATTGTGTTGTTTGTGTTCTTTCTTTTTCTTATTGACTGTGTGTGATGTTCATGTGGAATGTAAAATGTAGTAATAAAAGTGAAAGTTAAATAAATAAAAGAAATTTAATCTTGCGTGTCACATGTTTGTACTAGGATTCCCACACACAATGACATAGCTGTTTCCAATAGATTTGCCCACAATCCCCGGTAGTTGACGGGTCATGTAAAGCTAAAATCAGGAGTAACACAGTTTTGTACAGTAGAATGATGAAAAGAAACATTACCACCTGCAGCATTCCATGTGTCTACATATATAGAATATGAGCAGTATATTTAGTGGGAAAAAACTGCCTGTGCAACCTTTTCAAGAATGTTTTTGTGATGCGTAGGCTTTACAGTTTTAATCCAATAAAAAATACTCACAGCTGTACACATGGTTGGATAGTACACCAGGTGGCGCATAACGTGTAACTCAACATTTATTGAAAACGAAGAAGAAAATGAGTGCGCGTCCGTTCTGGTTGTGTGGCGTCATTTCCTTTCCGTCTGCGCTAAGCTCCCAGTGAACACGCGTTCGCCTTTCTTGCTCAAGTGAGTGGCCTTCTAAAGGCATTTTAATTGCTTTATTTAAGTGGCCAAATGAACCTAGCGGCTCCATAAATACCCGGCGAAGAAGAGTCTGGTTAAGTGGAACGTGTTTTGGTTAAATGAAGATTTGAAACTTGTACCGAAGGGAACCGCCACATGGTAGCCTACTGCTAGAAATGTGCATCGTCACAGTGTGTAGTAGTAGTTGCCATTGTTGATGAGGTGAAATAAATGGTGCTGTGGCTTTACTACGTTGAGGAAGATTAGAAAAAGCATTTCAAATACTCACCCGAAACTGCTTGACAGCCAACAAATATTCTAAAATTCGTTTTTTGGTGTGATTATAACTACTCACTCAAATGTGTACTTACTGGCAGAGTCGCTTTACATGTTACAGTGGCCCTAATATTTGTTTCCATAACAACTTGTTACAGAATGCGTTACGTTGCTGCTTACCTGCTATCTGCCCTTGGTGGCAATGATAATCCAGATGCTAAACACATCAAGAAGATCCTGGAAAGTGTTGGTATTGAGGCTGACGACACTCGCCTAGAGAAGGTACTTGTATCGTACAACTTCCTTAGTCTATTTAAACTGCACTTATACTTGAGTGGCAGTCACAAATGTCATTTCATTCAACAGGTCCTGTCTGAGCTCAAGGGCAAGAAAGTGAATGACGTGATTGCTGCTGGTGGGTGTCACTGTTCCATGTCGTAACTTCTACATGCAGCAATAGCTGTGAAAACATTGCAATGGGATAGAGTTCTCTAGTTGAAGGCAGCCTTTGTGCGATAAGGGGTTCCCCTTATCGCAGGGAATAAATTCCAGACCCACACACAATAAGTGAAAATCTGTGCTACGGTGAGACCAAATAAACCCGTTAAAAAAAAAGTTTTACCCCTCCCACACACTTAAGCACATTTAATCATATTAAAACACACTTAAAACTAGGCTTAACACGATCAGGATTTTGGGGTCGATCACCGAGTTAAAACAAAACGATATCCGATCACAAGATGGAGCAGTGTGTCTAGATAAATGACTTACTCATTTACTGTATATACTTGTGTACTTAATTGCTAAAAAAAAAAATATATTTACAATAAATAATTATCTTGATCTTCTTATGCCAGTGAGGCATAGTGTAGGACAGAACAAATGAATGGTCTTCTATTAGATGGCGGGAAGTATATATTTTGTGACATTTTTGTTTGTTGGTGTGCCGTGAAATTTTTCAATTATAAAATATGTCCCTTGGCTTCATAAAGGTTGGAAATCACTGCCCTAGTCATATCGTGTATTCTAATCAGTCAGGTCAAACCAACATGACAGAAAGAATGGGTGCTAACTTACTGTAATTAACGTTTTGTTGCCTGCTTGCAAGCCATCTCTTGTTACATGAACATACCTCAAGCAAGTGAGCACCGATGACCAACAGCACACGTTTTCCCCCATTTTTTTTCTTACAAACACACGGCGCGATCCATTGTTGTTGTCGTCGCTATGGTAACAAGTGTATCCAGTGATCGTAAAAGACTGGACGCAGTGGCATCGGAATGTTCTTTTTTTCCTTTCGGCTTGTCCCTTTAGGGGTCGCCACAGCGCGTCATCCTTTTCCTTTTCCATCTCCTGCATCCTCCTCTCGAACACCAACTGCCCTCATGTCTTCCCTCACGACATCCATCTACCTTCTCTTTGGTCTTCCTCTAGCTCTCTTGCCTGGCAGCTCCATCCTCCTCATCCTTCTACCAGTATACTGACTATTTCTCCTCTGGGCGTGTCCAAACCATCAAAGTCTGCTCTCTCTAACTTTGTCTCCAAAACATCGAGCCTTGGCTGTCCCTCTGATGAGCTCATTTCTAATTTTATCCAACCTGGTCACGCCGAGAGCGAAACTCAACATCTTCATTTCCGCCACCTCCAGCTCTGCTTCCTGTTGACTCTTCAGTGCCACTGTCTCGAATCCGTACATCATGGCTGGCCTCACCACTGTTTTATAAACTTTGCCCTTCATCCTAGCAGAGACTCTTCTGTCACATAACACACCTGACACCTTCCTCCACCCATTCCAGCCTGTTTGGACACATTTCTTCACTTCCTGACCACACTCACCATTGCGCTGGACGGTTGACCCCAAGTACAACCCCAATTCCAATGAAGTTGGGACGTTGTGTTAAACATAAATAAAAACAGAATACAATGATTTGCAAATCATGTTCAATCTATATTTAATTGAATACAGATATTTAATATTCAAACTGATGAACTTTATTGTTTTTTAGCAAATAATCATTAACTTAGAATTTTATGGCTGCAACACGTTCCAAAAAAGCTGGGACAGGTGGCAAAAAAGACTGAGAAAGTTGAGGGATGCTCATCAAACACCTGTTTGGAACATCCCACATGATTGGGTATAAAAGGAGCTTCCCTGAATTCATTCACAAGCAAAGCTGGGGCAAGGTTCACCACTTTGTGAACAAGTGGGTGAGAAAATAGTTTAACGACAATGTTCCTCAACGTACAATACAATGTACGGTCCATTATGGACGCATTATGTGGCGCATTATGAAACATAAAATACGACAACGGAGACCCTGGACTGTTGAACAGCTGAAGCTGAACATCAAGCAAGAATGGGAAAGAATTCCACCTACAAAGCTTCAACAATTAGTGTCCTCAGTTCCCAAATGTTTATTGAATGTTGTTTAAAGAAAAAGTGAATGTAACAGTGGTAAACATGACCCTGTCCCAGCTTTTTTGGAGCGTGTTGCAGCCATGGAATTCTTAAGTTAATGATTATTTGCTAAAAACAAAGTTTATCAGTTTGAACATTAAATATATTGTCTTTGTAGTGTATTCTATTAAATATAGGTTGAACATTATTTGCAAATCATTGTATTCTGTTTTTATTTGTTTAACATCATGTCCCAACTTCATTGGAATTGGGGTTGTGTTTAAAGTCCTCCACCCTTGCTATCTCTTCTCCCTGTAGCCTCAATCTTCCCCCACTATCCCCCTCGTTCAGCACATATATTCTGTTTTACTCCGGCTAATCTTCATTCCTCTGCTTTCCAGTGCATGCCTCCATCTTTCCTCTACCTGCTCCCTGCTTTCACTGCAGTTCACAATGTCATCTGGAAACATCATGGTCCACGGGGTCCAGTCTTACCTCATCTGTCAGCCTATTTTCACCACTGCAAACAAGAAGGGGCTCAGGGCTAATCCCTGATGCAGTCCCACCTCCACCTTAAATTCGACTGTCACACCTCACTACTGGTCTGCTGCCCTCGTACATGTCCTGTATTATTCTAACATACTTCTCTGCCACTCCAGACTTCCGCATGGAGTACCACAGTTCCTCTCTGGGTACTCTGTCATAGGCTTTCTCTAGATCTACAAAGACACAATGTAGCTCCTTTCTGACCTTCTCTTTACTTTTCCATCGACATCCTCAAAGCAAATAATTCATCTGTGGTACTCTTTCTAGGCATGAAACCATACTGTTGCTCGCAAATACTTCTGTCCTGAGTCTAGCCTCCACTACTCTTTCCCATAACTTCATTGTGTGGCTCATCAACTTTATTCCTCTATAGTTCCCACAGCTCTGCACATCACCCTTGTTCTTAAAAATGGGCACCATAACACTTTTCCGCCATTCCTCAGGCATATTCTCACACGCTAGAATTCTATTGAACAAGCTTGTCAAAAACTCTCCAACCACCTCTCCGAGATGCTTCCATTCCTCCACAGGAATGTCATCAACTGCCTTCCCATTTTTCATCCTCTTTAATGCCTTTCTAACTTCCCCCTAACTAATCATTGCCACTTCCTGGTCCACCACTCTTGCCTCTTCTACTCTCCCTTCTCTCTCATTTTCCTCATTCATCAACTCCTCGAAGTATTCTTTCCATCTATCTAGCACACTACTGGCACCAGTCAACATATTTCCATCTCTATCCTTAATCACCCTAACGTGCTGCACATCCTTCCCATCTCTATCCATTTGTCTGGCCAACCTGTATAGATCTTTTTCTCCTTCTTTAGTGTCCAACCTGCCATACATGTCATCATATGCCTCTTGTTTGGCCTTTGTCACCTCTACCTTTGCCCTATGTCGCATTTCAATGTATTCCTTTTGCCTCTCCTCTGTCCTCTCAGTATCCCACTTCTTAGCTAACCTTTTTCCTTGTATGATTTCCTGTACTGTGAGGTTCCACCACCAAGTCTCATTCTCTCCTTTCCTGCCAGAAGATACACCAAGTACTCTCCTGCCTGTCTCTCTGATCACCTTGGCTGTAGTGGTCCAGTCTTCTGGAAGCTCCTCCCGTCCACCGAGAGTCTGTCTCACCTCTTCCCGAAAAGCTGCACAACACTCGTCCTGTCTCAGCTTCCACCACATGGCTCTCTGCTCTGCCTTTCTCTTCCTAATCTTCCTCCCCACCACCAGAGTCATCTTACATACCACCATCCTATGCTGTCTAGCCAGACTCTCCCCTACCATTATCTTACAGTCGGTAACCTCCTTCAGATTACATCGTCTGTACAAGATGTAATCCACCTGCGTGTTTCTACCTCCGCTCTTGTAGGTCACCCTATGTTCCTGCCTCTTCTAGAAAAAAGTGTTCACTACAGCCATTTGCATCCTTTTTGCGAAGTCTACCACCATCTGTCCCTTCAAATTCCTTTCCTGGATGCCGTAATTACCCATCACTTCTTCATCACCCCTATTTCCTTCACCAACATGTCCATTACAATCTGCACCAATCAAGACTCTCTCTGTGTCTTGGATGCTCAGAACTACTTCGTCTGGCTCCTTCCAGAATTTCTCTTTCACCTCTAGGTCACATCCTACCTGTGGGGCATAGCCACTAATCACATTATACACAACAGCCTTAATTTCAAGTTTCAGCCTCATCACTCGATCTGATACTCTTTTCACCTCCAAGACATTCTTAGCCAACTCTTCTTTTAAAAGAACCCCGACTCCATTTCTCTTCCCGACAATATACCAACCTTTCTCCTAATCATCATGTCAACCAACTCCCAAGATTTTCCTGTCATCGTCCCAGCATTCAAAGTCCCCACATTCAGTTCTAGACTGTGTGCTTTCCTCTTCTCTTTCTGCCGAAGAACCCGCTTTCCAACTCTTCTTCGACTTCGACCCACAGTAGCTGAATTTCCACCGGCGGCCTGCAGGTTGACGGCGCCGGTGGCAGACGTTGTTAACCCGAGCCACGACAGGTCCGGTATGGAATTCTTTGGATGAACGCTCATATTTGTTTGGCAATGTTTTAAGCCGGATGCCCTACCTGACGCAACCCTCTGCATATATCCGGGCTTGGGACCGACCTACAGTTTGCACTGGCTTGTGCCTCCCATAGGGCTACGTTATGCGTTATGGTATCGGAATACAAGATTTTATTGCAGTAGTCTGACATAGTGCAATCGTGAAAGACCAAATTTGTCTTGTAGTCTGATCCGGTTACGTTTTTGTCTGTACCACACCACCGACATTTTTTTTTTTTTAAATAACTTTATTGGTGGGCAGATATTTACAGTACTATGTCAAAAGGCTAAAAATAAATTAGCTTTTGGATTTTAATATACTGTACACGACAGCGACGTGGAGTAAATTTCTTGCGGTGGTTTGATCGGATCGGAGAATTATGACATTAAAGCCGATCAGCATGAAATGCCTAATTATCAGCCGATACCGATCAAATCGGTGTAAAGTCTACTTAAAACAGATGAAAACACTTTTTTTGTAAGTCTTCCTTAGCACCTGTTCTCACAGTTTTCCAAATGGCAAAACCATGCTTGCTTCATTTTGTTGTCTGTTTGTCACCCTCAGTTTACAGTTAAACTGACAAATTAAACAAAATACGTTTAAACATTGTATATGGTCACCTCCCTGAAGTAATGCCATTTGACATTATTTGAAAATTTATTTTTTATGTCATGATGCTGCCAACCACTGTTTAAATCGCCTATTTCCTCAGTTTAACAGATCATGCTATTTTTAGCCTGAAATGAAATGATATAAAATATATACATAATATAGTCAACATTTGGTTCAGTTGTTTTTCGATTTTTTTATTTTTTTTTTACTTGGGCCATTATTTCAGGAAAGTGACTGATTTTAAATACCAACCATGTTGAACCGAACCATGATTTTGTCAAACGAATGTGTGATAGAATTTAGTGCAAAAAGGGATTCATTATAAACCTTTAAACTGCTACATTAACACACACAGGAACAGAACATACAAACATAGCGTAAAACAATATTCACGGGCATGTATTCTCTCTTTGGAAATTATTATTACGAGAGTTGACGGAAGTTGAAGACCGCTGCGTCGGCTTGCTGTCAATTACTCTGCATCTCTTCCAATAAAAAGCAGTGCTGCCTGCCACGATGCAAGATGGTTATTACACTGAAGGCACGCAACTTTAAATTCTGACTTGTATGTGTACAATAAAAACCTATAAACGATCACTTTTTTAAAAAATCGTGCTGTAGAGGTGGATTGCTAATTCGTTTTATAGGGTTTAATTTAAAATGTGTATTCGTTTCCTAATTGCAAACAATGCAGTTCCTCTCCTGAACTGTAGATGGCTGTAACGTACAACTGGAAGAAATGGTTTAACTGACGTTCAAATGAAGTGAAAGGCAAGCCTTCTGTGGAGAAGGGGGAGTTTCCATAATAATGTATTACAAAAACACAATTCCGTCCGGGTCTCCACCTACATAACTGGTTTTGTAAATATCTGTAGTTGATGCAAACAAGCAGACACAGGACCACAAATGAGGTAATTATTGGGCTTTGTTATCACGACTAAGATGTCTGTATCACAATGTGTTAATGATATCCTCTTTGTGACCTCAACTGTAACAGCCTGTGCTTGACGTCCACCATCATGTCTCCTCAGGTATGGGCAAACTGGCCAGCATGCCGGCTGGCGGTGCTGTAGCAGTTGCCAGTTCTGCAGCTGTTAGCTCAGGAAAAGCAGCTGCCCCTGCTGCAGGTGAGCGTCAAAAGATTTACTACCTTGTTTGGCACTCAGTTTCTGCTTTCTCCTTGGTTATTATTAGCAAGTTTGCTATCTGCCCGATCTATTCACTAGTTCCGAGGCGGCGCGCATAATCACAATGTTAATTTGAAATTCTATTAGACTCACCAATTTCCTTGTTTTGCTTTTCCAGCTGAAGAAAAGAAGGAAGAGAAGAAGGAAGAGTCTGAAGAATCTGATGATGACATGGGATTCGGTCTTTTTGACTAAGCTCTTTGTATGGAATAAAACATTTGTTTAAAAAATGTTCTTATAGTCGTGTCGAAGTGCATCTCAAAAAGATCTTTGCATAAAATGTGTTGCTTAAAATTGTACTGCACTAAGTGTGCAAACTCCACTGCTGCAATATAGTTAACAATCGTTAAGGATAATTTATTAGCTTGGGAGGGCTGTTCAATGGTTCTCTCGTTTAAACCATCTGCTGTCAAAATTGTGGGATAAATTAGTTTACTACCCAAAAAAACAGTAAAGAAGCAGCGTGTTGGTGTACAATCGAAACGTCCTGGATTTGAACCTTTGCTCAGGCCTTTCTTGTGGGGGTTCAAGTTTTTCTGGTGTTTTCTGTGGGCACTCCATCTTCCTCCCACAATCCAAAAATATGCCCCGGTACACAAAAGGCAATCGGGCAGATTTTGCCCCTTCCCGACCAAGCACATCAAATGCCAGACAATCTTAAGTCATAAGATTGTCTTTAGGTCTGAGGTGTCTTAAGAGGGGATTCATCCCGAGTTTAGGGTCCAAAACAGGTTGAGGCCAACAATCTTAAATAATTAACGTGTTCAATATTTACAACCAAAAGTCTTCGTTTGTGAGGGAGAGCTGACTTCTCCTGAGTCACAATGCTGTGAATTGGGACATGAAACAAAATATAGCCAATCAAGAAGCGCCTTGACTCAACAAAAGGAAAAGATCGTAAATAACAACAAGCATGTCTTAGTTGTTTTTTGGATAAAAATGGGTTCTCCAGACTGCAAGAAGTATTTTCCAAAGCAAGTCGTTTTTGAGGATAACGCCATTTTACAAACCTCTGGCAGCACATCTGTAACGGTTTCTTCTTTGGTTTTGTGAGCTCACGTGTGATCACATATTTTATAATTTGAGAATATTAGGGTATCTGCCATTGCGTAAAACATGCTTGGAGATTCAATGACCTCAGTACCAACCCCTGAGCTGTGAGGCAGATGTGCTCATGGACCACATATTCCTCTGTCCAGAAGGTGGTGGTAAAACATGTTTGAACTTTTGTAATTATTTTTTTTAAATGTCCTTTTAAAAGCTAAATGTAGTTTAAATTGGTTTGGAAAACGTTATTTCAGCGGCCTTAACTTGAGCACCAGCGTCACTGTATTTCGAAGTGCTGCGCTTTATTTCCTGAAGACTGCATTAAACGCACCTCTACGACACTGCGCAACACTTCGCGAATGTCACAGCCGTTATTTTTTTTTTGAAAAAAATATTTTCGAAAAATGAACACTAATGTACGCTGGACCACAGATTTCTATATGACTCTGTGGCGCAACGGTAGCGCGTCTGACTCCAGATCAGAAGGTTGCGTGTTCAAATCACGTCAGGGTCAACTATATTTTGTCGACCACAGTAGTTCAAACTTGAGAAGTGACGAGTTGAAGAACGGAAATGATCAATTCAGCAAATCGTTGAAACACGCGTACTATAATTTCTGGCGTTTTTGATGCATGAATGTGTGGGAGACAGTTGACCAGAGTGCAGACACCTGAATTCCTTATCTTATTTCATTTTGGTTACTGCCGAGAGTGACCAATGAATATAAATGGATATATGAATATAATATTGAAGAGCTTGTTGAGGGACCGCCTCCTTTCAACTATTAAGGTCACATCCTCTCCATTGTGTCAACGGTGAGGGGGTGCAGATCGAAAATAGCAAAATGGCCAAAACCTACCCATTTTGTCAAGGGGGAAATTCAGAGAGCAGGCCAAGCCCAGTGGCCTTCTGATAGAAATTACTGGCTGCACGCTTACGCAACACTCCATACACGTTTTGTTTCACACATCCCATTAAAGATACATACCCAGCTCTTAAACATGTAGCTGCATTACACTTAGCTGCAAATCCAACACCCGTTGGGAACGTTGGGAAGTTCACTGCAGGCGCGCTCTCTGAACGTTCGGATATTTGGGGCATTGTTGGAGTGTGCCCTTCGGTACAGGCAGAACTGACACATTCAATACGGCAGCCGTACTGACGTATCCCTGCCAATGACACCGAGGAGAAGCTCGGATTGGTCCAAGACTGGATAGCGTCACGACAGGAAGCAGTCTTTCGACTATAAGAGACTATGACAAAGAACTTCCGTGGTCTTTTTCCGCCCGAAGCTGATTGAGCCGCATGTGGAAGACCTCAGCGTTGAACATTCACCAACCTTATTGTTTGACTCTGTATTTTTTAAGAAATTGTTCAACGTTTCATCTGGCCTGATAATTGAAGAATCACCTCAACCAGAATAAAAGAACCGGGTAGTAGAGGTTCGAACGGTCGCCAGGCTAAACCCTGTCCGCGGTCTTTCTTTGTTCTCTTTTTACCTCTAACACTTGACACCCTTGCCTTTCACATCTGCCTTTCCTGGCGGGAAACAGCAACTATGAGACTCGGCAGTTTTCCCCAACAGACGAATAACCGACATGTAAGTTGCGTGAAGGCGCTAGCTCAGGGCTGTCAAACTCATTTTTGTCGCGGGCCGCGTGGTTACGATTTCCCTCAGAGGGCCGTTATGACTGTCAAACCATATAAATGGTTAATCATCTCATATTATTGCATATACACAACAAATACTGTCGATGAATAACTAATTCTGAAATCAGAAGTAGGATACTAGGTTGTTCAGTTACTGGAAAAACAAAACAAGGGGGATTGGTAAAAAAAAAAAATGTTTGCAATAGTTTAACATTATTTATTACATATGACAATTAAACATTTCGGTACAGATTTGATCAAGGATCACAGGAGTTTATGCACATGATTTGTGGGACATGCCCAGGACACGTTTTTCGGAAACCCATGGGCGTTCCTGGCAGGACACGCCCTGCTCAAATATTACTGGCTCGAGGACACGTGCTGCAACACTCTGATTGGCTATTGTATCCCAGTAGAACACGCCCTACTGCTTCCAGACTGGAAAAGAAGTATGTGACTTCAGTGTAGCGGTGTTAATGTTTCCCACTAACCTTAACCCATCCTAAACCACCAACCCTAGCCCTAAACCTAACCATAACAAACTTCTTTGTTTTTATTTTGTACAAATGTGATACATATTTGGGATGGTAATGTCGCTACATCTGCATAGCCTGCCCTGCCCGCGATGCAGGAGCCAATCATGACACAGCCGGGCATGTCTTGATGTCTTGATGAACGTGCGTGAGATTCCTAATAGCGCGCATGGGACACCTCACCACAGAGGTGGCATCCTAACGTTATGCCTGAGCAACCTTACCTGGCTCCTTTTGCTGAGGTGTAGCAGCGGCTGTACCCTGAGACCCTCCCGGATGACCAATCGGATGATGATGATCTCATCCTTTCTCTAAGGGTGAGCACGGACACCCTGCAGAGGATAGTCATTTCAGCCGCTTGTATCCATGATCTTTCAGTCACGATCCGTAGCTCATGACCATAGGTGACGGTGGTGCACAAGACAGACTGATGCAGACACAGCACCAATCTGATTGTCAATCTCCCACTCCATTCTTACGTCACTCGAAAACAAGACCTCAAGATACTTGAACTCTTCCCTGATGCTTTACATTCAATTACGGAATGCTCCACAGAGTTGAAAATCAACGCTTGATGAAGCTGCCCCAACGAAGCAAGAGGAAGGAAGGGTTCCGGTGGTACTGTGCTGGAGGGGGGGCTGGGGAGGGTGGGGAGGGTGAAAACATATGACAGAGGACAATGGCAGTGGCAGAAAGGACTCCACCGGTAATGGACAGATGAGTCCAAACGATGACAGGGTTGTGTTTCTGGAGCCATAGGATTCCAAGGACTAATGGAGTCTGTGGAGAGGTAATGACAAACAGCTGGATGGTTTCACGGAAGTTTCCGGAAATGAGCAGGGTGAACGGTGCAGTTTGGTGGGTGACAGGGGAGATGAGATGCCCCTCCAAGACAGTGACCTTCTTAGGGAACGGGATGAGCTTGAGGGAAAGCTGAAGCTGACACGCCAAGCCCTCATGAATAAAACTGTCATCAGCGCCGTAGTCAATGAGGGTAGTAATAGGGCTGTTGTTGACGGGACCAAGAAGACACGAGGGAACGGTCATACCAGAGGGAGAGCTGAGAGAGGTGTGGGTTTGGCTCACCACAAGGTCGTGGTGGGCCCGGTCTTTTTGGTTTGAGGGGGCAGGTGGCAATGAAGTGACCTGGCTGTCCACAATAAATGCATAACCGCTGAGTAACGTGGCGCTGATGTTCCAGGGGGTCTGAATGGATCTTGCCTAGTTGCATGTGAGTAACGTGGCGCTGATGTTCCAGGGGGTCTGAATGGATCTTGCCTAGTTGCATGGGCTCCATTAGACCAGAGAATCTTATTTCTCACCATCTTGGAGTCCTTCAGGTGTTTTTTTTTTTTTTTTTAGCAAACTCCATGCAGTGTGTCTTGCACTGAGGAGAGGCTTCCGTCGGGCCACTCTGCCATAAAGCCCCGACTGGCGGAGGGCTGCAGTGATGGTTCTCCCATCTCCCGACTGCATCTCTGGAGCTCAGCCACAGTGATCTTTGGGTTCTTCTTTACCTCTCTCACCAAGGCTCTTCTCCCCCAATTGCTCAGTTTGGCTGGAAGGCCAGCTCTAGGAAGGGTTCTGATCATCCCAAACGTCTTCCATTTAAGGATTATGGAGGCCACTGTGCTCTTAGGAACCTTAAGTGCAGCAGAACATTTTTTTGTAACCTTGGCCAGATCTGTGCCTGGCCACAATTCTGTCTGAGCACTTCAGGCACTTCCTTTGACCTCATGATTCTAATTTGCTCTGACATGAACTGTGAGCTGTAAGGTCTTATATAGACAGGTGTGTGGCTTTCCTAATTAAGTGCAATCAGTACAAGCTAGCACAGCTGGACTCCAATGAAGGTGTAGAACCATCTCAAGGATGATCATAAGAAATGGGCAGCATCCAACTTAAATATAGGAGTGTCACAGCAAAGGGCCTGGATACTTATGTCATGTACGTGGTTAGGGCGAAGGCGAGGAACGCAAGGCAAGAACATGGTGGACCCAATTGCAGGGAAGCAGTGAGGCAAGGCAGGAGTGCGGGAATCTCAAAATAATATTTATTCTTCAAAAAGGGAAAACAAGGATATTGGATAAAGCAAAACTAAACGAAGTCCCACAACAGATAACAACCAAACCAAAGTAACAAAGAAACACTTGAATATCTAAAACTGGAAACAAACTATGACCTGTGAGTAAGACGTGGAATAGATAGGGAAAATGACACCTGACAATGACATACCAATATGATAAAGATAACTGGCGACTATGACATGGCAGACATGTGACAACGACAATGAACCGACAAGAACTGAATGAAACCAGGGAACTAAATACGAACTAATTGACGAGACAACGAGGAACACCTGGACAAGACACGAGTAGCTGGAGAGAGCTGATTGGTCGACACAAAGTAAACGAGAACAGGTGGACACGACAACCTAATGAGCACACGACAAACATGGAACACAGGAAAACATGGAACAAAACTAAACACAACCCAAACCAAAACACAGACCATGACAACTTATGGCTGTGTGATATTTCAGTTTTTCTTTTTTAATAAATCAGCAAAAATTACAACAATTATGTTTTTTTCTGTCAATATGGGGTGCCATGTGTACATTAATGGGGGAAAATGAACTTAAATGATTTTATCAAGCGGCTGCAATGTAACAAAGAGTGAAAAATGTAAGGGGGTCTGAAAACTTTCCGTACCCACTGTATTTTCCAAGAGGTATGAATGACAAGCAGTCATGTCCTGGTGGTGAGTCATAAATACAGTTTCTTCATGCTGCACTGTGATGTCACTGGGAAAACACACAGCGCTGAGTCAGTAGACTTTACAGGAGTTGTGAAACGCTCTTCAACAAAACCTTTATTTGTCAATTATGCTGTATACTTTATCCTCTGTGACCTTACACCGTGACAGCTAATTTGGACTCCCTTCAGTATGAGGATTTGGTGTTCATAGAAGAGGAATACAGTATGGTTGAGTTGGGGTGTACCCTTCATTTTTTTCCACTTGATTGTGCAATGTTTGGCACGGTGGACGACTGGTTAGAGCGTCTGCCTCACAGTTCGGAGGACTGGGGTTCAATCCCCGGCCCCGCCTGTGTGGAGTTTGCATGTTCTCCCCGTGCCTGCGTGGGTTTTCTCCGGGCACTCCGGTTTCCTCCCACATCCCAAAAACATGCAGGGTAGGTTAATTGAAGACTCTAAATTGGCCGTAGGTGTGACTGTGACTGCGAATGGTTGTTTGTTTATGTGTGCCGTGCGATTGGCTGGCAACCAGTTCAGGGTGTACCCCGCCTCCTGCCCGAAGATAGCTGGGATAGGCTCCAGCACTCCCGCGACCCTAGTGAGGATAAGCGGCTCAGAAAATGGATGGATGTGCAATGTTTTTCCTCGTCAATAATGACTGCAGGGTATATGTCCCTGAATCCCTTCTGGGAGTCTGGTTCAGAGGACCCTGGACATATTGAGAAGGGGGGGAAAAAAACTAAAATTGAACTGTGTGGCGGCACAGTTAGCACATCTGCCTCGTAGTTCTGAGGACCCGTGTTCAAATCAGGCCTCCTCTGTGTGGAGTTTGGATGTTCTCCCCGTGCCTGCGTGGATTTACTACGGGTACTCCGGTTTCCTCCCATATCTCAAAAACATGCATGGTAGGGTAATTGACGACTCTAAGTTGCCCGTAAGTGTGAATGTGAGTGTGAATGGTTGTTTATTTGTGTCCTGCTATTGGCTGGCGACCAGTTCAGGGTGTACCCCGTCTCTTGCCCAAAGATAGCTGGGATAGGTTCCAGCATGCCCGCGATCCTAGTGAGGATCAGCGGTACGGAAAATGGATTGATGGATGAACTGTGTGGCTATAATGAGTATTGTTTGAAGGACAAAGCGGAAGCTTGCAAGCCTGTACGTTTTAGTAATGTTAGTCTCTTTTTTAATGTTTTTTACTCTTCTGTACTTTGTTTTTTAAATGTCTTTTGCTTTTTTTAAAAAATGCTTTTAATCACATAAACAAAATTGAGTTACTGTTATTAAATGCACTTTATAAATAAATTTGCCTTGCCTTGTCTTGCCTGAGAACACCATCCCAACTGTGAAATACATGGGTGGCAGCATCATGTTGTAGGGTGGTTTGTTAAAGCAGGGACTGGTGCGCTTGACAAAATTAATGGCATCATGAGGAAAGAACATTATGTAGAAATACTGCAGCAACATCTCAAGGCATCAGCCAGGAATTAAAGCTTGGATGGAAATGGGGGAAATGGGTCTTCCAAATGAGCAATGACCTGAAAAAATTGTGTATTTTTATGAAGTGTACAGTATGTAAACTTCTGGTATAAAATGTAGATTCTGTGTCTGTACTTAAGTGTTTATTTTTCTGACAACTTCTTACTTACCCAGGACATAAACTGAAATGGTGAAAAACAGTTTCACACTGTCCACAACCTGTTACAGTCTAGCGGACTTGCTGTCTATGTTGCGCTAACAAGCATAATTACAGATTGGTGACATGATGGCTTGAAACCGAATTTGCTATTAAAATTTTTTTTAAAAAAAAAGTCTTAATGGTTGGTGTTTTGGGACAAAGGTTACATACATGTATATTCTTTATATATACAAATATTATATTAACTATGCAAACATGAACAAAGCCTAAACATCGTATATTGTCTCTGTGGTAACATCTGGTTAAAAAAAAAATTTGTTGTAGACATTTAAAGTTCCTACGGGTGTTATGTGCCGGTCTCCTGCTATAGTGTTCTGCCATTTACCTGTGCCGGAACAAAATGTTACAAACGTAGGCTTCGGGAAGGAACATACGGCACCAAGTCAGCGAAAGTAAGCAGTAAGTAACAAAACCTTCAAATCGCATCTCAAGAGGACCGGGAGCCAATAATGACGCAAGTTGGCCAGTACTGGAACATGATCAAGTCTGGTTCCTGGTTAGTCCTCGTCAAAAGACTCTACAGCGTTTTGTACTAGCTGCAAGTGCCGACGAGTGTGACTACTTCAACCACCGCTGCAAATATTGTGTCTTAAAAGCCAGCAGCAAGCACAAACGTCAACACACTCGCAGGTCGCGAAAGTAGAAGAGCGGCATGACGCCAGCTTTTGGAACAGCGTCACACCCTTAATGACGTCATGCTGCGCGCCCCCTCTTGGCTCGCGAGAGCACAAAAGCCAGTTCTTCAGTCACGTCTCGGCAGCGGACAGTGAAGGTTACCTGCTTCAACAGTGCTTGAACGGCAACCTTTTAACTGTCTAAAATTCATCACTCAGACCTAAAGGACAACAAATCGCTTTCTGTCGCAAGCTAACTTGCTCGTTTTGCCAGCTACCTCTTAGTTTCGACCTTTTCGCAAACAAAGTCCGCTTCTGAATTAAGGTAAGAACACTTTTACTTCATTTCGTAATTCGCATGTGTTTGTTTCCGACAGGCCAACGTCTTGGATAAGTGGGTTGTTTTCGTCGTCGGTGTGGCCTTGGCGCAGTAAGCTACTACGCAGTCTGTGCCGTGCTGCTAGCTTGGTTGTGCCAACAGCTTCCGCCTCTTGTCGACGGTTTAAAAAAAAAAAAAAAACCAAAATTAAACTCGCACAATGTTAAACAAAAAAACAAATGGCATAGGAACCTATATTTTTTCACAGGGAACAATGGTGTTCGTTTACATCAATTTGGACGTTTTACACGTCTGCCTGTAATTAAATCTAGCTTTGGGGTTATGTAATGCACACTTTTTTGTGTGTAGTTTACTGTTGAAAACACGACACAAAATACACATGGCCACATCTTTCGATACACTTCCACAATATGATTTTACAAACGATAATAATCCTTAGTTTTGGTTGTGCCAGTATAATCTATTCCTTGACACGGTGTAGATCGATTCCTGGTTCACATTTATGGCTTGTGTTCATTAAAATAATTTCTGGGGTATTTCAGAACAATGACTTCCCAGGTGAGACAAAACTTCCATCAGGACTGCGAGGCTGCAATCAACAGGCAGATCAACCTGGAGCTGTATGCCTCCTACGTCTACCTGTCCATGGTGAGTCTTGTCTGTCTGTGTGTGTGTCTGTCCCTCTAGCTTCAAATGACCTCTTTTCAGATCAGCCAATGATGCTCGATTTGCTGAAGGAGTTTGGATGGAGCATTTGGAGCAATAACAGACTTGAACATTAACACACTCTTTGTATCAGCCGACACCTGCATATTGAGGCATTTCTTTTGTGGTCACGCAAGTTAACAAAGGTTGAAGTACGTAGAAGATAAGGTTACAGGTGAAGGTTGGTGTTTGTTGCCTGCCCTTAGAACACAAAGCCCTGTAGGCCATCCATTTGCAAGAGTAATAAATGTGGTGTTTCATATACGCAACATCACTTTAAGTCACTGTATCAAGATCTAAAAATAATTGGCAACAAAACTGACTTCTGAGACTCTTAAGTCTTTCACTTCTCATTTTGTTTCCTGGGTTTAATACTAACAGCAAAGTACATGTTTGTTTCAGCAAACTATTTCACCTCTGGTTAATAAATGACTCGGACCAAAATTATTTTTCTGTTCACAGAGTTACTACTTTGACCGAGATGACCAGGCTTTACACAATTTTGCCAAGTTCTTTCGTAACCAATCCCACGAGGAGCACGAGCATGCAGAGAAGCTCATGAAAGTTCAGAACCAGCGTGGAGGGAGGATCTTCCTTCAGGATGTCAGGGTATTGACTCATTTAAAAAAAAAAAAAAAAAAATTTGCTGTTTCACTTAATTCAACACTTATCACACCCAAGTTGGGAGGGCAGCACGGTGCAAATGAAGATACTGAGGGTGTGTGTGTTTTGTGCCGCTTATCTTTTGTATACTCTCAAACAAGCCCCAAGGCTAAAGTTAACTCAAAAACTGCAAACTTACTGTTAACCTACTTGACTAAACCATGTACTTGCTGCCTGGTCAGTGGCCTCCCCTTAAGAAGTGCATCATTGTTTCCTTCTCCTGCTTTCTGTTGCAGAAGCCTGAACGGGATGAGTGGGGCAGTGGTGTCGAGGCTCTTGAATGTGCACTGCAGCTTGAAAAAAGCGTCAACCAGTCTCTTCTGGACTTGCACGCACTGTGCTCTGATCACAACGACCCACATGTGAGTAATATTAAACATGACAAACAAGGCAGGCGCTTTAAAAATGCTTTGGCCCTACATGTTGGGACAAGTCTTGTTTCTTTCCTTAGGTTAACACAATGCAAAATTCTGTTCCTAAAGATGTGAACATTTCATAGTTGAATGTCGGCTGTTTGATGGATAGCAGAAACGCGTACTGTTTCTTAGTAGTTTTAACCATGCTTTGTTTCAGATGTGTGACTTCATCGAGACCCATTACCTGGACGAACAGGTGAAGTCCATCAAGGAGCTGGCAGACTGGGTGACCAACCTGCGCCGCATGGGTGCCCCACAGAATGGCATGGCAGAGTACTTGTTTGACAAACATACACTTGGCAAGGAAAGCAGCTAAATATCTCCCGATTCATCTATATCTTGCTTTGTGTTTGAAAATGTGAAGCCATCTTTATGCCTACAGGCCAGTATGTTAGTAATTTGGTTACTCATCCTCCCACATTACACTAAAGTGAACTTGTGCTCTCAGTGATGAGCTGTGACAAAGCTTGCTGTTTCCTGCACCCCACCTCCCCTTTTGGGTATTACCATGTTTGCTTAACACCATGCGCTGTCGGTCAGACCAAATAAATCAAACCACCTGAAAGATTTGTCTTGTTTGTTGTCTTTAAAGGGAGAAAGTTAGCCAGAAAACCATAGTGCTAGATGTACAGTAGTATTTCCCTTTTCAAAGAAAGCTAATTTACATCTAACATTGTCTTAGAATAGTAAGTTTATTTACTATTGAAATTCTGTTGTAAGGGGTAACATTTTGCAAATGCACAAAATAAGCTTGTTGAGGTCAGCAATCTGTAAAAAAAAATTTCTGATTTGCCATTTTAAGTAACCTAGGGAATTTACAGCAATGATTGTTTAATGGTGTCATCATATACCTTGCATAATGCTCAAAGTAAAGGGAATGCTGGACCTAGATCCTGGTGAATATTTGTTGAACATTGTTACACATTTAGTGTCATTGAAATCAACCTTTTGTGGTCAAGACTGCATCAAATGAAAGCATAAAATTCATCACAGTCTAATCTGATTTATGGAAAAACCACTCATTAGTGAAGAGCATAAAGCACCAATGAAGTTACCAATCCTTGTTTTCTGGCAAATGCATACAGGCAGGGGCCTGAAACTCAAGGAGGCCCCCCCTCCAAATGGTCAGTCAAGACCCACAACCACCCACCCGCCTCCCGTTGAGCACCCATGCGTACAGGTATCGGACTGCACTGTTTTGTGGATGTCAGTCCCTTCATAGGTTCAATTTCTGACTGTGAGCAGAAACGTGCACATGTAGGTGGTTATTTTGTAGTGCTCATGGTCCTCCTTGCACAAAGAAGATAGTAGTCCTGCTGGGTGGTTGACTTCCTACGGTCCCTTCCGTGTGTACTGGCCTTTCTCTTGGAATCTCCTACATCACAGGTGCCAAAGCCTGAGGGCCAGATCCGGCCCGCCACATGATTTTATGTGGCCCGCGAAGGCAAATCATGAGTGTCAACTTCTATGATTCTTGATCAAATCTGTAACCAAGATTTCAAATTGTCATATTTTGTAAATAACTGAGATATTGCAAGCATTTTTGTGTTACCAAATATGAACAATAGTTGAAAAACCCATTACCCTTGATTTCTGATTCCAAAACTAGTTTATAAATTTCAGGTATAATAATATGTGATTCGGCTGTTACAGCCGAACAGGACACACACAAAAAAAAAAAAAGGGATTCAAGATTTTTATGGTTTCACAGTCATAACGGCCCTCTGAGGGAAACCGTAACTACAATGTGGCCTGTGCCAAAAATGAGTTTTGACACCCCTGTCCTACATGCTCTTGAAAATTTGCACCACAAATCTTGCCACAACACACTTGGTGTTCCATCCTGGCTGAGTTGCACTACCTGAGCAACTTCTTTTGGTTGCAGACACTGCCTGATGCTACCTCGTGTTTAGGGCACTGGTGACCAAAAATCAACCAGAAAGGACGATGACGGAAATCGTCGATGGCCACCACCTGCAGAACCATTCAGAGGCATTTGTTAAAAGGGATCGTCTTTCTGATTGCCTTTCATTTTTCTTTTCCATTTTATTCCTTACTCACTATAGAGTATAGGGATTGTATAGTGGACTACGATATACAGTTGATACAGAAAGTCTACACACCCCTGTTCAAATGCCAGACTTTTCAAAAAAATGTTCCACCATTAATGTGACCTATAACCCGTACAACTCAAATTTTAAAAACATTTTGAGAAGAAAAAAACAATTAACTGAGATCATGTGGTTGCAGAAGTTTGCTCACCCTCCTATACGTGGGATGGGGCTGTGTTCAGAATGAACCAATCACAAATTTATTTTAAATTGGAGTCAGCACACAGCGGCCACCATATAAAGTACCTCTAATTTAAAATATTCTAATCCAGCATGATGTTCCTGTCGTTTTTGTTGTCGCTTTCTGTCAGAAACCTGAAGGTTTTGTGCCAACACTGAATGTGTTAAGCTCCTCCCAGTATCGCACAAAGCATTATGGGATATGTTTACTGCGAGCGATTATTTGTTTTGTTTTTCTAGCAGTGGCTTTGAGGTGTGTGTGCCTCCCTCTAGTGGTGAGTAGTATACACAACACAGCCTAAGCGTTTTACATGCTACAAAACAGGAACTTCTTCAAAAATAGTCTTTACAATAATAATAATGCTCAGTTTCGATTAACAGTCAGGCTGGTAATCATTTATCAGTTTAAGTTTACTATTGTGTTGCCGTCACAGCACTGCATCATTCCTGAGGTTTTGTTGACATCATTGAGCTACACAAGTCTAAATAATACAAGACCCACAAGGTTTGGCCAGTTAATGTGTATTCCAATCATAAAATCATTTTATGCAGTAATGTATTTTTACACTTGTTCATAAGCCAATATTACATGCACACAAAATAAATACCAGAGACAGGCACACACACAATCCTGAATATCAAGCTACTTCCTATATAAGGCCGTCATCATTTATACGCAAAGGGACGTTAATTCAACACAACTTTATAGAAAGTGTCAAAACAAACCACAGTGAAATTTCATGGCCATTGCAAGGTCAACTCAGTTGAATCTCTCTGGAATTAAAGGATCGGCATATCAAGTGTTTGATCTGCTTCACGCTTCCTCGAGCTCCACTAGTACGCCATCACAGTCTTTGGGATGAAGAAACATCACTGGTTTCCCATGCGCTCCGATTCTCGGCTCTGCTGAAAGAGTTCTGATATTCTTTACTTTCAGGTCTTTGATCGCAGCGTTGATGTCATCAACCTGCAACAGAATATTCCACTAGTGTAAGTGACAATCTCTGGTTGATAAGGGGTTTTCCTAATATTTAATATCTGTAAAAAAGTATTTTATAATGCGCAAAAATAAACAGTGAGTGACGCACATCCTTGCAAGCCTCAAGAACACAAACAATCATATACCATTGCTTTGCACTCTGACATGAAAACAGCTATAACACCCGAAATAATTTTTGGGTGTTCAATAGCTAATATGCTGAAAAATTGCTACTTTATTAGGGTGTCACTAATTAAACTGGTAAACACGGTGGCCGCCGCGGGGTCAGTCTAAATCGCTTAATGGAAGCGTAAAAAAGCTCATCGCTTAATGTAAGAAAATTACGTCTATGGAGAGGAAAACAAAGTCCAAAATATAAAAATATAATATCGGGTCAATTATTCTGATTAGGTGTAAGTGGGCATAAATAGAGATGTCCACATAACTACTGGTGATGATTGACGATAGTTTTCTCATATTTAAGCGACGTTGAGCTATTGGCCGGGACCTCCTCATCAGGTGTCCGCCGTTATGAAAGGCACGTGTGCCCATCAAAGTCCGCCGTCAGCTGAGCCCTGTGACCACACAAAAAAACCTTTAATGTGGCAAAATCAAACGCCTGTTTAACGTCAACGTCCAAAACGATTTTATTCAACTTTTAAGCCTGATGAAATCGTACAAATATGGTGCCGTGATGGCAGTTGCCCGCCGTGACAGCCAGCAGTGCACATCTAAATCTGCCTGTGTCATACAATCCCATCATGCAACCTACAGAAACGCCGGTCAGCCATCAGAACCCTTTTCAGACATCTTCGACACATTTGTGATGCACTCAATACAAAATTGAGCTGATATAGATGCAGAAATGAATCTGCAAGCACTTACCTCATGTGGAATGAATGACATGGCTGTCTTCTTTCCTCAAGGAGGCATTTCAACGATCAATGTTGACAAAAAACAAGCCTATTAAAATGTTTCACCTTCACTATTTTCACTGATTGTCTTAAAAAAATAATAATAATAATAATGAAATAAAAAAAATAAAAAAAAACTTTCATGATAGGCAAACATTACACGGCAAAATATGTGGTAGCTCAATGAGAAGGAGGAAGTGGGCAGGCCATAATCTGGCTGAAAATGAAACATTTAATCAGAAAACAAGCCTAAAATTAATACGGAGTGTATATTTTGGAGGGTGGCGTGGGGTTTCTGCAGATATCATTTCTAAATCCACAACTATGGAATAAGTGCCAATGTTCACAGAATCAGACATGGCTTTAATTTGGCCTTTTCTAAACATTTGTACAACGGTTTAAATTTTCAGTACTTTTTGAACAACTTGCTGTTCTATACCAAGGAGGTCAATGGCAAAATTCACAACAGGTGTTTGAACCATGAATTGACCAATAACTTTCCTGGCTCAGTGAGAATAAAATGTTATACTGCATTTTAGGATCATCCTAAAATTTCACCCAAAAGCCGAATATCCCTGACTTGTTCTGAGTAGTGTATATTGTGAACATCATCATAGCACATCTAACTTGAGTAATAAATACAACAGTGTCCTGCTGTGATCACATGCTTTAAGTCTCAAAGAAAGTATGACAAAATACCCTCGTTCTTGTGCTCACCTCAATACAAATATGGTGCATTCCGCCAGCCTTGTTCTTCTGCAAGAATCCAGAAATGGGGCTCTTCTCCCCAAGAGGATGGAGAAGCTCCAGCTTTGTGTTGGCCAGCTCCACAAACACCGTGTAGACACCGTGCTCTGGTAGAGGTAATTTTTCACTCACTGTGGCCCCAAGGACATCTCGATACAGGGCTGTGGCCTTGTCCATGTCTGGGACAGCAATGGCAATATGGTTCAGCTTGCCTAGGTTCCACAGTGACCCAGGGATGCCCCGATGAAGGGATGCTGTTGTCGAATGGGCTCTCAGGAGTGTGAGACGACAACATCTTGAAAGACCGGAAACTTAAAGAACACCAGAATAGAAAGGCTGAGGTTAATACAATATTGGTTTGTCTATTGAAGTTAAAATATGGTCTGGGATATCAGTAAACATTTAGTCATGGGGGGGGAAATATATTATATATAATATACACACACACGACAATTGTTTCTTCATTTTTTTTCATTTTAATGACTGGTACCACTAAAGGTATATTACCTAAAGAAAACAATGAACATGACAAAAATGGAGCGGATTCCTTTGTCGTACTTGACATGGTAAAGCTTCACTGCAGGAACCTTGTTGACGTCCCTTTGCAACAGCTTCATTAGTTAGCAAGTTAGCAGCAAGCAAATTACGATTATTGATTGACTGATTATTGATTTGCTGAAAACGTTGAATAGCAAGGTGGAAACTAGTTAAATGTTTCTTTTTTGTGTGTCTGACAGTGAAAAACTTAATATTTATAATATTCCCAATATGCGTCATTGTTTAGCTCGCAAACTAGGTTATTCGATTTTGTTCAAACCAATTTGAGGCATACCATATAGCGCAGACATCCGTTCAATTGTGATATAAGAAAACATTGCTTATAGGTTTAATGTTAGCTGTAAATACCAACCTGCAACCTTGAGAAAAGTGGAGGCCATGTTTGAACGCCAATGCCGGAAAGAAAATAAACCGAAATGTTTCTCACAGAGCCTATTTATGTGCAACACAGAGATTCTGAGATTCTCCATGTGTCAGAAACGATGGATAAAACAGACGAAAGGATCACATTGGAAGAATGTTTAATCAAACTTACCGTCAACACTCAGCATCCAGATAATTTTCTGAGGCAAGTGTTATTTTTTTACGCGTTGTGCTTTCATTGGAAAACGTTTATCAACGTTGCATGGTTGTGGTCTAGCGACCTGGCTAACTCTGTTCGACTAAGCTAACTATCATGCAAATAGCTTTACAGTGACTCTTGTGCTGTATTGATTCAACAATACATTAATATTGTCGAATAAATAATACTGATACGTGTATTTATATTGTCACAAAATATAAATGTAATCATGCAATACCAATCAGATATCATGTAACGTAATAAATACCTTTCACGTATTGCTAAGCTAATAAGGTGTGTTCTTGAATCACTGAGATCACTAATAAGACGTGGTCTCTACTGGGTAACGTGATAATTTGCATGGAAGTATAAGGTTAATTATTTAAGAAATTCAAAACCTGTAACTGTAGAGTGAAAATCACCAGCTTTAGCCACAGCAAAAAAAAAAAAAAAGGCTTTTTGTGTTCTGGTGCAGTGCAAAAGTAATTGGTTATTTGTGTGAATTTGAATTTCAGTTAGTGTGACGATTAACAAAACAACATCCGACGCTAGTAACATGCTCTGTGTTTTTATTGTTGCAGCCTTCAAGATGCCGTGGCAACAGATTTTACATCTCTCACCAAAAACCTTTATGACCTCCACAAAGCTCAGGAGCCAACAGAATATAATGGCAGCCCGTTGGTTCAGCTGATTGTGGAAAACTTTGATGAAGAGCAAATCTGGCAGGAGCTGGAGCTGCAGAACTCTGCTGTACTAAAACACTTTGCAAATGCAGTTGATGAGGCTTTGTCTGATGAGACGTTAGCAGTACTAGAGGAGGAAGAAGAGATGGTTGAAGGTACTGGGGATGAGGAAGAAGGAGAGCCCGATGAAAAGAAAGAGGAAGATGCCGAAGAGAAGCCACGAGGTAGGTTTAAGAAAATGGCTGACCATGGAGCAGAAGATTACACAGAAGAGGACTCTGATTTCGATTTTGATGTGGATGCTCTGGAGAAGCGAGAGAAACAGAAGAGGAAGCCCACAGAGAAACTTTCCAAAATGAAGGGCCTTCCCTCGGAGGTTGATGATAAGTTCTTTAAGTTGTCAGAAATGGAGTCATTTCTTGATGACATGGACAAGCAAGACGGGAAGGAGGATGAGGATGAATCCGATGTCGATTACTTTCAGGACCTGCCCTCTGATGAGGATGCCAATTTTGACCTTGAAATGATTTCAAGGAAAAAGCCAAAGAAAAACACCGTAGGTGTTGTCGCATGTGTGCATTACGATTTGGGTCTCATGAAATATTATTTTCTGAAATGATCATTTATCTTAACAGGAGAAGAGCTCCAGAGATCTTAAGTACAACGACTACTTTAGTGCTGTGGAAGGGGCTGATGCAGACGAGCAGTTGGATAGTGAGGATGACTGCGTGGATGAGGAGGAAGATGGAGAGGAAGAAGTAGATAATGATGATGATTTTGGAGAGGACTTTGACAATGAGTAAGAGTGATGTGTTTTTTTTCCTTCTGGACATTTAAAATTTAAAGTGTCAAAACAGTCACAATATATTTGTTATGTTCCGTATACAAGGAGCAGAGATGTGAGCCAGGCAAAAGCCTCTCAAAAAAAGGTGACATTTAACCTTTCTGGAGATGAAGACAGTGAAGGGGAGGACCTTGAGGACATTTTTGGAGGAAAAACCCCAAGCTCAAAAAAATCTCAAACCAAGTCATCATATGAAAAAAATCAAGAAAAGGTAAAGTAGTTTTAAAAAAATATCTTAATTTTGCGCGGCAAAAAGTTAAAAACACTCTGCAAGTGTCCCAATTGTGGGACAAGATCAAGAATTAAGTGTTTGAATAAACAGAACAGAATATATTTATTTGGTAATTGGTATTACATAAGGGCGGCACGGTGGACGACTGGTTAGAGCGGCTGCCTCACAGTTCTGAGGAACGGGGGTTCAATCCCCGGCCCCGCCTGTGTGGAGTTTGCATGTTCTCCCCGTGCCTGCGTGGGTTTTCTCCGGGCACTCCGGTTACCACGCGCCTCCCAAAAACATGGATGGTAGGTTAATTGACAACTCTAAATTGCCCGTAGGTGTGAATGTGAGTGCAAATGGTTGTTTGTTTATATGTGCTCTGCGATTGGCTGGCAACCAGTTCAGGGTGTACCCCGCCTCCTGCCCGATAGCTGGGATAGGCTCCAGCACGCCCACAACCCTAGCGAGGAGAATGAATGCTTGTCAAAATTATTATACATATTACTATCCTTGTCTGATTGGGTGGGTTTAAATCAGGGGATGTCGTCAATCTTTGGAAACTGTGGGCCTCCGAATCCCTTTGAGACTCTTTTGTGATTAAGGGCTATCCAAATAAGCATGATTATACAATTTAGCAACATTTTTCAAATTTCTAAATCAGTAGATAGCAGCTTGGAATCTGTAAGTATTTGGTGGCCCCGGCCCAAATTGCTTTATCATCATCCAGCCATCATCAATTCCAGTGTTTACCAACCTCAGTTGAACCAAGGCACATACTGTATTTTTCATTATAAAAATGTAAAGGCACACCACCCAACACAAAGTATTTAAACAGAAATAAAGTGATCTTCTCTTAATTTACAATTTATTCATTGTGAAATCTGGGGCCATTTAGTTGAACACAACTATTAACCTGTTGCATGATGCGCAAATGGTGGACACAGGTTAATTGTACCTTCTGCCATCTGGTGCAATAGCATTTAATTGCTCTGCCTGTCACTATGTTCCAGCATATATAGATGAGCAACGATACATTATTTGTAGTAAATAAATAAAAATGTTTTGACCACTTAAGTGAAAGTGGGTAATTTCTCTGGGCACGATGGTTGGGAATCACTAATCTATTACACACGATCCATCACCTTACAGTGGTCAACAGACAGAGTCAGGCAATATCGCTAACCACTCATCACAGTGCTGCCTTTAGTTTGTATCAATTGATATAATTTTCCACTTGTTGTGTGCAGATGTCAGAGAAGATCATGGAATTGGAGAAAGCCTCCCTTGCTTCAAAGTCATGGCAGCTGTCTGGAGAGGTGACAGCGCAAACCCGCCCAGAAAACAGCATGCTTGAAGAAGATTTGGACTTTGAGCAGGCGTCTAGGAAGGGTAGGTAGCTCCCCAGGACATTGGTGTGTAGGTGGAACAGTGATAACTGCATCAACTATGTTAATAGGGATATGATATCAACATAACGCAGAGTAACCTGCTAATGAAAGCAACAAAAAAGGAGGAAAACGGCACTGTAAACATATGGGCATCTTAAAGGTCCCATATTTTAGCTATTTAGACCTCCATAGAGTGACTCTCTAGCATGGACTTCGTATTAAAGTCAGTCATTTAAAAAAAACACCTTGATTTTGTCATACGTGTCTCCAGAAAAGGCCCCCCTGACAGCTACTTCTGTTTGACCCAGTTTTGTATCTGCTTTGTCCATATTTGGCCTTTCCTCTGATTGGTTGCCTCCGTGTAGGAGACCCACTTGTGAGAGCACACGTGTTTGTTATGTTGATAGCGCTGGCTTGGGAGAGGAGAGGTAGGCTGAAATCTTCACTAGTGACGCAGATAAGCCAGAGAAATTCGAATGACGTGATTTCAGGCCTCTCAGCAGAAAAACGCCTGGAACTCAGGAATGCGTGGATGATTTTAATTCATATTTAATGTTTACTGAGTCAACATAGAGCCAATATATATATATATACGCTATCGATGTCTTGGCATAATGCTGGAGGATCTCCAATGCCTTGTTACAGACAAACCTTCAAAATATATTTGCAAAATCTGCACAGCAACTCTAGACTAAACTAATCATGAAATTTCTTGTGATTCCACTTACAAGAAGGTTTTCTGTTATGAAGCAGCACCAGAACAAAGTTCTCCTGTTGATTCGGGCTCCGTCTCCCCATTTTGACACTTCGGACGCAACCCTAAAGAGGGTTGTGATTGCGGCTACAAAGGCAGCTACAAATACTGTAATGGATTTTCTTCACAAACATCTGGAGAAATAAAAACGGACAGACAACTTGGTCATTATTGGCTTACCGGACCGTGAACCAACGGATGACCCAGCGTAAAAAGGACAGAAAAAAAATTTGATATTGCCAGAAGTTGGACATTCCGATGGATGCTATCCTGTCCACATTTCATGAAGGCAGAAGTGCTAAATCCGTCGTCAAGGTCTGCTTCAAGACAAAGTTTGTAACGGAACAGTATCTATTCCTGTTGAAGGGCTCCCATCTTTTGAGGGGTGATCTTGACTGCTCAAATGTACCATTTAAGCCTTTCTTCAGACCAAATCTTACAGCTAAGGAACACGAGTGGGCTAGAGTTCTATGTCAGAAGCTGAAGAAGCGGCGTGGTGAAGGTGAGACGGATTTGGTTAGTCGCAAGGGGAAGATCATTTCCTGTCGCTCAATGGCCCCTGTCACTGGAAACAGACCTTAGCCAGGCAACGCTTGATGATCCCATTCCTTCTATTCAATGGCCGGAGCGTCAGAACCAAGGAATTAATTGCTGAACTAACATTTCTGTGTTCACATAACTGATTAATTGTTTTGTATAACCAAAACATTTTTGTCTGTGGAAAAGAATGATAGTATTTTGGGGGTTATTCTAAAATCGCACAAGCCTATTAGGTCTGATCGGGATAGTTGGACACCGCAATTCTGCCTTCCTCCCTTTCCACCTTGCCGTTTACAGTACAAGTCCGCCAAAACAGGACTCAGAAATCACTCCGCCAGCCACTCCAATTAGAGGAGCTTTCTGCTGTCGCTGCTACGCACACAGCAAACACAGAAACTCATTGTTCGCTTTGTGAGTCTCGGTCTTTTGAAATCACAACATCGTCTACTTACGCAATCGTTTTGATTATGCCTCTGAAAAAGAGAGAGCGTGATAGAAATCAACATACAGTCGAACACTTTTTTTGGGGAACGCATAGTAAGAAAGTGAGATAAGTCATGATGAAGAGGAAACGGGAAGTAACACTGCATCGGAAAATAAGCTGCCACGGAAAATACGCACATTTCAGACGCAGTGGCTGCAACTGCACGTGGTTACGATACGAAGCTCGAGGAATTGGTGACAATTTTATGTACTGTTTACCGTACACGACGAACAATATGAAAACTGGAATGAACAGAAATGAGCATAATAGGAATTTCCAGCATACCACGCTCAAACGTCATGCTAAGTTGCCTGCACACCAACATGCTCTTCAAATACCAAAACTTTGAAGAAGTGTGATAGTTCAGTCCAGGGAAAAATAGATATGGCCATAACAGCTCTCTTGAAAATAATACACTGGATGGCGATAGAGGAAGTCCCACTGAACAAATTAAAAACCTGCCTTGGACTTGTGGGTGTTACTGGTCGGGATTTTTTTTTACAAAAGTTAGATAGCGTTTCATACGATTCCTACTTCTCAGCCCAAGAACTACAAGAAAGTCTCTGAATATTCCGAACAACAGGTTCAACAGAGAGTGCAAGAATCTCCTGTAGTGACTAGGGTTGGGCATCAAGAATCGATTGGAACCGGGACAAACATTCCGGTTCTCCCGGAATCGTTCAAATAAAAGAAAATTCGGTTACCAAATTCGATGCTTAGATTGCGCCAACCCCGAAGAAGAAGTGGCGAAAACCAACGAAGAAGAACGCGCACAAAGACGTACTTGTGCCCAACAGTAGCGGCGAATAAAAGTGTGTCTTAATTATGTTAAAATAAATGACCAGTCACCTCAGTGCAACACTTGGATTAAGATTATATTTTGCAAAGGAGGCTTTCAGGATGTGTAGAAGTCTGACGCGCTCCCTCCCGCTCCGAGCCTCAGCCTACACCGCGCGGAACTTCAGTCAAGTAAATTGTGTGAGTGAAACAAAATACGTCTATGCCAACATTGAGGCACTTAACAAGTTGAACAGTGGGTTGCACTCTTGGCCTAATTGTTTTTAGCGTTTATTTTAGTCATCAAACTAGACTTTACACCGATCTGATCGGTATCGGACGATAATTATCATTTTATGCTGATCGACTTTGTCGTCATTCGCCGATCAATGACGTCAATGATAGGCTCCGCAAAAGACATTTACTCCGCGTCTTAAGTATATTTGAATCCAAAAGCTAGTTTATTTTTGGCCATGTCTTGTGTCTTTTGACGTCATTTACGATCACTGGGGTTTGTCAAATCAAACGCGACTGGATACACTCATTACCATAGCTACGGCAACAATAATGGATCGTGCGTGTATTGTGTTGGTAAAAAAAGAACGAAATGGGGAGAAACGTGTGGTGGTGGTGGTGGTCACCGGTGCTCGGGAAAAGACATTCGTTCAAGGATTGCTTGAGGTATGTTCACGTGCTTTTAATGCGATACGGGTTGCAAGCAGGCAATAAAATGTTACGTAGCCTAGCAAGCTAGTGCTAGCACCAACGGTTGTACCGTATTTTCACGACCACAAGGCGCACCGTATTAAAAGGCGCAGTCTCAGTTACGGGGTCGATTTCTGTATTTAACACATACATAGGGCGCACCGTATTATTGGGCGCAGGCATGGTAAAACATACGCTAGCTTAAAACATACGGTAGCATGCATGCACGGTAAAACAATGTTTTTAAAAAGGTAGCAGGAGCTACTTTAAGTATTTAACAATGTACTCGCGTTATTTTTTTGGTCAATCCTCAGCCACAAATCCATCAAAGTCCTCATCTTCTGTATCCGAAATGAACAGCTGGGCAAGTTCTCAATCAAACACGGCAGGTTCGACTCAGTCTCGTTGCCGTGCGGCTCCTCAGAAATGATGCCGGCTTTTACGAAAGCTCGAACAACAGTGCAAGCAGACACGTTAGCCCAAGCATCCACAATCCATTCACATATGGTGGCGTAACTCGCCCGGCGCTGCCTCCTAGTCTTAGTAAAGCTATGTTCACCATCTGTCATCCATTGCTTCCACGCCGCTCGCAACTTCACTTTGAACGCCCTGTTTACACCGATGTCCAGCGGTTGGAGTTCCTTTCTTCAAGCCTCCCGGAATGATGGCAAGCTCCGAGTTATTGCACTCAGTCGAATGGTGACTGTAGAGACGCTTCTCCTGCCTATTCTTTGATCATTAATCCATTGCTTGAGTTGGTCTTCCAACTCGGGCCACCTCGCCTTGTTTCCGCGGAAACTCAGCTTAGTATTCTTGACCTGGCAAAGTTTGTTTTCCTGCTTCCTCCACTTGCGAACCATGGATTCGTTGATCTTGAATTCTCTCGCGGCTGCTCGATTCCCATGTTCCTCCGCGTAACTGATAACTTGCAGTTTAAACTGTGCTTCGTAAGCGTGTCTCTTCGTAGGTGCCATTTTCGGGGGTCCTTAGCCAAGCCGAAGTTGTTTTGCACAATGCACATCGCGGCGCTATATACCTACCGGGGGCGTGCCTTTAGCGTCCTCTGTCACGCGCACCCTTCCCCCTTTAACGTCCGCATGCTGTCCTCAGTAATGTCCGCCTTTCCTCTAGATAAGCAGCGTGTCGGCAGGAAATGCTCATCAAAGTCACACAACAAGATTTACAGATTTTGGAACTCGGTGCACACATAAGGCGCGCTGCATTATAAGGCCATTTTGGAGAAAATTTAAGACTTTTAAGTGCGCCGTGAAAATACGGTAGGTAAACATGCCGGCATTCTGTTGAATTCTGCGCTAAAGTTTCGGTATCCATCCATCCATTTTCTGAGCCGCTTCTCCTCACTAGGGTCGCGGGCGTGCTGGAGCCTATCCCAGCTGTCATCGGGCAGGAGGCGGGGTACACCCTGAACCGGTTGCCAGCCAATCGCAGGGCACATTGAAACAAACAACCATTCGCACTCACAGTCATGCCTACGGGCAATTTAGAGTCTCCAATTAATGCATGTTTTTGGGATGTGGGAGGAAACCGGAGTGCCCGGAGAAAACCCACGCAGGCACGGGGAGAACATGCAAACTCCACACAGGCGGGGCCGGGGATTGAACCCGGGTCCTCAGAACTGTGAGGCTGACGCTCTAACCAGTCGGCCACCGTGCCACCCAAGTTTCGGTATGTGTGAAATAATTTAATTACAGTAAGTTAGCACCCAGCGGCACAGTGGTCGACTGGTTAGAGCGCCAGCCTCACAGTTCTGAGGAGCGGGGTTCAATCTCCGGTCCCGCCTGTGTGGAGTTTGCATGTTCTCCCCGTGCCTGCGTGGGTTTTCTCCGGGCACTCCGGTTTCCTCCCACATCCCAAAAAACATGCATTAATTGGAGACTCTAAATTGCCCGTAGGTGTGAATGTGAATGTGAATTTCTATGTGCCCTGCGATTGGCTGGCGACCGGCGACCCCGCCTGCCGCCCGAAGATTGCTGGGATAGGCTCCAGCAGCCCGTGACCCTAGAGAGGATAAGCAGTAAAGAAGATGGATGGATGGATGAATACTTTCCACACCCACTGTATGTTAAGAATCAATAACATACACCGTCACAATGATCGACATGACGCTCGCTACTTTCATTTATCCGTTATAGCGTGTGTGATCTATTTTTAGACTTCATCTTCGACTTCCGCAGAGGGCGCCGTTGCGCCAATCCAATGCGATCACTCGTGTCATCAAATAACTCTATTCACCAAACAGTGTCTTCATTCAGGCATTTCAGTGACTAAAGCAAATAATCTTTCTGTAGGGCCCAGGCCCAATGCATGTGTTGTTGGATTCAGGACACTTCAAAATTTAAATGGTGGCAAATATTTTTTATTTGTATTTTATTTGATGGTCATGCTCTGATTAAAAAAATAAATAAAAATAAATAAAATAATAATAATAATAAAAATAATCAGAAGTTACAATTTACTCTTGCACTGAGTACTTTCTTACTCAAGTAAACATTTGAAAGACTACTTGTTACTTGAGTCATTATTATTCTAAAGTAACAGTACTCTTTAGCTACTCCACCCACCTCTCACACATCACTTGAACGTGGCACGATTAGAAGTATATTGTTATTATTATAAACAGTTGTAATATAAGATAACCTTTATTACTCCCACAATGGGGTAATTCATATTGTTTCAGCAGCAATTGTGGATATAGGAAATATAAATATGTAATATAAATAGCATGCAAGAGAAGATGTACAAGAAGTACATCACACAAAATGGAAACCAAAGCTATTGTCCATACATAAACTATGCAATCCAATCTATCAGCAATTTTGTTTGTTTGCAAAATAGAGTGCTGAATTTAAATTTTCATGTTTGTTATCTGATTAATGTGATTTAATAGACTTATTTTTTTATTATTATTATTTTTCCCTAGGGTTGAATACAGAATTGGCAAAGGCGAATTAATCCAAAGAGACAGATATTTTTGATGATGGCATGTCGAAATCTCATATACCGATACTTTGATTCAGGCTACAACTGTGTCTGCCATTACAAGGTTGCTGTAATAAAAAAATAAAATGACAAATATTGAAGCCATAATTTATTAATGATTGTGACTGTCTCACAGTAATGTTCTTGACAAAATTTTGATATGAAAATTCTGACAAATTTGGACAAATTGTTCCGGAAGTGAATTTTTATAAGTTTGCAGCTCTGCGAAAGTAGTACCTGTTCACAAAAAAAGGTCTACAAGTGAAAATTTTAAATGATCATCCTGTGAGTTTACTTTGTGCAGCAAGTTTTGGAATCTATTTTTGCTAATGCCCTTGAAACTTTGAGAATAATCAGTTATTAGCAAATAGTCAGCACAGATTCTGCAAATGTAGATCAGTTGTTTCTCAGCTTTTAGACACACTGAATGACTGGAGCAATGCTATTGATGGTGGTGCATGTGTTGATGCATTCCACTTGGATATTCGTAAAGCATTTGACAGTGTGTCTCTTGTTAAACTTCTGCATATGCTTTAATCATAAGGTATTGGTGGTAAACTCCTTGAATGTTTCAGGCATATTTGTTTGGGCGGAAACAGTTTGTGACAATTAGAAAATGGTAAATGGACTGCACTTATATAGCGGTTTATCTACACCATCACCGTGCCCAAAGCGCTTTACAAAGCCTCACATTCACCCATTCACACACCAATGAGCAGCTGCAGCCACGCAAGGCGCTGCCAGGCCCACTGGGAGCAAATTAGGGTTCAGTGTCTGCCCAAAGGACGCTTCGACATGCACACAGTTGGAGCCGGGATTCAAACTAGCGACCCTTCGGTCACTGGACAACCTGCTCTACCAACTGAGGCAAAATTCTGAACTTAAGGTCACATCTGTAGTACCTCAGGGGTCCGTACTTGGCCCTAAACTCTCACCTATATCAATGATTTAAGAGTCAGTACTACTGTTTATTTGTGTTAAGATCTTTGCAGATGATGGCAAAATTTGGTTATTTTAGTTGTTTCTGATGTCTGGGGTTTGATTTAGTCTGATTTTAAATAGTTTACCAGGGGTCTAGAAATAAGCAGTTGGAAATAGCAGCCAAATTTTTGTTTTGTTTTGCATTACTGTTATGCAACACCAAAGAGGGATTTTCTAGTAGGCGGCATTATAGTCACTTGTAGTGATATAGTTTGTGACTTTGGAATAGATTTTTCCGAAAATGTAAAATTTTCCCATCACAGTTCGACAGTTTGCAAAGTTTTTTTTTTTATTTATTTATTTTTTAAATTTTTTTTTTATAAAGGTTCTTATTTTTGCCATTTTTTGTAAAGTTATATAAAGTTTTTGTCAGATCTCGATTGGAATACACGAGTGAGGTATGGTCTCCTTTTGTAAAATGTGGTATAGAATTAATAGAGTGCGCAACATTTATTTAGAAGTAGATTGCTAGGCTTTTCTAGTTACTCGTATAATGAACGTTTAGTAAAACTTAGCCTTCTTTCCCTAACTCATCGTCGGAATGTATTTGATCTTATGGTGTACAAAATTATTAATGGCCTAGTGGATATGAACTTTCAGTTATTCTTTGAATGTGCATTGTTGGATTGAACGAGCGGTCACAATTTAAAACTCCAGATTCAACGTACTAATTTGGACAACAGTACATAATTAGGATTATTATTATTTTTTTTGGTAACATGTTAGTGCCATTATGGAATACTTTTAGTTGTGATATTGTTAACTCTCCCACACTAGCAATTTTACAAAGAGGATGTGGCTCAAATATCTTTTGATTAATTGTGGAATTGGGGGTAAGAGACCAGATAACGGCCCACCTCAGTCCCTGTTGGTCAATTCACTTTGCCTGGGTTAGTCCGTCTAAATGCGTTTTTATTTAAATGTACTGTGTGAATGTGTTGTTCGTTTGTTATTGTGTCATTGTATGCAATGTTTACTGTTGTTGACTGGCTAACAATAAACTCAAACCTCAGTGGTATGGTATGTAGTCTCTTCTGATAAAGTACCTCACACCCTGATGCAAAAAAAAAAAAAAAAAAAAAAGTGAAATAATTTTAATGCCTCTGATCATAAAATGTATCTGTTATCTGTCAGCTCCTGCTATCACAGAGGAAACCACACTACATCTTGAGGACATAATTAAACAAAGAATTAAAGACCAGGTTTGTGTGCACATCACAATAATTTTTTTTACCATTTTAAATTACTTGCCTGCTTATATATAACGCAGTACTTTTTGACTTCGGTCTCGCAAGGCATTTGATGACGTGGTACGCAAGGAGAAGCCCAAAGAGGAGGTGTTTGAGTACAAGAAGAGATTAACGTTAGACCACGAGAAGAGCAAGCAGAGTCTAGCAGAAATTTATGAGCAGGAATACGTCAAGCAGACACAGGTTCAATTTTTGTCTCGTTTTCACACTTTTGTAAATACATGTTTGTCATTTTTTATATTTTTGATGTCTTCATAATAATTTCAGCAAAAGACAGAAGAGAAGGAGAACCCAGCCCATGTAGAAATACAAAAACTGATGGACGCACTCTTCTTAAAGCTGGATGCCCTCTCCAACTTCCACTTTACACCTAAACCAGTAAGTTTTTTTTTTTTAAAGACCATATACAAAATTGAAGGCATTTTGTGATGCCTTACCAATTAGTTAAGGCATGGGTTTTAGAATGTGATGTCCGAAACCAGTTAGCGATGTAAAAATATTAAAATGGGAAGATTTTGAAAAGGATTCAAATATCCACAATTGTAGTTTCAATTTAGAACATAAAACAACAGAAATGGGCATATAGCTCTTAGGCCCGCTGCACACATAGTGCCGCAGCAAAACGTGACTCAAGTGGGCCATCATGAAAAAATTACAGTTTGTGATTCTTCGCTGCTCACCAAGGCCCGGCATTTCAAAACCTTTACCCTAATCTCAAAATTGAGTATTACAAACGAGGGTACGTGATCATACCTGACCATGGTAAAATTGGGATGTGGATTAGGTAATCCGACCCTACCTAGAATCCCGATCAAATGCTGTTCTTGGGTATTTCACAATTCCAAATTGGAGATTAGGATAGTTTTGATGCTAAAGTTCAGGATTACTTTGTCCTGCTGAAAGGGTGGTTTCAGCAAGGATTCAAGGTGGCTATTGAGAGGTGATGCGACACATTAATACATTGTATGGTCGGTCCACTAACAGTGACCGTCAGGCTAGAAGGAAGGATATTTAACTCAAAATCATCTCACAAAATATTATTGTTAAGGTAACCTTAAACATCCCCATCCTTGACAATAGGCTATGTAAGTCATTATTTTCTTTAATATTTGGATAAACCCAAGTCAGTCAGAGTGTAAACATTTTCACCAGAAATTTTAATTGAAGCGAATGTCAAGCTCCTCAAAATTTACCATGCAATATCCCGACTTGAAAGGGATGGAATCTTCTACCCAGAGGTTCTCCTTGGAATTCACTCCAATGACCAGGCAGCTTTCCTTTTCTTCCTTTTATTTGTGTGCAGTTTTAGAACATCTCAACAAGCCATTAATTAGCCTTTTTATTGGTAAGAATTTAATGAAGTGAAATGTGTACACAAATTATGACTTGTGAATATTCAAAAATACTACATTTGCATTGTTATGAAATGTTATGTTATATATTTTTACATTGGTTAATTTACCCTGTGATTACACAATAAATATTAATTTCATAATTTCTAAAAAGACAACGCAAACTAAAAACGTCACAGATGTGCTCAACATACAAGGACAATCTAATCACATATTTTACATATAATAATTTCACCACATTTCAATAAATCAGGAACGTTAACAAACAATTAGCACACATGGGAACTCAATGGTTAACAACCCACGCATAACTAGGCAACTATCTCGTTGCTACGGTAGCGCTCACACAAGTAACAATTTAACTGATAGTCTCTGATCACAGTTTCTTACCGGCTGCCTCTCTGGCATTAGTTTTGCATGGGTTTCAGTATTCAGACTTCTTTCTGCCCGTCACTGTCTTTACCTTTACATATGAAATGATAAAGTATTGTTGTAAATACAATATATACACTGTATACTGTATTTGAGTGATGATGCACTGGCTGCAGGATGGCTTGTTCTCACTTAAACTTAAAACTTTTTTTTTTTTTTGGGTGAAATCTCGTGCATTTTTGATTGGCTTTTATATCTGTGACGGGGCGAAGCCGTTAACCAGCAATTGGTATTTTGATTCACAGCAAAACCAGTGGCAGACCGTCGGCCACTCTTGAAAACTAGCTGCTGAATGCTGCGCGAGAGTTCAGTCGGTTTCAGTCACGTCGCTCAGTGTGTGGTGGTCCTTAAATTTTGCTGCTTGACCACTTGCTCATCGTTCCTTTGTGTTTCTAGTCTGCGCCTGAGGTGCAGGTGGTTTCTAACCTGCCGTCTATCACAATGGAAGAAGTGGCTCCAGTCACTGCCAGTGATGCTACACTGCTTGCTCCAGAGGAAATCAAGGTTTGAAATAGATTTTTTTGCGTAAACTATGGAACAAAATGTCTAAAATTTCTTCCCTCCATTCAAAGGAGAAAACCAAAGCCGGTGATATTGTGGGTGACGGGGAAAAGACATCAACAGACAAGAAGCGGGAGCGACGACATAAGAAGAAGGTGAAACATTTCAAAATCAAGGAGAAAGAAAAGAAACAGAAGCTCAGAGAAGCAAGTAAAGCTGGAGAGAACAAAAGGCCGTCAAAGGCTCAAGCCACAGAAGACCTGAGGAAACTCGCTAAAGGAGGCAAAACTACTATACTCAAGGTGAGTGCCCTTTGGACTACTTGTCAGTAATGCAATTAAAAAGTGCCACAAAGGGACATAATCTGATACAAAAAAATGACAATTCTCAGGGCATTGAATCGATTGCAACTGGACTGTTCTGTTTGTCTTAGAAGACGTTTGGCCTCTCATCTGAGCAGGCTTCATCAGTTCATGCAACAAGGCTTAGTTAAAATGCACTAGCCAGTCTTTGTGTGGAAGACTCAACTATTTATGCTCCAACTTAGCGGCATGCCCCACACCACGTATGGAATGGTTCTTTTGGAATGCGAAAAAGGGGAGAGCCATTAAGCTGCCTGGCCAACAGGCCATTGTCAGTCCACCAGAGTCGGGTGAAAACTCCCTCACTGATATTCCATTCAGTTTTAAAGTGGTTGTGGAGTTACCTAACGTTCAAGGAGGCCATGCTGTTTGTTGGAGGCAGAATTATTGTTTCTTTGGAATGGACGAAAGGACGGCATTGTAAGTAGGAGATAGGTGATGTCGTAAGCCCACTCCTTTGTCAAGTGATGGTTTTTCCACCTTTGTGTATATGGCCTCTCTCACCGCTCTTTTAAACCATCTATCTTCCATGTCCAGAATATACACATTTTTGTCTTCAAAAAAGTGCTGTTTCTCTTGAAGGCGCAGGTAGACAGGTGAGTCTTGAGCTGAAAAATCTGCCCCCCTGTGTCGTGCCGTCCGTCTGCTCAGTGGTTGCTTGGTTTCCCCAATGTACAATGAACAAAAATATAAACACTTTTGTTTTTGCTCTCATTTTTCATGAGCTGGAATCCAAGATCGAAAACTTTTTCTACATACAAAAAAAGGCCATTTCCTTCAAATATTATTCACAAATCTGTCTAAATCTGTGTTAGTGAGCATTATTGCACAGGTGTGCTATAGGCCGGCCACAAATGCCACTCTGAAATGTGCAGTTTTATCAGACAGCTCAATGCCACAGATGTCGCAAGTTCTGAGGGAGCGTGCAATTGGCATGCTGACTGCAAGAATGTCTACCAGAGCTGTTGCCCGTGAATTGAATGTTCATTTCTCTGCCATAAGCCGTCTCCAAAGGCGTTTCAGACAGTTTGGCAGTAATCCAACCGGCCTCACAACCGCAGACCACATGTAACCACACCAGCCCAGGACCTCCACGTCCAGGATGTTCACCTCCAAGATCGTCTGAGACCAGCCACCCGGACAGCTGCTGCAACAATCGGTTTGCATAACCAAAGAAATTCTGCACAAACTGTCAGAAACCGTCTCAGAGAAGCTCATCTGCATGCTTGTCGTCCTTATTGGGGTCTCGACCTGACTGCAGTTCGTCGTCGTAACTGACTTGAGTGGGCGAATGCTCACATTCGATGGCGTCTGGCACATTGGAGAGGTGTTCTCTTCACCAGATGCCAGACAGCGTGTGTGACGTCATGTGGGTGAGCGGTTTGCTGATGTCAACGTGGATCAAGTGGCCCATGGTGGCGGTGGGGTTATGGTTTGGGCAGGCGTATGTTATGGGCAACGAACGGAGTGCATTTTATTGATGGCATTTTGAATGCACAGAGATACCGTGGTGGGATCCTGATGCCCATTGTTGTGCCATTCATCCACAACGATCACCTCATGTTGCAGCATAATAATGCTCGGCTCGGCGTTGCAAGGATCTGTGCACAATTCCTGGAAGCTGAAAACATCCCAGTTCTTGCATGGCCAGCATACTCCCCGGACACGTCATCCATTGAGCATGTTTGGGATGCTCTGGATCGGTGTAGACGTCAGCGTGTTCCAGTTCCTGCCAATATCCAGGAACTTCGCACAGCCATTGAAGAGGAGTGGACCAACATTCCACAGGCCACAATCAACAACCTGATCAACTCTATGCTATGCGAAGGACATGTTGTTGCACTGTGCGAGGCAAATGGTGGTCACACCAGATACTGACTGGTTTTCTGACCCCCCCCCCCCACGAGATCCCCACAATAAAGCAAAACTGCACATTTCAGAGTGGCCTTTTATTGTGGCCAGCCTAAGGCACACCTGTGCAATAATCATGCTGTCTAATCAGCATCTTGATATGCCACACCTGTGAGGTGGGATGGATTATCTCGACAAAGGAGAAATGCTAACTAACACAGATTTAGACAGATTTGCGAACAATATTTGAGGGAAATGGCCTTTTGTGTATGTACAAAAAGTTTGAGATCTTTGAGTCCAGCTCATGGAAAATGGGAGCAAAAACAAAAGTGCCCGACGGGGCAGATACAAAGTGGAAAAGTGTTCTGTGGTCTGACGAGTCCACATTTAAAATTGTTTTTGAAAATTGTGGACGTTGTGTCCGGGCCAAAGAGGAAAAGAACCATCCGAACTGTTCTGGACGCAAAGTTCAAAAGCCAGCATCTGTGATGGTATGGGGCTGTGTTAGTGCCAATGCCATGGGTAACTTACACATCTGTGAAGGCACCATTAATGATGAAAGGTACATCCAGGTTTGGATGTACCTTTGGCATGGCTTCGTAGTAAAAGAGTGCGGGTACTAGACTGGCCTGCCTGCAGTCCAGACCTGTCTCCCATTGAAAATGTGTGGCGCATAATGAAGCGTAAAATATGACAACGGAGACCCCGGACTGTTGAACACCTGAAGCTGTACATCAAGCAAGAATGGGAAAGAATTCCACCTACAAAGCTTCAACAATTAGTGTCCTCAGTTCCCAAACGTTTATTGAATGTTGTTAAAAGAAAAGGTGATGGAACACTGTGGTAAACATGACCCTGTCCCAGCTTTTTTGGAATGTGTTGCAGCCATAAAATTCTAAGTTCATGAATATTTGCTAAAAACAATAAAGTCTATCAGTTTGAACATTAAATATCTTGTCTTTATAGTATATTCAATTAAATATAGGTTGAACAAGAGTTGCAAATCATTGTATTCTGTTTTTGTTTAACACAACGTCCCAACTTCATTGGAATTGGGGTTGTACGTTTCATAGGTAAAGTATGATGTCACCATTTATTCATTCATGAGTAACATTTTTTATTTATATATTTTTTAAAGAATGTTCTTGTCGTGCATACAATTAGAAGACTTCCTTGAATATTTGGTAAATGAAGAGTTATCTGAACTTGACTGACTCTTTTAATTCAGAAATGAGTAGCATGATGACAAAAGCGGTTGATTTTTACTCAGATGTTTTTACTCAGTATGTGCCTTTCGTCAATATGAATATCATCATTATCAGCCATTTTCTATCCACTGCAGGATGAAGGCCTCTTCTTCACATCTACTACGGCAGTTTGAAATTTGTTGCCAGTGTATTCCAGTGTGTTTAATAATTTCATCTATCCATCTACTTTTAGGTCTGCGCTGTGGCCGCTTTGTGCCCAGTGGTATGCAGTTGATAGTTTCTGTGGTCCACCTTTTGTCAGCTCTTCGGGCAAGGTGGCCAGCCCATTTCCATTTAAGGCTTTTTATTTTTTGAATGACGTTGGTAACTCGCGTCTGCTGTCTTATCCAAGTGCATCTTTTCTTGTCGCGAATGCTTATTTTCAACATTTGTATAACTTTGGCATTCGTACTCCAAGTTTCACTACCGTGAGGGAGGACTGGTAAATCACATTGATCGAAAAATTTTCTTTTCAAGAAAATGGAAAGATTGTTCTTGAATATAACACTAAGCCTTCCCTAAGCCTGCCAGGCAAGCTTTATGCGCCGTTCAACTTCAGTGCTTGAATTTCCATCCATTGTTTTAAGTTGGCCTAAATAGATGTAGTTGTCGACGGCGTCTAGGACATAGTTGTCCACTTTGACATCTTTTTGTGGATAGGAACAATTGAACATGACGTTCGTTATTTTTTTTTCCATTTTGAAACCTGAGCGACAGCTTTCGAAGTCTAATTCCTGACTACGATGATGTAGTTCAGCATCATAGGAGAATAAAATTATGTTGTCTGCAAAACGAAGATGGCTCAAATAAGCGCCATTAATTTTTAGTCCTTTTTCCCAATTGAGGTTTTTAAATATTTATTCAAGTTAAGCTGTAAATAGCTTTGGAGACGGTGTGTCGCCTTACTTGATGCCTTTTCCTAGACTTATTTGCACTCTTTCATCATCAAGTCATATTGAACCAGAAGGATCGTTGTATATTGAGTGTAGAATGTTGATATAGGTCGGCTCTATCCCTCGATTTACCAGCGCTTGCAGCATCGAAGTGGTCAGACACCTTTTCATCGTTGATGAAGGCTACACACAGAGGCATTTCGTACTCGTGTCATTCGATTATTTGTTGAAATGTCTGTATGTGGTCCAAAGTATTAAAACCGCTACAAAAACCCGTTTGTTCGATCGGGTGTGCTTCCTTGAGTTTGATTCCAATTTGTTTGTCCAATATCTTTGCAAAGACTTCATAAATTGTTGAGAGGAGGCTTCTTGGGCGATCATTTCGTCAGTCCATTTTATCAGAATCAGAATCATCTTTATTTGCCAAGTATCTCCAAAGAACACACAAGGAATTTGTCTCCAGTAGTTGGAGCTTCTCTTGTACGACAACAGACAGTCAAATGACAGAGAACACTTTTGAGACATAAAGACATTGACAAAAAACAGTCACTGAGCAATAAAGGGTTGCTAGTTATCTGGTAATGCAGGTACATGTTTTTATTTCATTTTATTTATTTATTTATTTTTACAATTGTGCAAAAAGATGCAGAGTCCTCTAGCACTTAGAGCAGTTCGAAAGACTAATAGAGCAATCGTCCGGTGCAATGACCATTGTGCAAAGGGCGCCGAAACTTCAAGCGAGTAGTGCGATAATCTGGGACAATGTTGATTGTGCAAATGTTGCAGATACTCCTCAATCAGTGTGCAAATAGAGCAGTTTGCTACTCTGGCATGAGTGGCCAGTGTATGCAAATAGTGCAGCATGGAGAGACAACTACAGTGAGTGCACGAGTAATGTATAATTGGCCCCACAGAAATGTGACGACAAACTCAAGTCAAAAAATTGCCAACTTGTTGTAATGGAATTGTAGGTTAGGTGTTTAAGAAGTTGATTGCAAGAGGGAAGAAGCTGTTGGAATGTCTGCTTGTTCTAGGTTGCATTGATCGGTAGCGCCTACCTGATTGAAGGAGCTGGAAGCTGGTGACCGGGATGTGGAGGGTCCGAGAGGATTTTGCACACACTTGTCTTAGTGCTGGCAGCGTGCAAGTCCTCAAGGGTGGGTAGGGGGGTACCGACAATCCTTTCAGCAGTTTTGATTGTCCGTTGCAGTCGGAGTTTGTCCTTTTATCGCCTGATTTATATAGCAAAAGGATTTCTGCTTCTCTCCATGTTGCCGGTACTTCTTGCAAGTCCAAGCATCATTTAAATAGTTTTACAAGGATCTTAAGTTTGTTGCTTCCTGCTTTAAGCATTTCAACAGAAATTGTATCCAGGCCACAAGCATTCCCGGCTTACCACCTCATCGTCAATGTGGCTGTTGGTCAGCACATAAATTTGTATCAATTGAAGCGAGTAACGCTTTCTAAGCTAAGAAAATTTATTTGTACAGCGCATTTCATACAAAAGGTAACGCAATGTGCTTTACATGATTACAAGTATATAAAAACAAAGAAAAACTTCATGTAAACATTTAAAACAAAGAGGAAAAAAAATCAAAGTACAATTTTAAAAAAGCGTACAGTGAAAGAAATATCATTTAAAAGTGGAAATGCTCTAAAAAGCAAATATAATAATAATAAATAAAAGGAAAATATATTTTTTTTTAACCTGGACTTAAAAACATTCACACTTGGGGCTGACGTCACTTCTGTTGGCAACTTATTCCATTTGTGTGCAGCAAAATAGCTAAATGCTGCCTCACCATGTTTGCTTTGGATTCTGTGCTCCAATATTTGACCTGAGTCTGTCGATCTCAGAGCCCTACTGGTTTTATATTCCATTCGCATTTCTTTTATGTATTAAGGGCCTAAACCTTTAAGTGATTTATAGACCAGTGGCAGAACTTTAAAATCTATTCTAAAGCTGACTGGGAGCCAGTGTAAAGACTTTAGAATTGGAGTAATATGCTCTGACCTCTTTGTTCTGGTCAGAACCAGAGCTGCAGACTTCTGAGTGAGCTGAAGCTGTTTAATGCTCCTTTGAGGGAGTCCAGTCAGAAGACCATCACAATAGTCAAGTCTACTTGAGATAAAAGCATGGATGAGCTTCTCCTGGTCTCCTTGGCACATGCAAGCCTTCACTCTGGATATGTTCTTTAGATGGTAGAAGGCAGTTTTAGGAATTGAGTTGATATGACTGTTGAAAGTCAGGTTGGAATCTATCAGTTCACCAAGGTTTCAGACTTGGGCTTTGCTTTTTAAAGAGAGTGACTCCAGGTATTTACTAACAGCAATCCTCTTTTCTTTATTGCCAAAAACAATTATCTCAGTTTTGTTGTGGTTTAATTGAAGAAAATTTTGGCTCATCTAGTTATAGATGCAAATCAGTCGCCTTTCAGTGAAATTCACCTTTTTTAACTAAAAATATTTACGTGAATCGTGTCGATCCAATGAGTTTTTCCTGGGGTGGGGGTCGCCGTCGCTGACTGAATATTTTAAAGCAATATACATTTGTATGTTTTTCTGCGGGTGGTAAATGGCCAATTTTAAAGCAATTTGACCTCAACATTTAGTATATTTATTTTATTTTATTTTTTTTAAATAATACATCAATTAAAAAAAATACTCAGTAGTTGCAGCCCTATATGAGAGAAACATGACTAAGAGCTGGATGAAGTGGGCTGGGGAGAGGGAAGTCTGGTCATCCCTGCTAAAGCTACTGCCCCCGTGACCCGACCTCGGATAAGCGGTAGAAAATGGATGGATGACTAATGTTTTGGCTTCTTTGTTTCAGGATGACGGAAAGGACAAAGCACTGCGATCTTCTCAATCCTTCTTCTCTCAGCTGCAGGATCAAGTGAAAAGTCAGATCAAAAGTGCCAAAGGGCAGCCTGCAAAAAAGAAGCACAAAGAAGTTTCTGCCAGCAAACTCAAGTTGTAGCGACTGATACAAAGTTGTGGCGGATTATTTTATTGTACAGTCCATTTTATTACCATAACTGATATCTTTGAATTGATGATCTGTTTGATTTTATTAAAACAAAACAATATTCAATTGCTTTATTTTTCATTGGCAAATAATATAGTCTCTACATCTTATATTTATGGAGGGATACAAAAACACAAAGCTTGATATCTGAACTCTGTACAATTGAGTCAGTTAATCTTTGTTAAATTTGAAATACAGTAAGTACATGTAGCACCGCCAAGAGGATTGCGACTTAACAAAGTATGGCATGTGACCTCATTTGTAAATTTCAGTGTCAGGTACAGAAACTAAATTTGGCAGTGTACTTGAAATGCTTGATGGGCTAGTTGAAACCCCCCAAAATGAAGAAAGACCAGTTATTATCGAAGGTCATCTTTTGTTCGCGGTTGAAGAAACGGGGGTAGTGTAAAGGAAACAACGGCATGCTTGTTACTCTGCCATCCTGCTTGAGACTACAATATGCCTACAAATAAAGCAATGGGGGCAAAAGTACTCAAGTCGAAGTACAGATATCCATCCATCCATTTTCTGTACCGCTTATCCTCACGAGGGTCGGGTATTAGTGTTTAAAAAAAAAAAAAAAAAAGAAAGACTGCTAAAAGTTTTGTACTTTTTAAGTACAAAAGTTAAAAAAAATTACTGTGTCCCTCTTTTATTAACTAACATCGACTACATAGTGCTCTTACTGAAAATAAAACAATCCCTGTTCAAATTGTGTTCGCTTTGTTAACATTATTATGAAGTGACCCCCCCCAAAAAATGCCCAACTGAAGAAAACATAGTTACTTATGTATGTGTTATACGGAGCATATATGCCACCGCCTGAGTTTGCGTTCCACGGCCTACACCGCAGAGCCCTCCCCCTAAATCGAAAACCCCCGTGACGTCACATAAGATCATCACGGAAGTGAACGAGGCGACGGAACAGATACACCATTAAGTTGTCGTGTACGTGACTGCTACAGACAGGTACGTTACTGACACCGAATTCTGCGTGGCTAAATGGTCTATGTGTATCTTTTGGACTTATTCCTGTTGTGTAAACCACTATAATGTGTCTCAAACAGTTTGTTGGGTCGTCTTTAGCACGGAGCGAGAGCTTGGCAGCTTGGCTAGCCAAATGTCAGCGAGGAAGACCGCTAACAAACCAATATTTGCTCGTAGCCAGCTTTGGTAGCACGCACAAGTGTTAATAAAAGTAGGGCGTACTTTCAAAATGTGAGCATTATGGTATCGGTTTGGAGACGCACGCCGTTTAGACACCGTGTCGGGCTAATGGTAACGCTGCTAACTGTTTTGTGTACTACCCGACTCGGCTTTTCCTCTCAGTGAGTGTGTGTTTTGCGGTTGTATCTGGAGTTGCCATCGTGCTGCGATGCCTTGGTCACGCTCACATGATTGCGTGGCTCACGTAAGCGGGGGGGGAGGTGGGTAAGGTGGACGGTCAGTTCCGGAGGAAGAGGAGGTCACTCGTCCTTTTAACCACAGATCAGAGATGCTGGGAGGAGGCTTCAAAGCAGAGAGGTTAAGAGTCAACCTCCGGCTTGTCATCAACCGACTCAAACTCCTCGAGAAAAAGAAAAGTGAGTTCTGATATCAACACAAATGTTGATTTTGGTCTTAAGCCTTATGTCACGTCATGCTTGTATTTCCTTCAACGATTTCAAATGAAGCCGAGCTTGCTCAAAAGGCTCGGAAGGAGATCTCAGATTACCTGTCCTCGGGAAAAGATGAGCGGGCGCGCATCCGTGTGGAGCATATCATCAGAGAGGACTACATGGTTGAAGCCATGGAGATCTTGGAGCTTTACTGTGATTTGCTCCTGACACGCTTCGGCCTAATTCAGTCTATGAAGTAAGTCACAACTTTGGCCTTACACATCAAAATCAGTCATGCTTTAACTCATTCACTGCCAGCCTTCCCAGTTAATTTGGATATTTGACTTCTAAAGCCGTCAATGGCAGTGACTGTTGGTGAACTTTTCTGGTAAACGGGTATCTATCGTTTCATGATTTCAGGGAGTTGGATCCAGGATTACAAGAGGCGGTCTCCACTCTTATCTGGGCAGCTCCTCGTCTCCAGTCAGAGGTGACGGAATTAAAACTTGTAAGTACACTTTTAAAAGAACATACAGTTGAAATCAGAAGTTTACATACACTAAGACATTTCTCCTCCTGATATCTTGGAAGATTTTATTTTTTACTTTCCCATGATGTTACACAAAGAAGCAGTGTGTATTTCAGGTGTGCCTTCAAATACATCCACAGATGCGTCACTAATTAACTTAATGTTGTCATTAAACCAATCAAAAACTTGTAAAGACATGGCATCATCGTCTGGATTTTCCTAAATTGTTTAAAGGCAGAGTAATTTCACTGCATGTAAACTTCTGACTTTGAAAGTAATGAAAAATAGGCTGAAAAAAGTCCTCATTATGCTGGGATTTAACAAAAATAATTTTGGTTGTCCTAATTTACCTAAAACAGGAAAAATTTAGTCATGATTTCATGTCATACAGTGAGGGGAAAAAAGAGCATTTCTTTTTATGTTTGTAAACATCTGGTTTCAACTGTGCTGTTTATCAATGTTCTCTAGTTTTATCTACTCATGACATATATACCTCCTAATTCTTACAGGTGTCAGACCAGCTGTGTGCAAAATATAGCAAGGAGTATGGCAAACTATGCAGGACAAACCAGATTGGAACGGTCAATGAAAGGGTTCGCATTTTTCATTATTCTGTGTGACTCTGTTCAACCAAGAAATATTCCAGCAGTTCATCTTCTAAAACGTGTGATATTTTTGCAGCTTATGCACAAACTGAGTGTGGAGGCTCCCCCCAAGATCTTGGTGGAGCGCTACTTGATTGAGATAGCCAAGAACTATAACGTGCCGTATGAACCTGATGCAATGGTCCGGGTAAGCAGAGAAAAATGTGCTAATCAGGATGCTGTCGTGTTGTGTAGTTACTGTCAAAACTTTTTTTTTTTTAAATTTATTTATTTATTTATTTTTATTTTTTTTACCCCTGGCAGCCTGAGGTGAGTCACGGAGAAGCAGACCTGATTGACGTAAACAATGACAAGAAGTCAGGAGGAGGTGGAGGAGGCGGAGGTTTCACTGCTCCTGTCATGCCCATGCCGATGCCGATGCCAATGCCGATGCATATGCCTACACCATTCAACTATCCAGCTCCCAAAGGAGTAAGCTGATTATTTTCAAAACTTTCTTTAGATGCAAGTCATATGCATGAGAGTTGTTAGTTTTGTGAAAAAAATAAATCATTAAATTGACTAAATCAATGGTCACATAAAATATCTACGCAGTCGAATATTCCTTTTTGCTATTTTTTTTGTGCTCCTTTAAACTGCTGCTGTTTGTGTTTGTCTAGCAGGCGAAGCACAACATTAATATTGTTATTTCTCAAGGGACAGTATCAGTACACTAGCAACAAATAATGATACTGTTGCTGGCCAATATCCAAGTATGGCCAGTTACGCACTAAACGACCATTTTGACTTTTTATAATTTAACACTCTCTGTATGCCATGGACTGTCGACATGGTGTATTTAAGCAACTAGTAAGAATATATTTTACTACGTCACACTTAACATTTGGTTGCTCTACTACTCGGAAAGAGTCCTGACACCTCAACAAATTGAGCTGATCAGCGTTAGTTTCATGAACCAAGTGCTGACAACCTTGGATAATGAATGTAATTAGGTTTTTGTCAAGGTGTAATTTCTTATTTTTTTCCAAACTTAGCCTGATTAATGCTCATAAAGTGAAAATCGGGTCGGTAAATGCGCCATTTATCTATGAATTATTTTGGTTTGACTGTAAAAGAATATAGGCAATGCAGTTTTGTTAAAAAAAATCTTTGCTAGCTATTGTCTATTTTTATACATTAAATGCACACATACAAGATGGTGAAGGTTGTACAAATATAGTTCCACGAATGATACTAAATTGTCAATATGTAATCATTACGAATCTAAAAGGTTAAAAAAAATATTGTAAATGTGTCATGATATTGTTATATTTTGGGAAAATCTGCCGGTTACAGGCCACTTTGTGATTCCTACCCCCACTTTGGTGTGCCATGGTTGGAGAGCAAGCATGTTTGATCAGTGCACTCGTGTTCATGTTGTTTCCCTCCAGGAACCGTTCAATCCAGCTATTGGATCTTACAACAGCTTCCCGCACAGCGTAGGCGGAGGGCAGCCCCCTCAGCTGCCCACTTCTCCCCCCACATACGAGTCTGTAAGTGAGCAAACTCCTCCCATCCATGACCCCTCCCTGTTCTCACAGATGGACAGACGGACAGGGCAGGGCATCACTCAGGGAAGAGTTGTTCACTTAGCTTCTGCTATTACCTCTGCATTTCTGCCCTTTTGCCTGAGTAGGCTAAATTTTTTTCTTTCTGTGCACTGTGCTCCAAAGTAGGCAGCACAAATGGCTTGTACATATTGTGAGCACTAACAACTCAGTGGTCCCACTAACAGACCTGGGATTAGATTGGACTGAGAAGAGTGCTGCAGTGCAGAGTCGAGATAAGAAATGATAACCTTTATTAGTCCCACAAATGGGAAATTGAAAGTGAGCCTCAAGTCTGATGCACACTAAAGGTGATGGTTTTCTCATTGAGCCCCACAAGCATTTTGCCTTTCTTTTCTTACTTTAAGCACTAACACAACATAACCTATACTGTACTCTAATATAAGTAGATGCTGTCAAAATCACCCTTTTTCTGTTTCAGATTGATGACCTAAAAAATTCTCTTCCTTCCCAGGCCACAGGTAAGCCCTACCAACTGTTATACACAGTTTAAGTATGGGCTTTGACACTACAGGTGCATCTCTTTTCATTTGAATTTAATGGAAAGCGCAACACCCAAAGTCCGTATCTCATAAAATTTGAATATTGCGAAAAAAATGGTCGAAATTTTAAACTTCTGGTGGCGCATTCTGTCTGATTACTAGAAATACCCGCAAAGGCTTCTTGAGCTAGTCACTGATGGTGTAGTGGTGCATTCACCTGACTTGGGTGCTTGCAGCGTGGTTTCAGTTCCCACTCCGTGACTGTGTGAATGTGAGCGCGAGTGGTTGCCCGATATGTGCCCTGTGACTGACTGCCGACCAGTTCAGGGTGTAGTCCACCTTTCGCCCGAAGTCAGCTGGGATACGTGACCCTGAACAGGATGAGCGGGATTGAGAATGGATGGATGGACTTCTTGAGCCTTTTACTTGTTCTCTAAGTCCTCTTCAGTAGCCTCCACAATTATGAGAAAGACTACTGACTTGATATTGCCCAGAAGACGGTCATTGACATTCTCCACAAGGAAGACAAGCCACAAAAGCTTCAACAAGCAGGCTGGAGTTAGAGTTCTGTATCCAAGCACATTAATGCAAGCTTGAGTGGAAGAAAAAAGTGTGGTAAGAAATTCACAAACAACACGGATAACCGCAGCTTTGAAAGATTTGTGAATAAAAAGCTAATTAAAAAATGTTGTGCGTAAAGTCTAATAATCAAAATCAACAAGTCAAATAATGAAATCTTGCACTCTTGTTTTATGGGTTTTACTTTTTGAGTTGAACTACCAAACTGAAATATGTTTGCCGCGATATTCAAATTTATTAAGATGTACCTGTATATGAAGTCGGCCCTCTGAGGTCGAACAAAGTACAACTTGAAAGGTATTAGCGTCCTTTTACACATTTCTATAGACATAATTTTACAGACCAAAATCAGCAATACCATGGCCATCTGTATTTTGTATTCACAGTGGGTACGGAAAGTATTCAGACCCCCTTAATTTTTTACTCATTATATTGCAGCCATTTGGAGTTGTTTTTTTTTTACCCCCTCATTAATGTACACACAGCACCCCATATTGACAGAAAAAAACCGAATTGTTGATTTTTTTTTTTCCAGATTAAAAAAAAAAAAATCACACACCCATAAGCATTCAGACCCTTTAGTAGAAGCACCCTTTTGAGGTAATACAGCCATGAGTCTTTTTGAGAATGATGCAACAAGTTTTTCACACCTGGAATTGGGGATCCTCTGCCATTCCTCCTGGCAGATCCTCCTCAATTGGGTTTAAGTCAGAGCTCTGGCTAGGCCATTGAAGAACAGTCACGGAGTTGTTCTGAAGCCACTCCTTTGTGATTTTAGGTGTGTGCTTAGAGTCATTGTCTTGTTGGAAGGTGAACCTTCGGCCCAGTCTGAGGTCCTGAACATTCTGGAGAAGGCTTTCGTCCAGGATATCCCTGTACTTGGCCGCATTCATCTTTCCTTCGATTGCAAACAGTTGTCCTGTCCATGCAGCTGAAAAACACCCCACAGCATGATGCTGCTGGAGCTCAGCCACAGTGATCTTTGGGTTCTTCTTTACCTCTCTCACCAATGCTCTTCTCCCCCGATTACTCAGTTTGGCCAGACGGCCAGCTTTAGGAAGGGTTCTGGTCGTCCCAAATGTCTTCCATTAAAGGATTATAGAGGCCACTGTGCTCTTAGGAACCTTAAGTGCAGCAGACATTTTTTTGTAACCTTTGCCAGATCTGTGCTTTGCCACAATTCTGTCTCTGAGCTCTTCAGGCAGTTCCTTTGACCTCATTATTCTCATTTGCTCTGACATGCACTGTGAGCTGTAAGGTCTTATATAGACAGGTGTGTGGCTTTCCTAATCAAGTCCAATCAGTATAATCAAACACAGCTGGACAATAATGAAGGTGTAGAACATCTCAAGGATGATCAGAAGAAATGGACAGCACCCGAGTTAAATGAGCGTCACAGCAAAGGGTCTGAATACTTATGGATGTGTGATATTTCAGTTTTTCTTTTCTAATAAATCTGCAAAAATTTCAACAATTCTGTTTTTTTTCTGTCAATATGGGGTGCCGTGTGTACATTAATGAGGGGAGAAAAATGGCTGCAACATAACAGAGTGAAAAATCTAAGGGGTCTGAATACTTTCCATACCCAATGTAGTCAAGCTGTGCCCCGCCTCGTCCAATGTCAGCGGGGATAGGCTCCAGCACACCCACGAGTCCCAACACAAACAGTATAAAAAATGAACGGATGAGTAATGTTAAACTTGCTGGACCAGTGAAAAAGTGTTGGGCAATGTTGCGACATTTGACTTTTCATGTGTCCCAGATTTAACACCCTAGTGACATGTTTTGTCAGTTTGTTCAAAAATAATATGGAAACATTTTATTCTGCTAATTCTGCTGCAGGCCCCTCATCACAAATATATGACAACAACTCTCTCCCAGAACTTCCTTCGGTTCCAGACACACTCCCGGCAACCTCCTTCGGCGGGAATACCACCACTTCGGAAGACATCGACTTTGACGACTTAACACGTCGCTTTGAGGAGCTGAAGAAGAAGACTTAAGTCTTTGAACAAAGACAGGCTGGCATTGTAGCCTGGGTACAGATGACTACAGAAAATAGAACATCCTCTAGGCTCTGAATTTATATACATATATAAAAGAAAACATTTATTCTTACCTCATATAGTTTGAATATGGGTATCAGTGAGGTTGGGATTGCTCACTCACACTTGAAATCTTGGGTTTTTTTTTTCCCCCTCCCCCTCAAACAGGAAGAGTGTCGGCTAGGGTTTTATAAATGTGATATTCTGAAGCTATATACATAGACATTCTGACTTAATCTTGCTTGGGTTCACTATTTTAACATTTCCATTTTATTGGTATGATATGTTAAAATTGAATATTGTTTTTCTGGAGTATGCCAACTGTTCATGGCATTGTTGGCACATACTGTAATGCTGTAATCTTTGCCACCGACTCGCTTAGTCTCATCTCAGACCAGTCGAACAAGTCAGACTGCCCAGCCCGGCCTGTGTAAAGGATTGTTAGTGTGATGAGGTTTCTTTTCCTGTAATTGTTTTCAAAAAGGTTGCAGGACACTTGGAAGCGTTCTCTCTAGTCTCTGCTTTGTTCTGTTACCCACATTGTGAGTGTGGCAGTTCACATCATACATTCATCATTTGAATGCATGTTTTATACAGTGATGGAGTGTGGTAGATGGCGGCAGTTTGGTTTTTGACAATTCTCTCTATATATCTCCAAATAAAGTACTCCAGGTTTACCAAATATCTCCTGTGTATCAAAGGACAGGGCCACGCAACTTGATTTTACATGTAAATCTTACACCTGTAGGTTGCGTCTTTTACACTGTGTGCGCACTGCTGCATTTGCCTTATTGTCCATGTCTTACACTGTATGTGCACTGCCGCATTTGCCTTATTGTCCATCTCTCACCAGAGGCCTTGCCAGTCTGTACAAGGATCACACATCATGCACTTGCTATCCATTAAGACTGGATATGTCATCTGCATTTCTTTTTGTAGAGGTGTCACGTTACCCATGAAGTATTTGGTTAAAGTTGACGTGTCGATCGCATCATGAGCGTTGTTGTGCGCATACCGTGTGTCCTCCAACCTAATCACACCCACATTTGCTAGCATGGCTAATGGACAACATTCTTAAATGAATGAGTCATTAGTTTCTGGAAAAGATATGTAAAAGCCAAGAAGGCCGTTGAGCTTAATGACCCTACATAACACTTATGATTTCTATGTTGGATGCTTGTGTGTTTTCCCATCGGTATAATAAAATTACAATTTAATGAAAACGAACTGCTAAGGACTTAAATATATTGTTATTTTGCCACTGCATACAACATCCAAAAGGTTCCTCAGTTGGAGGTGGGCTTACTAAGTACGTTCCAACTTTGGCCAGGAATATATGGAACGAATGTTGCAGAGGTGTCAAGTAACTGCGTTACTGAGGTAGATTTCTCAGGTATATTGAGTATTTTTCTTCACTTTAACTGCTTGCTTTCTAGCACAAATATCTGTACTTTCTACTCCTTACACTTTAAAATTTACCTTGCGATTTTTAAAACCCAAGGTTAGCGACAACACGGCGTAAAACACACGGGGTGGTAAAATGCCTGACTTGTTCCAGAGTTTAAAATTATTATTTTTTTAATATACCTTAATTCCAATAAAACACCGTTATATACCATCATCACGACCAATGATCTAGACTTTTTTACTACTAAATAAAAACATTAACAGTAATACCTTTCTAAATAAGGCAACACCAGTAAATTTAGATTTTATGAAAAAGTGTTAGGGAAAAAAAGACGGAGCAATTTCTGAATCATTATTTCACAGTGAAGAATTTTTGCTGGTTGATTTTGTTTTTTTTAGTAAAAGGTGATCCAAAGCTTATTGTTTTAGTAATTTATAGACCTCTAAGGTACAATGGAAACTTTATAGCGGAATTTTAAGAACTGCCGTGAGTGATCTGTACGGATTATTTTGTCATAATGGGAGACTTTAACATTCATGTTGACAATCGCATGGGGGGAAAAAATCCGAAGAACTCTCTGCTCTACTGGGCAGATTTGACCTCTCTCAACATATAAAGAGTCCAACCCACACTCAAGGCAGCAGCTCGTGTCACAAACTCACAGTTGATGAAAATTAACTTCATTCAACAACACTTCAGCCTGGTCAAAGACACCCGTGAGTTCGTCCTAGCCTGCTCCGTCTGTGCCCGAGGAAAAGCCTCACATTAACCCCCAGCTGGTCTGCTGCGCCCTTTACCCATTCCGAGCCGCCCTTGGTCCCACATTTCCCTGGACCGGCCTACCCCCCTCTGAAGGTAACACTGTCATCCTCATCATCATAGATCGTTTCTCCAAGTGTGTCCATTATGTACCCCTTCCCAAGTTGGAAACTGCCAACCTCTTAGTCCTCCAAGTATTCAGACTTCATGGCATTCCAATAGACATCGTCTCAGACCGAGGTCCTCAGTTCTCCTCCCAGGTCTGGAAGGAGTTTTGCAAGGCGGTGGGCGCAGCAGCCAGTCTGTCTTCCAGCTACCACCCCCAATCGAACAGCCGGATGGAGCGGACGAACCAGAGCCTGCTCTTTGCGTGTTGCCGCTCGCAATCCTGCCTCCTGGAGCACCTTCCTTCCATGGGTGGAATATGCCCATAACTCCCTCACCAGCTCCTCCACAGGTATGTCTCCATTTATGGCCCGTTACGGTTTCCAACCTCCATTATTTAAGGAACAGGATCATACGGTGGCTGTTCCCGCGGTGAGGGAACACCTAACCGTATGGAAGGACGTCAGGGCTGCTCATACTCGTTCTGCTGAGAGGAACAAGCGGCTGGCAGATGTCCATCGCTCTCCCACGCCAGAATACAAGGTGGGTCAGATGGTTTGGTTCCCCTCCCGTGACCTCCCTCTTCACACTGAATCCCGTAAGCTCACTGCACGTTTCATTGGTCCCTTCGCTATCACCAAAATCATCAACGCCACCTCTGACAGTTAAAACTTCCCCTATCTCTTAAGATCCACCCGACCTTTCATGTTTCCCTGCTTCAGCCTGTCCCCACCAGTGCCCTTAGCCCTCCGTCTGTACCCCCTCCACTCCTCCGTGTCATCGACGATCACCCTGCCTTTACGGTGTCGCCCATCCGGGGCAGGGGCTTCCAGTTTTTGGTTGCTTGGGAGGGGTATGGCTCAGAATAACATTCCTGGATCTCGTGCAAGCTTATTTTGGATGACTCTCTTATTAGAGACTTTTATGAGACGCAACCTGACAAGCCTGGGACGACGCCGGGAGGCATCCGTTGAGGGCGGTTGTCTCCTGCAGTCCCGGGTGCTCCTTCTGTGCCCCCCGCCTCGTTGTCCGCTCCAGCCACGCCGCCAAGCTATCCAACCTGCTCACGTCCCCGCTTGCTGCTCACTCCTTGTCCCGACGGTCCACTATCTCGCCTTGGATATCCTAACATTGAGCCAACCTTCAATAAACCATTCTAATCAAACTCCCTCCGCTTCATTCTGCTTATGGGCCCAATCTTAAAATGATAAGATTAGTATCATGGCATCTTGTATTTTATCACATTCCTTAGACCATAAAAAGATGGATTAATAGTTAAGGAAGAAGCAGGTCGCTAAAGAGAGAAGGTGTTGGTGAGAATAAAAGCGAAGAGTATGGATATTTGAAAGGAGGCTTGCTGGTTCCATTTACTTGAACACACCCAGTGTGTACGTGCGTTTACATTTTACATTATAAATATAAGAAAACTATTGATATAAAACACAATATGTGATGATTTAAATACTATACTAGTTATATGGCTTGATGCGGCGTGGCTCGCGAAACCTCGTGAGGTGAATTTCCGGGTCAGAGAAAGCGTTCACGTCGAGTGGAAGCAAAGAATACTCCGAGACATAGGCGGTTGGGCTAAATCAGGTTCATCGAACACGCCTTTGTGTCTTAACAGCTGTTTTCATGGTCAGATTCGCTATGAGCCCCCCCCGAAAATCTCAGTCACAAGCTTATCAATTCTCGCATCTGTGGGCGTACTCTTGAGTGCCGCCCTCAAGCCTGATTTGTTCACTGAGGTTTGAATTAAAAGACTACTTCCTCTTACCTATAGTTTGTGACACTTTCGTCCACCAGGTAGCTCTTGTCATTGAATCAACTGTACGCCCTGCAAATTCCATTTGGTGCCTCAACGTTGCCTTTCCAGTATTACATGCCAATTGTTCTCTTTGATAGTACAACGGCGGTCCTTGTTACCCAGAGGCTATATTGCCCTGTAAACCACAGGAGAGATCTGCTCGATGGAGCATTTGGCCCTCTTTGAAATCGATAGTTGAAAGACAAATAGTTGAAGCAGTCACTCTTTTTGCAGGCATTCTACTATACTGTGAAAATGTCTCTCTTCAGGCGCTTTTTAAAAATACACTACATAACCCCCTTTAATGAGCTCTTTATGAGTTAATTACAAAACATTGAGGCGTTAAGTGACAATGGGCAATAAACCTTCGATATCCCAAAGAAAATCTGTAACAACAGCATGTTGTCGCCACAGATTAGCCTAAACTGCCCATTCGCCAACACTGCCAGCATCCACTTTGCACGGATGTTGTTGACGATATTTGTCCAGGAAGTCGATACCCATTGGGCCAAATTCCATCTGGTGTTATTTTTTTGTTTTTTGTATTTTGCTAAAGTGAGCATGGGTGGGATGATGTATCACTTTATCAAAAGGGGGGTGGGGGGTAATATCCGGAGTCGTTTGTTTTTGTTTTCGTCTCTTCTTTTTGTTTTGTTGGTTTTGGCTTGGTCCGGAGTTGTTTGTTTTTATTTTCTTTTTGTTTTGTTGGTTTTGTTTTTAGTTTTGTCTTGTTTTGTGCTCTGGAGTACAAAGGCAGTAGAATGTTTTATTTTTGTGTTGAGCAGCACAAGTCTCATCACACTTTGCATTATTATGTTTGACACATAATTGATTCAGCAGGCTGCAAACAGCACCAATATTGGCATTATCATCATGATACATATGATGATTATTCTACAAACATTTAATGTCGATTATTTTGAACTCATATGGAACATTCACCTATTTGGGTTGACATGTCAAGCGATATAGACTAAATTGTGCACATTTGTCATTAGGTCAACATGGTATGATATAGTGGCTTTCCACATGCGGTATACATATGACAAATTAAACAAATTATAAGACTTGTAGACTATAGGTTGAAAAAGGAACAAAGGGGCCTGACTGAAATTCTTAGCTGATACAGTCAGCAAAGATACATTTTAACAGTCGTCTGAAAAACTACATTTCTAAATTTCAAACCCCCAACCTTCAGACGAAAAATCTAATAATGATACAGATACGTTTTGGGCATGACAAATTATTGTAGGTCGTGGATCAGTAATTATAGATAATTGACTGTGTCATTGGCATCCCTTGGACAAAAAATGCTGAGGCAGATCACAAGGTTTGGAGAACAGTTACCAAGGTAACAGTTACCAAGGTATTATATTCACTATTTCCTCAAATTGGAGTGGGCAAATTGATGTTACGATATGAAACTCTAAGTTATCGCTCTTCTAGCTCGATTAGCCGGTCGATCTACATTGCTACCCTCACCTGTTGTCACGAGCTGTGGGTCGTGACCGAAAGAACAAGATCCCGGATACAAGCGGCCGAAACGAGTTTCCTCCGTAGGGTGTCCGGGCTCTCCCTTAGAGATAGGGTCATCCAGGAGGATCTCTGAGTAGAGCCGCTGCTCCTCCACATGGAGAGGAGCCAGATGAGGTGGCTGGGGCATCTGATTCGGATGCCTCCCGGACGCCTCCCTGGTGAGGTGTTCCGGGCACGTCCCACCGGGAGGAGACCTCGGGGACGACCCAGGACACGCTGGAGAGACTACATCCTTCGGCTGGCCTCGGAACGCCTCGGGATCCCCCCGGAAGAGCTGGATGAAGTGGCTGGGGAGAGGGAAGTCTGGTCATCCCTGCTAAAGCTACTGCCCCCGCGACCCGACCTCGGATAAGCGGTAGAAAATGGATGGATAGTTTTGTTAACACTACCCTGACCATTATTGAGGCTTCACGTGTGTAAATTGATGCAATTCGTGAAATAGCCCTCCAAAACCGCATGACACTTGATCTACTATTGGCTTCTCAGGATGGTGTTTGTACTATCTTGAACCAAACCTGTTGCACATACATTCCTGACAACGCTGGTGATACAGATGTCATAGCCAGTATTCACAATTTCACAATTCAGTCTCTAATGAACGTTTTACTGACCATTTCCCTCAATTTGACTGCTTGGATGACAATGACGACTTAAATGATGACCGTGATTCATATTCCTCATAACACGAATAGAGAGATCCAAGAGCAGTCGGAGGCAGATGTGAAAGGATGAATAGTTTATTGATGAAAGGTAATGGCGGTGGTCCTAGGTGGGTTGGCAGGCGGCGGTGTGGACAGTTGGCAGGCAGTGGTGAGGACAGGCGACTGGCTTGGCGGAAGGAATTACGTGGATCAGGCACACGGGGTGAAAACACACTGGAACAAGGAGACAGGGGTCAAAAAGGGAACGAGGAATTGGGTGACTTACGGGAGGTAAACGGGCTGTGGTACCACTGAAAGTAACTGCAATACTTCAGCGAGGATTTCCTGGAACAGGCAGGTTTATATACCGGTGGTGATAAGGCTGATTGGAGACAGGTGCTGAAAACAGAGAGGGCAGGGGAGAGAGAGAGAGAACGCAAAGCCCCCTCCCGGCTACAATAATGGAACTGCAGGCAGTATATGACAGTACCCCCCTCTCAACGGACGCCTCCAGGCGTCCTGCCAGGCTTCCCCGGGTGAGCCGCGTAGAAGTCGTCTAAAAGGGGATGATCGAGTATTAGTTTCCAGGAAATCCACGACCGCTCCTCCGGCCCATACCCGTTCCAGTCGACTAGGTACTGGAACCCCCTCCCCCTAGGCCTCACGTTGAGGATGCTCGACACCATGAACGCCGGATGGTCGTCAATAATCCGGGGGGGTTGATGGGGTTCGGCCGGAGGGCTCAGGGTGAAGGTGGAGACAGGCTTAAGCAACGAGACGTGGAAGGTTGGGTGAATTTTCAAGGACAGTGGAAGCTTCAACCGGACGGAAGTGGGATTGATGATTTTGGTAATCGGGAAAGGACCAATGAAACGGGGATTGAGTTTACGGGATTCAGTCTGAAGTGGGAGGTCGTAAGAAAGCCATACAGATTGGCCCACCTTGTCAATGCCGCACGGACGTCATTCCATAGAGCCTGGATCCGCTGGAGATGATCCTTGACTGTGGGGACTGCCACTGACCGCTCCTGCTCCTTGAACAATGGTGGTTGGTAATCATAGCAAGCCATGAATGGGGACATACTGGTAGCGGAACTGGTGAGGGAGTTGTGGGCGTACTCAATCCACGGGAGGAATAAGCTCCAGGAGGAAGGGTTGCGTGCGGCAACACAACGGAGGGCGTCCCCGGGGTCTCCTCCCGGTGGGACGTGGCTGGAACACCTCACAAGGGAGGCGTCAGGGAGACATCCGAATCAGATGCCCCAGCCACCTCATCTGGCTCCTCTCGATGTGGAGGAGGAGCGACTCTACTGAGATCCTCCCGGATGGCCGAGCTTCTCACCCTATCTCGAAGGGAGAGCCCGGACACTCTGCGGAGGAAACTCATGTCGGCCGCTTGTATCCGGGATCTTGTTCTTTCGGTCACGAGATGTGGTCACATCTCGTGACCATAGATGAGGGTAGGAACGTAGATCGACCGGTAAATTGAGAGCGTCGCCTTTCAGTTTAGCTCCTTATTTACCACAACGGACCGATACAAAGTCCGCATCACTGCAGACGCTGCACCGATCTCCCGTTCCATTCTTCCCTCACTCGTGAACAAGACCCCAAGATACTTGAACTCTTCCACTTGGGGAAGGATCTCATCCCAGACCCGGAGAGGGCACGCCACCCTTTTCCGACTGAGGACCATGGTCTCAGATTTGGACGTGCTGATTCTCAACCAGCCGCTTCACACTCGGCTGCGAACTGCTCCAGTGAGAGTTGAAGGTCACGGCTTGATGAAGCCAACAGAACCACACCATCTGCAAAAAGCAGAGATGCAATACTGAGGCCAAAAATACCAAACCGGACCCCCTCTACGGCTCGGCTGCGCCTTGAAATTCTGTCCATAAAAGTTATGAACAGAATCGGTGACAAAGGGCAGCCTTGGCGGAATCCAACCCTCACCAGGAACGAGTCAGACTTACTGCCGGATATCCAGACCAAACTCTGACTCCGGTCGTATCAGGGGGTTCGGTACCCCATACTCCCGAAGCACCCTCCACAGGACTCCCTGAAGGACACGGTCGAATGCCTTCTCCAAGTCCACAAAACACATGTAGACTGGTTGGGCGAACTCCCATGCACCCTCGAGGACCCTGCCGAGGGTGGAGCTAGATCACTCACCGCGCCCAAACACTCACATTGACATTTCCTGATTCTCACTCGGAACGCATTAGTTTTCATGTTTTTGACGCCATGAATCATGACCTTATTTTAGGAAACCCATGGTTGAAATTACATAACCCCCACATTGACTGGTCCTCTGGGCACGAAATCGAACCCAGCACTCGCGGAACATGGGCGAATCCAACACCAATACACGCCAGAAGGCCCGCCAGGTAATCCGCCCACCCCTCAGAGGTTGGGAAGGAGTAAAGAAAGTCCCGGCCCCACAGACACTGGGACCACAAGCGCAGGGTCAAGAAGAGAAGATCCCCAATCCATGCATTTGTCCGTTCGTCATGCAAATCAGTCTAAAGTGTAAGAAAAAGAAAATAAATAAATAAGAAAAAAATCATAAATGAAAATAAAGCAACAACAACAACAAAGAATACAGAAGGCAATAGTTTACTTTTCCATTTACAATATAGTATTGTTATTGTCAGATGGCATTCTACCCAGGCAGAGGAATCAAAGATCTAGATTCAGCATGTTGAAGAAAGGTGACCAGCTATCCATATATTTAACCAGTGAATAATATTAATAGTTTGTTTATTTTTCCAGTTTAATGCAATTGTTTTCTCAGCGGCAGCTAATGCAAAAAGTATCGATTGTGAATATTTATTTTGGATTTCGATTATGCTTAAGTCACTAAGTATGCACAATCTTGGGCAATTGGGCACCTGCAGTTCAAAATACACAAGAGTTTCTGCGTTACCAAAGTCCAAAAGCATTGAATTGGTGAGCATTCCCATATGGCATGAAAATAGGTGTCTGGGGTATTTTTTAGTGCATTGCGTGCAAATATTAGATGAAGAGAACCCCATTTTATGCATAGTGTGTTGAGTAAAGTGTGTTATATGGAGCACTTTAAGAAAATGATCAAGAGGTTTTACAGAGAAACGTCTTACCCAGTGTAAGAAAGCTTGGTTTGAGGTGAAGATCCTGGGTCCTCCAGCAAGACAAAGACCCAACGTACACATCCAAAAGTGTGCAGGAATGGTTGAAAACGAAAAAGAGACCGTTTTAAAAAGGCCAGCGATGAGTCATGATCTCAATCCAATTTTCAATCTTTGAAATCTGCCATTGGGGAAAATAACCCTGCAAATTTTCCAGAGCTTGAACAAATTGCAAAGGAAGGGTGGGAGAAAATACCACCTGAGAAGTGAAAAAAGGTGAGCGATGGATACGTTTGGAGGCTGTCATCGCTGCCAAACCGTGTGCAACCAAATATTAAGAAGGGCTGCCAATATTGCTGCGTATGCTGTTTTTTGTTTTTTTTTCCCTGTAAAATTAGACTATGTAAATTGAATAAAAACAATTTTATTTGGTAAATTACTTTGGACATCCAATTAAAAGATCCTGATGTTATAAGTTTGGTACATTTCCAATTATTTCTGAAGATGTCATACAGGTTATGCAAAAAATGCAGGGGTCCCAATAATGATGAACACGTATATATGCACCACAAAAAGAGTGAGACATTTAATTTTTTAACTCTAATTTTTGTGACCATAGTTTACAGATAACCCCAATTCACGATCTCAAGAAATGTTTGTATTAAATACTTGATATATATTTTTTTTAAATCAACACTTAGACAACAATTTAGATTAGGTCGGAATATTGGCCTTCTTAAAAAGATTCCATTATTATTTTATAAATATTACATTTAATAGATGTTTAATATTTGACATAATAAATGTGACAGCGCAAGCGCCGTCAGTCTTTATGTCTTCCGACACGTGTTTTTTTTTTTTTTTTGCGATTGTTTTACGCGTTGTCGGTTAGAACGCACGATGATGACGCCATTCGCCGAAAAAGCCTTTCTGACGTGTGTCTCTTTTATGGCATCTTTTCGTTAGTGCTTGTATACGCTTCCGAAGTTCAACAGACGAGTGCGCGTGGAACTTCTTTGTTTAAAGTCAGCGTGTGTTCATAAGAGGGTTTCCGGCTCTTGTACAAAGTAAGTCAAATCATATCACGTATTTAGAGTCACGGTGTGATTGCTCAGGAGTTGCTTATCGGTAAAATGAATTATTAGTCCAATGTAGAAATGATGCTGGACAATATTTGGCATCGTTGGCTTTTTTTCAAACGGTGTTGTTAAATGAAACGGTTTTGTAAAAAAAAAAGAAGTAAATAAATAAAATCAATAATCCAAATAAAACAATCCCATCGCTAATCGAATATTCAACATGCTGTGTCCAATATGACTCATGTGGTAGCTAAACGGCAACCAAAATATTAGTAAAGTAGATCCAGTAGATTTTCTAAAACAAATGCTCATAATTTTGTTTGGTGGTGTGTTTAAAAACGATATGCACAGTCAAAACGAGACACATGGATGGATGGATCATCAATTGGAAGTTTTTTTTTAAAAGTTTTTGATATTGAATAGACGTAATTTTTTCAAAGACGATATCACGATAAACGATAGTTTTTTTAATGCCTCTGACATCATGAAAAATATGATTTTTTTAAATCTTTATTTTATTATTTGGATTTAAAATCAGTATTGTTGTTATTATTCTAACTGGCTTTCTTGTTTATCTAGTAAATAGTTTTTCTTTACCCCGTTATGTGGATCTTCCTGGGTCTGACAATAAGAATAAAGAGCTCCAAGACTAGCCTAGTTTGCATGGAGCCTCCTATTCCAATTATAATCAGTTTAGAAGCCCAAACCGAATGCAAATGCTCCATATAAACTCCTCAGGCGGAATTTCAATCGGTTTCACAGGGGTGGAATACTTTTGTTTTGCCAAACCGATCAGAAGTACATTTTCGCCATGTATACCACAATCTCGATGTAAATGCACGGTGACGCCATTGTTTACGCAGGGGGTAAATATGGCGGCTCCCGACGGAGCTCGTATGCAACGGAAGTCTTGTTTTTAAACTACGTATAAATTGTTCGGATCAATTTACCAATCATTTTATTTATCAAATGGTCAATTGAAAAAAGTCATTATCGTGACAGGGCTAATATTAACAATAAAAACGAAGCACACGCTAACAGACGAATTGGAAAACCCGTTTTTGTCCATTTCCATCCATCTGTTTTCTCGACCACTCATCCCCAAGTTAAATTAATACATAATGTAACCTCTTTGATGATTGCCCAACTGTTGATTACATCCAAGATTTGTTTTTAGAAGAATTCCAACAGTGAGATTTCGGGCACTTTATGAATAAATGAATTTAATCATGTGATTCTCACTGTCAACTGCCGTTTACTCTTTCAGAGACCTCTCACCTTCAGGAAATATGGTGAGTGTGCATGGAATTCCCCCCCCCCCCCCTTGAGCTTTGTTCTTTGAAACTCAAACGTTGAAACTGACCTGGCATATGGCAGGACTTTGTCACAGTTTTTTCATCTGCTTAAAAACATCCATTTCTTCTGAAAAGAAGTTGAAAAGGTGCTGGAGCAGCAACTTTCTGGAAACTTTCCATTGGAAGTTCAGCTCAATAACTTTGGAAATATTCAGTTGGACAAGTTAAGACATTGGACATGGATATTGAAAAAGGATGAGTAAAAAGAAGCGTTTTTAACTTGGACTTAAAAACATTCACACTTGGGGCTGATGTCACTTCTGTTGACAACTTTTGTGTGCAGCATAACAGCTAAATGCTGCTTCATCATGTTTTTTGGGACTCGTGCTCCACTATCTGACCTGAGTCTGTAGATCTCAGAGCCGCACTGGTTTTACAGTCCCCTCCAAAAGTACTGGAACTGCAACGTCAATTCCTTTGTTTTTGTTGTATACTAGAGACATTTTGGTTTCAGAACAAAAGAGGAATATGAGACAAAGGTTCAGAATTCCAGCTTTTATTTCATGGTATTTACTTCCAGGACATCCATAAACATCTCAGGACAGAGCAGCTTTTGTTTGAAGCTAGCCACTTTTCAAGTGAGCAAAAGTATTGGAACAGACATTATTAAATTAATCACATTTAATATTGGGTCGCATAACCCTTACTCGCAATAACTGCATCAAGCCTGCGACCCATTGACTTCATCAGACTATTGCATTCTTCATTTGAAATGTTATTCCGGGCCTTTACTGCAGCCTCGTTCAGTTCTTGTTTGTTTCTGGGGGTTTCTCCCTTCAGTCTCCTCTTCAGGAGGTAAAATGCATGCTTTCCTGGGTTAAGGTCCAGTGATTGACTTGGCCAGTCTAAGACCTTCCATTTCCCCCCCCTGATAAGTCCTTTGTTGTGTTCGCAGTGTGTTTTGGGTCATTTTCTTGTTGCATGATGAACCTTCTCTCGATTAGTTTGGATGCACTTTTCTGTAAATTGCCAGACAAAATAGTGTTGTAGGCTTCAGAATTCATTCTGATGCTACCATCATGAGTTACATCATCAACAAAGACTAGTGAGCCCGTTCCATTTCTTACATGTATTCAGGGCCTAAACCATTTAATGATTTATAGACCAGTGGCAGAACTTTAAAATCTATTCTAAAGCTGACTGGGAGCCAGTTTAAAGACTTTAGAATTGGAGTAATATGCTCTGACCTCTTTGTTCTGGTCAGAACCCGAGCTGCGGACTTCTGAATGAGCTGAAACTGTTTAATGCTCTTTTGAGGGAGTCCAGTCAGAAGACCATCACAATAGTCAAGTCTACTTGAGATAAAGCATGGATGAGCTTCTCCTGGTCTGCTTGGCACATGCAAGCCTTCACTCTGGATATGTTCTTCAGATGGTAGAAGGCAGTTTTAGTAATTGATTTGATATGACTTTTGAAAGTCAGGTCGGAATCTATCAGAACACCAAGGTTTCAGACTTGCTCTTTGGTTTTTAAAGAGAGTGACGCCAGGTATTTACTAACAGCAATCTTTTTTTTCTTTGCCAAAAACAATTATCTCAGTTTTGTTGTGGTTTAATTGAAGAACATTTTTTATCTGTTTTAGACAGTGACACAACACCTCAATTGAACTGTAGTCATCTGGAGACATGTGCATAGGTATGATAGTCAAAATGAAAGTTCTGAAGAATTTGACACAAGGGTAGCATATACAGGCTGAACAGGAGGGGTCCAAGAACTGACCCTTGAGGGACCCCATAGGTCATTGCCATTCGATGAGATTAAACACTTCCAATGGTTACAAAATAACTCCTTTCCTCCAGGTAGGACCTGAACCATTTAAGGACTGTTCCATTTAGTCATACCCACGTTTCCAACCTGTTTAGCAGTATATTATGAGCTACCGTATCAAAAGCCCCACTGAGATCCAACAAGACCAGAATTGACACCTTTCCCCAGTCAGTATTCAACCTTATATCATTTAGCACTTTAATAAGAACAGATTCTATACTGTGATGGGTTGTAAACCTGATTGACATTTCCCAAAAAGTCAATTTAATTTGATGATATTGCTGAGTTGATTTAAAAATAAGTTTCTTGACAATCTTAACTATGAAGGGGAGATTTGAGATGGGCCTATAGTTTGCTAACATTCTATTATTTCAAAGAGGTTTAATTGCAGCTGCTTTGAAGTGAGCATTTGATTATTTGCTGCAAATCAAATAGCACAGACCCGTTCATGGTTTCAGCTGCTGAAGTGTTTTCTCTTCGGTTTTTTGGTCAACTATCAAATTCTGACCTGGTAATAGTTTTTTACAACTGGAGACTCCTCCGCCCGTTTGTCCTTCGGCTGTGTCAACAAAGCCAATGTTTTCCTTTCGTGCCGCTGAATGGCGTACACAGTAAAAAAATTTGGCAGCCAGTATAAAGATCAATTAAACAAGATAATTCTTTTACCATATTTTTGTTGTTGCAAAAAATATCCTGGGAGTTCTAGTCCGGAGTGGAGTTCCCTTGGAAACTTAGCGTTGTTTTGACTTTTGGCTACTCCCATCAAGGGTTGTCACAGCAAATTACTTGCATTGTTGTTAGTCAGCAGAACACATTAATAAAATCAAAACTTTTGATTCTTTTGATTTTATTAATGTTTTTTTAAGTTTTTGAAAAATGATAAATATTAATGCTATGCTAATCTACGAGGGGCAGTCAAAAAGTAATGAGCCCATTTGAATTTCACCTATCATTTTTTTCCCTGAAATTTTCACAGTTTGGAGTTGAAATACTTTTATTTATTTAAAAAAAAAAAACAGTTTTGTTTAAGATTGTCCTTTTCCTGTCAGCTCTTTTGGAAATAAAGTAATTGTTTGATGCCCGTCAGAAGGAGAGGTGTGATTAAACCATCTTCAGTGGTTAATCCTGGGAATAGTGCTTGGGTCAAGGCACTGATCATAGGTCAGAGATCCTACAATCAACATTGATGACATTACCATCATGTGTCATCATTGATGACAAAACTCTTCAGTGGTCGATCCCTTACAAAGCAAGCAATTTAATCACAGCTCTCTGGCATCCAATAATGATGTCATTTCCAAGATGACGGGGGAAGGACAAGCTTAAACAAAACCTTTTTCAAATGAACCAACAAGTATTTAAACTAGAGTGAAAATTTCTGAAAAAAAATATATCTTTAGGTTAAATTCAATTGGATTCATTACTTTTTGACAGACCCACAAATTACCTTCAAATTATTTTCCCTCCCGCAGCGTGAGTGTATCTCGGTGCACGTTGGACAGGCTGGCGTTCAGATTGGCAATGCCTGCTGGGAGCTTTACTGCCTGGAACATGGAATCCAGCCGGATGGACAGATGCCCAGTGACAAGACGATTGGAGGTGGAGATGACTCCTTCAACACTTTCTTTAGTGAGACTGGAGCAGGAAAGCACGTTCCCAGAGCTGTCTTTGTTGACCTGGAGCCCACAGTCATCGGTAAACTTGCTCATATCTGAGCTACTGTACATCAATTAACCAAACATTAATCTGCACTTAAAATTAAGTCGATGCATTGATCTGATCTCTTTAGACGAGGTGCGGACTGGAACCTATCGACAGCTCTTTCACCCTGAACAGTTGATCACCGGCAAGGAGGACGCTGCCAACAACTATGCCCGTGGTCACTACACCATTGGCAAAGAAATAATTGACCTGGTGCTGGACAGAATACGGAAACTGGTAAGCATTGAAGGGAACAATGACTTGTGATTACAAAAAAATAAAATCTTCAATACATTTCCCTCTGTGTCATCAGGCTGACCAATGCACTGGCCTTCAGGGGTTCCTGGTGTTCCATAGCTTCGGTGGGGGCACCGGCTCCGGTTTCACCTCCCTGTTGATGGAGCGTCTGTCTGTGGACTACGGCAAGAAATCCAAGCTGGAGTTCTCCATCTATCCAGCACCACAGGTGTCCACGGCTGTAGTAGAGCCCTACAACTCCATCCTGACGACACACACCACCCTTGAGCACTCTGACTGTGCCTTCATGGTGGATAATGAGGCCATTTATGATATCTGCCGCAGAAACCTAGACATGGAGCGTCCTACGTACACCAATCTTAACAGACTGATCAGTCAGATCACTTCCTCTATCACAGCTTCCCTTCGTTTCGACGGTGCCCTCAATGTCGATTTAGCAGAGTTTCAGACCAACTTGGTACCGTATCCTCGTATCCACTTCCCTCTGGCGACCTACGCCCCCATCATCTCTGCTGAGAAGGCTTACCATGAGCAATTAACTGTAGCTGATATCACCAACGCCTGCTTTGAGCCAGCCAACCAGATGGTGAAATGTGACCCTCGTCATGGCAAGTACATGGCATGCTGCCTTTTGTACCGTGGTGATGTGGTACCCAAAGATGTAAATGCTGCCATTGCGACAATCAAAACCAAGCGCACCATCCAGTTTGTGGACTGGTGCCCCACTGGTTTCAAGGTGGGCATCAACTACCAGCCACCCACTGTGGTTCCTGGTGGAGACCTGGCCAAAGTACAAAGAGCTGTGTGCATGCTGAGTAACACAACAGCCGTTGCAGAGGCCTGGGCTCGCCTCGACCACAAGTTTGATCTAATGTATGCCAAACGAGCTTTTGTTCACTGGTATGTGGGCGAAGGGATGGAGGAGGGTGAGTTCTCTGAGGCCAGAGAGGACATGGCGGCTCTCGAGAAGGACTACGAAGAGGTCGGGGCTGACTCAGTTGATGATCAGGGAGAGGAAGGGGAGGAATATTAAAAGGTGCAAAGGAAAATGATCGCAGGAAATGATGCTTGATTATTTATGATCCTGAATGTGTTTGCCGACCAGTTTGCTCAGAACAGAAAATGAGTTAGATCACTCGAAAAGCTAATGACCTTTTTTTTTTTTTTTTTTTTCAAAAATCCGTTATTCGTGTTTGACAAATATTGCCTATTAAAGTATCATAGCAACCTTTTGATCTGTAAATATTCTCATCATTCTCAACAGGTCATTTTATTCTCAGGGCATTCTCTCTGACAGGAAAAACCTCTTCTAAGACAAAAGTTCCTGTGTGATTGATTCAAAGCCCCGACCTAGTTGTTTATAAAATATACTGTAAAACTGTTAAAAGTCAGATACAGTAGCCTTAGGTTTATCAACATGAACACCTATGTAGAGGTGTGACGCAATTATGAATCTAGGCAGGATCATCTTAGAGGACAGTAAAATATTCAATATGTTACAAAAAGATTGTCATTTAATATATTCAGTCCTTTTCACATTTTCAAATTTCACTGAGGTACACATTACAAACAAATTGTCCAATGACCGATTGCAGTGTATTGTAGATTAATTCTGATTTAATTACAAATACAATACCTGTTTTAGTGTTAGTAGCCAACTTAGTAATGCAGTGATTTCCAACCAGGGTGCTGCTCACAGTTCTGAGGACCGGGGTTCAAATCCCCGGCCCCGCCTGTGTGGAGTTTGCATGTTCTCCCCGTGCCTGCGTGGGTTTTCTCCCGGTACTCCGGTTTCCTCCCACATCCCAAAAACATGCGTGGTAGGTTGATTGAAGACTCTTAAATTGCCCCTAGGTGTGAATGTGAGTGCGAATGGTTGTTTGTTTATATGTGCCCTGCGATCGGCTGGCGACCAGTTCAGGGTGTACCCCGCCTCTTGCGCGGAAATAGCTGGGATAGGCTCCAGTACGCCCGCGACCCTAGCGAGGATAAGCGGTACAGAAATGGATTGATGAATATATCTTTGTTCATCGATCTATCCTAGTGACAAATAATGACAGAACAATTAAATGGTGTTCCATTTGACGGCAAAAGTTACGATAAACCTGTTTACCTACCTGTTGCCATTCATACAAGAAAATTCAGGACATCTGTTGTATTCAAATAAAAAGGCCCAGATTTCACACAAATTCTAGGAGCGAGTAAACTGAGATGAGATCATCATTTCGGAGTTTATACAAACATCTGGTGATGTGGCGTCAGAATCTTTTTCATGTAATGGGTGCCTTGGCTCAATAAAGGTTGGGAGACACTTCAAATGTATCTAATGCCAAACCGCCCCACCTTAACGGGAAAACAAATGCCTTACGTTCAAATGTTATTCAATTATTAGCGAAGTCATTTTTATAGAATATACTCATTATAATCCCTCCAGAGGAAATGACTCAAAACTCTGCTGTATATTTTTGAGTCGCACACCACACAGAGAACCAGACAACACACATGCAATTATGCTAGGAGTCATGTTAGAGGGGCGCCCACAGTCTCTTGAGCTGTGGTGTGTGTGGAGACGGTGCCATGCTGAAGGGCACCCTGACAGTAACCAGTAAAAAGACTAGCCTCTCCCTCACTAGTTGCCACTTTTTATTTTTGTCCTCACTCAGCTGGACAGCTCCAAAGCCCAAGTTCTTACAGATGAGTGCCTGCCATCAAAACTAAATGTTCCATCCATCCACCGACGTTGACTCCAGTTCCCGCCTATTTGTACCTCATTAGTTTTGTTGTGCATTTTCTATTTTCAAGATATGTTGCTTGAAGTTTTCTCTCTCTACTCTTTGACGTCTTCCTTGGTCGACCAAGACACTTCCCTTTTACAACGCTCCCATTTTGTTGGACTTGGTCCAGATTTTAGCCACTGCTGATTGGGGAAAAAGCAACATGTTTTGCAACATTCCAAAGCTTTTGCAAGTTTTATAATTCTCTCCGTTGTTCCAACTGACATCTCTCGTGTTGGAGCCATGATTCATGTCAATCCACTTGGCGCAACAGCTCTCCATGGTGTGAGCACTCTTATTTAATTGCTGACTAGCAGATAAAAAAAATATTTTCCTCAGAATTGAGCGAGTCCATATTTTCCTCTCTACTTGCTCTAAAAAAAAAAAAAAAAAAATTGTGACTGACTACAACAATGTTCTTTCATGTTTTTTTCTTCATAATAAAAAAAAAAAATGAAGCTGCTAGAATGGCCCAGCCATTCACCTGACTTGAATTCAATCAAAAATCTAACTGAAACTTAAGGTCCATAAAAGAAGCCCACGAAACCAAGATTTGAAGACTGCTTGTATGGAGGAATGGGCCAAAATCACACCAGAGCAATAGGGCTGTATTAGATGAAGTTATTGCTGACACAATTAATTTTGAAGTTACTGGGACAGTACCATGCTGACATTCAGCTAAACGCCTGTAAACAAATAGGGCAGTGCCTCACAGTTAAGATGACTAATGACCCGAAACAAATCATGAAAAGACTTTGTGAAGGAATTTTTTCTTCAATGCCTCAGGTAGCATAAAACCACCACACCCACTACCCACTTTGCTGGGTTGTATTCCGATTGGGGGAAAAGAAATGAAAATTCATACCCTTACCCATGCTGAAATTCACCGGCATTTGGCGAGTTGGCCGGTGTTAATGTCAAGCCCTGTGTGACCATTCTTTTTGTTTTTCGACAGATTCCAGTCAGATTTTACATTTTCTAATCTAATCTACATCATCCTTTGAGGTGCTGAAAAGGGAGCTGAGACAATGTAACTTGCAGCATTTCATCCAGCAGTCCCGTGGCGCTCCACTTGTAGACCAGACAAACTCCTTGCATGTCACTGAAGCGTTCCTCAGCAATCCTGGCATAATGGAATGGGACTAACCTGGTGATGTGATTTTACAGTCAATAAAGTGTTTTGGTCATCAACAATTATACATGTGTAACTCATTGGATAGATTCACTACACACAGAGTGAACTATGCCATCATTCTTTTTTTAAATATATAATTTGGATTATAAATTGACAAAAACCCAAAATTCACCATTGTTAAATATATTCTAGAAGTTATCATTTATTTGCTTAGCTTGCATTAGTATTATGGACGATTTTAGATGTCTCGCCTTCAAAAAGATGACTCCGCATCATCCGATGGAAGGGCGCCTGGACCAAGGACGTGATCGGATGTGGTCGGGGACGTGACAGGTGTTGGTCCAATGTTTTGTGTTGTGTCTTATTGTTTAGAACATTATGTCTGGGAAAAACCCTCCTATTTTCAAATAAATGCAGGAGCGACGGGAGAGATTGTTTAGAGCGTGTTGAGACGCTGTGATCTGAACAATCTCCCATACGCCCTCCTCATGAGAAAAAGAAACCAGTGTCTTCGTTCCTTTTGTGTCTATTTTTTATAATGTTGGGTAAGATAAATCCAACATTAAATTGGTCCTTCGAGCCGGATGTCAACACACCCGAGGATTCCAGTTGTGGAGCCGACTTCCAGTTAAGAGACCGTGGCCACGGCAAGTAAGACCCTTTACGGGACTGGTTTTCGTTCTCCTCAACTGGGATCTGAAGGTTGACGACAATCCACAGGATTGAAGACGACTGGTGAGTTAAATTTCAAATTTTTTTTTAGGAAAAAGGACGCCGGAGTCCACAAATTCCGCGAGGACGGCGGAGTCCTGTACGTACTTAAATTCCGTGTTTAATAAACCTTGTGTAATACTAGTCACTGGCAAGTAATGAGGGACGGCGGAGTCCGATATATTCTGCGAGGATGGCGGAGTCCTGTACGTACTTAAATTCCGTGTTTAATGAATAAAGAAACTAGGAAAGTTTCGTGGCGTCGTAGTTAAATTCCGTATAGGACGGCGGAGTCCTCTAATGAGCTGTTGACAGACGTAGTTAAATTCCGTATAGGACGGCGGAGTCCTCTGGCGAGCCAGTGTGAATGAAAACTGTTTGAATGAGAGTGTAAATGGGAAATGGGAATTTCATTCCATACCAAAAGTGGGAAAGTAAACGGTGGACTTTTGTGGATGCAAAGGCAAGAATTCTCCACTCGAAAGAGTTGAAGTGAGAATTACCACAGAAAGTAAATTTGAATCACCGTCCTACTGAAAAAAAAAAAAGAGTGTTCTAGACTACCCTAGGTAGTATTACACTGAACCAAATTCTTTCAAATGGGGAAAGGAAGTAGTAAAATAAAAAACAGGAATACACTGCAGTGTAAAGGTTGGAGGTTCATTAAATTAAATTTAAAAAAAAAAAAAAAACAGGATCCTGATAAAATTTAATATTTAGAGACAGGGATAACCGAACACTGCTTTAATGGTTGGTTAAATACACAAAAAATAGCCGCGTTGCAGGAATCAAATTATATAAAAAATAAAAGACAAACCACCGTTAAACATGGGAAAGGCCCTGTTGTCTGCAGCCTTGCAGCTTATCACAAAAATAGAAGATAAAAAAAGAATGTGATGAGCTGCAGTAATACAGAGAGGAGCATTCACATTTGAGAAAAAAAAAATATATATATACATTTACTAGATTACCGCAAGGTTACTGTGAAAGTCCAACTATTTATTCACAAGTTATGACAACACGCATGTCTTCTGGCATCTCCAGATGGAGAGACATGCAAAGATTCATTGACCTTACTGCATCATCTAACAGAAGAGGGACATAAAGTTAACAAAAATAAATTGCAATGATGTAAAACACAAGTTAAATATCTAGGCCATAATTTAAGTATTGGAGGAAAGACTATATTAGAAGACAGGAGAGCTATAGTCTTAAAAAAATCCTAAACCACAGACGAAGAAACATATAATAATCATTTTTAGGTCTGACAAATTATTGTAGAGCATGGATTCCAAACTATGCAGAAATTGTTGCACCATTGTCAAAATGAATGTATGAAAACAACCTTAAAATGACATCACCTGTTTAATGGAGTACAGAGGCAGAAAAGGCCTTCTGTGACATGAAACAACATTTGGTGTCCAGTGCTGCGCTAGGCCTTCCAAATTTAATGAGAAAACATTCATTCAAATGGTAGATTGTAAAAGCTATTGCATGACCTCCGTACTTACACAACAATACGGTGATAAGCTAAGACCAATAGCTTATTTTTCAACTAGAGAGCAGTTCACCCTAAAGGTCCCACATACAGTGTCTGCTCTCACAACCTTAAATCCAGCCACACTAATACCCTTACTTGATGAAGGCACGCAGCATGATTATAGGGAATTGTGCTGAACAAGCTGCTGAATTAGTAGCATTAACCGAGGCATGCAAACTAATGATAAATAAAGATGGTACAATCTATACCGATAGCCAATATGAGTATTCCACAACAAGAACGCAATTATTGGGAAAAACAAAGGGCAAAACTACAAAATGAAATTTACATTAGCACAGAAAAAAAAAAAAAAAAAAACCTATTCAAATGGGCTGCTATATTGAGCCATGCTGTGTCACATGTCTCAACCGGAGGGATGGTGGCACAGATAGATTGACACTTTACAGCCCTAAAAAAAAAAATAGCAGAAAGAAACACATGGGTTCATTTAACACACTGTAAAAGAGTCATTTCAGCTGAGTACTCAAATAGGGAAGGTGAGCAAAAGTCTGATAACGGAGCGGGAGCAGATGTGTAGATTCTGAAAACGCTTGCTGGTCAGTGAAGAAAAAAGACACCAACCCTTTTAGTGAGAACTCAGCAGAAAGGCACACCCACGTTGGTTATGAGATTCGATAAGTTGTTACGTAGCAACTTTGGCTACTAAGATGTTGGTTTTGTTTTTGTGGTACATGGGACGTCCCACCCTCAATGATAAAACCCATTTTTTGGATAGAAAATCACCTACCAACTGGACCAATATGACAAACCCAATAATAAAAAAATTTGAATCATTAACTCGTGTCAAAAGGAGTACAGTTGATGATCAGAACTGTGGGCATGGCCTCCAAACGCGGCAAAACGGTTTAATATTTTGTGCCCCCCAAAATCAAGCTGCTTTAATCATAATTCCATATGCGGCTCTCACCAATGATGCTCAAGAGAATGGGCAAAATTGGGGATTTGGATATGACTGGTATGCAACTATAGGCTTTGTTTGGATGGGAACACCTCATCGGTGAAACAGGTTATGATTGGTCCAGTTGGTCAAAAAAAACCAGCAAAAGAACATAGAAAGAAGTTTAACCTAAGCAAAACGGCCCATCGTTTAATATTGAAATACGAATCAAATCACCCAATGTGTTTGATAGTGAGCTTGTGGGCCTATTCTGGTGGAAAAGATCCCCACTTCCAAGTAGTATTGTGTTATAGGAACCGTGTTAAACCAAAAATGCCATTGAAAACTTCAAAGAAAGGTAGACAAATTTTAATGGTTAACAACATAACTACTGATGATTGGTTCCTTGTTGTCACAGGAGTTTCAGGACAAAATAACAATTGGTTACTATTGATGGAACAAGCAGCAAATGTAGCGAGAAAAGATTGTGTTGTTTGCATGGGTCCCAGGCCTTTGTTGCGCATAGTTCCGGCATAATTATCACAAGATTGTATTATTCCATTTGCACACTGATTGAGGAGCATCTGCAACATTTGCACAACCATTGTCCCAGATTATCGCACTACTCGTCACTTTAAACCGCATACACTCCTTGAAGTCTCAGCGCCCTTTGCACAACGGTCATTGCACCGGACTATTGCGATATTAGTCATTCAAACTGCTGCTAGAGGACTGCATCTTTTTGCACAATTGTTTTCTGTCAATGTCTTTATGTCTCCAAAGTGTTCTGTAAATTGACTGTCTGTTGTACTAGAGCGGCTCCAACTACCGGAGACAAATTCCTTGTGTGTTTTGGACATACTTGACAAAAAAGAGATTTATCCTGGCAGAGGCAAAATTATCTAACATAAAACATACATAGACGCCATAGGTGTTCCTCGTGGGGTTCCTAATCAATACAAATTAGCTGACCAAGTTGCAGGAGGATTCGAATACTTCATATGCTGTTGGTGTACGATTAATAAAAATGTTGATGGGATAAACTATATCCACTTCAATGTACAGAGATTAGGAAATTGCACTCAGAGTGGGTTGGAAGCTGTGCACGAGCAGCTCAAGGACGTTCCAAAGACCGCATAGCTGTCGACATGCTCCTCGCAAGAGAGGGAGGTGTTTGCGGTATGTTTGGAGAACAAACAATACTGCTTCAGATGGCAGCTTGACCAGAGCCATCGATGGTCTACGGACCCTCAATCAACACTCCTTGTGGAACAGCTGAATGGACGTTTTTGGTAAATATAAAACCCTAATTTCACCAATATTGATATCAATTGCTGTTTTTGCAGCCATTCTGACATTGTGTGGATGTTGTTGTATCCCATGCATTCGGGCATTAATCAGTAAATTAATCACCACAGCCATAACCCACATGGAACCGTATGGAGCAGATTTATCCTTTATTGGAGGTTGATAATAATGACGATGACGATGATGATGATGTTGTTTTACCTGATTTGTTTCCTGATCCAGGTGACTACGATGTTTAAACTACAACATTCATGTATGACAAGTTGACTCTGAGTGTAAATGTATTTGTTTCATAAAAATGATTCTACAGTTAAAAATCGAAATGAAGTGACTGTAAGATGATATGAGAATTTGTGCAAATACATGATAAACAGGAGGGAAATGTTAAATATATTCTAGAAGTTATCATTTATTTGCTTAGCTTGCATTAGTATGATGGACGATTTTAGATGTCTCGCTTTCAAAAAGATGACTCAGCATCATCCGATGGAAGGGCGCCTGGACCAAGGACGTGATCGGATGTGGTCGGGGACGTGACAGGTGTTGGTCCAATGTGTTGTGTCTTATTACTTAGAATACTATGTCTGGGAAAACCCCTCTTATTATCAAATATTTTGTGTTGTGTCTTATTGCTTAGAACATTATGATTTGTAAATCCCTCCTATTTCAAATAAATACAGGAGCGAGGGGGGGGGGGGGGGGGGATTGTTTAGAGCGTGTTGAGAGGCTGTGATCTGAACAATCTCCCATACGCCCTCCTCATGAGAAAAAGAAACCAGCGTCTTCATTCCTTTTGTGTCTATTTTTTATAATGTTGGGTAAGATAAATCCAACAGATCGCCTCATATTATTTTATATATATATACAAATTCATTAATAACATCTTTCGAAATCACAAATCTGTAAAAACTGTTCAACTACAATATTATTCAATTCATTATAAAAGGGGGATTGGTAACAAAAAATGCTTACAATAGCTCAATATTTACAATTTACAATTTTGGTATTTCAGCAAGAAACACGAAGTCGATGCACGATTTGCTCTCGCAGCCCAAATGACGGCCATAAAATGATGTGGCGGGCCGTATCTGGCCCTCAGGCCACTGGTTTGTTAAACAGTTAACACTGTGGCAGAGTTGGAACAACACTGAATAATTGAAATTCAACACACGTCAGTGTTGAATTTACTTGACACCTGTCTCGTGTTAAAAGTTAACACAATCAGTGTTTTTTGTTAACGCTAAAAAGGTTTCAACTATATTAACACTATGAATAAAATAACTCACCATGAGAATGTTTTATAGTTGATTATATTTTGAAAATACTACTGCGAGTCCATTACTAATCCCCAATTTCTCTCCCAAAAGCAATACATCCCACTTGAATTTACAAAGAAAACCACATTTGCAGTTTGATTCAAAACAAGCACAACAACACTGTCTTCCCGAGTCACACAATGTGACAGTGTGGCACAATGTATGCTTTTTCACACCTCTCACTTGAAAACTGTTTGTCATAGGGTCTGTAATAAATAAAGAAATCTCTGATAAAAAATAAATTTAAAAAAAAAACAGAAAACGAATCTGCCCTCTCATTGACACAACATTGAAATGATCGTCAAAATAAAGTGTCCACTCTGCAAGTAAAAAAAAAAAAGCTTGCTCATCATGTATAAGGATGTTGGTGACCTTTCTGAAAATAGGAAGGTCCATATTTGTTCCAAGAAACAAACATATCAATCTGTATGTATATTCTGTCCCATAGTTCTTCACCCAATTAGTGGTTGACACTTCACAGTGTGTAGGAACAAAACTTAAACCCTCACCTCCCTCCAAGCTATCAATTATTTCTTTTTTCACTGGACCAAACTCAAATCTGTAAATCTAAATTCTCCCAGTGGTAAACTAGCTGTCTCTGCTGTTGTTTCACTAATGCTTTTGTGATATTTTTGAACGTTTTTCACTGATCTTTTTAAAATAATCATAATAATGCTTGGCCTCAAACCTCATGCACCATACATGAATGAGTTGACATACTGTATTATTCCAATACAACGTGGGTAATGCATCTTGAAATTATGTTTTGCATACAATCTTTTCTGTGAAAACATCATCAAAAGCTGCCAAGGATGTCTGTGCCTTAAAAGGGATGGCCTTGAGCTCAATCATGACATATTATCTTTGGAGTTTCTTTTGACCAAAGCACAGGAGGGAGGGCCGCCATGGTTCCACACCAGCAAGGGAACTTTCAACACTGGCTCAAAATGTAAAGAAGAAGAATGAAATGTAGCGCAGCTACATTCAAATGAATGATCAAGCCAATAAAAAAATGCTTCAACACAAGAAGTACACGACTACTACTTGAATACCTGAAAATACCTCACAGCATTGTTTACAGCTTCACATGAGCTGATTTCAGCACTCGTCTTGTGGCCCTTGGAGGTAGCGGGAAGCAAGTGGAATTTTTGTCAGGTCACTGTCCTAGCCTAGGGAAAAAAGAAGAGAAATACAAGACACATTCACATCATAAATAATGGAGACGTTTTGAAGAGAAGCAGGAGCCAAACTATCAAGACCCACCTGAACCGTGCTGCTCAGACAAGAGGTCTTCAATATGCTCTTTAGAAGTCATTGTTTTGCAGGCTGCCCAGATCCTTGGTTTGAAAAAAGTAGGCCAATTTGCTAAAGAAAAATCTGCCTGACACTTCCTCTCCAAACATCATCATGAAGTCTCGGTCAATCTATAGAAGAACACAGGTTTATACTTATGCAACTTAGAAAGTGTATACATTGGGTAACAATTCACACAGTTATGTCGAGGAATCGTGGGAAGACCGTTGAAGAGCACTTGAACCGGTGTTTGGTGGTAATGAAATATAGCCCTCATCTTCTCTTTGCTTACCAGTTCATGGGTTGAATGTTTCATAAAAGATATTGCTTCATGACAGTGCTCACCAAGCAGCTTGATAAGTTATGTTGGTAGAGGATCTGCAGGACAGTGTTTAGCTGTAACAGTCTTTAGCCTCCAGGCCAAGTAGCCAGATTCACTTTGTATGTCTTAGAAGTGGTCCTGTAATAATCAAAACATTAAATTGTAGAGTAAGTTTAGAACATATTACTACTCTATAAACTGACACACAAGCCTTTTATTTACAAACCTACATATCCATTGTCTGAGTATGGATCTTGAGGCTGGGAAATAGATGATGCCCAAAGCATATTTACCGTATTTTCACGACCATAAGGCGTACTTAAAAGTCTTAAATTTTCTCCAAAATGAACGGGGCGCCTTACATTGCGACGCGCCTTATGTGTGCATCGAGTTCCAAACTCTGTAAACGTTGTTGTGTGACTTTGATGAGCGCTCCGCTTGACTGACTGGGAGCATTTGCTGCCGACACGCTGCTTATATAGAGGAAAGGCGGACGTGATTGAGGACGGCATGCGGATGTTAAAGGGGCAAGGGTGCGCGTGAAAGAGGACCCTAAAGTCGATCCACCTCGCGAATGTACGCTCCCTACCCAACAAAATGGACGAGCTTCATCTTCTGTTAAAGACCAGTAAAGACTTCGGACGTTCCGCGGCCATGTGCTTCACGGAGACCTGGCTTTGCGACGCTGTACCCGATGGCGCCGTCATGCTTCCCGGCTTCCACATTCATCGAGCGGACCGCGACATGGTATCATCGGGGAAAACAAAGGGCGGCGGGATATGCCTCTATATCAACGAAAAATGGTGTACGGACGTCACGGAGCTCAGCACACACTGCAGCCCGCATTTGGAGTCACTATTTTTAAACTGTAAACCATTCTACTCGCCACGTGAGTTCGCATCATTCATACTGGCTGGAGTCTACATTCCGCCTCAAGCTAACACGAACGCCGCATTGCTAACGCTCGCCGAACAAGTCAACGAAATTGAAAAAAAACACCCGGACTCACCCCTCATTATTCTCGGGGACTTTAACAAAGCTAAACTCAACCACGAACTCCCTAAATACAAGCAGCACATCGACTGTCCTACCAGGGAAAATAATACTTTAGACCACTGCGACACTACGGTAAAAAACGTATTCCGTGCTATACCTCGTGCAGCCCTGGGCTCGTCTGATCACTGCTTAATTCACAGGCCCGGAACATGTGTCCCCATCCTGCCTCAAAGTCTGCGCGGACCAGCTCGCGCCAGTCTTCACTCAGATCTTCAATAGATCTCTGGAACTGTGCGAAGCTCCATCCTGTTTCAAACGCTCCACCATCATTCCAGTCCCCAAGAAACCTGCAGGAAGTTGGGAAATTCCTTCCAGGCTCGCTCTCTGCACCCCGGAACCTTCAGAAACTTGGGACTTGGTTGAGTAGGCCATTTGATATAAACAGAACTCACACGTTCAATATGGCGGATGCACTGACATATCCCTGCAAATAGCCAACAAACAGGTAACACGTTCATTAGTAAAGTTATAGAAAATGGAGCGCTTCTCTGTCTCTGAGTACCGCAATCTCGGGGCGGGGTGAGAGCATCGGACTGAATTTCCGAACATACCCAGACACCGAGGTGATGCTAGAATTGGTCCAAGACTGCATGATGTCACGATAGAAAGCAGTCTTGGGCTGTAAAAGACTATGACGAAAGCTTCTCTTTCATACGGATGCTGTTCTGAGCTACGTGCGGGAGAGCCCAGCGCTGAACCTTCACAAACCTTATTGTTTGACTCTGCATTTTCAAATAAATTGTTAAACTTTTCATCTGGCCTAATCATTGAAAAATCACCTCGACCAGAGTAAAAAAACGGGTAATAGAGGTTTGAACGGTCGGCAGGCTAAACCTGGGCTGCAACCTTTATTTGTTCTCTTTTTTATACTTCTAACAAAGCTTTCAACTTCGTCTGGAGTACTGAGCCGCTTTCACGCACTGCACCGTTCACGAAAGTACATCATTCTGTAACTTGTGTGGCGTACATTACCAAGTCATGGGTACGGTTAAGCTAATGCTTTTTTCGTACTGTTGATAAGTGATATTCCTGCCACTGCTGAAAGCAACAAAAAAGTTACTTGCAATCTAACTTAGTTACTTTTGAACTCAAGTAACCAGTAGAGCCTGCAATTGGCTGGTGACCAGTTCAGGTTGTACCCCTCCTCTCGCCCGAAGATAGCTGGGATAGGCTCGAGCACGCCCGCGACCCGAGTGAGGATAGCCGGTGCAGAAGATAGATGGATGGATGGACATGGCAGCTTTCATCCGATTGACTTCAAACTTGGCGGGTAACATCTCTAGACCTGGGATATTAAAAGTTGTTAAAAGCTTTTCATTTCGCCATACTATATGATGCAGGCGGGCTATCAATTTTTATTTTTTTTTATTTCCTTCGGGCGACATGGTGGGCGACTGGTTATCACGTCAGTTCCGGCCCCGCCTGTGTGGAGTTTGCATGTTCTCCCCGTGCCTGCGTGGGTTTTCTCCGGGCACTCCGGTTTCCTCCCACATCCCAAAAACATGCATGCCAGGTTGATTGAAGACTCTAAATTGCCCGTAGGTGTGAATGTGAGTGTGCATTGTTGTTTGTTTATATGTGCCCTGCGATTGGTTGGCGACCAGTTCAGGGTGTACCCCGCCTCTTGCCAAAAGATAGCTGGGATAGGCTCCAGCACGCCCGCGACCCTCGTGAGGATCAAGAAAATGGATATATGGATGGATGGATAGATGGAAATTTCCTTCGCCACAAAATGGGAAATACTTAACATGTTCCTTAAAAATCCCAAATTTCACATTTCATTAAAATCACGCCCTGAAGACATCTGTATGACAATATTTTCTATATATATAGCGCCACCTTGCGGCGACAACAAATGTCTTCCCTCACATTTTATATGTACTGCGCCGAGCATGTTGAGCAGATCCACCTAAAATTTTGTCAGTTAAGTCTCAGGACGTTTTGGCAGAAGGCGTGGACGTGGCGGTGTGGCAAATTTGGATGATTCACCATGGCATCAAAAGTTGTTTAACTTGACTCCAGATGGTCATCTCAAAGAGACAAATAAACTCAAAAACGCTTTTCTGCCCTCAGCTGGCGATTTTGGCTATTACACCTAGTGTAAAAACCAGTTCAGCAAGTGCTGGTGATCATTCATTCATTCCTTTTCCGTACCACTTATCCTCACTAGGGTCACGGGCGTGCTGGAGCCTATCCCAGCTATCTTTGGGCGAGAGGCGGGGTACACCCTGAACTGGTCGCCAGCCAGTCGCAGGGTACATATACTGTAAACAAACAACCATTCGCACTCACATTCACACCTATGGGCAATTTAGAGTCTCCAATTAACCTACCATGCATGTTTTGGGGATGTGGGAGGAAACCGGAGTACATGGGGGAAAAAAACACACAGGCACGGGGAGAACATGCAAACTCTGCACAGGCGAGGCCGGATTTGAACACAGGTCCTTAGAACTGTGAGGCAGGTGTGCTAACCAGTCGTTCACCGTGCCTTGATTGAATTTATTGGCTGGCGACCAGCAAAGGGTGTAGAATACTGCACGAACTACTGATTGTGGAGGACCAAGAGTGCCAAATAAATAAATACTTAATTAAAGCAATAATTAAATATGTACATCTTAACAACCTGAACACGAGCCTTCAGGAGCAAAATGCATTGCTAAGCCAACTGTATTCACATATTAAAGCGCTTCCGGACCAAGCTGCTACTTTTCCGAAACCACCTGTCACAAACGCAGCCCAATACCACACATTTCCAATCGCTGCAAGAAATAATGACCCGTTTTCCAGCGCACAATATCAGTGCGCAAATGAGGAGGTATGCCGCAAACATCTCGTTTCTGACTGAGGAGTTTCAACAGCGTTTCAGGGATTTTGAAAAACTATTGAAAAGGAGCTCACGCTTTTTTCTCAGTGAGGTTCCAGCCCACCTGCAGTTGGAGCTCATTGAGCTGCAGTGTGACACGGAGTGTCGCAGCCGGTACCAACAACTCCCTCTTGTCAACTTTTACCAGCAGCTGGATAGACAGGTTCCAAGAGATTCGTACATTTGCTAAGAAAATGTTGAGCTTGTTTGGCTCGACATACTTGTGTGAGAAGACATTCTCAGTCATGAACATGATTAAAGAACCGCGTGAGGACAAGACTAAGTGACTCCCACCCGCGTGACATCTTGCGCATTAAAACCACCGCTTTTGAGCCAGACCTGCCCCATTTACTGCAGTCGAGATCTCAGCATCACCCTTCACATTAATGCAAACATGTTGTTTGTTGATTCTGATGAATAAAGTTTGCGTTTGAGTCAAATTTCATAAAAATACTTTATTTTGCATTTCATTTTTTTTTTTATTTTAACCTTCATTTATCCAGGTCAGGTAGTTATCAGATCTACCTAGCAGCAGACAGCATAGTAAAACAAAGTAAAATAAAAATGAATACAAAAAAAGCATTCCCCTCGTCGGTAGCATGTAAAATTAATGCTGGCCCGCATGACAATTTTTTTACGTCAATGTGGCCCCCGAGCCAAAATGTTTGGGCACCCCTGGCCTAAACGTTGGTTTGCCAACAGCCAGTCAACGTAAAAGAAGAATTTGAATCTTCGCACCAGAACGCTGCCCCGCATTATGAGGATTCCCACATCGTTTCTAAGCAGGACACGCCCTACTGCAGCATGCAACACTGCTGCATTGCAGGAAAGGCAGATGTAACGAGATCGCCATCCTAAATATGTATCACATTTGTACGGAACAAAAACAAAGAAGTTAGTTCTGGTTAGGTTTATGGTTTGGGGCTTAAAGCGGGTTCGAATGGGATTAAGGGTGGGTTAGAGTTAGTGGGAAAACACCACCTCACTTAAGTCATTAATTAAGTCATTAATTATTTCCTGTCTGGAAGCAGTAGTCCATGTTCTACAGGTATATATATATATACACACACACGCACACATTCATAGTGCAGCAGCACGTATCCTGGAGCCAGTAATATTGGAGCAGGGCGCTGCCTCGAAACTGTGGGAATTTCGGAACGCATCTTCAAGGAGGACCATTGCTTTCCCACACTCGAAGACAACTTATTGTATGATTTATGTATTGAAATACATGGGTGTTTTTGTCCATACAAATAGATTGCAATTGCAGCAGGGACGCAGAAAACAGGGAGGGGCACCCGAGGCCTCTGCTCCTCTCTTATCTGGTGGGGGACGAGAACCATGTACTGGCTCTCCTCCACCTTCTGTAAACAAGAATGTGAGAAGCCTGTATCCGCCCACTAGCACATACAAGAAGTAAAACTGGTGGTGTGGGTAATTGGAGTAGAATGATGGATGGAGTATTAAGTCCAGACTCCTCTCCCAAATTGAAAGATTTAACTGAAGGGGACCTGTATCCCATGATCGAAGTGGCAAATCCTGAATATGAAGGTGAAGGAGGCAGAACAATTCTTGTTTACAGACCCTGGTCAAAAGAAGAGTGTGTGAAAGCGGTGGAAAGCTGTTGGATTAATCTTACCCAACATTATAATAGACACAAAAGGAATGAAGACGCTTGTTACTTTTTCTCATGAGGAGGGCGTATGGGAGATTGTTCAGATCACAGTCTCTCAACACGCTCTAAACAATCCCCCCCCCCTCGCTCCTGCAAATAGGAGGGATTTACAATCATAATGTTCTAAGCAATAAGACACAACACAGAATATTTGATAGTAATAAGACACAACACAAAATATTTGATAATAAGAGGGTTTTTTCCCAGACATAGTATTCTAAGCAATAAGACACAACACATAATATTGGATCAACACCTGTCACGACCCGACCACATCCGATCACGTCCTTGGTCCAAGCGCCCTTCCATGGATGATGCTGAGTCTTCTTTTTGAAGGCGAAACATCTAAAATTGTCCATCATACTAATGCAAGCTAAGCAAATAAATGATAACTTCTAGAATATATTTAACATTTCCCTCCTGTTTATCATGTATTTGCACAAATTCTCATATCATCTTACAGTCACTTCATTTCGATTTTTAACTGTAGAATCATTTTTATGAAACAAATACATTTACACTCCGAGTAAACTTGTCATATATGAATGTTGTAGTTTAAATATCGTAATCATCTGTATCAGGAAACAAATTAGTTAAAGCAAAATCATCATTATCATCATTATCATCATTATCATCATTATCATCATACAGTAATGGATACATAAGCTCCATACGATTCTCCATGGGGGTTATGGCTGTGTTGATTAATTTACTGATTAATGACCGAATGCATGGGATACAACAACATCCACATAATGTCAGAATGGCTGCAAAAACAGCAATTGATATCAATATTGGTGAAATTAGGGTTTTATATCTACCAAAAACGTCCATCCAGCTGTCCCACAAAGAAGTGTCCACCCCAGAGTGGTTCTTCATCTTGTGATTGAGGGTCCGTAGACCATCGATGGCTCTGGTCAAGCTCCCATCCGAAGCTGTATTGTTTGGAATGTATGTACAACATTGTTCTCCAAACATACCGCAAACACCTCCCTCTCTTGCGAGGAGCATGTCGACAGCTATGCGGTTCTGGAACGTCATTAAAGAGGTAGCCTTGAGCTGCTCATGCACAGCTTCCAACCCACTCTGAGTCCAATTACCTAATCTCTGTACATTGAAGTGGATGTAGTTTATCCTATCAACATTTTTATTAATCGTACACCACCAGCATATGAAAGACTCAAATCCTCCTGCAACTTGGTCAGCCAATTTGTATTGATTTGGCACCCCACGAGGAACTCCTATGGCGTCTATGTATGTTGGATTATTTTGCCCCTGCCAGGACAAATCTCTTTTTTGTCTATGTTCTAGATTGGACAAAAACATTGGTGTCCTTTCCATAAAATTTTGAACAGGAATAGGGTATACTGACACATGCAATATCAAAGTAATAATAGCGCATAATCCAGATTTATCTTTAGGTAATCTATCAAACAGTCTATCATCTCCGCACCACCACCAGATGTCGCTCCGTGATATTGGCACAAAATTTGGTTTGACTTTTAAGATTACTTTACACTGTGTGTCGTTCAGTGGTCCTATTTTTTTTCCTTTATTAATCATGTTTATACAAGTGAAATTATTTGGTGCTACTAAAGTAGAAAACATTGGTTTGTGTTTATCTGCTTCTGTTACGGGATATATAGGATCCCATGATTTACACCTCTTTGTTGGTACAGTAGCGTTCATTAATGGAATAATACAATCTTGTGATATTTGTGCCGGAACTATGCGCAACAAAGGCCTGGGACCCATGCAAACTACACAATCTTTTCTCGTTACATTTGCTGCTTGTTCCACCAATAATAACCAATTATTATTTTGTCCTGAAACTCCTGTGACAACAAGAAACCAATCATCAGTAGTTATTTCGTTAATCGTTAAAATGTATCCACCTTTATTTGAAGTTTCTGATGGCATTTCTGGTTCGACATGGTTCCCATAACACAATGCTACTTGGAAGTGGGGATCTTTTTTTTAAACACCTTAAAA